>NC_066312.1:7110000-7735000 GCF_905404315.1 Leptidea sinapis | reverse complement strand
TTACTTAATTACTTATGTATATCTGAAATGTATTGAGGATTCAAGAGATATGCACAGAAAAATCTGACTGCTAAATATAACAAAATAACTAGTTTAGTTGTTTTAGTTGCTATATATAACCTGTTTCTATATAATACCTAGTAATATATTCTATACTAGTATACTACAATAATAAAAATAATATAATTTTGAAATTGTTTTACTTAACCAAAATATTTAGATTCGAATAAAATAACAAAATAAAATAATATTTTTCCTCAACAACCTTATATGTTTAACTATTATTGGCAAAAGCCTCCTCCCATTTCCTCCATAATTATTTGATTAATAATTATTAATAAATAAATATAAAATAATTTACTATAATATAAAGAATCAACTTGAATAATCTTCGTTTAATAATCTGTGGGCTCAATAAGTATCGACAGGTAATATCGATATCGATTAGTATTCGAGCTTAGAGCACTCTTCACTATTATATAAAAAAAACAACGTCCATAAACAGGGCTGGATTTAAACTTTATGGCACCGCTGGGCACCGGAAAAAAATCCGCCCCAATACTGGAATTTTACTTAAACTTCTTGTTTATATATTTTATTTTTGAAAACTAAAATAACTAATTTATTGCAGAAACTTTATTATATGTTACCTATATATTCTATAAACATGAATTTACAAATAATTGATAAATTGAATTTCTTGAATTATCAATTTAACCAAAAATTATTAATTAACAGAATTAATTAAGTATATTGAGCAATCTTGATAAGACTAAAAAGAATTTTTTTCACTTTCAAAGATTTGCCGCCCTGGGCACTTGCCCCAACTGCCCCTATTGTAAATCCACCGCAGTCCATAAAGTATTTTTTATTTTTGTCTTATAAATAATCATGGAACTTCATAGGCGTGCCTATGTCAAAAGTAAAATAAATAGTTGGACGGAGTTGGTGTGATACTTTTTATAATCTTACCAATCTTTTTCACATTATTTTACAATGAAATTTTTATTGAGAAGATATTTTTTTAAATTAAGTTACCTAAGTTATGATGATCATAAAAGTCTGCATTTCATCATCTACAAGTAAATTTTGGAAAAATACAGTCCACATAAATAAAATCATAGTTTCAATTTTAATGACAATATAAAAATAACTTATACTCCTAACATAGTAGGTACCCATTCGAATTGCACAGTAGATATCTATAACAGAAAACTTTTCTTTTATATTTCTTTATTATGTCTGTCGGTAGTTACCAGTTATTCTTTTATTATTCGTTTCTAAGTATTTATACGGTAATTATACAGGCAGATACCACATGTTATAAGTAAATTATGGTACTTTTATGTTACATATTGTATAATTAGGCATCAGCGTGATAACTTAAATCCAAGGAACTGTTCTATATTAAAATAAAAACTTAGAGATCCATAGAATAATTAATGCAACCTGATGTATAAAAATTTAGATTTTGCAAGTGGTGTCCCATATTGGGAAATATACCTACTTAATATATTATATAGTGGTACTAGCTGACCCAGCAAACGTTATATTGCCGATATTAAAATCACGATACAAAAGTAACTATTTATTAGTATATAGTATTTTTTAATGCTGACTCATAATGAAACAAATTAAAAAAAATGTCAAAAAAATAAAAAAATAAAAATTTTCTTGGACCACCCTTAACATTTAGGGGGAGGAAAAATAGATGTCCGATTCTCACACCAACCCAATATGCACTCAAAATTTCATGAGAATCGGTCAAGCCGTTTCGAACTACAAACATCGCGACATGAGAATTTTATATATTAGATTTAATTACATTACACTACATTCTAGCGCTCTACAAAGCGCAGGTCCGGCCTCACATGGAGTATTGCTGTCATCTCTGGTCAACCTGATTCCTGCCGCCGAATTTCACCTTCGCACGACACGCCACAAGTTACGATATCATCCCCACCGTCTGGATGTGTGGCGGTCTTCCACAGTGCGGTTTTCAAGGAGCTTTCTTCCTCGTACCACGAAGCTGTGGAATGAGCTTCCTTGTGCGGTGTTTCCGGGACGATACGACATGGGTACCTTCAAGAAAAGCGCGTACACCTTCCTTAAAGGCCGGCAACGCTCTTGTGATTCCTCTGGTGTTGCAGGAGAGTGTGGGCGGCGGTGATCACTTAACACCAGGTGACCCGTACGCTCGTTTGTCCTCCTATTCCATAAAAAAAAAAGTTAATGCTAATTGACTTCAAATTCAAATATTTCTATTTAAAATGGGATATATAATCACTTATTGAAAGTCACAAACTACCACACATTCCAAATTTATGCCTTAGACCTGAGAAGAACAGGCGCAACAAACTCAGCGGGTTTTTTTTTATAAAAATATGATTATAATGTAAAAACGTAAAATAAAGTTTATTATTTAGTAGCCTGTGGGCGGTCGCTCTATTCCCAATCAGTACTATCACTAAGAAAGTCTTTAGTCAATAGTTTCCTACATTTAGTTAATTAAATTCTACCCAGGTCAAGCTATCGAACTACAATATTTTTCTATAGATATAATAATATTAAGAATTAAATTATATATATTGAAACAAGGCCATATGGTTGCATTTACAGCGTCGAATTTGGACAGCAGATTTTTTTTTTGAAAGAAAAGAACCACTGCTTTTTCTCAAAATCACTCCTTTACGAGAGTGATGTGTGTATTTTTCCATATTTTATTGTAACAATTTATTAATTTTGTGTTTTATGACAATTTAAGGTATTAATCGAGATATACACTCAATGTCGCCGAAGCATAAACGAATGGTATCTTTTTATTTATACTGAAAGTTAATACAACATCATTTATTTATTTTCCAGATATTGAACAATGAAAAATTGAAAAACGAATTTCATCACACGGATTGCGTAAATATCATTTAATCCAAAGCCTTTGTGAAATTCCACACATAGAAAAATTTCACGGAATAAAAGGGTTTTTTCGTATTTACGAAATTTCTGGAAAACGCAAATAATTCGATTTTGTTTGTTTTAAATCCGAACCTTCCCAACACATCACTATTGTTTATCAACAATCCAGGCCTTTGTTAGAGTAAAACAAAAGCCTCTATTTATTCACTGATATTTTTGGTATAGATTTTATTATCTTGACGAATATTCTATATATTTATCATTTTCAATACTTTGATAAATCGTTAATTCAAATTATAAATGAACATGCGCACTTGTTTCGCTATGTGTCAAAAAATTTAAATTTTGAGTCAATATGAAAAATGATATGATTTTAATTTTAGGTTCAGTACGTTGTCATTACATGGTGAACAAAGTATTGATTCTTTTAAATATACTGCCTTTCCTTTCACTTCCTTATGGTTATTAATTGATGGTACACTTACTTTTATACAACAAGTACTTTCAAGTTTCCAATCATTAATAAGGAAAATCTCCAGAAGTGGTATGGTATGATAGTAGTTTCCTTGAACTGCACTATGAACCACTCACCCAAAGAGTAATGTTAGTTGAAGTTATAGCGAGTAGTGTGAGGATCTATGAAATGAATGGACATCATATTCATACAATTCAAAAATTAATTCCAATATATTAAATAAACATTAAATATCAAATAAAGTCTTGATCCTTAATCAATATTTATATCTTTAATATCCGTTTTTGAAAATAAGAAGATCGTGCACCATTTTAAACACTTCGACAAATAAATCAAGCAATAAACCCTCTTTTCTTTTATTAAATATGACATGTGATTTTGAGTGTCGGTCTTTACCACACGTCTGCATTATCTCTGGACCTCGTTGGAACGTAATGCCTTCTCCCGTCTCCCTTTCACCCCCTCGCGCTCGTCCTGTTGCGTCAGTACGGCTTACAGTTTCTTTAGCGTTGGGTATATGTCGTGACGGACCTAATAGCAGGGCGACGATAAGTTGATATACATATCGATCAGATAACGTATAAAGTAGCATTAATTGATAAGTAATATTTTCATCAATATATGCTTAGACCATTAATACATCTAGATCACTGACCTGTATAAACATCACTGTTTCATATGTTATAAGAGTTAGGGGTACTTTGGTGATTTCATTTTCGCAATGTCTATTGAAGAAATGTAAAGGAAAAATTGATATTCTTCTCGTATTTTTTTGACATATAAATATTGTTTTAAAATAAAAACTTTATACAAACTTTAAGAAATGGTTTCAATTATGCACTACTTTGGCCTTAATATTCTATTCAAGTGCTGACCCGGCAAACGTTGTTTTGCCATATATAAATGAATACCCCGCGCCCGCTCATTGTATGAATTATTATTATATGTAACTAGCTGACCCGACAGACGTTGTTCTGTATATAATAAATAAAATAATGTTTTTATATGAATTTGTCAATAATATTTCATAACATCAAAAATTACTTCGTAAAATATGCACCCTGCTGTCGTAATGAAATTGTTTCACAGCAGAACTGTCAAACCGTGCGTCAATAAATTCTCTCATAGAAATTATGTATGGACACATCAAAGGAAAAACAAATTTGTTGTTTTTATTGAATTTAGCAGCATTTTCCTATTTATTCACCTTTTAAACCTTCTCTGGTCTTCCACAAATAATTCAAGACCTAAATTTGCTAAATCGATCCAGCCGTTCTCGAGTTTTAGCGAGAATAACGAACAGCAATTATATAATAATAATAATATCACCAGTATTATATCACCAACATATCATTTACTAAAACCTTCTCCAAAACACTGCACCTTATGGTATAAGTATTATTCCGATCGATTCAATAGGTTTTTTTATACATATTATTTTATAGGGGTCTAAAGGCCGTTTTCAATAACCTATCTACCCTTGGGTATATAGGTTATTGAAAACTAATTAATGCAAAGCTAAATTGGCTGTAAAGACCCTTATAAGTGAAAAATAATTTAATTATTCAGGTCAAATTTTACCCGACAGACGCTGTTCTGTCAATAAAAAAAAATATGTAAGTATTCGAGAATAATGTAGTCTAAAGCCATCGGAAATGTGTAGGTTATCAAGGTTGATGATTTAAAAATGAAACAGAAATTCCGGATGATTTTATAATATTACTAGCTGACCCAGCAAACGTTGTATTGCCGATATTTAATCGCGATACAAAAGTAACTGTTGATCGTAGATAGGTGAAAATTTGTAGTTGTATGTATTTTTAAATGTTGACTCATAACCAAACAAATTTAAAAAAAAAATCATGTGGACCACCCTTAACATTTAGGGGGATGAAAAATAGATGTTGTCCAATTCTCAAACCTACCCAATATGCACTCAAAATTTCATGAGAATCGGTCAAGCCGTTTCGGAGGATTTCAATGTTTAACACCATGACACGAGAATTTTCTGTATAAGATGTATTAATAAAATGATAAGAATTAATATCGTATTTGTGTCAGCAGCATTTATTTATATTACCGCGTTATAACTAAATCATAATTTCACCATACATTATTTTGTTATATCTGAAAGATTTGATAGCGTTTTAGTTTAAAGCTCCTAGATGGCTATTTTCTCCGCCACCTCCAACAAATATCCTTAATGTATATAAAAACTTAATAAATCATATAATAATTTACAAAACCTGCCTCAAGGACTACGCTAACCATTGGTAATAACAGAATAGAAATTTGTGCAGTAATTTTTGGGTTTATCGCGAACAGACAGACAGACGCGGCAGAGAAGTTGTTAAGTTGTAGTGATGTTAAGCACATCAAACTTAAACATGTACCTAACTTAAAACTTAAGATTCATTGCGGATTGCATGTATTTATGTAAGTTTAAGTAGATTTATTTTATTATAATTTATTTTATTATATTTATTTTTACCAGTGGGAGGCTCATTTGCACAGGAAGCCGGCTAGATTATGGGTACCACAACGGCGCCTATTTCTGCCGTGAAGCAGTAATGTGTAAACTTTACTGTGTTTTGATCTGAAGGGCGCCGGAGCTAGTGAAATTACTGAGCAAATGAGATTGAACATCTTATCTAAAGGTGACGAGCGCAATTGTAGTTCCACTCAGATTTTTTAGGTTTTTCAAGAAACCTGAGCGGCATTGTAATGGGTAGGGCGTTTAAATTACCATCAGCTTAACGTCCTGCTCGTCTCGTCCTTTATTTTCATTAAAAAAAATCTAGCACCAAGTACAAGGCTATCTTTAATTTGCATAATTTGCGACTAGACAATATATTGTGTGAAGTATAACAAATTATATTATTACACTACTAAGTTATATTATAATCACTAGCATAATAAAGTTATATTGCGCATTGCAACAACTGTTAAAAAAACTCCACTTTAATCGTGATTTACCAAACATTTTAACACCTGATGCAAATTGAAAAAAAAAGCGCATCTGTTTTTATGACGTCAAAATGCATGTTTCCCAAGTGCGTCAATATTGGTTTCACTCTGTTGAAATTGGGTTGTGTATTCGCAAATTTAACAATTCACAATTTTGTTTTATTTCGGTCCATTCGATCGGCTATGTATCAATTTGGTTTTTTTCTTATAGAATAACTGACAGTGCAACAGTTTGATGTGTTCAAATTCAAATTTTGAATATTTTTATTTAAAATCACTTATTAAATTTAAAAAACCTACCATAGTCAAAAAGTATATCTGACTTGAGAAGAACGGGTGTTCTGCAAGAAACTCGGCGTCTTTCTTTTTTTGTTCCAATTTTATAGCGTATGTAGGGACGGTCGCTCCATTTCCAATCTATGGTTTCATTGTGAGTCATATAATTTGAAGTAACGTTGTTCGATTGCATTACACATTTGTTTTGTACATTAATTTGAATCATTTTGTTAAAGCATATAACATCGCCGAACAAAAGACTTACTAACTCGATTTAACCAATTAGTAGGCATACCCAAGTTGGTGTAGTTCTATATATAAAACTATGCGAAATTTACCTTATGACAGGAATGTATTTTAGAGAACATGATAAGATACAAACGACCGTACCGATATGTGATCTATTGCAACACCGGAGTAATAGGGAATTTGCAGATGCCTTTATGAACTCTGCATAGTACTTCCTTCCTCAATATATTATAATTAAATTGTAAGTGAAAGCGAGTGACTTGAAAATTGCACTGTACCATGTGCCCACCCCAATAAAAGCCTCATATTATATTCTTAATATACACATGCTCCGACTCAAAACTTAGTAACGCTGGCGTCCCGCAAGGTTGCGTTCTATCCCCAACACTGTTTCTTCAGCATATCAGTGATATGCTGCAAATCAGCGGCATTAATTGTTAATAATATACTATAATAAAACTGTAAGTGAAAAAAAGTGACTTGAAAATTGCACTGTAACGCGTGCCCACCCCAATAAAAACCTAATATAGTTTTTTTCAATATTACACACATGCTCCGACTCAAAACTTAGTAACGCTGGCGTCCCGCAAGGTTGCGCTCTATGCCCTACACTGTTTCTTCAGCATATCAGTGATATGCTGCAAATGAGCATTACTTGTTAGTTAGACGATAGCAATGAGTTTGCTTCTTACACTGGCCTAACATCTCCCGGGATAGCATAGAAGATAGCGGAAACAAATTTGTTTCTGAAGTTAAAACTACTATACAAAATCGCGGATTGGAGCGGGCTTGACAAGGTACGGTCCGACTCTAAAAAGACACAGGTTCCAAAGCATTTAGTGACAAAAAGTCTCACTATGTCATGTCTCATCCATTTGAGAACACTTCCCTAATTACCAGAGCCTTTTCGTGTATATTTGGCGTCCATTTTTCAAGCGAATTTCAGTTCATCATCAAAGTTGCGTGTGTGTGATGTGATGCCGGAATTTTCCAGTAGGAATAAGTAAAAGTATCTCTTCGAAACATCCTTCGTATCTACAGCAGAAGACGCAATGAAGGAAGAGCATCTTTAGCTATGTTTCTACCTTGTAGTGCAGGAATCACGCCGATCAAAGAATAGGTACTATCGAATGGCTTGGTCAGTTAGTGACACGCGGTCTATTGGTTCGAGTTGATACTAGGATACACCATATGCAGATGAGGGCAATACAAGTAGTTAGGCTTGCATTTTTTAGACAGATATTTTGAGTCGCGTCAGTGTGAAATATTGCCAGCCTCTATTAAAGACAACTTGTTTCTTCGAGGCCAATATAGTATTAAAATCTAGATGACCATAGAACCTTCAGTCATACAAAATCACAAGACCTTGCACTTTGAAGGTGCTAGCGTGAATGGAATTAAGCTCCTAAAAATACTAGAAACGTTAGTCTTAGTCTTCCTAACATAGACCGCAATAGAAAAAAACATGTAAACCTGATTCATCCCAACATCTTTGATAATTTCCCGAGAAAACCATCCCCTTCTAATGTTAAAGACTAATTAGGTAAATTGTAGGTAGAATACTTAACTGCGTAGCTATAGATGCGACCTAAAGCCTATGACTATATAAAATGACAAAGGAATTAGGAACAACAAAGTTGCCTTGTTATAAGGACAGATATTCTAATTTATAACTATCCCAAAAGGCATAAAGGCATAAAAAGCATTTATTTTCACAAAATTGATTCCTTTAGAATACTTTTTGATGTCATTTCAAATAACTACTAGATACTACTGCCGCTTCGGAAACAAATGGCGCTCTGAGAGAGAAGAAGCGGCGCAAGAAGCTCTCCCAGCATTCTTTTTTTGCGCTCTTTTCAATAGAAATATACAATATTGTACAGTCATTTCTATCGCTATAAAATAATCACAATCTAGTACCAGGCTGTCCGATCATTTAGATATTCAGCCGTGGAGTAATAGGATTTACGACAGAGCCATTTTTTTATAAAACATTTAAATTTATTTATAGATAATGCCTGAACAGTAGCTGGGACTTTATTATAGAATTGTATACATTTACCCTTAAAGCTATTATGTATCTTATGAAGCCTACTAGAATTAGTTACAAGCAATCCCTTATTTCTAGTGTTACATTATCAAGCAACGTGGAGGTGCTATTTATAGATAACTACACCATTACTACAACTACTTTTTTACCAAAAATATTAATTTGGCTCTGTATAAATTACTTATTGCCAAATATTGAAATAATAATTAAAAGAAAATTTAAGCTTTATCTCAAACTTTGTATGTTTAGTTTCCCGGGAAAATAATAATAGGTACGTAATTATTAAAGTTGTTGGTGGAAATATAATGGAAAATTCTTTAATGGGATTATATTAGTAATTACTGTTAAAATTCGATTGATATGCAGAATAGGTACCCATATAAAATTAATTTTTATTATTGCACCTTCAATATTTGAACAGTTATCTATTAATATATTATTTTGATGTTAAAAGTTGATCAAATAATTACAAATATATCGAAAATGTGTTCGCAAAGCACAATATTTAAAAAAATTCTTGACACTATGTACTAACCTGCTCTTCCGGAACACGAGAGCGGTGGCTGCATCGCTTCCTGCATCAATCCCGAATTAATATTCGTATAGAATTCTAACATTTTTTTCATAAAAACAACAGCACTCACAACAGGGCTCAACGCCGACCGAACTTGTAATGCCGATAAGAAACGACCCCAACGGTTGAATCGAAACTCTCCCTGCCTCATCTGGCCAATGAGATTTGCTTGTCCAAACTCCGCCCATAATTTAACCCAACCTACCTATTATACAGAAAGCTATTACACTTCATCGCAAAGCGTCGGTGAAATGTATTTTTTCGGGAGAAATTTCGACAGTAAAGACTGCAGATGAAAAACTGGTGAAAAACTTGATAAAACGTTAGAACTAACTAAGTTAACATTGAAAGAATGTGATTGAAATAATTGCCTCATTCAAATAATTATAACAATAAAATGTCTGCTGAAGAGTCAGTTGCTTTTCATTTATAAAATAATAGAGATCAAATCAATTGCGTCTATGATCCATTAATTATGACTAACGCTTAAAAAATATATTGCGGGTACGAAATCAGATAGGTATCTCAGATTCAAATGTTGTAAGTTTTTATTGAGTGTAAATTCCGCTAATATTTGTCTATTAATCAAATCGACATGTGTTTCGTCTCTACTCGAGGCATCCTCGGGAGATGTTGACTCGCACATTTGAATAAAAATTATTGATTTTCACAAAATAACGCTTAATTCAATAAATTTTCAGATATCTCAGAGTTATTCTAATCAGGGGCGTGCATAAAATGTAGGCAAATAAGCAGTGCCTACGTCGTTATGAAACTAAATATATATATAACTAGTGTTAAAGTTAATTTAGTTTAATTTGCTTCCGTTATTTTATTACCAAACTTCTATTAAACTTATAAAATTTTTCCTTACGCTAAATAGGTACTAAACACTTACGGTAAGCAATCTTTGCTTATTCTAAAGCTCAACTACGACTAGTTGGATCCACAATGCCTACCTTGCTAGAAAACCAATGCACGCCTCTGATCCCAATTAAGGTGCATGCCCACTACAACGTATTATCCCAAGCAGTGCTAGGATCATTTCAGGCAAAAGATTATTTGCATTATTATTTGCATTGAGAAGTATGGTATGACGGTCGCTAGACCGTTCCGTCAAAAACCAACAACGTCCCGTGCCATACCACTGCCTACATGCAACGTTAAAAATTTGTCGAGTGATTTTCTGTTTCGCTGGTCTTATAAAGTGTAAAAATATTGGGTGGACTCCTTTGTTCTGGCATTAAAAATCTACAACGATGCGTGAACATCAAGTAGCTAAAAATATGGAAGGGTTTTTTTTAATGGAATAGGAGGACAAACGAGCGTACGGGTCACCTGTTCTTATGTGATCACCGCCGCCCACACTCTCTTGCAACACCAGAGGAATCACAGGAGCGTTGCCGGCCTTTAAGGAAGGTGTACGCGCTTTTTTTGAAGGTACCTATGTCATATCGTCCCGGAACACCGCACAAGGAAGTTCATTCCACAGCTTTGTAGTACGTGGAAGAAAGCTCCTTGTAAACCGCATTGTGGAGGACCGCCACACATCCAGATGGTGAAGATGATATCCTAACCTGTGGCATGTCGTGCGAAGGTGGAATTGTCACAAAAATGTACTATTGAAGCAATGCAACAACAGAGTCAAGACGATCATTTAAAGTAAGAAGTAGGTACTAAGTAATAAGATCGAAGTTGAGAGTACGATCGAAAAAAAAAAATCAAATTTCTATATTTCTTCATAAAATATATACAAAATTACTTATAATTCAATTAAGCCTTATATATTTAGGTCTCAGAAAACTTGTTTCTACAACCCTATCTATCTACCCGAGAGTACGATAGGAGCGCTACGGTCGCAGATATCGCGGGCAGTTGGGAACTCCACACCGCACCCCTTGTTGCTCCGACTAGTAGCCGAGTTGACTCACTAGATATATTTATTACAAGTACGCTTGTCATAAGGTCATAAAATAAGAGTTCTCCAAAGTCATCCCAAAATTTATCTTACTATACTCAAGGCCATGTCACGGGTTTTTTTGAAGTTATACTTCTTTAGGCGCGTTATGAAAAAATAATGAGAGTGAAATTTTAAGATGCGCGCGCATCACTGTAACAGGTTGAAGTTGGTTGCTAAAATTTTCGGACGTTTGCGCCATTCGTTTTTTTTTTTTTTTTTTTGGTTTCTTCGTCTATTATTAGGACAGGCAAAGTATTCAAGCCCATACAGCCGTATTAATTATTTAATAATTACTAAATAGCACGAGGAATAAATGATTTTAATTATTTTTGTTTCGTTAGGTCAAAGAAGTATAACTTCTTGCGTGCATACATAAGTACACACACACCTTTTTTTCAGTCTAAAACAATTCAGACCTTTCATTATTACCAACCTATTCGTGTAGTCCATAACCTACACAAAATGAAATACCCATGTCCTATCATCCCGCAAACACCGCACAAGGAAACTCATTCCACAGCTTTGTAGTATGTGGAAGAAAGCTCCTTGAACAGCGCACTGTGAAGGACCACCACACATGGTGGGGATGATATTCTTAGTTGTGGCGTATCGCTTACTATTATGGCCAGATAAGTGTTTTTTCTTCAGTTATGAACATAAAAGACTAAGGGATAAAGAAAGTGTGCTTCTCTGTAGTCGAATATTTCCTTTATAATGTCATTGTGGTAGATACTAACATAATTTGTACATAATAACTCAGTTTACTGAAATTCCACTTAAAACAAAATGCGTGTACGTAACTGAATTTTTGTTTGGTGCTTTGGCAATATAAGTTAACATATTTTTTTTAATGTGACGTTACATTATCTTTGCAGAGCAACCAAAACGTTATAATCTTTTAAATGTAAGGTAATCGCCTTATTCTTGGCAAATTTTAGTCCTGGTAAGATTTAAAAAGAGTGATTTAAATAACCAAAAAGTCTCAAAAAATATCTTCTTTATTTCGGGACCGAAAAATATTGATCTTCAAAGGTCACCCATGCGCATCAAACCCCTTGATAATAACGTGCATAAATAAATAATACTAATGTGCTTCATGTAGTCAAATATAAATTAAGCATCTTTGCTTTAATGGTAAAGCAATATATCTCCAAATACGTATTATGTTAATTTACTTAGTGTTTTCTTATGAAAATAAGGGACGAGACGAGCAGAACGTCCAGCTGATGGTAATTGATACGCCTTGCCCATTACAATGCAGTGCCGCTCCGGATTATTGAAAAACCTAAGAATAAACCTAATAACCTAATTTGACATAATTTTTCAAGTCTCATTTGCCCAGTAATTTCACTAGCTACACCTCCAATTAGACAGAAACACAGTTATGCTTACACATTACCGATTCACGAATGAACATGAATAATGACTTGTAACGTTTAAATCGAATTGTGCGAACTAGCTTAGCTAACTTTAATTTGTTTATTTCTAAGGCTGCTCTATGGCTTCAACATGCGTAGCGACATCACTTCATCATGTACCGTATCATCACAGGGAGTGTTCAGAAGAGCTGTTTGCCTCATCCCCGCCGCCGTATTCCATCATCGAATTACACGTACGTACCCTGTTAAGTCGATTTGTCTTTTTAAGAACTGAGTCGGAATTAACAGCGCTTCCTAACCACTTTATCCGCGTGCACAATACAATATTGTTGCACTTTGTATACACACACACACACACACACACACACACACACACACACGCCTTGTTCTTGTCGGGGTTAGGCAGAGACAATAGAATTCACTTGTTTCTATCCTTACAAACTCCACGCGCTTTCTCTCTACAATCATTACTATTTTCATACATGCTCGCCGGTACCGGGTGCTTCGGATCTTTCCTATTCTTATAACAGCCCCAATTTGGTCGACGAATGTTCTACGAGGTATCCCGCGACCGGCTTGCCCCCACACATTTGCCTTATATATTTGATGCGACATTATTTCTTCACTCATTCGCTCCTCGTGTCCAAACCATTTCAGCATTCCTTTCTCAGTCCTTGACACAACATCTTCTTTCAGACCACAGCGCGCTCGTATTACCGCATTCGTAATTCTATCAATCAGTCTTACCCCACATACTACGCAGTGATCGCATCTCAACTGCGTTAATTCTGCTTTTATGCTTCTTCTGCCATACCCAACAAGCACTCCATTGGTATCCAAAATTGGTATTTTATGACGGAAAATATAATCTGTGAGTGAAAACACGGTACACAGCTGTTATTAATAAACATTTTATCATAAGTTATATAAAAAGGAATAAAGCAGATAAAAAAGTTTGTACCGAACGCTGAAGTAGCGTTCAACCAGCTGTGTAGGCGTGGCTAAACACAGCTGTTAGTTGTCAATTGTTTAAGAGTGGGTATAGTGGCCAGTTGTATACAACAAGTTGTGCCAATAAAAATATTTGTGTGTGCGTCGCTTTGTCCGTCGCACAAGCGCAAAGCTATTCAAGGAGAAGAAATCCACGTACTTACTACAAAGCTGTGGAATTAGCTTCCTTGTGCGGTGTTTCCGGGACGATGCGACATGGGTACCTTCAAAAAAAGCGCGTACACTTTCCTTAAAGTCCGGCAACGCCTCTGTGATTCCTCTGATGTTGCAATAGAATGTGGGCGGCGGTGATTACTTAACACCAGGTGTCGTTTGTCCTCCTTTTTCCATAAAAAAAAAGAAAAACAAAATTATTATTATCACTGTCCGTACCGTACCGAGGAAAACCCGCCGGACTAATTGGTGCGAAGAGCCCACCGTACCGTCCGGTGGTCCGGCCGTACCAAATCCGCCCATATATTTAGGTTATAATGAACCCATTTCAATCTTATTTCCTATTACTTGTAAGTTGATGTGAATTTATTATATAAGATATGAAAAAAATACCTTAAAGAGTGCTAATAATAAATTACTCATATAATAGATGTATCCCATCACAAAAGTAAAGTTAACTAGCAGACCCAACAGACGCCTTTCTGCAAAAAAAAATGATAAAAGTATTTGGGAATAATGTAGTCTAATGCCATCGGAAGTGTGTAAGAATACATTTCTGAATGACTTACTTCATGTAGTAATAAAATGATAAGGATTAATATCGTATGTGTGTAAACAGCTTTTACATTAGCGCTTTATAAGTGCCGCACAGGTTTCTTGAAAAACCCAAAAATACTGAGCGGCACTATAATTGCACTCGTCACCTTGAGACAAGATGTTAAGTCTCATTTGCCCAGTAATTTCACTAGCTACGGCCACCGCTTTGCACAGCCATGTTTATATATTACTGCTTCACGACAGAAATACGCACCGTTGTGGTACCCATAATCTAGCCGGCTTCCTGTGCAAAGGAGCCCCCCACTGGTGAGTATTAACATGGATATCTTACGTTATCCTTAAGAGATATCATCCTCGACATTTCTATAGATTTTTATTAGATACACAATTCCACCATACATTATTTTGTTATTACCAACACCTCGCACAAATTCGTTACTTTATACAAATATGTATACATAAACTTAACAAATTGTATACTTAAACCTTCCTCGAGAACAATGCTATCCAATGGTGAAAACAACATGACAATCGGTGTAGTAGTTTTTGAGTATATCGCGAACAGACAGAGACAGCCGTGGACTTTGGTTTATAATATCTACCTACTCATTGTCATTTTATTTATGACCTATCTTTTGCTTATTCTGTCATCTAAACTACGCTGTAACATGTTAAGCCCATAAACTTAGAATATACCAAACGTATATAAGTAGAAGGCCTCACAGACCGATAATGGTGCCCAATTTTGATTTGTCAATGTGTGCTACTAGTTAGCTAGTTTAATATTCAAGATACTAAAAAGCTAATGCCAAACGTGGCTGACTCCTTACGACTTGTCACTAAAAATCGGTTACAGTCTCTCTAGACATTTATTATCTCTTTGCCTTTATGTGGTATGCTTACATCCATGGGCGGCTGGTTATCTTACACAAGGCATCACTTTTTATATGAAAATAAGTGACGAGAGGAGGAGGACGTTCAGCTAATGGTAATTGATACGTCCTGCCCATTACAATGCAGTGCCGCTCAGGATTCTTGTAAAACCCAAATGTCCTGAGCGACACTACAATTGCGCTCGTCACCTTGAGACATAAGATGTGAAGCCTCATTTGCCCAGTTATTTCACTAGCTACGGCGCCCTTCAGACCGAAACACAGTAATGTTTATACATTGCTGCTTCACGGCAGAAATAGGCGTTGTTGTGGTACCCATAATCTAGCCGGTATCATGTGCAAAGGAGCCTCCCACTGCTAATAACATTATACCAGCTCTCTGCAAAGAGAATATTTTACCCCCTTTTTTCTAAATTGTAATCGTATTTTCCAGTGAATATGGTTTAAGGTTGTATCTATTTTGTGTACCCAAGTACCTACTTAGTGTAAGTTTCTTTTCCTCCGTAGAGTTAAGAATAAGAAACAATGCACAAGCTATGTTATGCATAACAGCCAGATGAGTAAAAAAATACTTAAGTTTTTAACATTACGAGAATTTATTTTGAAAATTCTCATGTAATGAATAGATTTTTGTGATAAGGACGATTTTTATAGAACAACTTAATTTTAAACATTAAAATTTGAGAATGATGAAATGAAGAATGGATACCGACCATTTCTGCCCTGAATTAGTAATGTGTAAGCATTATTGTGTTTCGGTGTGAAGGGTGCCGGTAAAATTACTGGAAAAATTATATTTTACATCTTAAGTATCAAGGTGACGAGTGCAATTGTAGTAGATATTGTGGGTTTTTCAAGAATCCTCAGCGGCACTGCATTGTTAATGTTCAATGCGTATCTATAACCATCAGCCGAACGTTCTCCTCGTCTCATTTCTTATTGTCATAAAAAAAATCGTGTATATTTTATGGAGTTGAGATTCTCTTGCAATTCGATACTTAATTATGTTATGGATGACTAATATGGTAGAGAGTCAAATGAAATGATTAGATTACATCCATTTATGTTGTATATATAAAATATGATAGGCATTAAATATCAAAGCCAAATTCGCAAGTTCTGTTTAGATCACTTTTTTACTCAACACAACTCTTCGAGCAGAATGGAATAAAGTCTGTGCCGAAACTTGGCTATTTATTGCCAATATCTGACTTTTATTACGGTTTTCACAGCCCTATTTGCTACTGCATAGTTAAAAAAAGTAAAACGATTTTGTTCCCAGCCTTTATTGAAAACGCATCTGTAGATGTGATGCGATGTGAATTTGTGCCTTTCATATGTATTGAATTTGTTATAATAAAAAGGTACTTCAGACAAATTCAAAATAGCTGTTGTACTGGAACAAAATAGAAAAAATTTACTTGGGTATGTGTGAGAAGCATAATGACCAGAAGGACTTAAACTGAAATTATGACACAAAACTTTACCATATAGAAGCTAGGTAATTTTTAACTAAAAACCCTTTCAATGGACCCCATATTTTATCACATCCCATCAATAGAGCCTGCTTGGTCTCTATGATAAAATCGGAGAAAAAGCACATCTAACTAGTCTTACCATAAATATTGTTACAAATGAAAATCTACTAAATTTTTTTATGGAAGTTATACTTCTTTAGGCGCGTTATGAAAAAATTATGAGAGTGACATTTTAAGTTCATCATCACTGTAACACAAAAGTAACACGGTGAAGTTGGTTTCTAAAATTTTCTGACGTTTGCGACATTCGTTATTTATTTTTTTTTGGTTTCTTCGTCCATTGTTAGGACAGGCAATGGGTTCAAGCCTATACAGCCGTATTCGTTATTTAATAATTATTAATTTCAATAAAGTAATTTTAATAATTTTAAAAAATATTTTAATAAAGATTTTTACATTATTGTTCTTTCTACAAACGTAGAATAGCAGAAAAAATAAGTATAACTTCTTGAGGACATACATAAGTTCACACACACTTTTTCAAATATAAATTTGGAACGCTTTCATTATGAGAGAAACTTGATCACTTTTCGTCATTTCAGATATTTTTTCAAGATTAATAATATTAAGTAACAATATGTTTAGATAGTTGAGCAGGTTATCAACTGTAAAGTAGATCCTGTAGATGGAATCATTTTTACGACCCCGGCGTACTCGAAGGGTTGGCTCGGTTGGTAAGACCACTCGCACGGAACCCGAGAGGTCACTTCGTCTTTCATAAATTTTGGTTACATATTTAATTTGTATAAAAATACATCATCTATCGAAGCTCATAAAAGACCAGAACAGCCGTATGCTGTTGGAACTAGAATGATGCTAGCAAGAGCCGGAACTCGGAAAAAAATGGTGAGAAGTCAATATTCTCGTTAAGGCTATTTCACGTATTATCAAAGAAGACTTGAAGTTTAATGCTCATCGTTGATATATAGGACATGCCCTCAATAAATCCTTGCTGTCCCGATATGCATGGGTGGAAAGTACACAAAATATCCTTTCCATTCATAAAATAATTCATAATAGAAGACAGTACAAAGTGGTGTCTTATCAAGGAGTCGCAAAGCCTCATTTCTGTACAAAAGGCGTGAAGACATCAGCCAAATATTTGGACAATGCCTTAGAATGTATATTGAAACCAAATTAGCAATATTCTATTTAAAATTCTTGGACTGTTAGACTCTGTCATACTCTATATCTGATCATAAGGCACAAACTACTCAAGGTTGGCTGAAAGTTAACGTTCCAGACTTTATGAAAGCTGAAGACTAGCTCTCGTTTGGCCTAGATCTGAACACTTTAGACTAGAAATTACAGTCAGTTATAGAAGCAATACCAACTCTACTCCCCCCACATCAAGTCGCTTAAGAAATCGCTAAAACCAGCAGTGACGAAATATTCCGTGGAAATGGTACAGATTATCTATAGTTTCATGGCCATACGGCCAGATTAAGGGTCTGCACGGTAAAGCCAATGTTTGTATTATTATTTATTCATTATTTCGATTAGAATAAATTTTTATTTAATGCTGTAACTTCAATAAATAAACACTTATAAGTTTTATTAAGATTATAATATGTTATAAAAAATAAATGCTTTTTTGTAACATTTGTACAAACGTAAGTTTACAATAAAATATATATATTTAGTATATAAACAAGAATTTGCTTTAAATACTCTTTTATACGTTATTTTATTCAACGTACCATTGATGTTTGTTAAAAAGGAAGAGATATTAAAAAATAGCTGAAGTGGTATCTTGGGGAAGTCGGGGTAGAGCATTGTAGTCGAGTGGGCCAATTCTGTTATAGGACGGGTACTTACGTCGTCGAACCTATAAACATACGGGAATTATGAATGTTTACAAGAATGGATGCGGCACCATATCAAATATTTATTGTGATCATTCAATGATTTCGCTTCTCATAAATATGCTTTAAGAGTCAAAATACTTATTTTTAATGCAACTATTTTTGTCTGTCTGTTTGTTCTCACTAATTATACGGCTCTTGGAGATAGCTCATACTATAAGGAGCAAAGTAATAAAACTGTCATTTTACAAAGTTACATGCAACAAAAATTAAAACCTATGGCATTGTAAAGCAATCCGACTCAGACTGGTAAACAAATTCTGAAACACTATATCTTTCTATCAACACTCGTCTAAATTATTGTACTATAAAAGCGAGTATATTTATGAAAATGTGAAAACTTCATCAAGTTGAATCCTCGAACAATTTTTTTTTATTCATAGATAGTTTAGGCGACTTTGCCCTACGCATATAAGATTTCCCAATAAAGAAGTTTTCATATCAAAAATCTTGCAGTCATTTTTATGAAGCCAGAAATAATAATGTTATTGATATTAGTGGCACATCAGTCACCTTAAAATCAAGAAAGAAGAAATAATAATAATGTGGCTATGTTATTTTAAATATGCTTTAAAGATATAAATGATTATATTAACCTCATGTAAAT
This sequence comes from Leptidea sinapis, assembly GCF_905404315.1. Classification (NCBI taxonomy): domain Eukaryota; kingdom Metazoa; phylum Arthropoda; class Insecta; order Lepidoptera; family Pieridae; genus Leptidea; species Leptidea sinapis. The sequence goes on along the minus strand of NC_066312.1, from coordinate 7,715,529 downwards.
AATATATAATAATCTTATGATATATCATAATATATCGTATACTTCTTATTGTATTAGATATTGAAACTAGTTATTATAATTGCCACAAGTAATTCAACGCTCTGTATTCTGGAGATGGATGTATATTGGGCAGTTTCCAATTTTTTTTTTCAGCCAACCTTAAACATACGGGCACAATTCTACTTAGCGCTGTTATAATTTCGCTAGTTTTAAAGAGAGTATTTAGGTTTTGAATGGAGTGGAGGTTATGCATGTGGCATAAAATTAATTATATTAATAATATATATAAAATTAACAAAATCCTTTATCTTTCAGTAATATATTATGATAAACTGTTAAAAATTAAATTCCTTTTCTGTATGAGCTACCCACATTGCCACATCCATTATTTCAAACATGCACAAAATTTGGATGGAATATTATTGTGTTTTCATTTACGAGTACTGGATGAATAGCTCTGCGTGCGCTTTGCTCCTTTATGCCCCTCTACCACTTGAAGTTCAACGCTGGGATGAACAAGAAAAATGCCGTTCGGGTTAACGCAACCCGTTTTGTTGGCTAATACAAAATTAATACGATTCAACGAATCGCGGTCTCACATTGACAGAATATAATTTTGCTATAAAATAGTGCGACATAAACCAGGGGATATATTTTAAATATCAAATATAGATTTAAAATAACAAAACAAAATTCTAAATAAAGAAAGAGGAGGAGTATGTAAAAGAAGAGAAAGAAAAAATATATCAAAGGATCCCAATGATATATTTTTTTTAAATAAAATAAAAGTTTAATTTTAAATAGATAAAACCCTTAACAGTCAGTGAGTTGTCATTAAAATTAATGACCATATTATACAACAGAAAAAATGTAAAGACAATAGAAATCTTTATTATTATAAACATTACAATCTTTCCTCATAGGAAATAGTAACTACAACATTACAGAATTCTTGATAAAATAAAAATAATAATTATTATTATTATTTGTGTAAGTACACACTTATATAACAATAATTAATAAGTACTAAAGGCTCTTATGGTAGTCACGCGTCCACCTGCTAAGTGTGGCAAAAAGGGTCCATCATGTTTGTCAGATAGTGTGTCAAAGATAACATAAAAAAATAAACATTTATATTATAAATATTAAATACTAGCTGACCCGACAGACGTTGTTCTGTTCATAATAAAAAAAAACTTGCGGGTGGACTTTCGTGAAATCCGAATTCTTAGCTGACCTCAACTCGGCGAAAGGAATATTCCCACCAAATTTCATGTCCATACGCCCTTAGGTTCCATAGACAGATGCAGAGATAAGTATTATTTAATACCCTGAGGGCGGTTGCTCCATTCCCATTCGTTAAAATAAAAAACTTAAAAATAATCTAATTTGTACCATCTCCGCTCCTCTGGGATCACTTAATTATCGCACCACCAAAAGGCACAAAAATATAAAACCCATTAAGATGGATATACTGGTGCTCTTTTTTAATCGGCACTAGAAGCAGCATTCCCATCACCAAATTTGACTCGAACCTGAGAAGAAGCCAGTGTGTCGACACAAATCGCCAACTATTCCACGACCATTTCATTTATGCCACCAGCTTCAAGAGTCAAATTTTGCTTCAAAATGACAGCGTCCATGTAGATTAAAATCTTACAGCATATGTAGTACGTAGAAAAGGCCAGTTATAACCTGGGTAGGCAAGATGTTTTTATTCATTATTATAAGTGCGTGTAGAAGGCAAACTTCTCTTAAGACTCAACATATTTTGAAGAGATACAATGTCTCGCCAAGTTGAGCAAAAAATCGCGGCACGGCCGTTCCATCCTATTCTCGAAGCATCTCTCTTTCTGTAAAAGTTTATAGGATTCAAATCAGAATTTTTTTATAGATTCAAATTTAAGAGATTCAACTTAGATTGTAGGCTTGTAACTTCAGTTGACATATTAATATCAGCATTGACTATAAACATGCAGAGACGGAGCTCTGTACCATTAATCTGGTTTTATAAGCTAGGGTTATTATGCAATCCATATTCAATAACATTTTTTTTATATTTATTCTTCATGGACGCGATCACAATCTTACAGTACCTGTAATTTTTGAATACTGATGAGCTGATGTTACTAATCACTCAGTACTCTAACCCAAAAGTAACTGAATAACGTCAATAAATATAAACATTCTAAACTGACTACATCAAAACGAAAGTACCAACTTTATATAATGAGGAAAACTATAATATTATCCTGCTTTCAGCTTTTCCTGAAATTAATATCCGCTGGCGGTATTTGTACGTCGAAATTTACCTGAATTAATTAAGTCGGCAAAGCTTTGAACTCAAATAGCCATCCCTCATTACAGTGGATACGAAGTGCAGTGATTAAAAACTGTATATTATATTATGTTTATATGTTTCTCATTTATTGGACATGAATATGGAATGTAATTATTCAATCTGTAAAGTGTATAATCGAATGAAAGTTGTTATTACTTCGATGTACGGCGATTTAATATGTATTGTTTTATTTTAAGTTAAATAGACCATGTAGGAAAGTTTTCATATCTACATTGATACGCATCAATGTGGATAAAATGCTTTAATTTCTTAACAGTTTGTTCATGTTCAGCCTACTCATTTCAACTTCTTGTATTAAGGGTTGCGGACCGAGCCAAAGGCCTTATACGGGTTGCAGACTAAGCTAAGTTAGTTTAGCTTAGCTCGCATAGCTGACGCAGTTTTACATACTTGTGTGCAGACCGCAAACTATGCGAACTAAGCTATATGAGCTAACTAAAATATGCGAAGCTAAGTTAGTTGTGTATGCCGATGCGCTAAGCTAAGCTCCTCCCGCTACCCCGCACACCCTTTGCACATCCTTCGCCAGCAACTACGCAACACTGATTAAGCTTTGGCTTAGCTGTTGGTGTGCATGCTATTTATTTCTAGCTTAGCTTAGCCTAGCTTGCTTGGCATAGCTTAGTTTAGCCTTAGCATAGCTTAGTTTTCGGTCTGCACCCGGCTTAAAGGAATCGAGCGGAACTATGTTACCTCTCTCGCTCATCAATGTAGTTTTAATTCAGAATTAGAAGCATTTTTAATTTATTACAAACATAATAGATTTTTTTTTACAAAAATAACAAAACTATGTCGCATTAAATAGTATTGGTAAACAGTTAATAATAATTATTCATACAATTTAAATCTAGATTGAATGATTAACATGGCGCCAACTGTAAGATTTAGGGGTACTTTGGTGACTTTTTTCGCAATGTCTATTAAAGATAGAAATGTAAAGAAAAATGAATTTTCTTCTCATATTCTGTAGACAAATAATGATTTTTTGTAAAAATAAAAGTTTTATACAAACCGTTTAGAAATGGTTTCAATTATGCGCTATTTCGGAGATTTTTCGGGATAGCCTTAAGGGCTATACGCTGCCGGGTACTTTCGAGTTTAGGTGTTTATTGTAGAATACGATTGTATCACTTGCAAGTACAATTGCTCAAATTATAATCACATTCCATTGGCATAATTGTGGTTTTATTGAACGAATGGAACGTTTGGCAATACATATCTATAATAGACATTTGAGGACCGTTATAGTCGAGTGGTTAGCGACCCTACCTACTAAGCTGGAGGTCTCGGGTTTGAGTCCCGGTAGGTGCAAACATTTATATGATGAATACATAGTATATGTTTGTTTCCGAGTCTTTTGAATTTGCGTAAAAGTGTGTCAATATTATTATATTATATAACTAGCTGACCTGCCACACGTTGTTTTGCCATATAAATTATATATGTAAACCTTCCTTGAGCTTCAACGAATCTATTACAAAAGATTTCAATGAGATCAGAGTTTAGGAGTTATTAGGGAACATACAAACATACATTCTCTTTTATAAATGTACTAGCTGACCCAGCAAACGTTGTATTGCCATATAAAGTAAAAAGAATAAAAACTTAAATTTTTTTTTACCTCCGGACAAAGTTCTAACGATATAAAGATTCTAATTAGTTATTCATTTTAAACTAATCTTTCGATTTGATTTGTGAACGACGGGGGACATTTTCACATGTATTCACCTTTTAAACCTTCTCTAGACTTCCACAATTAATTTAAGACCAAAATTAACCTAATCGGTCCAGCGGTTCTCGAGTTTTAGCGAGTCTAACGAACAGCAATTAATTTTTATATATATAGATAAAGATATTATATATAATGATTAAAGTGTAAAGTTATCTGCATATACCAACTACGGTCTTACTGTGATATAGACCTACCTGATAGTATGGCTCATCTAATAATATAATTCAACCGATGGTAAAACTCACCTGATGGTCGGACACATACGATGGTAGGCTTTTTTAACCTCGACCACTGGAAAATATATGGCTTGCTGATATTAAGTATTACTAGCTGTTTGGCCACTTCTTCCGTATTTACCAGTGTTACCATAATAGTTGGTATTTCAATGTTGTCACATATATATAATATATATAAAACAATCATAATATATCTCTCATCGGTAACGATTTCTTAAGCTTTTTCGTTAGAGCGTTTTTTCATCAACTTGGATACTTTGCAAACTCGACTTATAAAAAGTATTTTTAATTTTCGGGTTAATATAGCCTAACACTCACTAATAGTGTGGGTTTCTATTGAAAACAGAATTTCAAAATCGGTTCAGTAGATTACCCCCTGCAACCTCTCAAACTTTACCACTTTATAATATTTGTATAGATTAAGGAACATTATTAATGTTAACTATTATTTTAATATAAGTTTAATATCGACGTGCTGAGTACAGCAGCATAGATGAAGGTTCGTTCTAGGCTTGGGTAGTGTGTGACTTGTGACCAGGTCAAAACTCACACTGGACATAGTCCAGCTGGAAAGTCCATGCTGATTACAACGAACGGTAACTCCAGTAGTGACGGTCTTTTGATACTCTTGGTGGAACCCTTTCCTTCTTCTTAGTCATACATTTTTTTTTACTCCTTACGACTTGTCACTAAAAATCGGTTACAGTCTCTAGACATTTATTATCTCTTTGCCTTTATGTGATATGCTTACATCCATGGGCGGCTGGTTATCTTACACAAGGGATCACTTTTTATATGATAATAAGGGCCCAGATGAGCAGGACGTTCAGTTGATGGTAATTGATACGCCCTACCCATTACTATGTAGTGCCGCTCAGGATTCTGGAAAAACCCATTAATTCTGATCGGCACTACAATTGCGCTCGTCAGCTTGAGACATAAGATGTTAAGTCTCATTTGCCCAGTAATTTTACTGGCTACGGTGCCCTTCAGACCGAAACATAGTAATGTTTACATATTACTGCTTCAAGACAGAAAAAGGCGCCGTTGTGGTACCCATAATTTAGCCGGCATCCTGTGCAAAGGAGCCTCCCACATACTCTCTCTCTCTCTCTTTGCGGTCGCTCCCTCATGTCTGAAGATCTGGTTAAGCAGTAGAGTTCATCTGGAGCGGATGATCTGTCTCCACCCGATTTAGTCCAGTGCGTCTCTGACAACCGTCGAGAATTTGGATGACGAGTCGTCATTCCATCTTATTGGAGAATAAACGCACGATATTTTGCCTTCGGTATTTTCAACAACTATTAGTTTATCGCGTCTGCACATTGTGTGGCCAAAATACGATATAATTTGTTGTCTGCATAAGGGGTGTATGAAAACCATGACTAAGCAGATTGACAGCTTACTTTTTCGTCGAGCAAAACTTTTTTGTTTGCTAGAAAAGAGCGATACTTCTTGAATCGTTTCACATGAGTTATGTTGACAAAAATCGTCACCTTTTTGCTCATAATAGTGATTTTCATTATTATAACACTAGAAATAAGGGATTGCTTGTCACTAATTCTAGTAGGCTTCATAAGATACATAATAGCTTTAAGGGTGAATGTATTCAATTCTATAATATAGTCCCACCTACTGTTCAGGCATTATCTATAAATAAATTTGAATGTTTTATAAAAAAAAATGGCTCTGTCGTAAATCCTATTACTCCACTGCTGAATATCTAAATGATCGGACAGCCTGGGACTAGATTGTGATTATTTTATAGCGATAGAAATGACTGTACAATATTGTATATATTTTTTAAAAGAGCGCAAAAAAAGAATGCTGGGAGAGTTTCTTGCGCCACTTCTTCTCTCTCAGAGCGCTATTTGTTTCCGAAGAGGTAGTAGTATCAAAAATTAAATTAATAGAAATGACATCAAAAAGTTTCTAAAGGAATAAATTTTGAGAAAATAAATGCCTTTTATGCCTTTTATGCTTTTTTTATATCTTCATAGAAGTGAAGATATTTCTGTGCCTATTAACTACATATTGGCTGTTGTGTCTCGACTTCCAATTCGGAGTTTTAACAGCATATTTGTGTAACTATGTAGTTTAGACAGACGGTGTCGTTTAGTGTTCTTATAACCTTCTTACATTTTGTCAATAAATATTATTCTAAAGTATCCTAAGAAGGCGAGAAAAAACCAACAATTAAACAAAATGCGTTCAAAATTTATAAGTAAATCAAGAAACATTTAAGTATTAAATATATTATAGACTAGCTGACCCGGCACACGTTGTTTTGCCATATAAATTAATTTTAGAGTTAGACCGTTTCTTTGACATTGCAACATTACTTTATTTTTTTTAAATAAAAGAATTTTTCTAAAACATACGTAGCCTTAGTTACTCCTTGTAACATCAGCTAAGTACCTGCCAATAATCAATCATCAGTCCCGTCAAAATTGGTCCAGCCATTTCAGAGATTAGCCGGAACAAACAGACACTCAAAAAACACACACAAATAATCTTATTTTGGTTATGTACCGTATATATATTCACATACATGTAGTAAAAAACGGTTATTTCAATATTACAAACAGACACTCCTATTTTATTTATATGTAAGTATGTATGTATTAATGTCATGTAGACACAGAGCACGCTCTAAAATTTATTATTTTATTTTTAACAGAGAGTACCCACAACAATGACAAGCGTATTCATAAAAACATAATATTGTCATTCACTACATATATAATATAAATGCATCCTGTATTTTTAACAAAGGGTGTTCCCAGTATTTTACATTAGAACAAATATTCTGTAGTGAAACATTCCTGAAATAAAACGAGTGTTGTTTGAAACAAACAATGTGAAAAGCGAATCACAAGCATGTGACTAAACGGAATTTTCCGGAAAAGTTAGCTGGAGTTTCAAAGGCACATCGATTTATTTTGACACTCGACACTTTTGACATTCTGTTTCGAGTTATTCCGCGTAGAGGTGGGCGGACTGGGAGTCAAAGTCTGAGAGCAAAGGGTCGCTTGTCTCCGTATCATGGAGATATAAAACATTGTTTTTTGTTTCTGGTGATTTGTCGTTAAATTGAACGTTAGTAAAATGCACATATTAAAATCAAACTCCAATCAAAAAAATATTGTATTTTCTTTTTCTTTATAAAGTATTAATTATATTTGTTAACCCTGGTTATAAAATAACTGTGACGTAATCAGCTGGTTTTTATGATCCAGTAACAAAGATATAAAAACGCAAACCTTCAAGTTTTTTAAATAATAAGGAAATTTAACGATTTTTCTAACTGATCTTAGGTAATATTATATTGACATGGATTTCTATTTTTTCAATTAGTATGACTTGAAGTAGAACTGGCTCCAGTTATATATTATAATTAATTATTAAAATCTCCCTGATAATATCTTGGTCTGGTCTCTCTCTCACAACTGGTTTTTACACATCCGGACTTTATGTTCAATTGCCCGTCGTCAATTGTCTCAAAACTATCCATCTATGCAAGTAAGGAATATAATGCGTAATAAATCGAAACTAATAATAAAATTTCATTCGTACCGAGCATTTTTTTATTTGTTTGTATTTTATTTTTATCAAAAAGGATTTCTTCTGTTTGTTTTAAGTTTATTTGATACAAAAGTTATTTTATTTATCGATTGCGGCAGTACGAAGTCTGCTGGGTCAGCTAGTTATATTATAATTTATACTATCTAATAATAACATAAATAAAGTATGTAGACGTCAAAAAAGATAGTAATTAGCTCCGAGTTAGCTACAAATATAATAGCCTAAAAACTTAAACACGTCATAATTAACGCACCAAAACCACAGAGGTTGTCCTTTTTGTAAAGTAATTAATTTAATAACAATATGCAATCTTTACAAAGTATAAAATGAATTCGCTTCCGGTATCTGTTCGCTTAGATATTTTAATCTATTCAGCGGATCTTAATGCAGCAATTGAGAGAGTATTTCAAGAGGAAAGGTTTATAAGTATAGTACCTACATACATGTTATGTGCACGAAGCCGGGGCGGGTAGTGTGAAATAATTGAGTGACAACAGGAAGATATAAAGAGTAGGTACTTATTGTTGCATGGATGAGTCGCATTGAGTTTATGAGAGACCGTCTGTTTAGATATAGTAATTAGCAAACAATAATGAACTCTATTACAATCTCATAAGTTCTTAATTGCGGTTGGCACGACACGCTGAGCACCAATCGTGCCATCGACAACGAAAGTCAACTCGAGAAACAAAGATATAAAACAAAATGCATTTATAAAGTTGTTCAATCAATTTTGAATAAAGAATAACGGCATAAAATGTCATGTTATAAAAGATAGAATTAATGCTGAAACGGTTAATTGATCGATTGGTATCTGTTTACACTTTAAACAACAGCAATCTAGAATTAAATAGGCTAATCAAATAATTTCGTTCAAAACTGATAATTGATACCAATACTTGAAATATTATATAATAATTTACTATCTTTCTTGTAACTTGGTTTGAATGTAAGTTCTATTATAGGTACAAATTTATATTTTATAAACAAGTCAAGCTCGAGTCGGATTTTGTGAGATATCTTTATATATATATTTCTTGTGTGCGTGTGTATGTCATTGAACTCTTCCTAGACGGCTGGACCGATTTTGATGAAATTTTTTGTGTGAGTTCAAGGGGATTCGAGAATGGTTTAAATTCACAATTAAACCACCACCCAAACGGCTGGACCGATTTTGATGATTTTTTTGTTTGTTTCAGTGAATTTGAGATTGGTTTAGATTCTTAATTCCGTCCATATAACATAATTCTCCTGCTCATGTGTATGTTAGTGAACTCCTCCTAACCGCTGGACCGATTTTTCAAATTTAAGACGTGTGTACAGAACAACGTCTGTTGGGTCCACTAGTATAACTATATTATTTGTATTAAAACGTAGTAATTGGGAATTAGGGTTAGTTTTTGAGAAGATTTATGTTATCGCTAATGGAGTGCTGTATGCACTTAAAAACCTAAATACATACTCACGGACTAGAAAAAAAATAAGGACTCCGTGTCACCTTACATAACAGTGTAGCAACAAAACAAGCCGATTAACGTGTAAATATATAGCCCCACGCACACACTTACACTACTACAGGCCGATAGGCAGCCATTATGAGAATTGTCATCGTCTGTGACTGTTTGCTTCTCAATAAAATATTTTAAAAATGCTGTTGTGTGTTGTGAATAAGTGTAAAAACGATACTATATAAGTATTTGAGGCCACATATGATTATTTAACGGAGCAAAAATTGTGTAACCAGTATCCCCCGTAACCGCACACACACTAGCAAAACGGTGCTTCACTTGCTAATATCACGGCACGGAGTCCTTCTTTTTTTACTCGTCCGTGTACATACACATTTTCGGTTTTTCAGATTTTATTTTCTTATTCGCGATTCGTGATTACTCGTAGATTCCATGATCAAAACCCGGATTCTTCAAAGTAAAAGTTTACTTAATCGGTTCAATAAGAAGGAGTTCTACAGTAACTAATTTTTTTTTATGGAATAGGAGGACAAACGAGCGTACGGGTCACCTGTTGTTAAGTGATCACCGCCGCCCACAATCTCTTGCAACACCAGAGGAATCACAGGAGCGTTGCCAGCCTTTAAGGAAGGTGTACGCGCTTTTTTTGAAGGTACCCATGTCGTACCGGAAACACCGCACAAGGAAGCTCATTCCACAGCTTTGTAGTACGTGGAAGAAAGCTCCTTGAAAACCGCACTGTGGAGGACCGCCACACATCCAGATGGTGAGGATGATATCCTAACTTGTGGCGTGTCGTGCGAAGGTGGAATTCGGCGGCAGGAATCAGTTTAAACAGCCATTAACAGTTAATATCCCCATTTTTTAAAGGTCGGTTAAAACATAAGCGTGGTTAGTACTTTGTACTAGGTAGGTATGAATATAAAGGCGATGTAAGGGGCAAGTGTGATAGCTCACGCCTGACTAACGTGCATTTAGCATGAACCCTCTTTTAGTATTATAATCGCATCGATATGAGCTCAATTTGCAATGGTGTTGGTAATTTCCATATATCCTAAGCTGTTATTTTTAGCTCAAATTAAATTAGTTTCATGATTATTTAACAGACTGTACTGTTGGTACAGTACGAAAGTTTCAAACAAATCAACCTGACGTTATATTTTTTTACAACGGGATTTTCAAAACTTACTTACTTTTCTTTATTAGTGTGTCAGTTCTTTCTGAAATAAACAGTAACATACATAATTATAAAAAATGTACAAAAATTCTTTGTATAGTAAGTAATACTCCCAACCTACATATTATTATTGTGTAATACTTACTCCCAATAATAGTATTTCCCAAATATCTGTTATATACATGAATTTGAAACAGTTTTGTCCTACAAAATTATGTATATTATAATATATTATACTAGGTACTATATAAATATATTTACTATACTATTATAACATTAAATTAAAACTAACTAACTAACCCCCTGATTCATAATAGTCTGCTAACTTAGAGCATAGCTAATTCTCACTCTGTCTTCTTCTATTGACCTAAGTCAGAATAAGAAAAAACACTGCTTAGCGGCTGTTTTAAGTTAGCGGACCATTATGAATAAGGGTAGGTATATAAACCTATAGGCAGTCTGCAGTTTTTTTTTGTTATTAGTCATCGATTTAGTTAACTGGGACAATTTCTAACATTTTGGTCTATATGTAATTTAGAATCTCAATAACGCCTTTAACTATCTTGTTTATAAGTTGTTTGTAGTAGCATCACGTACATAATATGTCTACTGTGGTAGTATCACGTGATTTGTCAAATTCTTTTAAATATCGAAATAAAATGTAGCCGGCACATAATAGCACGTTTAAAGTTTCATGATTGGCTGTGTACAAACAAAACCTTAGATGCTATTCAATATTTTGCTCTGTTCTGGTTTTCATTGTTTACGTTTGTACGCCTATAACATCCAACCTTAATAACATAAATGAAATATTATGATGTCATAATAACACGATGCCTATATAACAGTATCCTTGATTGTAAAAACCTGGAATTTATGGAGAAAAACACTGAGAGACGGATCAACAGATGAGCGATTAAATATATATATACAGGCTCGAATTATGTTGTTGTATATTGTACTATAATTTGGTTTATCCTAAGTTTAAGGCCGCTATCTCTAGAAATTGCCGAAATAGCGCATAATTGAAACTATGCAACCAAGGCGTCGCGTTTGATTTATTACGAAAATAATTGATATTTAAAATAATTCACAAAGCGTATTGATAAAACCAACAAGGAAAATTTATAAATACTGACAAACTATCGAATAAAATTAGTTTTGTGTAGATAGCTATCATAGTTTTATGTTAATATAAAACAATTCAAATAAAAAAGCCTATTTTTCAAAAAATAAATCTATCGAGATTTTTTTTCGTAATCGTGCTTTCGAAACTGCGATAATTTCGGTAGAGAAATGAAGATAAACATGTCAAAAAATTGGAACTGTAGTATTTGTAGAAGTATTTTATGTAGATTTTCGAAAATGTTAGTTTTTAGGACTATAGCGCCTTAACGGTTTATATAAAGCTTTTATTGTTAACTAACTCTTCCTCTTTCTCTCTAACTCTTACAGTTGGAGCCATCATTTATTTATTTATTTAATTAAGGTACAAAAACGATTACAAAGTAAAACATATGAAATATAAAAAAATATAAATAAAGATTTTGTCACAATAAAATTGTAAATATAACTATTGGACACAGCGTTATATTATTACATTCACATTGAAAATATGTAAGTACAACTAATACTTGAGTTCTATATTACAGTGCTTCTTAATTGTTATTTTAAAATTATGCAAACGTTGACTAAATATGTCGATTTCACAATTTTTATTACTACTTAACTTGTTATATAATTGAAATGTAAACTCATAATCATCAGATGCGAGTATATTAAATAGATCATAAAGCTAAAAATCATGTAAACTAGATTTACGTATAGTTAGACAGATACACTTGAAACGACTCGAAAATAGTACCTTTACGCAGCAAATCTTACAAAGACAAATAAAAAACTAAACGTGAAAGTATATCACTAAAAAACTTTCATTAAATGTTCTAAATTTAGCACGAAATTGTAAGTGGCAATAGGAAGGGATATTTAGTACAGGTGGAATTTCATTTCTCGGTGGGTGGGATAACTTGCATCAATAAAGACCCTAAGCCACACGTGGCGGCAGCGCGGAAAATTTCGGGCCTTTTTCCATTTCCATTCTAATTTAAACTGTAAGTGTGCCGTGCTGAGTTTATTTCGGTTTGTACTTAGTCGTGCTAACAAAAAGGGACGCGATTTCCCCTACATATACATAGCATCATGTTTGACTGTAGATCAAACGAGGAAAGATGAGTCGGGTTCGATATTGCTTCTGGAATGGCTCATACAGATTCGCTGTACGTTCTTTTAAGTATTTAGTATTTTACAACGTGAACAGTTTGAGTTCAAATTGCAATGTTTTTGGTTCTAAGCCTTGACGCTAACTTCAACCTACGAGAGCCACACAAAATCTTTTAAAGTATATAACTCCTCCACGGAGAATCTTCATATTATATTAATTGAATTTCTCAGTTTTTAAGTATATTTATACTTTCGAGGTCTATTCATACCAATCCACTCCAACAGTCCTTTTAATAATTTGTTCTTTTGTAATTGTTACAGATAACAGCTTCACGGCACAAATAGGTGCCGTTGGGGTACCCGTAATCTAGCCGACATCATGTGCAAAGGAGCCTCCCACTGGTAAACACTTTTTGCTGAGTGGCTGTATATAATAATATGTGGTCTAGCGTTATCGCAATGAACACCACACCCTTTCTTCAACTCTGACCGCTTCCTCACAACTTCTTGGTTAAACCTCCTCAGTTGCTGGCAGTACTAGGGATCTAAATCATGGTTCTGCTATGGTGAAAGCTCATAATGAATAATACCCTTCCATCATGACGACCCATATAGCCCTGTGGTTAGTGACCCTGACTACTGAGTTAGATGTCCCGTGTTCGAATCTAGGTAGGTACAAACATTCATATGATGAATATGGATGTTTGTTTCCGAGTCATAGATGTTTATATGTATTTATGTATGTTTAAGTAAGTATATTGTATTAAATATATCTTTGTCTTGTACCAGACTATGCCTATTTTGGGCAAGATAATTTCTGTTAAAGTTGTTTCAATATTTTTTTTTTTTATCATACACACAGCATCACGGATGAACGAAGACTGACCTGTGTTTTTTATCAAGAAGTTATAAAGGCATAAGGAGGTATAAAAGGCATTTATTTTCTCAAAATTGATTCCTTAAGATTTCTTTTTGATGTCATTTCTAATATACTAGATACTACTACCGCTTCGGAAACAAATAGCGCTCTGAGAGATCAGAAGCGGCGCAAGAAACTCTCCCAGCATTCTTTTTTTGCGCTCTTTTCGATAAAAATATACAATATTGTACAGTAATTTCTATCGCAATAAAATAATCATAATGTCACTTATCACTTAGATATTCAGCTGTGGACTAATAGGATTTAAGTCACAGCCATTTTTGATGAAACATTTAAATTTATTTATAGATAATGCCTGAACTGGGACTTTATTATAAGAGAACATTTACCCTTAAAGCTATTATGTAACTGAAGCCTACTAGAATAAGTTAGAAGCAATCCCTTATTTCTAGTATTATAATAATGAAAAATCACTATTAAGATTTAATTTAAAAACAAACACTATCGATTTCGCTCTTAAAGAGATTTATTATGAAATTTCTGACGATATAAATTTTCCACTTAACTGAACCGGATAAAACGGATTACAATTTTAATCATCAAATAATTTAATAAAACAACAAAAATGTTAATGCAATTATTGAATAAATTAATTTTTAACGTTAATTACTGCATGCAATGAAAATTTGAAATTGGAAAATCATAATATGTCTCTTAATTAACGGACGTCCGAGTAGTATGAATATTGAAGCTGTAATCAAGTGTTTAATTTCATCCCTGTTTTCATAACTGTCTGTGCAGAATATGATTATGTATTGATACGCGTTCTAGAAAACTTCCCTGAGCACATGTTTTGCCATAGCTAAACTTTAAACTATATTTTATTGTTTATTTTTTATGAAAATAAGGGACGAGACGAGCAGGGCGTTCAGCTGATGTTAATTGATATGCCCTGCCCATTACAATGCAGTGCCGTTCAGGATTCTTGAAAAACCCAAAAATTCTGAGCGGCACTACAATTGCGCTCGTCACCTTGAGATATAAGATGTTAAGTTAAGTTAAGTAAGTATAAGCAGTAAATACTACTCTTTATAATTATAAATATCAAATGTGTATTTTAATAAAATAAACTCATCCATATTGCATTTGAATTAAAAATATTTTCAAATTTATTAGATGTGATCCCAGTGTCTTTCTTATTTCTTGTATTATTATTTTTACAAAGTTTTACCACGCAACCCGGCATTTTAGATTGAATTATGAGCAAAGTTTATCAGAAGATGTGCGTCAACATCACACATTGTTCGAGACTGGATCGAGTACGCCCATTTGGGCGTAGTATTAGCTGCTGCACCTTGCGAATACGCCTGCGGTATCTAGTTGGAGCGCAGCGGAGACCAATCCTTAATCTAAGATAGATAAATATAAAAGATCGCAACTTAGTGAATCTAATGCTATGCTATTTAGATTGGCGCCTATTTCTGCTTCACGGCAGAATAAAGCGCCAATCTACTAACTTTCTAAGCTGTAATAGAAAAATCATTTAAACATAGATGTAATTTAAATTTAAAAAAATTGTCACACTAAATAGAGCAATTGCCAATAAATTAGGGTTGCTACACACGAGGCTGGTTTCTGTATGTTCAAACACAGTCAATATGTCAGTAAGTTGGGCATGCGGCGGTCGCGTGGCGTCTGCGTGCCGGGATTTAAATAATGCTAAGCCTTTATTTAAAGTGTTCTGTATTAGGGACTGTAGACTGTCTGAGCAGTGAATGGTCAACATAGGGGCTATCATATACTATACTATTTTGACACCTGAATTAGCCAATTTAATATAAGATGAATACGAAAGCAAAACCTGGCCAATTTCTACCGTGAAGCAGTATTGTGTAAGCATTACTGTGCTGCGGTCTGAAGGGTGCCGTAGCCAGTGAAATTACTGGGCACATGAGACTTAACATCTTATACCTCAAGGTGACGAGCACAGTGCCGCTCAGAATTTTTGGGGTTTTTAAAGAATCCTGAGCGGCGCTACATTGTCATGGACAGGGCGTATCTATTACCATCAGCTGAACGTCCTGCTCGTCTCGTTCCTTATTTTTAACCGACTTCAAAGAAGGAGGAGGTTGTCAACTCATCTGTATATTTTTTTATATTTCTCACCTCAAACTTTCGATAGGATGAACTGATTTTGATAATTCTTTTTTTATTTGAAAGCTTTTTTAGCAAAAAATTTTTATTGAAAAATTTAGTTTATTAGTATAGATATTATTATTAAGACAAATTGTTAGTTAGTGTACTTCAAATTAACTAAAAATCAAAAAATAAAAAACTTTTAACAAAAAATACAATCGACTTCAAAAACACTATTCCAAAACAATAGATATAATTTGCACTAAAAAGTATAAAATTGCGTATTTTTATACAATCTAATTAATTAATCTTATTCTAGTTACGAATATTGTAATTTTTGGAGTCGTCATTATTAGAAAGCTGCATCTTCACTGAGTGATAAAGACAATATTATTTTTTTTTAAATAGGGATTCCTGATAAAATTGCAGTAATATAACCCAACCCTATCTGTCATTGCGCGCGCTGCGGAAACTATTGATGAAAGACAAATGAAAGAGGAAAGAAATAGTTATACAGAATATAGAACGTATCAATATCTACAAAAAAGTCCGGGATACCATATGTCAAACTACTGTCAAACTACTACTGTTATGCTACTATAACAACTTTATTACATTTTAAAAGTCCCCCTGAAAACGAGATCTGAAAAGGTCTTGACATTCCATTCGAATTTAAGAATTTCAATCTTAAGAAAATAATTCAATAATAAAATAATAAGTAAGTGAAAAAAAAAATTTTTGTTCACAAAAATAAATCTTTAGTCCGCGAGTACGTGAGTGAAGCTGCGGGACATTGCTAGTCTTATGTATATATTATATCTCTTAGGTAATACAAAGTAGGAAATTTAGATCCCCTTATATGTGACGTCATCTAGATGATGTATGTAATAGTGGTGCGTTATGTGTGCTCATATAATTCAGAGGTTCTTGTTTACAAATCCAGTCTCAAAGGGCTAGTTAATTTACTATTGACTAGAAACCACTGATTGCAAATGCAAGAACAGATAGATATGTGTATGTTAGTGTGAACACAGTTGGTAAACACAGCCATATTAAATTGCATTGCCTATCTGCAGGATAGGTCTACGAATGCAACTTCTCGGAGCTTCTTATGTATAAAATAGAGTACTTGTTAAGATTTCGGTACAGGTAAGTCTTACAGTGTTTCCGTCTGAAGGTCGCCGCAGCTATTGAAATTACTGGGCAAATGAGACAACATCTTATGTCTCAAGGTGACGAGCGCAGTTGTAGTGCCGCTCAGAATTTTTGGGGTTTTTCAAGAATCCTGAGCGGCACTGCATTGTAATGGGCAGGGCGTATCAATTACCGTCATCTGAAGGATACACGAGCAGGAGCTCGTGTATCCCTTCTTTTCATAAAAAAAAAGTCCTATAAAAGCAAGATATACGATTTTTCGTCGTCTACTTTTCAACCTTATGAACGAAAATCATATTTTGAAGATATTTTCAAATTATTTCCATCTAGATATGTATTGTTTATTTTATTAAGTGCTTTGACTTAAAATTAGCGTTATTTTTATTTTATTACAAGTTGTGAATGAAATAGGAATTATGAGAGTGAAACTTAATTGTTTTCGATTAATTTATTACATTTTAGCTTCGTTTGATATAAATATTTGTTTTACGGACGATGCAGTTATATAAACTCATTATAATATAAGAAAAGACTATTTAGACATTAAAATCCTAAGACACGGTGTTCATAATGAAAATCTCAATTTTTTGATGATATAAGGCTTATTATTAATCAGAATCAAATTAGTTGTAAGATAATTTACTTTGCGGAAATCCATAATTATTCAAATGATTTTAGTTTTCTTTAGTGTTAATTCCGCCAATATTTTTAAGCAATTCGACACGTGTTTCGCCTCTACACGAGGCATCCTGAGGACATGTTGAGTCGCCAAAATCTGGCACGAGACTCACTCAGATTTTGGCGACTCAACATGTCCTGAGGATGCCCCGAAGAATTGTTCAAAGACAAATATTGGCGGAATTAACACTAAAGAAAACTCAAATCATTTGAACAAATTAGTTGTACCAACCCATTAGTTAGGACGGGATAAAAAAATTCTATAACTTACGTTTGCATTTACTATGTAGGCTTGATACTTCCGAAGGGCATATAATTTGTCCTTAAAACAATATTTTCAGTGCTAAAGAAAAATGAATTCTGAATTTTTAACAAACTTATACTAGTCTTGACATACTCTTAGAATATAAGTACTTAGATACGTATAGACGAACAAAGCAAAAGCTTGCGAGAGAAAAAAACATCTCTAACGGAGATTCAACAAGATAGAAAAGAAAAGCGAATCTTTTGTAATTGTAACCGATTTTTACTGACAAGTTGTAAAAAGTCAGCTACGCTTAATACTATCAAAGAATACACACTTATTATACCAAAGAGTACACCTTCCTTAAAGGCCGGCAACGCTCTTGTGATTCCTCTGGTGTTGCAAATGAATGTGGGCGGCGGTGATCACTTAACACCAGCTGACCCGTACGCTCGTTTGTCCTCTTATTCCATAAAAAAAAAATATGTAATTGTTAGCTCGTTCGTAATTTGAATATTGAACGACTAGTTAACGCACACACTGACATAATAAATAGTATATTCTAAGAGCGCTCTCGCACTACGTCCGATCCGAATCCGATCCGTATCTGTGAAAAACGGTCCGTAGTAGTCGTAGAACTATTTCTAACGGTTAGCGATCCTACCTACTAAGCTAGAGGTCCCGGGTTCGAATCCCGGTAGGTGAAAGCATTTATATGAAGAATATGGATGTTTGTTTCCGATTCATGGATGTTTAAATGTATTTATGTATATTTATATGTATGTTTAAGTAAGTATATTGTATTAAATATATCATTGTCTTGTAACCCATAACACAGGCTATATATGCTTAACTTGGGGCAAGATAATTTGGGTGAAAAGTGTGTCAATATTATTATTATTATTATTATGTAAAAAAATCGGATGACGGAAGCCGGACCTAGTGCGTAAACTACCATAGAAATAGTTCTACGACTAAGTCGGCCCGTGTTTTTTACGGATACAGATCGGATTCTGATCAGACGTAGTGCGAAAGCGCTCTTAGTGTATGTTCTTTACATAATTTTTCAAACAACTCACAGATAATGTACTCTAGAATACATTTACATTTCATCAATAAAACATTCCAGCGTTCCATTCAAATCCTTTACTAATACTTAAACATCGAGCATACTTACTATCGTCTAAAAGTCTTTATTTTCTAGTACTTCAAGCAATTGAAAGAGCCTACAAATAGTGTAAGCTACACTTTATGTAAATTGTTAGCCATTCACATTTCAAACTGTAATTTTTCTTCATTACCAAGTTAAAACTTAAAGCTGAAATGCTATTAAAATGACTTTCTATTATAAAAAGAGATATCTCGATAAAAACTTATCTCGGGCTGTCTACGGCAAATTTCAATCTATAATTTTTCTTCATCACTGAAATGAAACTTAAAAATGAATGATATTAATACGTATTTCTATGATAAAAGAGATTTTTAGATAAAACTTGACTAGGGTTGTCAACGGCGAACTGTAGATGTTTTACGACATTGGAAGGCAGGGCTGCCTGACGTCACGCTGTTACCCTGTCCGGATTAAAGGGGAAAGAATTGCAATCCCTAAAGTTAATCTCCATCGCACGATGATTAAATATTTCCGTTTGAGATGATTTATTTCAGGCGCTTTTTAATTTTTCTAGATATATTGCTTGGTTTAATTAAGTTAAGGAATACTTTTGACTTTGATTAACTCTGGTTTTATGTGTAGTTAAACTGTTATGATTTTTTTTGATTTTTTATGTTCTTTAAGTAACAGATTATTATGTTATGATAAGGCATGGGCACAATCTTCACAATGTTATTATTCCCCATGAACCTAAACGAACAGACATCTATTACCTAATAGTGGCATAGTTCAGTAGCAAATTGACAAGATTTATTTTTCCAATGACTCGATTGTATTATAAGGATTCGCTAATAGTTTTATTTTATTTTACATTTATACTTTTCATCAATACGAGCTTATGCCCGAAGGTTCTTACGAAGTAGAACCTTCTTGTTTCTAGTTTTTTATTCTTTATTCATAAAGTAATATATAAGTACCTATTATTACATTTGTATTGTAGTGTGTCACTTGCGAAGATGGCGATATCTGTTTTCATGAAATCGTTTTGTCGAATTTTCTCTTTGATTAAGGATTGGCCTCCGTTGCGCTACAACTAGATGCAGCATTACCCAAGAAAAATAGCTTTTTTATTACGGAAACTATTAGATGCTTGTGTACGTGGCATCTTTCAAATTTTGTAACATACGTTACGTTATTTCACATTGAAATTAATAAAATTCAAAACACTTACTGATGATATGTGATCCCAGTGTCTTTCTTATTTCTTAAAGTAATCTTTTTACAAAGATTTACTACGCAACCCGGCAAATTACTTTCAATTATTAGCAAAATTTAACAGAACATGCGGCACGTCAACGTCACACATTGTTTTGCGCTTGAGTACGCCCACTTGGGCGTAGTGTTAGCTGCCGCTCTTTGCAGCTACGCCTGCGGTATCTAGACCAATCCTAAATCTAAGGTACTGGCATTATGATTCATCCCACCTGTTTTAATGACGTTTTCAGACTGCAAAGACGTTGTAGTTAGTAGATTTTTATACGAGTTAGTCTACTGCCTACCTACCAGCTGGCTAAATCGTGCTAAAGGGTGTTGGTGTTCTTCGAGTATGTCAGAATGGATGCTGTGTCAGTCTAAGTATCATGCGATGGCTGTGTGAGTATTGGCTTACTCCAACCAGTCCAGCTCCTTCTAGAAGTTCAGAACACTCATGGTGTGTTCGCAGACTTCTTAGAGCGACCTCGCATTAGCTAAGGTTTTTGCCCGTTGGTTGGCCACATCCGCACATTCCAGGATTACGTGAGTCACCGTTTCGTCCTCGGTTAGACAGCCTCTGCACTTCGGACTGTCCGGTACGCAGATTGTGAAAAAGTGCTTGTTTAGTGATAGGTGATCCGTTAGGGTGCCCACCATGGTTTGGATATCATGTCTATTTAGGCTGATAAGGCAACGTGTCAGTTTGGGTGATAGAGCAGGCCTCGCACTTTCGACTTTCTACAGTTTGAAGATTTATCATGTTTGAGAATTACTTTTTGTTATTTTTCGGCGCCACTTTCTTCCGTGAAGTATTAATGTGAAAGCATTACTGTGTTTCGGTGTGAAAGGGCCGTAGCTAGTGAAATTACTGGGCAAATGAGAATTTACAACTTATGTCTCAAGGTGACGAGCGCAGTTGTAGTGCCGCTCAGATTTTATGAAGAATCCTCAGCGGCACTGCATTGAAATGGGCGATCGTATCAATTACGATCAGCTGAACGTCCTGTTCGTCTCGTCCCTTAATTTCACGAAATAAAATAATAATAAATAACTGTGTCTCTGGTGCGGTCGCGTTGGAGTGAGTGGAAGCTGTGGCTGTGGTTGTGATCAACCGTGTGTCGCGCTAACTTACACTCCATCACGCACGCAGGACACTCCATTTTCAATTTTTCTTTTACAACAATTATACAGGTTTTGGAACGAGACGAATATGCGAAATGTTAAGTTATAACGAATTTATTATTGAATGAACGTGGTCATGTAATAACTTGTACTATTAATTACTAATGCGCGTTATCGTATTTCGTTTATTATTTTAACATGTATCCTGACAGATTTCCTAGAGAATATAAGTAACTCTGGGAAACTCCCTAAGTCAACTTTACCCAAAAAAACTTTATATATCCGAGCGTATCAGTTTACTCTTCTTCAAAACATACAAAATAAATTGCTAAGCGCACCTTAAGATATTTCACTACAAAAACGATTCGGGATAATTCGGATGAGACTCGTTATATATACCGATATTATTTATGCCCAACATAATATGCATAATTAATTATTTACTCAATAATTGACAATATGACGACTTCATTACTTGCCTATGCCAAAATAGCTAAAGCGCTTATTACACTTCACTGAAATTAGTCGTCTAAATTCAGAAGCAACTTACAAATAAGAAGCTTTTGATTACATTATCCTTAATTTAGATACTGAAACACGACGATGTCTAACATGTAGTATACGCGAAAGGCTCCAGATACCAAAAAAATGGTCTTAGCCAAGCCCTGGCTGTTGGCTCAATTAAAATAGATAGAATAACATGGGTGAAGGAATATTTATGACTGTGCGGAAAGTTAGACAAATATGGACAATAAGGGTGTTTTAGAACTAGCGAACTTCAGAAATTATCTACGAATAGATTCAAGATCGTTAGACATTTTATTAACTCTTGTGACACGGTTTATTCAAAAGCAAGATACTATCCTACGATATGTCCTCCACACACGAAGAGCAACGAGCGACTGAAATCAGTAACTTAACGCGATTAAACCTTCCTAAATGCGTTACTAATTAGGCTCCTAAATGATTCAGTCAGTCAGAAACTATCCTTAGATCTAAATTTAGGATGCAAGCTTGCTGAATGCGATTATAATTATCTAAATTCAGAAATTCAGACGACTAAATTCAGTGAAGTGTAATAAGCGCATAACTGTTAACATTGCCTGCGTATTACAGATTAAAAAAAAAACTCTTACCTCTGACTTCAACATAATAGATTAACACAATTAAAAGCAACATTTTACAAACTGGGAAAAATCGGAACAGATTAAAGAACACTAACCAAGTTACATTTTTCAGTAGTGTAGAGACAGCGTTAGTTCTTTAGACATAATATCGTCGACAGACAACTAAGTTGTTAGAAAATTGCTTTCTTTAAACTCATTATAAATTGACGAGGAGGTATTTTTTTTATTGAAAATAAGGGACGAGACGATCAAGACGTTCAGCTGATCGTAACTGACATGCCTTGCCCATTGCAATGCATGCCGTTCAGGATTATTGAAAAACGCAAAATTCTGAGTAGCACTACAATTGCGCTCGTCACCTTGAGACATAAGATGTTAAGTGTCATTTGCCCAGTAATTTCACTGGCTACGGCGCCCTTCAGACAAAGCACAGTAATGTTTATTATATTATTATACCATATTGTCTTTATCAAACTTGATCAATGTATAAATACCTAGAGAAGCCTCTTAAAAGCACTGTACAGTAAGGAGAAAAAATCAGAACATTGAAAGCTAGCAAATTCTTATGAGAACTCGCAAAGGATCCATTTCAATTCAAACTCCATTTGGGCTATCGCAAAACCAAACTGCGAGAAAATTTCAAGATCTAATATCAATTTGCCAGGCCGTAAAAGCGAAAAACAATAAGTTAATACTCCCTCGGGTAAATCGATGCGCTTTGCCGGCCCACCCCTATCCTTATCGGAATTAGTACCGATTTATTTACATGCGATACTTTGAACGTCGGTATTGGGGAAGACACAAGTGTTAATGTGTACCCAGGGAATAATTTCCTCTATACTTAGTGTTTTCTTCTTATTTATGAAGTGCAGACTCAAAACTTTAGTTAGCTTTTACTACAAATATTATGTTAATAATTCGAAGACACACAAATGAAATTTAAAGGCATAAAAGGCATTTATTTTCTCAAAATTGATTTCTTTAGAATTATTTTTGATATCATTTCTAATATACTACGGCAACGACACTTTTTTTGCTTAGTTTGCGCTCTTTATAATACAATATTGTACTGTCATTGCTATTGCTATAAAATAATCATAATCTAGTCCCAGGCTGTCAGATCACTTAGATATTCAGCTGTGGAATAATAGGATGTACGACAGAGCCATTTTTTAATGAAACATTTAAATATATTTATAGATAATGCCTGAACAGTGGCTGGGACTTTACTATACCTTTACCCTTAAAGCTATTATGTATCTTATGAAGCCTACTAGAAAACAAAGTTGATGAACAATGCGAGACTCGAACCTGCGATCTTTCGCGTTCCGTACAAGCGCTCTTCCACTGAGCCAACCGTTCGAGTCACGTAAAGTTCATATGCAGGATGTATCCTATAGTTGATAACCTGCTCACTCACTTCTTTTCGTTGTTACGTTTTTATGTAGGATAAAATGAGAGTACTTCATGAATCTCTGGTGACTTATCTAATGTAAATTAGCAACAAAAACATTGTTATTGTAAATATACGGTATATTCAGAAATCAGCCTTATGGACTAAATATAAAGTATATTGTTCTTCGTATAATAAAATATGTTGCTACTGCAAATATTCTTATAGAATAATCACATTACAATCTAGAACTATTCGAAACACATCGATGAAGCAATGAACATAATTGCGAAATTGTAACGTACAATACATAATGCTGTGGCCACATTGATGAAAATAATGCAAATGAAAATAATGCGTTGTTTTGATTAGATCTCAATAATAGATTACGGGAACCGGGAAAATTGAGGGGAAGAGACCCAGAGGCCGGAGCCCACGACGCTGGTCTGACCAAATATCCGAACAGACTAACCAACCCATTAGCATCGCACTCCACCATGCGACAGACCGAAACAGATGGAGGAAAGCTGTAGACAAACTTCAGTGGAGTCACGATTCTCAGCAATGAGGGAACGACTATGAAGAAGAATCGATTACGTGGTCTTTATTCGCTAGTGTGGAAGAATTTATGTATATCAAAGGGTTTTGGTGCAACGATTGTCGTACGATTACAGCAGTTGGCATGCATGCATACAGCGATTGCAGCAAGACACAATATTTATAAGTTCCAATCTGAGATTAAGGATGGGTCACCGCTGCGTTCCAACTCGATACCACAGGCGTAGTCGCAATGTGCGGCAACTAATCGTCGACTCGAAACTCGAGCCAGTCTCAAACAATCTGTGACGTTGACGTGCCACATGTTCTGATAAACTTTGCTAATAATTGAATCTAAAATACCGGGTTGCGTTGCGTTAAACTTTGTAAAAATAATACTACAAGAAATAAGAAAGACACTGGGATCACATAATATCATCATTGTGAGTGCGAAACCGAAACACCGCGAGGTCGAGCGATCGGATCTCAGCCGTGAAATATTTTTACAGTTTATTATGGATGAAAGTTGATTTTTGTGAGAGATGAACTTTTTAATGTAAGATAATTGTAATAGTTCTGAATCGTTAAATTGTTTATGTAAAATAAATTGTCATTTTTGTGTACGATAGCGCAATAAATGAATATTGTACTTAACCACATAAATGCATAATTTATAATGATAAATAATTCGTGCGAAATCATTCCCTAACCATCCCAATATATTCAATAATGCACAGCATTAATGTTCAAGTTTTCACTCGGCACTCCCGGAGTGCAATCCGTATTGATTTTTTTCTGTTTTATATGCTTAACTCTTTTTTACAATAGAGATCAAAACACTTACGGCCTTACAAATAAACTTGGTATAAAGTTATAACTGATGATAAACAAAGAAAATACAAAATGTTTACAATATCGTTGACAACACTGTCAATACAATGATAATTCTGAAGTTTTCTGAACGACAGCTGCCTTGCAAATAAACGCGGGAAACATTATACGTCCTAACAAACCATTCCTAAGCAAAATGTCTATTTGTAAACATTTTACATATTCTTGGTTTATACTTAGTTATAACTTTATGCCGTTTTTATTTGTAAGGCTGTTAATATATATTATAATTACCAATGAATTACCTTATAATTACAATTCGACCTAAGCTGCCTGACATTAGCAATTGTCATTATTGACAGTGTTGTCAGCGATATATTCGCTTGAAAATATTATTTTATTTTCAGTATATTTGATTTTTTTTGCATATTCTTGGTTTATTCTCAGATATAACTTTAAACCAAGTTTATTTGTAAAGTTGTTTATGTATAGATGATCTTAAAAGCAGTTGAGTTTCTTGCGCCAGTCTGAATTTTATCTCTTGGAATTGATAGTAAATTCTGACTTAGAATCATGGACGAGTAAAAAAAGAAAGACTCCGTGCCGTGATATTAGCAAGTGAAGCACCTTTATGCTAGTGTGTGTGCGGTTATTATTTCTCCCGTAAATAATCATATATGGCCACAAACACTTTTATAGTATCGTCTTTACACTTTTTCACATCGCACGACGGCATTTTTAAATATTCTATTACGACGCAAACTGATCCGTTACAGACGATGGCAAATCTCATAATGGCGGCCGATCGGCTTGTATTAGTGTAAGTGTGTGCGTGGGGCAATGTATTTACACGTTTACCCGGCTTGTTTTGGTGCTACACTGTTATGTTAGGTGACACGGAGTCCTTCTTTATTTACTCGTTCGTGCTTACAATAAGTGATTTTTTCACCAATCATGTGTTCACAGCTTAAGTACATGCATATCGCATACGTATATCGTATTTGTAACGATCAGCATAAGTAATACAGTTTCACACACATTACGATATATGATATATCTTTACACGAGTAGAGGTATTTAAAAAACTTGTATAATAATATAAAATCGGTACAGAAGCTGCCTTTAAACATTGAATAATTTATTTTAATAACAGCATTGATGATGATAGTTCACAAAAATAATGTAATGAAATTCTATGCATCACGAAAATTTGAGATCTCTTTTACAGAAAAGGTAATGCAAAATTTTACTAAAGAAAGATGTAGAAACTAACTGTAGCAATAACAATTTTAACAAACATGTTAAGGTTAGCCGAAAAATTTGTTGCACCAATTGACAATATTTAGATGACTTCATAACATGTGTACCTTAAAAAAAAGAACGTACACTTTCCTTGAAGGCTGGCAACGCTCCTGTGATTACTCTGGTGTTGCTAGAGAACAACGGTGATCACTTAACATCACATGACCTCCTTTATCATAAAAAATAACTTTAACTGCTGAACGTAACCGTCCAATCTTCGCCGGTTAAAGCTATTGTTTACGTTATATATCTTAAGAACAATTTAGCAATAATTTCAAACAAATATTCCAAAATATAAAAAATTAAGCGCAGTTAAAGTCAGCGTTACTGTTAACGTTAAATTTCACTATAATAGCTAATATAAAGCAACCGAAGCTAAGCTTATTCATAGATAGAACAGAAAAGATCTTTGAGGACCGCAGAACTGCATAGATGCTATAAATCATAGACAAGGAAGGCTCCTTTGCACAGGGTACCGGCTGGATTATGGGCAACGGCGCCTATTTCTGCCGTGAAGCAGTAATGTGTAAGCATTACTTTATTTCGGTCTGAAGGGCACCGTAGCTAGTGAAATTACTGGGAAATGAGACTTAACATCTTGTCTCAAGGTGACGAGTGAAATTGTAGTGCCGCTTAGAGTTTTTGGGTTTATCAAAAATCAGGGCGTATTAATTACCATCAGTTGAACGTCCTGTTCGTCTCATCCCTTATTATCATAAAAAAAATATTATACGAACGAACAAAATGTTCATCACAAAACTTTTAACAATTAGGTAAATTACAATATTATAGATATAAACATGAGTCACAAAAAGAAAATAAAGGAAATTATTTTAACTTTGATGTTTTTAGATATGCGTAATGCATAGTTATTATCTCTTGTTTCAGATTGAATATATGAAATAAAATAAGTAAATATCGCCATCGGTGATGGGAGATCTGCAGATATTAACTGAACAACAAGCTCATTAAATAATTAAACGAATTGCAGTGTGCACGGAATCATAACCCAAAGATGGCGGTAATAAGGGTGAGAATAGCGCGGAGAATGAACCGAACTTATTGTAGTCAGTCAACCTGTTTGTCACTTGTTTAGAAAATAGGGTTGAGGTAATCTATATCGATAACAGTTATCGATAAATAATTTAATATGTTTTCTGCGTGTTGTTGTTAATATATTCTTAAGCTATTGAATAGCTTCTATCGCGGGCCTTGAGCGAGGTGACCGAATCCAGAAATTCCGTAACGAAAATAACCTAACACTTACTTACTAGATGTATATAGATATTTCGGCACGGGCATTACAGTTGCCGTGGAACAGCGGTTATCTCGTATGCTTTTAGTGCAGAAGGTCCCAGGTTCGAGCCTGGGGTACATCTTGATTTTTTTTAATTTCTTTATTATTTTATCACGTTTTTTTATTTTTTTATTTTATGACAAGCATTTTTATTTAGTTTCACCTGTCCCGTTGTCTGTCTGTAATCAAATCTTGCAAGTTAAATTTTACTCACTTCCCGTTTGTTTTTTTTTAATTAATTTTATCAAAAAAAAATAGTGCATAATTAAAATAAATAAATAATTGTAATTGCATAAGTTGATAAAAAATTCTATGCAATAGCTATACCGCAGCAGTCCCCAAATGCCACACGTCTTTTTTAGGTAATTATTTTTTATGGATTGTAATATGCATTTTATTGGATCCCTACTTTAATACTAACATATCCAATTCTATTCATTATTTCACCTATAGAAAGCTTCATATCGTACTATGGGTTGTATTTTAAATGAAATGAGATGAAGTTGAAATGAAATCAAATTAATTTATGCATATTCTTTTGACAATAAACACAAATTTTTATAAAACAATTTTTCGATTAATTACAAATGTTTTCGGTAACCTTACTAGTTGACATCATTTATGATCCGATAGAAAAAGCAACACTACTTAATTACTTTGCCTTCTGCTGTAGGAATATTTGTGGCTATTATATCTAGGCAAGCTTGTTATCGAGTTGGTTCAGTTATATTTATATGTTAGCAGCAAGATAAGTGTTTCAGAATCATTTATAGAGGATTCATATTATGGGTGTAGATAAAGTCTTGTATGCAACTGTTTATTAGGTATTACACAATAAGCGCATAAATAATTAATTCTTATTCTGGTTATACATAAAAAACAAGATATAATCCGAAAGAATACGATTGCTTAGACAGCGTCAAAAGCATGATAAAGCATTGTTTAAAACAGTGCATATGGTGTCATACGGTATATTGTATAAAGGCGAGGATTTTATTATTAGAGTATTAAAGGATAACCCCCGCAGTGTATTATTGAGCCACGCCCTGGCGCACGCTAGCATCCGCGACGTTCAAATAAAATCGCTTATGGCCACGAAATGTGCTGTTCAATCGCTTATCATAACTCTTGTCTCTTTAATTAAAAGTAAAGCGATAAATTATTATTATTATTTATAAATGAATAAAATGTTTTTAATACTTTTTTCTTCTATATATTTGGAATCAACGTGTGAGCCTCTCTCAATACATAACTCCATATCAGTATAGATAGGCGGTGGCAATAATTAAACTTTAACGGTGTCATTATAAAAAATAATTTAAACATGTAGTATTTCCTTTGATTAACGCGAGTGTTTCACATTTAAATAAAACTCTTTTAAAGGACTAAACGCGTGTAAGTGTGAAAACGAGAAAAAATGGTAACTTAAATGTAAATTTTACGCTAAAATCTAATGTAAAAACACAGTTACAATTACACGTGTTTTACTCCTTTAAGTGTTTTATTTAATTTTAAACATGGCTGAGACACGTGTTTTTTTGTTATATAGTTTCTAACTATTTAAGCGGCGTCTAAAGATTGACCCTAAACAATAGAACGACACGGGTTAGTCATAGGACTTTTTTTCAACCAAGTGTTCAACATTGTGTTTAACTTTGTGGAAATTGCACCGTAAGTATTTAAGATAAGCAAAACATCCTCTATATTATCAAAGATATTTTGAAAAGAAGCATAATATTTTATTATTTTTAAGCAGAATGGTTATAAGATCATGTTATTGCACCGCTAGTTTTATAGCCACACTCATAGGAGAGCGCTTAGCGACAAGAGGCGATCTTATCAGAACTATCTAAAATTAAAATACTTAAGCAATACAAACAAATATCGTTATTAAAAAAATAAAACTGTATGTTTACTTCATTTACAGTAAATTCTATAGTTAAATCTTCACACTTTTGTTTATAGTTTATTACAATTTTCAGTAGGTCTTTTTTATACTTACTTATGTAAGAGATTTATTTTACAATGTTTAAGCCTTAATAAGCAGTTTCTAGATTTTATTTATGCTTGTCACTCAGTAATTCTTCATCATGGTACTGTCTTGTTTTTAATAAATTTCGTATATTTTATTGGATAAGGAGGTTGCTGGTAATTATTGAGATGAGTGTACACGTTGTTTTTATAGCTTGGACGTAGGTGGTAGACAGTTCTTTGAAAGCCGCACTGTGAATGAACTGGCGTTTACATCGATTTTATGAGGATGAAGGTTAAGTATGTTTCGTGTAATGGAATTACGTGCCAGGGATCAACTCAAACAGCTCGGATACTCCAATAAACAATGAAAAATCATTAGGAGCCGAATAGACGAGGATCTCCTCAGTGTATCGTGTTTTAGTTGACAAATACATATTCAGTAAAGAATGCAAATAAATTTTAAGGAACTGGAGTTATACCAAAACAATGTAAATAAAATATTAAAGTTAGTTGCTGTAGGTACAAAGATGTTTTGGCCAAATATCGTTTTTTATTTCTATTATAAACTTTGGTAACAATTAATCTATTTGGTATGTTACTGATATGTGGGTACCACTGTAGTTTATTATAATCTATGATAATTCCAAGAACAATTGTCGAATCTTCAAATTCCAGACTTTTGTAATCTCTATTGGGTTCTCTTTTTGGGTTGTTCAAGTCGAATACAATTGGTCTTTAATAATTACTAATTATTTGTTGCCAATTAAATAACTTTAACTTAGTATAATTAAGTATCTTGCTGTTCACGATATTGTTTTTCCGTTTTAGTTTTTCTAAAAGTGACGTGTCATTAGTGAAAAAAACTATATCGGTGAGTTTCTCTACTATAAATGGAAGATCATTAATATAGACTAATTAGAAAAGCGGACCAATTATCGAACCTTGTGACATGCCTATCTCTACATCTGAGCCTTTTGTTTGTATACCGCAGATATCTACTTACTGCTTAAGACAACAAGAGCACCACACAATCACACCGTTCCGAAGATCCCAAAAAATTGCTATTGCATCATGGGAGTCCTCCCATGAGTCAAAAACAGGTTTAACAAGTGCTATTCCAGCATCATGGTTGAATTTACCCTGGTATGACCAAATATTCCGGTCGTAGTAGATTATTATATACGTACATTATTTTCATTTGTTTGTTAATTATGTGACTAAACTAAAACCATTGTTAATCAATCTTATGAGTTCAATAACCTTTTTTATTGTAAAGGGTGAAAATATTGATTTAGTCTTGTAGAACTGCTTTAGGTCGTTAGATGTACAACCTAAGATATATTTATAGGAACGCCGTATAATCTTAGTAGACTATGAAGCTACCAAAAAATGTCTATAAACTGAACTCTTATCTAAATGGCATCTGTTATTTCATAACTATGGGCCTAATAATACGAGAGAGTAGTTTATAGGCCACAGGCCAAAAGTCCGTAGGAGCTTGTTAATGAAACCTAAATGCCATATTTACACCGATCATAAACTACTTAACCCTCAAGAGCTCAGCAGGGGTGTAGAAGACCGCCTATCGTGCTGCACCTAGTGACCGGTTGCTTACAAGTGGCTGCTCCAAGTGGTCAATTTGACCGAGATGACAGCCAAACAAACATTTGAAATTTATTAAATTCTGAATGTACAATAAAACTTTCATGATATTCATAATATATATATGAACGGCTGTTCAATTTTACATTCATACGAAATTATTCAGAATGCAAAAGATAAATTTGATATTTCCATCGCTGTTTGCTGAATCGAATATTTCGAACTGCGGTGACTGCGTATTTCATGCGATCTAGATAATGAAATTTATGCTTCAATAAACGCATTTTATTGTTTAAAATCAATAATGTTATATGAGAAGTTGTCTCTAGATTATCCAAACTTGTCATAAAGACAAAATGATTTTGTAGATGTATAAAAGCCTATTTTGAACTTGTATATATTGTAATTTGTAGAGGATTACCATCATCAGCCGAGAGACGTCCACTGTTGGACAAAGGTCCTGCGCTGCCATCAACTAACGTATTCCGGCGATCTTGACCAGATCGTGGGTCCATCTTGTGGGGGCCTACCAACACTGCATCTTCCAGTACGTGGTCACCATTCGAGGACTTTTTTACCCCACCGGCAATCTGTCCGTCGAACTATGTGCCCTGCTCACTGCCACTTCAGTTTCGCAATCATTTGGGCTATGTCAGTAACTTTGGTTTACCATTAGGATTGCCGTCGCGCAGAAAATAAAAAGGAAAATCAGAGGTTTGTGACGGTTTCTTAAGGTGTATGTATGTATTCGCTTTTCTTGAAGGTATTCCATGATAGTGACATGTCAGAGGATGACATAAGAGGTGACAGTCCATGACAGAGGAAATACAATATGGCATAGATTGTACTAGAAATATTTTTGAATTTGTGTTTTGTGGTAAGGTGCTGGAATCCAATAGCAGAAATCAAGTCAAATAGTTCTGTGTAAAACTCTCAGTGATAGGGTATCGAGCTGTACACAGAGTTTCTTTGTCTTAAACCAATTAGCAATTAACATATTTGTCCTTATACTATTGCAGCTTTTAGAAGGCAATCCAGGCCATTCAAAATTTTAAATCTATCTCCGGTTGTCGCCTACTTGAGATAAAAATCGTAACTATCGTTGACTTTTCTATCCCAATAAACTTATCGAAGGCAATTCACCTTTTCCGTACACGCTGTATGTCAATAGGAGGATGTATAGCTTACCAGCGATAGAAGTTTGTATGGAAATCGCAATTCACGCGTCCCAATATAAGGCGATAAGAATGACTTATCGGGTATATTGGGACAGCTTCAGATTATTGACAGCTAATTACTGACAGTAGAAGGTAATAATTTATCTGTACCCGTAGATAGTATATTGGGAACGGCCGTAAGACTATAGTGCTTTACTTATATTTTAATATTAATAATTTCTAGTTGGCTGTATGTAATTATGAACTGTCTGTTCAATTGTGAGTAACGTGTCACAAAATTCACTGTTTACCAAAGGACACTGCTCAAACTAATTTAAACCTTTTCGTTGTGTAATTAGACCGATAATAAGGCATACAACCCTCTGAAGCCTTGATAGATGGGTGGTAATATAAGCTTGTATTCGCTTGGCAAACGATATATTTTATAGCCCCCGGCTACAGCTTTATTGCTATGAGAGATTTCCTTTTTCCAGCAATTTATGATTGCTTTTAAATCTTTTAGCGATTTTTTTTTAATTTTTCAGCTTATCATATGAGTATATGAGAAAAAAAAATCTGCAAAGCTTCCGTCAAATATATTTTCTTTATAAACTATTACAATACTTAGTGCTTCAAGTGAAATGCAATAAAATATTGTCATCGGTAAAGTTAATGTTTTATATGCTACCTAGCTGTTACTATTTAAATCATAAAGTGGTAAATTTAACAAGATTCTAAATATAATAAGAGAAACTTTTCACTTAGTATAATCAAACTTGGGAAACACATATATACGCGAATTTATAGCTAGAAAACATTGGTAATATTTAAACGCGTGAAAAACATACATGCCGTAATGTTAAGGAGGCAAATCTTTTGTATTTCTCTGGTGACGAAATCCCATCAAGGCATCCGAAATCCCGATGATCACAGATGAGAAGTTGTTCACGTACTAAAATTACAAACTCCACATTCATCAGTTGATGTCTAATGGAGAAATTCCAAAGTAAATTGAGAATAATAGCGAGTTGCAACCAACTTTAAATCACTTAAAGTCTGGAGTTCCTTATATAAACATTTAAATCCGTACGTACTCTAAAGTAATAAAGTTATATCCGAATATCCTTAAGCTGTTCGAATACCTGTTGAAACTTTTCTCAAATTCAAACATTCCTAATCGCAGGCATTACAGTGTTATTCTTTACACTTCAAATGTTTTTCAACGATCCCTAACGCGAGGAAGATAGGAAAATGTCTGTGTATTAAAATAAAGTTAGGGGCATTATAGGAGATACTTTCTAATGGGCTTTCTTTTATAGCAATTTGATCTACATTTTCTCAATAGGCAACTACTGATATAGTAATTTTTCATCATCCTACATCATTTCTGAAATGAATAATTCTTTTAGTGCACCTTCTTTTTAAACGACTTCACAAAGGAGAAGGTTATCAATTCGATCGGTATTTTTTTTATGTATGTACACCGATTGCTCTGAAATTTATGATCCGATTTACGTAATTTTTCTTTAGTTCGATGCAGACAATTTACATGGTTTGGCCCAGTAGTTTTCATTTTTATGAACATATTGTATGAAAATTTTTGTTTATTTTTTGTGTACGGCTTCTTTAGGAGCTTTCATTCACGTTGATTATATATTATAATTATTAACTGACACTAAAATGTAAAAAATAAAAAAACCACGTTTAAGAAAACCGACTTCAAAAACTGAAAAGCATGAATTAAAAGTATGAAAAGTATATGAATTATACTGAGCTGTGACCACAGACCTAGAATACCATATGGTCACTTTTGACTTGTCAATATGTGCGTTAGCTAATGGCTAGCTAGATTAACCTTCTCTATCTCATTCTAATCAGGTGAGAAAAAAAATACATAATATACTGTGTTGGTCAGCAGTGCCTGTCCCAGATTGATTAAGCTATAGAACGCTTCCTTTAGATCTATCGGCGTCTTTGCGCAAAGATTTCACACCATAGTTTTATTGTATTGGTGATGCGAGAAGAAGACGTGCGTGCCGTTCTTTCTTGAATTTTGTTTTTATTTTCTTGAATTACATTATTATTTTTATATGGGGCAGTCCCGTGCCCAGACCGTGCGGTTCATTTAGAAGTTATATGTTTCGCGCGATATTTTTGTTTTTTATAACCTAGGTGCCTAGAGCAACTGTACCTGACACTGAAACTTTTTAATTTACTATTTTAAGTAACTCCTGCATAATTCTCGCTAAGATTTAGTATTGGGTCTGTACTTTCTTCTTTTAAATACTTAATCATAACATCGTTATTTGTAATTTTGTAATCTTCCTGTTATTCTTATATTGGCTTTCAATGATGATTCCTTAAAAGAAAACAGTGATACTCCGGGAGTGCCGACAGAAATGATAACTTTAACAATACGTAACTTAACTAACTATTGTAGATTTAATACAGATATTTATATTATACTTTTGGACCGAACAGACGTTTTCCTGTACACACGTCCTTAATTTGAAAAATCGGCCCAGCCGTTAGGAGGAGTTCACTTACATACTCATGAGCAGGAGACTTATATTATATGGACGGAATTGAAAATTCTAAACCAATCTCAAATTCACTGGAACACACAAAAAATCATCAAAATCAGGCCAGCCTCTTAGGAGTTAGTTCAATTGTGAATCTAAACTATTCTCGAATCCACCTGAGGACACACAGAAAGTTTCATTAAAATCGGTCCAGCCGTTTAGGAGGAGTTCAGTTACAACAGACGCACAAAAGAAATATATTATTCTTAATATATAGATATATATATTTCTTTTCGTGCTTAAGTTTTAATCAAAAACATATATCTTTGGAAAAATAAAGTAGGTACTAACTATAATACTAACTATTGATTTACTTACGCCTATTTCTGTGAAGCAGTAATGTGTGAGCATTATTGTATTTTGGTCTGAAGGGCGCCGTAGCTAGTGAAATTACTGGGCAAATGAGACTTTACATCTTATGTCTCAAGGTGACGAGCGCAATTGTAGTGCTGCTCAGAATTTTTGAATTTTCCAAGAATCCTGAGCGGCAATGCATTGTAATGGGCAGGGCGTTACATCTACCATCAGCTGAACGTTCTGCTCGTCTTGTCCCTAATTGTCATAACAAAAAATTTAAAATAAATAATTATACGAAAAAAATTACATTTACATATACATTTATCCTACTATCAGACACATAATTAATAATATTTAACAGATTTTAAGATGATAATTTAATATACCAAAATAAAACAGCTGTATATTCTGCTAAGGTGGTAAAATTTACGTCAACAAATATTTATTCACATTGCTATAGTAGGGTTATTGGACAGCTGTTAGAATGTCATCGCAAGCATTTATCTTCATACATCCCTCGGCAGACGACGAAATTTTTACACACCAAGTACAAATTGACCTAACTTGTATTTTTACTCTTTGTACTATGAAATCTCACTATTTTACTTCTAATAATAATCTTATATATAAAATTCTCGTGTCACAATGTTCGTTCCCGTACTCCTCCGAAACGGCTTGACCGATTCTCATGAAATTTTGTGAGCATATTGAGTAGGTCTGAGAATCGGCCAACATCTATTTTTCATATCCCTAAGTAATAAGGGTTGTTCGCCCTTAATTTTTTTTTTTTAATTTTTGGACGAAATTTTTTGTTTTTATTTTTTTATAATGTGGCATTAAAAAATACATACAACTTCAAATTTTCACCCATCTACGATCAACAGTTACTTTTGTATCGCGATTTTAATATCGGAATACAACGTTTGCTGGGTCAGCTAGTTCTAACATATAAAATTCTCGTGTCATGGTGTTAAACTTTGAACTCCTCCGAAACGGCTTGACAGATTCTCATAAAATTTTGAGTGCATATTGGGTAGGTCTGAGAATCGGACAACATCTATTTTTCATCCCCCTAAATGTCTTAACACCCTTAGGTATACGAAATTTTTTTTTAATTTTATTGACATTTTTTTTAAATTGGTTTGATTATGAGTCAGCATTAAAAATACATACAACTTCAAATTTACCCATCATTTTTACCCATCTACGATTAACAGTTAATTTTGTATCGCGATTTTATTATCGGCAAAACAACGTTTGCTGGGTCAGCTAGTAAAATATATATAATTAGTCATAATACTTATATATTTTGTTTATATTTTAAAATACAATCTTTATTGAATCATAAATTAATGGGTGAAGTTCCTCCTACTTCTGTAACCCAACTGCACCTGGTTAGAACTAGATCGTCTCTTTGTTATTGATATCTTAACTGAAGTATTTTATAAAGCAGCATATATTTAGCAGCGTAAGTGTAAGACGTTTTTCAAGTTTTTCTGATTAAAATGCAGATTCCAGGTTAACTCTTTAATATTAAGTAAAAAAACGGACAGGAACGAGCCTAACGCACGCACTTAGGGTTCCGTACCAATATACAAGAAATAAAATGAAACGATGTGTTTCAATTTAGTTATGAGATGCGTTTCTTACTGTATTTCCCACGGAACAGATGTTACCTATTCTGTGGTATTTCCGTATGGTGCAAATAAATCGATAAGTCATTAGAAAATCATTTTCGTATTATAATACTGTACTAGACAGTTTTGAGCGCGAGCCCCCGAGTAAGTAGGACATCTTCCATACTAGTATTAATTCTGTTCGGTTCAGCGCGAAATGCATCTAGGGATGTCCACATTGCATGTACCTACGAAGAAATCTTCGGTTGATATTTGTTTTTCGTAGCTTTGTAAGACATTCGTTAGCTTCTCTGAATTTTAAATGATACCCTTTCATCAAAGCTCACTAAACGTTATTTAATATTAATATGAACACCTTCCTGCGAAAACAACCCAAAATAATAAAATGTAAAAATAAATTTGACTTTTGATAAACTATAATAAGTAAGTAGGCTTATTTGAAAATTTAACTAATCACAATAATATAAGGATATTGGCAGACTTCTACACAAAAAACTTGCCCCCAAACTAGGCATAGCCTGTACTATGGCTACAAGACAGCGATTTATTCAATACAATATACTTACTTAAACATACGAGTACATTAACATCTTTGACTCGGAAACAGATATCCGTATTCATCATTTAAATGTTTGCACCTACCGGGATTCGAGCCCAGGACCTCTCTAGTTCAATGGGCACTAACCACTGGACTATATTGGTCTTTGAATTAACTTCTTATACTTGACAACGAATCACAGTGGCTCATCTATATGATAAAGATAGAATAATTAATAAAACTTTAGGAGATTGTCATTATGAACAAACTGACATTAGACTTTTATATATTTTAATAATAATAATTATAATATTGACACTCTTCTACTCAAATTATCTTGCCCCAAACTAGGCATAGGCTGTATGGGTGCAAGACAACGATATATTGAATACAATATACTTACTTAAGCATACATAAATACAAATAAACATCCAGGACTCGGAAACAAAGATTCATATTCATCATATAAATGATTGCACCTACCGGAATTCGATCTCTTTAGGCAGGTTCACTAAGCACTGGGTTATAGGGGTCGTCTATATGTATTACTTAATTATAATTATAAATTAACTTAGAAGTGCTAGCTCTGACTAATCTGCTCACATCTCATCGCCTCTTCACACTTGGGTCAACAATATTTTTCACACTTTTATGAAAAACTAAGTATTCATAAAGAAAGAAAACAATGATAAAAAACGCGAGTTGTCGGAAAAATCAATTGGACCGATTTTATCATGATTATTCCACAAGTGCTGATAACATTGATAAATAGTCTATACCTTTTATATGTATAGTTGTCATAAACATTACAATGATTCAAACGAAAGCCTTTCGTACGCTTTGGAGATAAGGATATTTTTCGCTTACATAACTCGACGTGTTAATTTATCTAGAGTCCACAAACTAGAATCCGATATCGCAAAGCCGAATAAATAGGGATTTCGATTTCAGAGGGAATTTTTGTTATAATGTTAATTAGAGAAAATCGTTACAGATAGCTTTATTGAATTTATGGTGTTTGGATCGGTAACTGTAACAGTTGTTAATGATAGTATTTGCCTATTTTTGTAATGTTTGGTTGGTAAATAAGAGGCAACAATAGATGCGGAAATTAT
The DNA here is from genome assembly GCF_905404315.1 of Leptidea sinapis. Classification (NCBI taxonomy): domain Eukaryota; kingdom Metazoa; phylum Arthropoda; class Insecta; order Lepidoptera; family Pieridae; genus Leptidea; species Leptidea sinapis. The sequence continues at coordinate 7,676,779 of NC_066312.1, read as the reverse complement.
AACTAGAAACTCATTCTTAAGGCTGGGGACGGAGCCAACGACCTTGAGTAAATCGAGCGGAGCTTAGTTACCTATCTCGTCACAAGATCGCCATTGGTTTAATTCATAATTAAAAGCAATTTTAATTTATTACAAACTAGCTGACCCGGCAAACATTGTTCCGCCTTAGAGGCAATAAATGAGCAGATTTTGTATTTAATTAATTTCAATATTTTAATAGGATAATAAATATAAGGAAATTAGAAAATCAAGTCCGTTAATGATTCTGTATTGGCTGTGTATTTTGGTGCTTGGGTTGCACTCTTCAGTGAAGCACCTAGTGATAGACGACATTTACCGTTTTATTATCATGCGTAAAAGCAAATACCGCAGATGGTCTACTATCGCGTGAACATGCCACTTATAATTAATTGAACATAGGAAATGGATTCTAGATTCAGACCACAAACTTTCAAGGGTTGGGCTTAAGATTTGAATGGCCAGGGCGAATGCGAGACGGATCGGAAAGGAAAGAAGTAGTTGCTGCTGATCTTGAAGAATTGCTATTACCATTGCTGAATTGATCTCTTGACATCAATCAAGTTATTCCTCCATGTTGCCCATGAATTACAATTGTAAAAAATTATGCTGGCCATCTTCGAGAGGTTGCAATGATCCAATCCGATGGTGAATCTGTCCTTATATCTACAATATCAAAAGCAAAGTCCGTATTACTGATTTATAAACACTTTTTTTAGAATTAGCATACACAATACACAGGAATAAGTATAGTATGTTATTCTTCTACTGTATTGTGTGTAAGTATATAAATAAAAAATACCTTGAATGTCCTCGTTCTTAGATAATGTATGCCCAAATTGGGGTCATTTGGAATCAAACATTGTATTTTTGAATGTTTGCTAGAAAATGTCGTGATTCGGTAGTTTCCCACTCTCAAACAATAATAAGTACTGCAATCGTATCGAAATGCTCCTCGATTCAAATCAGTACTTCATAAATTTCTTCTTGTGCGTTATCTAGTTGTTGATCTCTGAGGTTTTTTTTTTCATCAGTCCTTTCATTCGCAATGTTTGGAATCCTAATTGCATTACGTCTTTGTCGGGAATAATTTGACTGTCTTGGTCATAACATATAATGATAATATCGGCACAATAAGCTAATAGAAATTCGAAACAAACACACCAACCGGTCAACTTGAATAACATGACGTGCACTGTCTTTCAAAAAACTTCATTGAATTATTTCTATTCTCGAGCTGTCATCTAAATGTCAATCCATACAAAATGTATCAGAAAATATTTTTCTTTATAATAATATTTTTTCGTATTTTTTTTTTGATATTTTATTACTTATCCTATTCCGGACTAAGAGAAATCCAATAAATCTAAGAACAGAAAAATTGGTCTAGCCGTTCTTGAGTTATAAACGGTGTAACAATTAAGACTTTCTTTTATATATATAGATAGATATAATACAATTTTCTTTACAAAAACAAAAAAAAACTATGTCATGTTAAATAGTATTAGTAACCAGTTAATAATAATTATTCATACAATTTAAATCTAGATTGAATGATTAACATGGCTCCAACTGTAAGAGTTAGTACTTTCGTGATTTTTTTTCTCAATGTCTATTAAAGATAGAAATATAAAGAAAAATCTTCTTATACTCTGTAGACAAATTATTATTTTTTTTGTAAAATTAAAAGCTTCTTATAAACCGTTAAGAAGTGGTTTCACTTATGCGCTATTTTGGCTATTTCTTGGGCCTTAATAAAAAATTTGTTTTGCTTGCCTCTTGATATTTTTATGTAAGTCCATAAGCACATTACCGAATTTCCTAGAATAATAATAATTAGAATTGTGATGATCACAATGTGGGAGGCTTCTTTACACATAAAGCCGGCTAGATTATAGGTACCACAACGGTGCCGTATATATATATATATAAGTATATTAGCGTCTTTCAAGTATGAAGTAATGTGCATTCGTTGGACATTTTGTTTTGTACAATATCCTAGGACCATACACCACGTCAGAGTAATTGAGCTTTGATAGGACAAATGCTTCAAATAATCTAACTTCATGTTCTGTACTCAGATATTTTTTAGTTCACTTTAAGTCTATAATAAAAATTGGATAATACTCAGCTTGTATACTTTTCAAAGCGCATGATTTCGTTGATTGTAAACTTAAATTACGATTTCGTTGATTGTAAACTTAAATTACGATTTCGTTGATTGTAAACTTAAATTACGATTTCGTTGATTGTAAACTTAAATTACGATTTCGTTGATTGTAAACTTAAATTACGATTTCGTTGATTGTAAACTTAAATTACGCGCCTCGTGGACCCGCTCAATGGCCGTGTTGTTGATCATCGGATTGTACTGCCCAGTCGTTTTCACATACAATTTTGTATTCAAAATATTTAAAATGAAAGAGTTATTTACGGCTGTTATCGATAACGTATCTATAGTTACGGATATATTTCTATCACAGTTTAATGACAAAATATTATCTAGCCATAGTAATATCCAATATAGTTATAGTATTAGTTATAGTCTAATGCTATCTGTCGATAGGTTATTGAAATGTCAGTAAGCGTAAATGGATAGATTTGTCTACCTTAGTAAGTTAAACTAAGGATAGATAGGTTATTGAAAACGGCCTTTAGCTTTCCGCCATTTGCTTCCGAAGCGGTAGTAGTATCTAGTAGTTATTAGAAATGACATCAAAAGAATTATAAAGGAATCAATTTTGAGAAAATAAATGCCTTTTATGCCTTTATGCCTCTTAGCTTATAAAGATCTGACCAACTGCAATTTTCGGTCGTAACTTCAACACAATCGGAACAGAACCATCAATTTGTGTTTGAGATAAGGTCGCTTCGATATAGCCCTATTCTCGTTCTGTTACGAGAATAGGGCTACTGGGATGTGTGCAATGAAAGACTAATTAAAGTAAGCGTTAAATTTGTTTAATGCAGTAAAATTTAGTACAAAATGGTGCATAAAGTACTTTTCTTCTGGTTTTTCTGCAGTCATATAATATTTTAAATAATAAATAACTCCTACTTTTTCATGTTGTCCTGGAGGTTTAAGTTTTAACATATTGAAAGAATCGTTACCGACTGTTATTACCTTTAATCTATTATATCGAAGGTAATTTTCAGCTCCCGATATTTTTGATCTGTTCCAGGCGCACAAGCGTATAAATTTTACCTTAAAATTGTCAGTAAGACCAATTTCTTATTACCCTCATTCGTGTTTTATTGCGCTCTTGAAGTATAATCAAATAATCAATATTTAATTATATTCTTATCTACTATCAATATCATTTTCCACAGGAGAATCAACAAACATAGGACATAGCTCCGTCCTTCAGATATTGTTTCATACGGAATTGCAATAATTATTTAATGTAGATATGTAAGTAACATTTTATTTGCAATGCATGTACCGTGCATTGTACTGATTTTCGCGTCACGCGGCAGCAAGGAAGGGATAGATATTGATGTCAGTACCTTATGGAATGCATAGGGGAGGAAATGCACGTGCGGCCTTTTAGGGTGCGCATGCTTTCCAACAAAAAAAAAAGATAAATATTTATTGTAAAATAAACTTAGATTCCGAGAAAATTTGTGATTAGATATAAATTACAAAGATTATTATGCTTATAAAACAAACGAGCTGTCTGTCTGACAAAAGAAACAGAATGATATAAAAATTAATATTAAAATAAGCTGAGATAATATAATATAGCGGTCTTACAAATAAAATTGGCGTAAAATTACACCTGTGCAGAAACCAAGAGTATGCAAAATGTTTATAAATAGACCTTTGTCTATGATTTATTTATTGGACGTATAACGTTTCCCGCGTTTATTTGCATGGCTGATTGACGTTTGGGAAACTTTAGAATTATCAATTTACAGTGTTGTCAGCGAAATAGTCAACATTTTGCATATTCTTTGTTTGTTCTCAGGTATAACTTTATACCAAATTTATTTGTAGGGCCGTCAAATGAAAATCAGTTTATTCACGTAGGTCACGGAAATGACACTTATGAATGTCAAAAAAAAATATTAAAATCGCGATGCAAAAGTAACTGTTGATCGTAGATGGGTGAAAATTTGAAGTTGTATGTATTTTTTAATGCTGACTCATAATCATACAAATTTAAAAATAAATATCAATAAAATTAAAAAAAAATTCGTGTGGACAACCCTTAACATTTAGGGGGATGAAAAAAAGATGTTTTCCGATTCTCAGACCTACCCAATATGCACTCAAAATTTCATGAGAATCGGTCAAGCCGTTTCGGAGGAGTTCGGTCCCGCACACCGTGACACGAGAATTTTATATATTAGATTGAGCCAATACGCCTGCAATGTTTTTTGATCATTCAGCCTATTTATTCTCTATTTATGAAACTACTTACGGCCGTTCCCAATATACATCTATCTACAGATAGTGATAAATTACTACCTTCTACTGTCAGTAATTACCTGACAATAATCGGAAGCTGTCCCAATATATCCGATAAGTCATTCTTATCGCCTTATATTGGTGCGCGTAAATTGCAATTTCCATACAAACTTTTTATCGCTCGTAAGGTATACGTCGTCCCATCGTCAGACAGCATGCACGGATAAGGTGAGTTACCATCGATAAGTTTATTAGGACAGAAAAATCAACGATAGTTACGATTTTTATCTCAAGTAAGAGATGACTGAATATTGGGAACGGCCGTAAGTTAGCTGTCAGTGGATTTCTTATATACTTTTTATAGAATTTAATTTATTAATTTAACTAAACGATACTTTCTGTGCTGTATAATTTTTAATTATTACATTTCACAGGCTTTCAAATGCATTTTTTGAGCAAGTATGGTGAAAATATACTAATGCTAACGTCAAATACATGCCCGATCCATCCACGTAGCTGTGTACAATGCAATGAATTCGCACGAATCAGAAATACTTATAAAATTGCCTGCAATACAGTCAAAGGATATTACGAAGGCTTCACATCTATTGACGCTTTCTTTTCCATTTTATTTCCTTTCCAGCAATACGGTGTCGCTCGCGTCTTTAAATGAAAATAAATGACGTAGAAACTGAGACGTCACTCACAAAAATAAAGAAGTAAACATCAATTTATGTATTACTAGCTGACTCGACAGACGTTGTACTGTACATAATAAATAAAACACTGTTTTTTTTATGTATTTGTCAATAATTTTTCATAACATTAAGAATTATTTCGTAACCTTGTTGTTGTAATGAAATTGTTTCACAGGAGAACTGTCAAACCGTGCGTCAATAATTTCTTTCACAGAAAATATGTCCATACAAAACAAATATTGGAAATAAAAATAGTTATAGGTCCCAAAAAGGAAAAAAAAAGAATCCTATCTCTCAAGTTGGACCAAACTGCACTCCATGAAGTTATCGCTATTTAAATCCGTTCATTAGTTTAGGAATCCATCGCGGACAAACAACGTGTCGCGTAATTTATATATATTAAGATATGTTATGTATTATATTATGTATATAGAACAAGAACGAGTCATCCAAATTTTGCTAAGTAATAACAATTTTGACAGTAGCTTTTAGCTGGCTTATACGGTGTTGTCTTCCATAGAACTATACAATTAAATAATAAAAACTTAGATTAAGGATTGGTCTCCGCTGCGCTCCAACTAGATACCACACTACCTAAGAACAATGGGTACCACAACGGCGCCTATTTCAGCCGTGGAGCAGTAATGTGTAAGCATTACCGTGTTTAGGTCTGAAAGGTGCCATAGCTAGTGAAATTACTGGACAAATGAGACTTAACATCTTATATCTCAAGGTGACGAGCGCAATTGTAGTGCCGCTCAGCATTTTTGGGTTTTACGTGAATCCTGAGCGGCTTTGCAGTGTAACGGGCAGGGCGTATCAATTACCATCAGCTGGACGCTACTCGTCTCGTCCCTTATTAAAAAAGGCATACGAATAGACTATTTTATTTGAGCTTATACTCTCGTGATATTTTTAATAAAGCCAGATCGTTGGTATGAAGTGAGCTTATATTCAGAGTATCCTTATTTCGCTACATTTCAGCTTCATACACGTAGTGAATCCGTAAGAGGCCTTTGAGTCGTAGCACATTTTTCATGAGGGGTCATGTACTTTTCTATATATGGGGGGATGTGACAATATCATAGAGATATACAGAGTTTAAGAAGAGAATTCTCAATAAATAATTTCGATTCAAATGAATCAAGGGAAACAATGCTTAGAATATAAATGTCTTTCATTTAGGACTTACTAGCTTCTTCCCGCGACTTCGTGCGCGTACTTACTATGGGCAACAATTTTTATTTTTTAATATTCTTACTTTGCAAATAATACACCACAAACTGCTGTGTTTAATATATTTTTATACCTAAGCTACCTACTTTAGAATTTTCATCCCCGCGTATGTCTACATTTTAAAAACGCTAGAACAAATATTTATTTATTTCTAATCAAGCCCCCAACCCCGCCAAGCCTTTTATTCACGATAAAAGGTAGTCTATGTTCTTTCCCAAGCTCTTGTCTATCTCTGAATCATGAAAATCGGTTCAGTGGCTTAGGCGTGAAAGCATAACAAACAAACTTACATTCATATTTATAATATTAATTTATGTTATTTATTTTTTAATATATTATATGCTTCGTATATATACTTATCTGGCCATAAATACTGTTACTATTAACAATAACAAAATATTACATTTGAATTTGGAATCCGTCATTTTTATATGATTGTTCATCGAGTTTTCTCATTTTGGCGCCAATACATTGTACAATATTTTGCGATATTACAATGGAGTGGGGTGATAAAGAGAACCCAATCGCTGTGATTGCATTACACAAAGTAGGTATGGAGCCAAATGCAATTTTTAAAACTCTCCATACGCTTGGTATTAGTAAAATGTTTGTGTACCGGGCTATTAATAGGTACAGTGAGACCGACTGTTTGTGACACAAAAAGATCTGGTCGTCCACGTAGTGTTCGTACGAAAAACGTAGTCAAAGCAATAAAAGAAAAAAATTCGAAGAAATCTTGTCCGAAAGAAAAAGATTTTATCTCGGGAGATGAAGATAGCACGTATAACCATTTCGCGGATTTTACAAGATGACTTAGAACTTGGAGCCTATAAGAGATGTAGGTACTGGTCATTTCTTAACTGATAATTTAAAAAATAATAGGGTTGTTAAATCGAAACAACTACTGAAGGGGTACGCAAAGGGAGTTTACAGAAAAAAATTGTTGACGGATGAGATTTTTTTACAATTCAGCAACATTCTAACAAACAACAAACAAGGAAGCTTCCCAATTAGTTGTTAGAGTGCAACGTGGGTACTATCCGAAGGAGCCACTGAGCGATACTTTTATGAAAAACGTATCAAAACATCGGTACAAGTGTATCAAGATACCATTCTTGAGAAGGTCGTAAGCCCCTTAAGGCGACACTAAATGCCAGCGACCTTGAGCGATATGAGTTCACGGCTGCCGGCCCGCCATCTCTGTAACAAAGCCAATATTTTCAAAATTCTTGCGTGAAAAACAGTTTATATGCTTACAATCCTCGTTATTCACTGCTAATCTCAATAAATGAACCTACACAAAAAAGTACAAGCCATTAGAATAACTTTTCTGAGAGATGTACCAAAAAAATGAGTCACGCCATGCCAAAAAACTTGTTTACCTTCAAAGAAAAGTGGTAGTTCAAAAAGGCTCGGCAGTGTTAACTATAACCAACAGCAAGCATTAGCAACCTACAAATAAGACTTAAGGATATGTGTAACAGGATTAAGTAGTGTTCATAGCTTGAAATGCTATACTTTCACCACAAAACTTGTCTAAAAACACCATGTTTGCGTGTTTTCTGCTCACTCTTAGCCTTAACAACACCATTTTCAATAAGCAAGAATGGTCCTTCCAGCAAGACTCGGCGCCGGGTCATAATGCTCGGTCTACGCAGTCGTAGTTGGAAACGAACGTTTCGGGCTTCATCAGAGTAGAACACTGACCGTCATCTAGTCCCGATTGTATGATAATGCCATGATAATTTGGAGTCCCTAAAACAATCCGTACGGTTTTCAACAAGAATTTTCCAATGGAAAGAGTGCGTGCTTCTATTGACAACGTTTAAGGGTATGTATTGCAGCTGTAGACCACTTCGAATAAGCTTTTTATATATAAGTAATAAGGGGTATTAAAACACGAATGTGGGTTTATCACACGAGGCGAAGCCGAGTATACATGAGTGTTTTAATACCTAATTATCAACAGTCTCATACAAGACTTTATGTACACCCATAATATGAATCTATCTATAAAAGATTCTGAACCAGTTATCTTAGTGCTAACATTAAAACAACTAGTCCTAGTAAACATAATATCATCCAAAGGAGTGTTATTACGAAAACGGATGATATAATGTTGTACTGAATTTCATTACAACACCCGTTTGGATTATATAATGGTTATTAGGACATTGGGTGGTCTAATGTTGGCAATAAGCTAACTATTTTAGAATCTTTAATAGAGGATTTCAAGCATGGGCGTAGATAATGTATAGTATAGTATAGTATTATGTCCTATGGTATATTGTTATGGGACAGTGCGGCCGATATTATTACCATCTTTGTGCTGCAGAAGACGGTTATTCGCGCGATTTATAACCTAGGTCCTAAAGCATTATTAAGCGAATAATTTTTGATAATATTCTGTATGTTCATAAGCACATTGAGGAATTTTCTAGAAACTCTGACATTCATAGTGTGAATAACACGAGGAACAAACATAAACTTGTTATGCCTACTACTCGGTTGGGTCGTTTTAGTAAGTCTTTTGTTGGGCGATGTTTATGCTTCTACAATATGATCCCAGAAAATGTTCAAAACCAATGTATTATGAAATTTAAAAGAATTATTAAAAAACGTTTTAGTGAGAAAGGTATAGAATAAATGAATTTCTTAATAACACCACAGCACCACAGACTGGAAATGAAGCGAACACCCTCAGGCTCTTTAATTATAAATTTTTATTGTACGATATCACATTGTAATCCATATTTTTATATAAAAAAAAATTGCCCGCTGAGTTCCTTGCGCCCATTCTTCTCAGGTCTGAGGCAGTCTTTTTTGAATGGGTGGTAGTTTTTGACGTTCAATAAGTGATTTTGAATAAAAACATTTGAATTTGAGTTTGAATTTGTGAACGAAATCCTAATCAAACCTCAGATTATGACGTAGTCGAAATATAAGCCACTTTGTAAGTAATCGCGTAAGGAGACGTCAATCGAAAGTATTTTCCACTCAAGCTTTGAATGTGATAGCCAACTATTTCAATAAATGTCACACTTGACTCTTGTTTGTCAAACAAACGTAACAGCGTGACAAACACGGGGCTTCGTACCGTCAGATGTCACGGTGCCTCCTAATTGGTCAAGGGTGATCTGTCACGGTGTGAGTTGGGGGGAGTTGAGGGAGTAACGAGGCGTGACGTTACACGCAATGTCACGGCTCGACAAACGATTTGCGACGCGCACGCGCCTCACTGCAAATGTGGTAATGGTATGCTGAATCCTGATTTTCTAAAAAAGCTTGCGAGTGAGAAGAACTTCTCTAACGGAGATATGGCTAGAAGGAAAGACTGCATTGTTTTTTTAAGCGATTTTGATTGACAAGTCGTAAACAGTCAGCCACGATTGGCATTAACTCCACAGTATTTTGAACACTAAGCCTAGTGGCGTAACACATTACATTAACAAATCAAAATTTGTGTATTAAACGCATAATCGGGCTGTCAGGTGTTTATACGCTAATATATTCTAAAACAATGGTTAAAATATAAAGTTTTAACAAGTAAATATTGATATGACTTGACAAAACAACGAACTTATAATTAATTGAAGTGAAACTTCTTTATCGACGTATGAGAGAAATTTTATAGCAATGTCGTCACGATTTTCGATTACGCGCCATGTTGTTTTTTTATCAAAGTTCAGTATAATGACGTAAAGATATATATAAATCAGTTTTAAAGTGATAAAAAGACTTATTTGATGCCTACAAATATCTATAATAATAAAACAGTTTTAATTTAATAAAGAAATATTTTTTTAAGCCTCATCTAACCAATTTCTGTGTAATTAATTGTAATTAGAAAAAAAAATATATTATGTTATAAGGAAGTTTCAATTCATTCTTGTATACTCTGGTAGACACCAAAAATTTTTATTACTGTTAACAAGTTACTTTATAATTAATTATTAGCCTTTTTTTTTAAAGATCAAAATCCACCAAGTTATGTCTAACAAAACACACAAACATGGTGTTTTTAGACAAGTTTTGTGGTGAAAGTATAGCATTTCGAGCTATGAACACTACTTAATCCTGTTACACATATCCTTAAGTCTTATTTGTAGGTTGCTTATGCTTGCTGTTGGTTATAGTAAACACTGCCGAGCCTTTTTGAACTTCCACTTTTCTTTGAAGTTAAACAAGTTTATTGGCATGGCGTGACGCATTTTTTTGGTACTTCTCACAGAAAAGTTATACTTATAGCTTGTACTTTTTTTGTGTAGGTTCATTTATTCAGATCAGTAGTGAATAACGAGGATTGTAAGCATATAAACTGTTTTCCACCCAAGAATTTTGAAAATATTGGCTTGTTACATAGATGACGGGCCGGCAGCCGTGAACTCATATCGTTCAAGGTCGCCGGTATTTAGTGTCGCCTTAAGAAAGTAATATCTGAAGACAAATTCCAGGCGTGTCCTTGCTCAATATGTAACCTACATTTGACGCGCTATAAACACATGATTTTTAATATTATAATAACAATAATCAATTGTATTAGTGCACCTGATAAATAACTTTTTTATTGTCATCGATATGGTGTTATTTAATTATTTTTGTCCCCGCAAAATTGAATTATTACTTCGCAGTGCAATATGTTGGGGATGTTTTTGTGATGCGCCCTACCGTTTCACCCCTCAGCATTCCTTGGTCCACGTGTGACCGGATAGTTAGCCGAATAATTAATTGTTTATGCTAATACAAACTAATTTTGATAGATGGATTAACTAGCTTTTTTACAATAAACTATCCTCAGTTATTTTTATAATGACACTCTTATATGAAGCATGAAAATTAAACTTCACGTAAGTAAAGTAAAAAGTCCACCAGTGGGAGTCCTTTGCACAAGATGCCGGTTAGGTTATGGGTACCACAACGACGCCTATTTCTGCCGTGGAGCAGTAATGTGTAAGCATTACTGTGTTTCGGTCAGAAGGGCGCCGTAGCAAGTGAAATTACTGGGCAAATGAGACTTAACATGTTATGTCTCAAGGTGACGAGCGCAGTTGTAGCGTCATTCAGAATTTTTGGGGTTTTTCAAGAATCCTGAGCGGCACTGCATTGTAATGGGCAGGGCGTGTCAATTACCATCAGCTGAACGTCGAGCTCGTCTTGTCCCTTATTTTCATTAAAAAAAAAGTCTCAGGACGCCCGACAGAATTGATAACTTAAACTAATCTAAGTTGAACTATTTGATATTGAAATTGTTTAACTTAAGCTCAGGTTATTCCTAAAATTTTATGTAATTTAATTTGATAATGTATTAATTTGTAAACTGAATGTCATCTAAAAATCTTGCTTGGGTTTAACATTTAATTATTACTAGTTGACCCGACAGACGTTGTTCTGTTTATAATAATGTCTTTTTATTAATTTGTCAATATTATATCATAACATAAAGAATTATTTCGTAAAATATGCTCCCTGTTGTTGTAATGAAATTGTTTCACAGCAGAACTGTCAAACCGTGCGTCAATGAATTCTCTCATAGAAATTATGTATGGACACATCAAAGGAAAAACAAATTTGTTGTTTTTATTTCATTTAGCAGCATTTTTCACCATTTATACACTTTTTAAACCTTCCTTGGACTTCCACAAATAATTCAAGACCTAAATTTGCCAAATCGCTCCAGCCGTTCTCGAGTTTTAGCGAGACTAACGAACAGCAATTCATTTTTATATATGTAGATTAAGAATAGGACTGTATGGGCTGATCCCTTTGCCTATCATTATAATGGATGAAGAAAAAAAGATGTATGTCACAAACCACAGATAATTTCCGAAAACTTTTATTTGATATTTATTACAAGAGCAGTAATCAAATCAAATCAAAATTCATGTAGGTCACGAAAATGACACTTATGAATGCCAAAAAATTACTTTTCTTATTGAATTTACCGCCACTTCGTAAAGGGTTGAGCTATGAGAAGAAGTGGCAAGAAACTCATTGCCACTCTTTTAAATTAACATTAACATTTTCATCGTTTTACAAATCATTTCAAATACAATATAAGTTAAGTGATGCAACAAAAATAATTAAACGTCAATTAGTCAATGCCTTACGACCGTTCCCAATATTCAGTCTAACTCTTACTTGAGATAAAAATCGTAACTATCGTTGACTTCTCTGTCCCAACAAACTTATCGACGGTAACTCACCTTATCTGTGCACGCTGTCTGTCAATGGGACGACATATAGCTTACCAGCGATATAATGTTTGTATGGAAATTGCAATTCACGCGTCCCAATATAAGGCGATAAGAATGACTTATCGGGTATATTGGAACAGCTTAAGATGATTGACAGCTAATTACTGACAGTAGAAGGTAGTAACTTATCTCTATCTGTAGATAGTATATTGGGAACGGCAGATAAACGAGTCCAAAAAGTAAATATAGGTAAATTAATACAAAACAAAAGCTATTGAGTACAGTAGTTGCATCATCCACACACACCGTAAATAAATAAAGGTGTTTTGCGAGCATTTTATTAGCGTATAAAAAAAATTAAAAAAAAAAGATTATGAAAAATATAATAAATTTAATTTTAAGAATCTGAAGCAGAGTTTTCGCTGGAAGAATCATCCCACCACCACGATTAGCGTCTGTTCACGAGCATGACGCATGGGCCAGCCAACGAATCCCTCAACCATATTTTAGAGAAGGGAATGACCCCTCCCATGTCACCGCCACAAGCAGTGACATTTTAGCGAGCATGATGAAATCTGTCGATAAACAAATACACTTGGAGATTTATAAAAATATTACTGAGCGAATTGAAACTATTTTATACCCATTAAATTATAACGGGAATTATTTCAACTGTTTTTTTTTCTGAAGGAAGTATCACGTTACATAACGAAGCGGTTTTCCCTCCCTTATGAAGTTATCTTATGACTTTAAAAACCGGACAAGTGCGAGTCGAACTCATCCATCGAGCATTCCCTACTACATTATATGATATATCTATATATTATATTATTCGTGATAAATCGAAATCTATCATAAAAATATATAAAAACCTTTCATACGATACCCCACATGACGTGGTTAACCCAATTCAAAATTTGGACTGCACTTCCTTTCCTAAGTACCCTGTTTTTTTTTTAAATTACAAATGCATAATTTTTAGAGTTTTCCCTATACTTGTATTATAAGACCAGGCGACCTGTATAGCCGAGAGGTTAGCGATCGTACCTACTAAGCTAGAGGTCCCTGATTCGAATCCCGGTAGGTGCAAGCATTTATATGATGGATATTGATGTTTGTTTCCGAGTCATGGATGTTTAAATGTATGTATGTATGTTTTAAGTACGTATAGTGTATTAAATACATCATTGCCTTGTAACCCATAACACAGGCTATATATGCTTAACTTGGGGCAAGATAATTTGTGTAAAAAAGTGTGTCAATATTATTATATTATAAGACTGGTTACTTACCATATTTCATAATTCTAGGTTAAAGAAAAAAACCCTATTCTATTCCTTTTAGTGTCTGTCTGTGTGAAATTTTATTTTTTCACAGCTTTAAGTGACTGTTGACTTAAGGGCGCTATCCCATGAAATGGCCAAAATAACGCATAAGTGAAACCATTTATTAACGGTTTATAAAAAGCTTTTATTTTTACAAAAAATAGTTATTTGTGTACAGAGTATAAGAAGAAAATTCATATTTTTCTTTACATTTCATTAATAATTCTTACAGTTGGAGTCATTTTAATCGTTTAATCAAGATTAAAATTGTATGAAAAATTATTAACTGTTTCCAATTAATAATTTTTCAAATAAATTAAAAAATGCTTTTAATTATTAATTAAAACAATGGCGATCTTGAGGCGAAAGAGGTAAGTTACCTCTCGATTCCTCAAGGCCTTTGGCTCGGTCCCCAGCCTTAAGTACTTGTATCATTTTTACGTTTTCCCGAGATAAAGGTATTGACAGAAAGATGGAAGGACAACGACATGATCCTATAAGAGTTCCGTTTTTTCCTTTTCAGGTACAGAACTCTAAAAATTAAATAAAAACATAATGTAAAATAAACAAATCAAAGAACATAACAACAAAACGCTTACAGATATGTTTACATAACATAGTTATAAATAAGGAATTGCATGAAAATCGCACTCTGTTTAATAAATTGCTGCGTTAGACAGCTAGGCTATTCTTCTGTTCTCAATACTCACTAGGCATACAGTTACTGGTAGTCACACTAATATTAAACCTGTTGTTTATTCTCATCACTTTGATTTATCTTTCTTGACACTATTAGTCCATTTTCTGGACACAAAACGTGACAAACATTTAACATTCCCGACTCGTGGTCACACGTCTACAGCTTAGATAATTGATACTAGATAGAGCCTCTTGCTGCTAGACAACCGATGGAAACAGGCCAGGTTTATTACTTTACTTAAGCGATTTGTATGTCACTTTGTGTTAATGTGCGTGCTGTCAATCTCAATTTTTGCCAAGACAAATGTTAATACAGTAGTATAGCAGGTACCTACACTCGCCACGCGTGACTTTGAGCGGGATAGCTTCGTATAGTACCAAACAACCCAAGCGGGCCGGCACCGACTTAAGCCCTATCAAAAGGTAGCTCAAAAAATAATAGTAATATAATAGTACTTATATTAATAGTAAAAGTATAAGATTTACATAAGAGGTGTATTAAATTAAATCTTTGTTAAGTTATTTTATTCTTTTCAGTTTTTGAAGTCAGTTTTTTCCTTAAATTTATTATTGTGATATTTTTAAATTTTTTTTTTAGCGTAACATTTTTCGATCAAATTTTTCTTTTGGCTTGCATCAATATTTTCAATAAAATTTGATTGTTGTGAACTTTATTATAATTAAATTTATTGTATAACATTTTTAGTTTGTATTTGTTGTAGACTTAAAGTAAAAATTCATGCATTTTTTGTTGTTTTTCGGTAGATACTTATTTTGCTGATTGGCATAATTACAAATTTAATGACCAATGTACCGATGAACAGAAAGATGTTCACATATTTTTAAAGTTCACACAATTTATACAAAGTAAGTGAGAGGGCTTTGCTCGGAGTTTTCCTGTGAGGCCAGAAATGAGGAGATTCGTAGGAGAACCAAAGTTACCGACATTGCCCAAATGATTGCGAAACTGAAGTGGCAATTGGCAGGGCACATAGTTCGATGGACAGATGGCTGTTGGGGCAGTAAAGTACTCGAATGGCGACCACGTACCGGAAGATGTAGTCTTGGTGGGCCCCCAAAAGATGGACCGAAGATCTGGTCAAGATCGCCGGTATACATTGGATGGGGCAGCGCAGGACCGATCATCGTGGAGATCTTTTGGAGGAGGCCTTTCTCCAGCAGTGGACGTCTTCCGGCTGATGATGAGGATACTGGGGGATAGGAAATTAAATATTTTAAAAACACATCAAGTAATGTGAACGAACATAACATAATTAAAATCTTATCTACAAAAATGTAACTGAAGGGATAAAGTAAAGTGAATTTCAAACTCCTGTGATATTTGAAATATTTATAATATTATGAGCAGCAATGTAGTAAAGAATGCATTTCTTGTAGAATTTCAACTAGAAGTTTATGATGAAAATTCCGCTAGCAATAAGGGTATTTTTAAAAATACCATGAAATATTCTGAGATTATTCTCAGAATATTTCATCCCTATAAATTATTATATCCTATTATCCCTATAGTATATTCTGTGCTTGGATGCCATTCTTCGCTACATTATCATGTGTTCTTTCATCAGCTTTCTAGCTGTATCTATTTCATATTCTTTATATATTATGTCTTTTTTTATATATTATGGAAAATTATAAAAAATATATGTGTTCTTTATGTACGCACGCAATAAGATATTCTTATTTGGCGTGAAAAAACAAAAATATTTAAAAAACTGTTTCTCGTTTTTTTACTAAAAACAGTTCTGTAATAAATTAGGTGTCATTATTATATATTATAATTTAATTCTCATCGGTTGGTTCTGGTTCAATAGAAGTTACATAATAGTTACAAGAGGCTTGGTAGCCAAAGTATGATGCATATGGTCTAGGGTGGCGAATTTGCGTGACTGTGTGAGCCCGCATCATACAAATTCACTCAAATAATTTTTCCCTAACGCGTATATTACTTCAAAAATGTAAAGCAATGGAACTTTTTTAATATCGGTTGGATAAAAAATGCTTTTTGGAACCTATGCTTAAGAATAATAGTGTAGTCCCAGGGTGGCGTAAGAAGCGACTTAGGACTTTTAGAAGTATGAGAATCACGCTGCCTTCTTATGACGACAGCACAAAGGGGCCAGTCTCGTCCAGACTAAGTAACAGTGGGAGGCTGCTTTGCACGGGATGCCGGCTAGATTATGGGTACCACAGCGGCGCCTATTTCTGCCGTGAAGTAGTATGCGGTGTAGCAATATTGATATAGATTCTTGTATGCGTGGCATCTTGATACTAAATGGCATCTTTCAAATTTTGTAACATACGCTTCGTGCTATTTTACATTGACTGAGGACATGTGATCTCAGGGTTTTACTTATTTCTTGTAGTATGCTTTTTACATAGTTTTACTACGAAAAACTATGTGGGAGACTCCTTTGCACAGGATGCCGGCTAGGTTAAGGGTGCCACAACCCATTTCTGTCCTGAAGCAGTAATATGTTAACATTACTGTTTTTCGGTCTGAAGATCGCCGTAGCTAGTGAAATTACAGGGCAAATGAGACTTAACATCTTATGTCTCAAGGTGACGAGCGCAGTTGTAGTGTTGCTTGGAATTTTCGGGGTTTTTCAAGGATCCTGGGCGGCACCGGCAAATCAGTTGAACTTCCTGCTCATCTCGTCCCTTATTTTCATAAAAAAGAACCACACTCGGTCAGAAAACCAGCGAGAAGTAGTGGCACTTACATTATTTGAGCGATTTAATCCTGTATTATAATTAATAATCAATTTCTAAAGAAACAGAAAAAATTCATTTTATTCGTAATATACACAGACGCATCAAGTAATTAAAACTTACGATACGACATGGGGAAATGGGAATCTTCAAAAAATGCACGTGCATCTTTCTAAAAGGCCGACAATGCTCATGTGATTTCTCTGATGTTGCAAGAGAATGTGGACGGTGGTGATCACAGAACATCAGGTTATGAGTCCGCTCGTTTATTATTTTATAATATTTTCTTCTATATTCCAGTGTTATAGTCAGTAGTAATAAGGTAACTACATAGTCAAAAATATTTTCATACTTTAAGTGATGGTCCGAAAGGAAATTGTTCAAAAGAACTCGTTCTAGTGGCACGCCCATCTCCGGAATGATTTTCGGCTACAAGGGGTGTGTAGGGAGAGGGTGGTCGTATTTCACAATTAAATTTTTCTGGCGCGATCTCGCAATGTATACGCTGAGCAACGCCAAACGCTTGGGGCGAACGATAGAGCTTCTCAAAGTTTACTCTTATCATGTATTATCGAGCCGCGTCGACTTCACGTGGTCTTTAAACCGAAAGGTGAAAACTTCAGCCGGAAGTCAGATCACCCAGACGCGTCGGTCCATCTTGTGGGGGGCCTACCAACACTTTGTCTTCCGGTACGTAGTCGCCATCTGTCCGTCGAGCTATGTATGTGCCCTGGCCACTGCCACTTCAGTTTCTCAACCAACTGGTTACTATACTAGAGAATAGCAATTAACAAATAGTGCGAGGGATATGAACATATCTAACGGAGATACAGTAAGATAGAAAAGGAAAGCATTTCTATTGTTATGGTAACAGATTTCGATTCACAAGTCCAAAAAAGTCAGCCACGCTTTGAATAAGCTCCTTAGTATTTTGAATATTAAAGTAGCTATTACATATTAACAAATCAAAATTAGTCACGGGCAAGATCGGGCTGTCTATGTTTGCGTATGTCTATGGGTATGTTTAGTTCCTGCAAGAAGATGCCAGCGACGGTTCTATACCCCATTAGTAAATCGCTTCAGTAATTTATCAATGCACTTGACTAAACTTCCTGAAACTTGGTATTTAATTAAACAATAACTAAGAACATAAATTATATATTTGTTACCATGTTTCAAGAGGTCAAAAAAATTCCTCTTAAAAAAAATGATAAGGCTGATTATTTTAAAATGCTTTCTTTCCAGCAAGATTTTCATGAATAATTTTAATATGAAGGCATAATAATAATCTATATATATAAAAATGAATTGCTGTTCGTTAGTCTCGCTAAAACTCGAGAACGGCTGGACCGATTTGACAAATTTAGGCCTTGAATTATTTGTGAAAGTCCAGAGAAGGTTTAAAAGGTGAATAAATAAAAAAATGCTCGCAATTAAATAAAAACAACAAATTTGTTTTTCCTTTGATGTGTCCATACATAATTTCTATGCGAGAATTTATTGACGCACGGTTTGACAGTTCTGCTGTGAAACAATTTCATTACGACAGCAGGGTGAATATTTTACGAAGTAATTCTTGATGTTATGATATGTTATTGACAGATTCATAAAAAAATATTATTTTATTTATTATATACAGAACAACGTCTGTCGGGTCAGCTAGTAAGACATAAAACCTACAACATTTTTTATGATGTGTATTAATTATTATTTAGATCATAATTTTACTACTCGTACAACCCCTTCCGTTTGTATGGTTGCATCTCTAATCAGTAGACTTAATAATAGTTAAAAAAATAAATCGGGCATTATATTGCGTAAGATATGCAAATCCTTAAAAAGTTGTATTCAACTTGCACCTTGTCCAAAAAAATCTTTTTTTAAGCTATTATAGCTTCTATCGCGGGCCTTGAGCGTGGAGACCGAATCCAGAAATTTCGTAACGAAAATAACCTAACACTTACTTACTAGATGTATATAGATACTTCAGCACGATCATTACAGTGGCCGTGGAACAGCGGTTATCACGTATGCTTTTTGTGCAGAAAGTCCCAGGTTCGAGCCTGGGGTACATCTAGTTTTTTTTTTAATTTCTTAATTTTTTTATCACGTTTTTTTAATTTATATTATTATGACAAGCATTTTTATTTAGTTTCACCTATCCCGTTGTATGTCTGTTATCAAATCTTGCAAGTTAAATTTTACTCACTTCCCGTTTGCTTTTTTTTTAATTAATTTTATCAAAAAACAAATACTGTATAAATAAATAATTATAATTGCATAAGTTGATAAAAAATGCAATGCAATAGCTTTTCCCGCGGCAGGCCCTGAGTGCCACACGTCTTTTTTAATTTTACGCATAGCTGAAAGTTTGGGAACATATGTCTTCGGGTTTAATATCGCAACGGCGACGACACGGCGCGGCAACACCACGTGCGCTCAAAGATACACTAACACAGACGCAGCCCGACACTCGCTCTTGTGTTTGTGGCCTGGATGCTTCTCTGATGAAATCTTCGACGTGTAAGCTCTAGACGACTACGATCTTAGTCAATTATACAGTCTTTTGTCACAAAGAACCGTGCATTAATTACGCAACGGAATTTAATATAATTATACTATATTGCATCGCCGCTCTTTGTAAAGCTTCATTAATTTTATTTCTTAGAAACTCCGTAATTCTAGTAAGAATTTATAATATTATCTAGTGCTACAAGAACTCGCTATTTTGAGCAAGAATCAACAGTGTTTTAAGCTTAGGTATATTAAATTTTCGTAGAAACGAATATGAACAGACATAATATTAAATATGATATTTAATAAAAATTTTTTTTTTTGGGGAATGGCTATTGGGTATGTTGCCGGCGACAAGAAAATGCAGGAATGCTCACAAACCCTAAGGAATATTACGTAAGTAGCCAATTAATAAGCAAAAACAAAGTTAATTCTATTGCAAGGCAAATTTTATAAAATGTACCATAAACGGTTGAATCTAGATTCGCTTTTAGCTTAGATATATTCTTGGTTTTGGCCTCCCTTGCCTGTTACGATACTGCATAAAAAAACTACGTTTAAAAAAAACGACTTCAAAGAATGAAAAGTATCAAATAACTAAAAATTTAATTTAATACACCTCTTATGCAAACCTTTACCATTAATATTAATAAAATACAATTATTTATATGTGCTATCTATTGATAGGTTTTATGTCAGTGCCAAGCCCTCAACAAAATAAAACCTAATATTATAAACAGCTTACTTACTGTAATTATTTAGGTTGTCTGGCCATGTGTGTCTGTCCGCTTGGGTTGTTTTGTTCTAGACGAAGCTATCCCGCTCAAAGTCACGCGTGGCGAGTGTTCACATCTTATGTCTCAAGGTGACGAGCGCAATTGTAATGCCGCTCAGAACTTTTAGGTCTTTCAAGAATCCTGAGTGGCACTGCATTGTCCCGATCGTCTCATCCCTTTCTGTCATAAAAAAAAACATTTAATCGGGTGGAATTTTGAATTCCGCATTTCATGACGTATGAAATTCCCGATTCAAATTAATTAACTTGCTGAAAATTCAACACGAATTCGTGTTGTAAAAGCTATGTTAATTGAATAGCGGGTCATGTTTGCGATGCCATTCAATTTTATGCTGCAATGCTTCTAAAGTTGTATGGAATTAAGGAATTATTACTATAACTAAAGCTATTTTTGCAACATTCCGTTTCTTCATTGAAAAAATAGTAAGTAAGTATGTTATATTCTTACATATATAGATACCACACTACCTAAGAACAATAGCTTCTTTATTTCGACGACTATTAGATGCTTGTGTGTGTGGCATCTTGACAGTCAATTTTTTTTTTATGGAATAGGAGTACAAACGAGCGTACGGGTCACCTGTTGTTAAGTGATCACCGCCGCCCACAATCTCTTGCAACAAGAGAGTTTTTATTCAAGTTTTTATACAAGAGAATTCTCTTCCAGAGGAATCACAGCAGCGTTGCCGGCGTTTAAGGAAGGTGTACGCGCTTTTTTTGAAGGTACCCATGTCGTATCGTCCCGGAAACACCGCACAAGGAAGTTCATTCCACAGCTTTGTAGTGCGTGGAAGAAAGCTCCTTGTAAACCGCACTGTGGAGGACCGCCACACATCCAGATGTTGAGGATGATATCCTAACTTGTGGCGTGTCGTGCGAAGGTGGAATTCGGCGGCAGGAATTAGGTTAAACAGCTCTTGGCATCTTTCAAATTTTGTAACATACGCTTCGTGTTATTTACATTAAAATTAATGAAATACAACATAATTACTAGTGATAATATGTGAACCCAGTGTCTTTCTTATTTCTTGCAGTATTATTAGTATAAATTTTTACTATGGAACCCGGCATTTCAGTTTCAATTATTAGCAAAGTTTAACGGAACACGTGACACTTCACACATTGATCGAGACTGGCTCGAATACGCCCTTGGCGTAGTATTACTTGGGCGTAGTATTCGTTGCCGCACTTAGAGAACATATCTGCGGTATCTAGTTGGAGCGCAGTGGATACAAATCCTTAATCTAAGGTTATATTTTTCTTTTTGAAAGTATACAGTTAACACCAATTATTTTGAATTATAATGACTACTACTTAGACTCATCCCTTTGGACAACTCCAAATACATCATGATACGTTCAGCATGCACACGAATGACTTGTTGCTCAGCAAATAAATATTTAAAATCCAGAAAAAATACTTCATTCATCCTGTTAATTTAACGCCGCGACATCTTTTCTTTTGAGATCTGTTCAGCGATTATATAATATGACCGGCAACTAGGGCGGCGGTGATCACTTAATAACAGATGACCCGTACGGTCGTTTGTCCTCCTATTCCATAAAAAAAAACAAGCTGACCCGGCAAACCTTGTTTTACCATTTTGCGATGGTTGAAAGTTAATTTAATTTGAGAAAAAAACAAATTAAAGTATTTGGTTGCCATCTTGCAACCCTACTGCGAATTTGTGGATGGAACAGAATAACACTTCTACAATAAAGTCCCAGCCACTGTTCAGGCATTGTCTATAAATAAATTTAAATGTTTTATAAAAAATGGCTCTGTCGTAAATCCTATTACTCCACTGCTGAATATCTAAATGATCGGACAGCCTGGGACTAGATTGTGATTATTTTATAGCAACTGTACAATATTGTATATTTTTATTGAAAAGAGCGCAAAAAAAAAGAATGCTGGGAGAGTTTCTTGCGCCGCTTCTTCTCTCTCAGACCGCCATTTGTTTCCGAAGCGGTAGTAGTATCTAGTAGTATAAGAAATGATATCAAAAAGAATTCTAAAGGAATCAATTTTGAGAAAATAAATGCCTTTTATGCCTTTTATGCCTTTTAACATAAAAATGGCGATTAAAAACAGGGGTTGATCGAAAAAAGACGAAAATTTAAAGTTATATGTATTTTTAATGCTTAATCATAATAGAATAAATATTAAAAATATGTCAAAAAAACTAAAAAAAAATATTTAGGGGCATTAATTAAAAAAAATACATGTTGGCCGATTCTCAGACCTACCCAATATGCACACAAAATTTCATACAGATCAGTTCAGCCGTTTCTGAGGAGGTTGGTAACAAACACCGTTACAGGAGAATTTTATAAAATATGGTTTTCAAGAATACTCAAGCAAAAATAGAACAAACAGGATATTAGCATGTGAGTATTGACTTATTCTTTTCCCACTATTTCTGTGTGTTGTCTGATTCCGCTTTACAGGCCACTTACGGCGGTTCCCAATATACTATCTACAGATACAGATAAATCTAAAACCTTCTAGTGTCAGAAATTAGGTGTCAATAATCTGAAGCTGTCCCAATATACCCGATAAGTCATTCTTATCGCCTTATATTGGAACGCGTGAATTGCAATTTCCATACAAACTTCTATCGCTGGTAAGCTATACGTCGTCCCATTGGCAGACAGCGTGTACGGATAAGGTGAGTTACCGTCGATAAGTTTATTGGGACAGAAAAGTCAACGATAGTTATGATTTTTATCTCAAGTGAGAGATAGACTGAATATTGGGAATTGTATTGTTATCAAGCTTAAATATTTGATTCCATTTTAAAGGTGCGTATGTCTTAGGTGTTTGGTATTTTCTGGCTTCATTGGTACTGCATTCTTGGCAAAGTAATGCTTTAACCAATAATTCTAGGGGCAACAAATCACCATTCGGCCCGAATAGAGTCTTAACCTTATAATCTTCTCGCAAATAAAAATAATCGAAAATTACTTACACACAGTCCTGTTCAGTTTTTTATTCAACAAAAAGTAAAGGAAATAGTATTTCTATTCTAAGTAAAGGATATGTATAAGGATATACTATTATAAGTAAAGGAAATATCATAAACTATGAGTTTAAGATTATTTTTAGTTTATGATTATTTTCTTTAGTGTTAACTCAAATTTAAAATTAAATAAAAATATTGGCGGAATTAACACTAAAGAAAACTCAAATCATTTGTATAATTATGGATTTCCGCAAAGTAACGCCTACTTCAATAAAAAATCATAAACTCATACACAGAAGTGAATTCGCTATGTTTAATTCCAAATTCATCAATTTAGATCAACTTCGATGATCATTATTAATGCTTTAAAAATAACGCTTAATTTTACTTCCTATTTGCACAACACGTACA
This sequence comes from Leptidea sinapis, assembly GCF_905404315.1. NCBI lineage: Eukaryota > Metazoa > Arthropoda > Insecta > Lepidoptera > Pieridae > Leptidea > Leptidea sinapis. The sequence goes on along the minus strand of NC_066312.1, from coordinate 7,652,782 downwards.
AGACTATATCATTTTTAAATCTTATTAATCGGATTTTTATAAAATCGCAAGATCCATTCTCGATTAAACTTTATTCAGTGTGTATAAGGTTGAATGTCGCTGGATGGTGTTGAAGTAATTTTAGTATTATGCCGAGGGGACAATTTCTCTGGGGCATTGTAACAGGTGCTACAAATCTGTGCTGCTATCCACAACCGATTGGTAAATGTGGGGTAATTCTGTATACTTTATTTGATATCAGATCAAAAAGGCATGCTTATTTGTGACAATAATACAATGCTAGTTTTACTGACAATCATTTGCACTTAGGTATTCACACTTTTGCCATTGATGACTTACGGTACGCAGACGTGGTCGCTCAGAGGGCAATGGAGAGGGCTATGCTCGGAGTTTCCCTGCGAGATCGAATCAGAAATGAGGAGATCCGTAAGAGAACCAAAGTTACAACCAAAGAACAATAGTTCGACGGACAGCAGCAGGACGAATGGCGGCCTCGTACCAGAAGACGCAGTGTTGGTGGGCCCCCTACAAGATGGACCGACGATTTGGTCAAGATCGCCGGAATATGTTGGATGAGGACTGCGCAGGACCGACGTCGTGGAAATGTTTGGGAGAAGGCCTTTGTCCAGCAGTGGACGTCTTCCGGCTGATGATTACTGTTTTTTAATTTATCTGCAATGAAACGTGTTTTCGCTTCATGACAAACTACTTTATAGAGCTTGGAGTATTTTTTTATATATATTTTAAATTCTTCACTATTATTGTAATGTTTCTCATAATAAAGGTCATATAAGCGTTTACGACTTTTGTGGATACCCATTGTTGCCCAATCATTAAAACAATGTTTGTTGTTAACTGTCACCGTTACTGGAGTAAAAATCCTGTCAAATTCCTCACAGAAAGAATTGAAGACTAAGTTGTAGTGAAAATTAGCAGTTTCACCACAGTGTAAAAATGGTATCGTATTTATCAAATTATTTCTTAACCTCTCAAGACGGCTACCCGTAACTGGTATAATCGTCACCTTTTTTGGTCTGACATTGTCCAATCTTGTATTTACTTTTATAAGTTGCCCACTATGGTCGGACTGAAGATTATTAATTATGAGTTTACTAGTAATAGTAACATCTGTAAAAATATTATCTAAACAGGATGCTGTTGTAGAAGTGATTCTAGTAGGTTCCCAAAAAACATTGAACAAATTAAAACTTTGAAATTAATTTTTGAGGCTAGTACAATTGGCCGAAGGTTCAAGCAAGTTTATATTAAAATCTCCACACACTATAATTGACATGCTGAAATGATGATTCACACTTCACTTTCGTATTCACTGTCCAAATTAGGAAAAATTGTTTCAGTTGGAGGAGCACTCTCACGGAACGCGAGAGGTCGTGGGTTCGAGCCACGCATCCTTCATAAAATTTTGTTTTCAAATTTTATTTGTGCCTTAATCCTAGAAGTGAGGGTTATCACATTAAACACATAACAAATTGTATATAATTTGTAATTATTCTTTTGAATTGACAGAGCTTATTGTAGAAACGTGATTAATACACAAAATAGGTAGCGATATAATAGAACATGCTCCGTTAATCGGGTCAAGGGGGTGTCTAACAATGGCTCGCGACAGTAATGCCAGCGGATGGTATAATTGATGATGTGCAACACATTCACAGACACGTCTCAAACACTTGTTCGCAATAAAGGGTTCGTATTTGATACTCTTGAGTTAAGTTAGCGAATAATATTATTAAACCGAAGGCTGAAATCTATATATATGATGAAAATGGTCTTTGTTTGAGGCTCATTCGCGCCTAAACCACTGATTGATGAAACTACCACCATTCGATGCGAAATTTATCCTAGATGGATTATAGCTACTTATTTTTTTATTATATTTGTAAAAAGATAAATAAAATTTTATTTATTTCATTTTAAAATTCGCCCTGATAAGCGGGCGGGAACGACTTTTATTATTATAAAAAAACGTTTGCGTTGGGACACTCAAAAAAGTGATAACTTAATTGAACTAACTAATATTTTAAACATCTTATTGTTTAACTTGAGAATAGCATATATATCTAATATATAAAATTCTCATGTCGCGGTGTTTGTAGTTAAACTCCTTCGAAACGGCTTGACCTATTCTCATGCTATTTTTGAGTGCATATTGGGTAGGTCTGAGAATCGGACCACATCTTTTTTCCATCCCCCTAAATGTTAACGGTGGTCCACGCCATTTTTTTTTTTTAATTTATTTATTTATGAAATCAGTCAGTCAAATTTTCACCAATCTACGATCAACAGTTACTTTTGTATCGCGATTTTAATATCGGAAATACAACGTTTGCTGGGTCAGCAACATATATATTTCTTTTGTGCATCTGTTGTAACTGAACTCCTTCTAAACAGCTGGAACAATTTTAATGAAACTTTCTTTGTGTCTTCCGGTGGATTCGAGAATGGTTGAGATTCACAATTGAACTACCTCCTAAACGGTTGGACCGATTTCAATGATTTTTTTGTGTGTTCCAGTGAATTTGTAATATGGTTTAGACTCTCAATTCCGTGCATATAATATAATTCTCCTATTTATGTGTATATTAGTGAACTCCTTAAGGCTGGACCAATTTTTTAAATTTAAGACGTGTGCTATCGGGTTCGCTAGTATAACGGCCGTTCCCAATATTCAGTCTATCTCTTACTTGAGATAAAAATCGTAAGTATCGTTGACTTTTATGTCCCAATAAACTTATCGACGGTAACTCACCTTAACTGTACACGCTGTCTGTCAATGGGACGACGTATAGCTTACCAGCGATAGAAGTTTGTATGAAAATTGCAATTAACGCATTGGGACAGCTTCAGATTATTGACACATAATTACTGACAGTAGAAGGTAGTAATTTATCTCTATCTGTAAATAGTATATTGGGAACCGTTAATATGATAATGTAAGGAAAGGTTATATATAAATTAAAACGTTTTATTGATTTTAAAACATATTTTATTCTTAGTACACTTAAAAGTAAAAATTGGTTAGAGCGAGAGAGGAGCCTGACTACCGTTTCCGTATATGTGAGAGAAAGGGAAGCCGGACAGACTAGCGCCGTAACGCGTTACGTTACGAACCGGTTTTCCCACCCATACGATGGTATCACTTCAAAAATAAAACGTTGTAACGCTATAACGTTTAATATCTTTTTTAATAAATATTATATTAGGAAGCTGAAGAATTACGCCCGTAACTGTAGGTATTGCTGTTTGTTTCTGCTGCAACCGGCGCATGTGCTTTACCAGTGGGAGGCTCCTTTGCACGGGATTCCGGCTAGATTATGGGTACCACAACGGCGCCTATTTCTGCCGTGAAGCAGTAATGTGTTAGCATTATTGTGTTTCGGTCTGAAGGGCGCCGTAGCTAGTGAAATTACTGGGCAAAGGAGACTTAACATCTTATGTCTCAAGAAGACGAGCGCAATTGCAGTGCCGCTCAGATCTTTGGGTTTTTCAAGAATCCTGGGCGGCACTGCATTGTAATGGGCAGGACGTATCAATTACCTTAAATTGAAAAAAAAATATTTGATGACACATACATGATAGCTGACAAAAATTGCTTTCCGTTCCTTTAATAATTGTTCCTGAACACTTCAGTTTATGTTGTGTTTACTAACACTGTTTTGTAATGTGAAGAGATAAATTCTATTTTAGACGTCGTTACTGATACCTAACTGAAGTTAGTCTATTAAACACGTGTCTAAGCCATGTTTAAATTATATTTTTTGTAATAACACCGCAATTATTATATTAGCTAAGTAGGCCTCCTGTCAGCGATATAAGAAGGTCAGTAATATTGCATTTCAAAGATTGCGTGTGTTTGAATGACATCATATTATTGTGTTCTGTAGAATTAATACAAACATGTCAATGATTGAAACTCAATTATTATAAACCGCCCTGATTCATGTTATTAATACCTTGATTATGGCGTTCTGTGCTTAGGTTATGGATTGGTCTCCGCTGCGCTCAAACTAGATACCGCAGGCGTAGTCGCAAAGTGCGGCAACTAATACCACGCCTTGTGTGACTTTGACGTGCAGCATGTTCTGTTAAACTTTACTAATAATTGAAACTAAAATGCCGGGTTGCGTTGTAAAACTTTGTAAAAATGATACTACAAGAAATAATAAAGACACTGGCATCACATATTATCGTCAGTAAGGATTTTGTATTTTATTAATTTCGATTTAAAATAACACGAAGCGTATGTTATCAAATTTGAAAGATGCCATTGAGTGTCAAGATGCCACACACACAAGCACCTAATAGTTGCCGTAATAAAGAAGCTATTGTTCTTATGGACCGGTGTTGAAGCCATTGAAAATGTTAAAATGAATATGAAAAAATGAAAAAATAATAATAGTAGGATGAAACCCCTTGGACACGGAAGAGAATATAACAAAAATGAAAGGAAAAATAAAATACGAGCGATCTGTGGTCGAGAAGTGGAGAAGGGGGGGTATTATGGTAAAAATCGGTTAAACTCGATTTCCGGCAAAACTCAAGTCCCATTGAAAAAAGACAAATCGCAAAGTTGTAGGTAAGTAATAAAAAGATCAAAATTTATGTGAAAAATTCAAAAACCCAGGTTTTTTATTTTTATCTTTTCCAAAACTATTTTTTTTTTTTCACGATTTTGGTGAAAATTTACCTTTTTATGTCCCAAATACACTGTAATTTATTAGAATAGAAACATTTACCTTATTTTTACTCTAATATCGAAAATTCACCCGTCAAAATATCAGCTTTCTTCAAAAAATTGGTCTGTTTTCTGTTCGTCAAAATCTCTACTTTACGATTGTGAAAAAAAAAATTACTATGGTTAATTTGCGGAAAATTAAAGCCCATTAAAAAGGCGTTTCATAGAGAATTCATACATGTTATTTCGTAGCAGCAATAATATGGATTACAATTAACTACATACAATCCTACCTTGGCCAATACCGACATAAAAAAGTACCTTCGAATTGAGAAACTTCTCCTTTTTTGAAGTTGGTAATAAAACCGCCCGTTTTCATTCTCATGTCATCATCATATCAGCCGGAAGACGTCCACTGCTGGACAAAGGCCTCCCCCAAAGATCTCCACGTCGGTCCATCTTGTGGGGGGTCTACCAACACTGCGTCTTCCAGTACGTGGTCGCCATTTGAGGACTTTTCTGCCCCACACGGACAGATAGGTATCTGTCCGTCGAACTATGCGCCCTACCAACTGCCACTTCAGTTTTGTAATCATTTCGACTATGTCAGTGACTTTGGTTCTCCTACGGATAGCCCTCATCATTGGGTCTCTTCATCTGAGTAACCTCATAGCTCATCTCATGTCACATAAATATAAGTACCTAGACGACCGAGCCTTGCTCGGATTTATAAGAATGTACAAAACTTGAACAAAAAAAAATAGGACATCTGCATTCGAATCGGGGTCTTCTGCTTGTATATAGGGGCGAAATTTACCTTTGTATTCTAATGTTACTGTAGCTGTTTCTCATTAAAACACGGACAAAACATTTTTTTTTAAATTGAATCCTAGCTAGATCGATTTATCGCTTAAATCCTCTGTATACTAAATTTTATGAAAATTCAGATTATATATACTTATACAAGAATTGCTCGTCTAAAGAGAAAGATAATAATATCAATCTGGAAGTATCACATTTTATGGTAAAAAGAGGTACACTTGATGTAAGGTAACAAGTGTACTAGGCACGCGTCAGGGTAATCCGATTAGCGACATCTGTTGTCCGAATTGATATATTTTGATTTAATTAAAATCGTGCCGTCTATATCTCTTAAATGGATATTACCGAAAATATGATGCTGACATATTTTTTATTAGTTGGATTCAAATAAAATCAAAATCAAAAATCAAAATACCTTTATTCATGTAGGTCACGGAAATGACACTTATGAATGTCAAAAAAATATTTTTCTTATTGAATCTACCGCTACTTCGTAAAGAGTTGAGCTAATGAGAAGAAGTAGCAAGAAACTCATTGCCACTCTTTTATATTATATATTATATCAATAGATGTCGAATGCATGTCGAATACAATTTTGCCAATGTTGACATCTCTACTTCTATTAAATAAAAACAAAATATTATTATTATTTTACTATACTATAATTATAATTTTACTATCCTTGATCCTGGATACGATTTAAGGCCAAAGTTATGAAACTAAAGTATTGTCACACTAACACAAAGTGACACACAAATCGCGAGTGTAAGACGTAGCTTATCACGCACACAAAGGTAATAAACCTGGCCTGATTTCATCGGTTGTCACGCAGCCAAAGATCTATCTAGACGTTTAAATTATCTAATTAGGTATTACATATGTATCTACCAGTCATCAAAAATATCACGCGGAGTGCTAAGTTTTTACGTCGATATCAACAGCCGAATTCCATTGCTGAACATTGCGTTCGAAAATTCGATGCAAAATTTCATTCGCATCATGTTGACGACTGGCATTCTAAAACCGTACGTTCAGCGAGAAAATTCCTCGCACGGCAACTGTGTGAAATCAATAATCGACTGCAGTTTTACCGAACCGATAACACTTCGAACTAAGCATTCTCCCAACTTAAGGCTGCTGGAAGAAATAGCCAAAATAGCGCAAATGTGAAACCATTTCTTAACGGTTTATAAAAAGCTTTTATTTTTACAAAAATCATTATATATCTACAGTGTATGAGAAGAAAACTTATTATTTTCTATACATTTCTATCTTTAATTGATTTTGAGAAAAAAAAATCACGAAAGTACCCCTAACTTTTACACTTGGAGCCATGTTAATAATTCAATCTATATAAAAATAGTATAAATAATTATTTACTGTTTACCAAATACTATTTTATATGACAATAGTTTTGTTATTTTTCTAAAGAAAATTGTATTATGTTTGAAATACTCGTAAATAAAAATGTACAATATTAGTAATCGTGGCTGTATAAACGACGAATAAAAGTAGACAAGTTGAAATATATATCAATTAATAGCTTTTATACCAATGAAATCAAATATGTACATAATATTAATATCTCAAAGTAAAATATTTCCATTATGCTCGTTATCATTTCATTAAAAGCGATTTCATTATATCAAAATTAACATCTTGGATTGATAAAATGCTAATTATTACGTCACGCTCACAGGAAATTATCCTTTTATCTTTCTCGAGCCTTCCTCTTTTATTATATTGTCTTGGATTTGTGCTGAGATGGTTTGGACATGTCGAGAGAATGAATGAAGAACGATTGACGAAGAAAGTGTATAAGGCCAGTGTGAATGAAAGTGTTGGGAGGGGTAGACCTAGGCGGACGTTTCAAGATCAAATCAGGGACGTCTTGAAAAAAGGCCAGGTCAAGAGTACCCTAAACCGGAGAGCATGTATGGAAGGAATAATTAAAGTGGACGAAGCGAAACAAGTATATAAGGATCGTAGCAAGTGGAAAGAAGTGGTCTCTGCCTAACCCTACGGGAAAGAGGCGTGATTTTATGTTTGTATGTATGGATTTGTGCATAAAATTTAAACTGTAAAAGTAAACTAAGACTGGAAAAATCCATGTCATAACTAAGTACCTAAGGTTACAGAAAATCTAGGTTTATTTCAGGGGATCCGCATATAAAAAATAATATATATTTACAGCATACTCCTACCTTGAAGGCCCCCTGGTGTTGCGGATATCCATGGGCGGTTGCCTCACCACTCCCCATCATCACATGAGTAACTAAAGACAGGTACAGAGACTAAGCTTCATACAACCACGCGAAATGGTTGCACTACTACAATCATCCGGGGCATGTGTGAGTGTCCACTGGCCGCTTGGTGCGTTTGCGGCGAGAACCGTATATATATATACCTATAGCCGGACAGTTGACAAGACGAGGAGAACCGCCACACATCCAGATGGTGGGGATGATTTCCTAATTTGTGGCGTATCATGCGAAGATGGAATTCCGTGGCGGGAATCATGCAAATGAAACAACTCTTTGTAACACTCCCGTGATAAATACGGTTGAAGACACACAATGAATTTAATGTTGATTCCTAAAATCTTGACAAAAAAAAACCTCTACACGAGGCATCTTCAGAAGCAGCAGTATATTTAAGCATTAAAAAACATTTCTTATGAAAGGTTATCATCAATATTTGGTTCTTATTTCTTATAATGTAAAATAAATATTTAAGAATATAAATCCTACAATTAATACCTGAACTAGACGGTAACATATAATTTATATATATTAATGTTAAAGCGGCCACTTTTTATTGTGACTTATGTATGAAATCTTCTCTCTAGGGTTACTTAATATCAATCAGCATATCCAATAGAAAATCTAATAAGAAATGCTTTGTTTTATTTCTTTTAAATTTATGTGACAACCCTACCAAAATAGGGAACAATTTTGCCCGATCTTAAGGAGCTTACTCTCTGTACCATTTAGTTACACATGTGCTATTGTGATCAATATATTTTAATGACAAATTTATTCAGTTCTGCCTATGACATTCTAAATTTGCCTGAAATTAGCTATGGCCGATAACATAACACTTTATTTAAGAAACAATAGTAACTAAGTAATAAAAGACTTACAAACTTGCGAAATGTATCAAATTCTATTTGTGCATACAACATGAAAAGCATGTGACATTTAGGTCACATATCAAGAAAAACAATGAAATAGCTGATAAATCTAAATTTCTAATTTTAGATGCATACATATTGCCACATGCTATTTACTTATGTGATATTATATGACGACCTGTATAGCCGAGTGGTTAGCGATCCTACCTACTAAGCTAGAGGTCCCGAGTTCGAATCCCGGTAGGTGCAACATTTATATGATGAATATGGATGTTTGTTTCCGAGTCATGGATGTTTAAATGTATTTATGTATGCTTATATGAATTTAGGTATGTTTAAGAAAGTATTTTGTATTAAATATATCGTTGTCTTGTAACCCATAACACAGGCTATATATGCTTAATTTGGGGCAAGATAATTTGTGTAAAAAGTGTGTCAATATTATTAAAAAATATATATATATATATATATTGCTTCCGTCTATAGTCGATAGTGTGTTTTTGGAGTCCAGATTGTTAGTCCAGTCCAAAAAAATAACATTTTTACTAGCTGCATATGACAATTGAACATATAATCACATTAACTTGACTTACCTTAACTACACAACTTTTGTTTAAGAAATAAAATAAGAATTCCGAGTATTTAAAAAAGCAGCCAAATGCGAGTCGGGCTCGCCCATGAAGGTGTTCGTAGCAGCAAGTAACAAATATAAAAGTTATATTGAAAGGAAAATGATAAATAATTATTTAAATGGAAAAGGCTAAAAAAGGATTGTGTGGTTTTATGAAACCATGGTAAAAGTGAAACTTTTTTTCATATTATAGAAATTTAAATTTTATTAAAGAAATTTTGAAATAGTATTCCATTAAGGGTATAAAAATCGCTTTACCAATCTTAATTTTATACTTGGAAAATTGGAATGATAATGGGAAATAATAAAAGTAGACTAAGTCTCCAACTAATATTTTTATTGAACTCTGTGTCTTAGCTCTGGTTAAAAACATTGATTGTAAAGGATTAAAAATAATGAAATTTGAATACTTTTGAATACTTTCAATTCTTCATTAATATAGATATAACCCGTCCGTCAACAAGGTATTCATCGCGGTGCAATTACAATAATTATTATTCATTAAGTTCTTTGTCAAATTGTAATTAGAGTGATTGTAAATAGTGTGTTTTGATGTGTATAGTACATGGTTTAATGTTATCTCGAAATTTAACAGTGAATCGGAAAAGTTATTTGTGTTTTAAAATTGAACAATTAAGCAGAATAAAATTAAAATTCAAAATTACCCTCAAATGCTATAAAATATTACTTGTAAACAAAACCACTTCAATTTAATTACGAAACTGACAAGTGACAGCTGGAACATACGAGTCTGACATATATCATCTACAAACTTATGAGTGAGTGTCATTTCTTTTTTTTTGGCTTGGAATACTGAGACCTATATAAACAAAAGAAGGTCTTAACGTATTGGCCACGTGGGGCTGTGAATTCATTCCCGACCTAGTACTATCCGACTTGTTATTAAATTTAGAAATTTTATTTGTTAGTAAAATAATTTACGGACTTATACAATGCTACGTTCGCCATCTAAACAATATTCTAACTCTAACCCTGATTTGAGTTCTGAAAATGACTCCCAACAGTCTCAGGCACTAAGGAAACGTAAACAACCTCACTGTGAGTTAACAGAATCTTTCAAGCAATTCACAATTATGATGCAAAATACGCTTTCTGACTTTAAGTCCGACCTAGACATCAAAATATCAAAAATAGGAGAAAATACTGAAAATATCCGGCTGGAATTGGACGCATTGTCTGCATCAATGAATGAGTTTAAGAAAGAGCTGTGTTCTTTACGTAATGACCAAAAGACGACCAGTGAGCAGGTTTTGCAGTTAAGTGAGAAACAAGAGGCTTTGTGTAAAGAAATGGGGGATGTTCAAATCTCTATAGATTTTACTAACAAAATTAATGAAGATGTTAAGCTACGTGTTTTAAAACTTGAGAAAGATGTTAAAAAGTCGGATAACTCTTTATCTAAAATACTGTCACTTGAATCCAAAATCGAAATCCTGGAGGAGCAAGCTAGGAGCTGCAATATAGATATAAGTGGTATACCCGAAAAAAGGAGTGAAAACCTTATTGAACTTATGGAGACTATATGCAGAACTATATGCTTCCCTATTGATCGGAAGGATATTATTGCTATACATCGAGTACCACAAGCTCTACTACAAGTAAACCGGCCTAAAAACATTGTTGTGAAGGTATCTTCTAGGATTCTAAGAGACAACATATTAAGTGCATTCCGAAAAAGAAAAGACATTACATCGGATCAAATAGGCATATCTGGAACGCCTAAACCAATTTATATGAACGAGCATTTGACGTTAGAAAAGAAAAAGTTGTTTCGTATCTGTCGGGAAACTGCAAAGAAAGAAAAATATCAATATGTCTGGATCAAACACGCAACAATACTTGTGCGGGAATCTAACAATCATGCGGCTTTTGCGATACGATCACAGAGTGATATATCTAAGATTAAAGCTGGTGGTAGCAGGATACTTAATGTCAACAAATAATTTATGTTACTTTGTTTTATCAATTTGCTATATTGTGCTATTTAAGTATTTTCACTGTTCATGTTTCCTTTTATGGTGTTTAGTTAAATATTTTACATAACGAATGGCGCTTGGATTGTAGGGAGTATAATTCAAACTCGGATTTCATTTATTCTACATTTTATTATCTACGTTTATATAACTGAAATCGCAAAAATTGCTTTGGTAACGTACAATGGGCTTTATAATAATAAAGATGGCTAGCATTACGTGCTACTATCAAAATTGTAGGGGCATTCGCACTAAATTACTTACGTTGTACATGAATATTCTTTCTCACGAATATGACTTAATTATATTAATAGAAACGTGGTTGATACCTGAAATTGACAATAGTGAGTTCATAGACCAGCGCTACAATGTTTACCGTTGTGATCGCAACCGAAGTGCTACGAATAAAAAGGATGGGGGAGGCGTGTTAATAGCTGTCTTAAAGGGTCTACGACCAATGCCTATAGATTTAATTTATCATAGTAGTTCTTTACAAGGAATGGAACATGTAACTATTTCTCTTCCCAAGTCAAACGGTTGAAATATATAAACATATTATCACCGCAGTCTACATACCTCCGAAAACGTCAATAGAGTCGTATATTGCGTACTTCGATTTATTAATAAGTACTCTAGAAGAAACAACTATTGAAAGTTTCTCGCTTTTTGGGGACCACAACATGCCAAATATAGAATGGGTGTCCAAGATCGATAGTCTTAAAGGCTTTGATTGTAAGGGCACATCCCCACTAAGTACTCACTTAAGTAACTTTTTGTCATATCTTGGGGCAGTGCAGTATAATTGTATTAGAAACGGAACAGGAAAAATATTAGACTTATTAATATCTTACAAAGAGGTTGATATCACTGTACCTACTATTCCACTTTTACCCATAGATAACCATCACCCCCCATTTTGTGTTTCAATCGCTTTTAAGGTTGTTTCTTATCATATGCCGCGGTGCCCACTATTAAAGTATAATTTTTATAAAGCCAATTTTGACTTTATAAACAAGGACCTGGACAATCTTGACTGGCCTACGATACTCAGTACAAGCGATGTAGACGAAGCTGTTGATATTTTTTATAACTCAATTTTTGGTATAATTAAATTATACACTCCTCTAACAAAGCAAAAATCTACTAGATACCCTATTTGGTTTGCATCATCGTTAATTCACATTGCTAAAAACAAGAAAAAAGCTTGGGTTAGGTGGAAGAAGTATAAAAACGCTTCTGATTATGAACAATTTTCTTTATTCAGATCTAGGTTTAAATTAGAATGTAACAAATGTTTCACAAAATATTTATCGTCAGTTGAAGATAGTATAACAAAAAATATTAAACATTTTTGGTCATTTATATCAAATAAAAAAACAAAATGTAGTATTCCTTCGTACATGCGTTACAAAAATCTTCAATCGATTGAACCTTACAGAATTTGTCGAATGTTCTCTGATTTTTTCCACTCTGTGTATGAACCTTCCTCTCTTTCACTCAATACATGGTCGCCCCCGCCAGAATCAACGGCGAATGATAAAACTTTAGACTATGTACACCTCACCGAAAATAAGGTTCGAGTAGCATTAAAAACCCTGGATTCATCAAAAGGTACTGGCCCTGATGGGCTGCCTGCATTTTTCCTTGTTAGAACGGCTAATGCCATTTGCAAACCTTTATACCTGATTTTTAATAAATGTATTCTATATGGTGTTTTCCCTGAAGTATGGAAACGTGCAAACATTGTACCAGTTCATAAGAGCGGCTCTAAACATTTAGTGGAAAACTATCGTCCCGTTTCTATTTTATGCGAAGTAGCAAAGGTTTTTGAACGACTTGTTCATAATGAATTTTATCCTGTTGTCCATAGTACAATTTTAGAGGAGCAACATGGTTTTGTTAAAAAGCGATCTACTATTACCAACCTAATTAATTTCACTTCTCTTCTATTTAATAATATGGACAATAACGTTCAAACAGATGTGATTTATACTGATTTTATGAAGGCATTTGACAAGGTGGACCATGAAATTTTGTTCGGTAAAATTGCTTTTAATGGTATACGTGGTAATTTGTTACGCTGGTTTTCTTTTTATATTACAAAAAGAACTCAAAAAGTAGTTATTAATGGATTTAGGTCTGAAAGTATAGATGTCACTTCTGGCGTACCTCAGGGCTCCATACTTGGACCTCTCCTGTTTATTATTTATATTAATGACATAAAGCAGTGTTTTGATAATTGTAAATTTTTACTATATGCTGATGATCTAAAAATATTCAAGTCAATTACAAACCTCAACGATTGTGAGTTAATCCAACAGGACCTAAATAGATTATCTGATTATTGCAGAAAGAATAAATTAACATTAAGCCTACATAAATGTAATTCTATCAACTTTTCAAAAAAAAAATGCATTATTAATTATAATTATTCTCTTTCTAATGTTACGTTGAGTAAAGTTTTATCTGTTAGGGACCTAGGAGTTATCTTGGATAATAAATTACACTTAAATCTTCATATTGACAAAATTGTTAACACTGCTTTCAAAATGTATGGATTTATTATGAGAACATCCATTGACTCTAAGAAGCCCTATACTTTTTTACATTTATATAAATCCCTTGTACGTTCCCAATTGGAATATGCCGTTCCTATTTGGCACCCTTTTTATAAAAAGTATTACGAAATGATAGAAAATGTCCAACGTAAATTCTTAAGATCCATGAGTTACAGATGCTATGACAATTACAATATGTCGTACGCAGATTTGATAGATAAGTATAAACTACTATCCCTTCAATCAAGGCGCAAACTTCTTCAATGTATGTTTCGGCACGGCATTATACATAGCAAATTTGATTGTACAGAATTGACCAACAAATTAAATTATGTTATTCCTAGAACAGCCCATATCCGAGGACTGTGTAATCGTAAACTTTTTGCAACAGGTAAATTTCGTACTAATGCAGGAATAAGATCACCTCTGCATCAATTAGTTGACAATTACAACAAAGAATTCATTAGTGTTGACATTTTCCATTTATCCGAGAGCCAGTTCAAGTGCCAAATTAAAAAAAAATACTGGATAATATTTGATTTATTTACATACATTCTTTTAAATACCTACTGAACATCATAAGTACTTTAGGTTAATATCATTGTATATATAGTCATAATTTAGTGTAGATTTGTGTAGATAATTATTTCTTTTGTTTTCCTTTTTGTGATTATTAATTGTTTGATTTCTATAAATTTAATTTACTCCAACTAGCCATAATATTAAGAACATTGTTTATTTCTCTTTAGTTTCAATTAGCATTGTATAAACATTTATTTTTGTACCTAACATTGAATACCTCTAAGTTTTTCATAGTAAGATGTGGATAGCGTATCTGACTACAATTTTATTAGACTTAATTTTATTTCTTTATGTATCTACTTTGTAAGTTGTAGTTGTTTGCTTTTCCTAATAAAAAAAAAAAAAATCTTTTTCATGTATATATAAATAGATATACAATTTACATGGAGTGACTGATGCCCAATACTTTTCAATCAGTATTTTTAATCAGGGAGAGTACGACATACATAATACTTAACAATTATTTAGAATTTATACACATATTATAAAACAAACAAAATAGCGTGGATCACTGGCACAAATGAGTAATAGTTTATACACCACACGGTCAGCTGCTGAGAACTATAGGCGCCGCCTGACCGTCACGCGACATGCAACACACAGACGAGAAAGTTTGAGACGGTGTAGTAAGAGTTTCACTTTAAAAATCTTTGCTCAAAATCATACAGTGCAAGTGAGCTTCCATCATTTATACGTATTAAAAAAATTCTAATTACTAGATCTCATTCAAACTAACTTTCGGTTTAGTTTGTATGGTAAAGTGCATCATACATTTTTTTAATTTTATGATTCTCTTATTTATATGTTATAGGGGGTGACACATATTTTACCACTATGAAAATGTCTCACGCGCAAACTATTCAGTTTAAAAAAAAATGATATTAGAAATATCTTAATCTCAATATCATTTTTGGAGGCCTATCCATAGATAACCCCACACGTATAGGTTTGATAAAAAAAACTTTTTAAGTTTCCACAAGTTAGGATATCATCCCCACCATCTGGATGTGTGGTGGTCCTCCACAGTGCGGTTTTCAAGGAGCTATTTCCTCGTACTACAAAGCTTATGCGCGTACACCTTCCTTAAAGGCTGGCAACGCTCTTGTGATCCCTCTGGTGTTGCAAGAGAATGTGAGCGGCGGTGATCACTTAACACCAGGTAACCCGTACGCTCGTTTGTCCTCCTATTCCATAAAAATTAGCTACAGAACCCTAAAAACCAAAGAAATCGTAGGTGAAATACGATGTATAGTCAATTTACATGTTTGAAGAAATCTACGCACACGAAACGCTGGCGACCTCTCGTTGTTAATAAAATTGTCATGATATTACGTTCCCACAAAATATCGTATAAATAATTCATAACTAACCACCAACCGTTTGACAGAACTAAGCCAAGGCAACCGCGTGTAATCCCCGTTCATATAAAACTTATTTTATATCGTTAACCAAAATCCCTTCGACCCATTGTGGCTTAAATTCAATAGTTACCAACCAAGTAATGTTCATCAAACATTCCTCAATATTAATGCTGTACCATTTTGAACCGTGCGACACTTAATACGGCTCAATTATATGAATTTCATTAAAAACTACCCTCACTCAAAGCAATTTCGTTTTTGAAATAATTGGATTAAGGTTTGTTATTCCTTGTATAAATAAATTTATTACTTTTAAAATTTGATGTAACGATTTTTAATGATGGAAATTTAATTGCAAAAGAATCTTGATAGCGCTAGTTAAATTGACCCTACAGGCGACAGTCGTAATAAAGGTTCTTAAATACCTTACTTATAAGTATTCATAGTGCATATATTTTTAATTAAAAATGTGTTTTAAATATTTAATTGTTTCAACAAAACAAATGTTAAAACTATATTTACACTAACTACATAAAATCAAAACTATCGTTACGTGGAGCGTACCAAGAATACTGGCAGCATTACAGCATTGGATAGCTAGGCTGATCCGTTGACTGAAATAGCTGCCAGCACTTGGGTTTCCAGTAGCCTTATGGATAAGCTATTTTGAACATTATCCGCGGCTCTGGGCCCCTGGGGCCAAGTGTCTTAACACCAAACGGCATAAAGATGTATGACTCACTGAGACTAAAATATTTGCACATATAGTTTTTAAATATTAAAAAATAATTATAAATTTTATGAATTTATTGCAATGACTACGCGATCGCATTGAGTTCTATGAAAAACAAAACAGGATTCAGTGGAAACTATTAGCCCTCTTTTACCACACTGAGCTCAAAGGTATTCCAGTTAAATAAAAATGATACTTGTTAACTATTATAGCCAAAGGTTCAGTTTAAAAGGCCTCTTTATTATTTTTTTTTATTTAATACTAGTATATGACCCGGCAAACGTTGTTTTGCCATATAAATAAAGAACCCCGCGCACGCTCATTGCATGAATTTTCAGTCAGTAATTAGCTGTCAATAATTTGAAGCTGTGAATATACCCGATAAGTCATTTTTGTCGCCTTAAATTGGGACGCGTGAATTCCAATTTCCATACTAACTTCTATCGCTAGTAAGCTATACGTCGTCCCATTGACTGTTGATAAGTTTATTGGGACAGAAAAGTCAACGATAGTTACGATTTTTAGCTCAAGTAATAGATAGACTGAATATTGGGAAGGGCCGTTATTATGTTATGAATTATTTGTATTACGAATATATTAGTATTTCTAAGACAAAAAATAAAGGTTCCAAATATGTAATCCATAGCAGTACACACGTTTCCTAGCTAATAACCTCGATTTTCTCACATCTCATTGTTTAGATATAGGAAATTGAGGACCGCAAGCAGGTAGCATAATAGATCCTAAGTTTTAAGTGTATTTCAATCCCCAAATCAAAATAAAAAAATCAAAAATGAATATACTAAAACTTTCTCCGAAACACGCTGCATCTTATGGTTATACCATTATTCCAATTGGTTCAGTAGTTTCCGCAGTATAACCGAAGGAAAAAAACGACTCTCCATTTATTAGTATAGATTAACTTAAATTGTGGCTTTTAGTGTGACTTATAACTAATTAATAAGCAAATAGAACACGTGTACAATTTTTTATTTATATAATTTTCATTTTCCTTGATGCTCAATATATTATATTTACATTTTTTCAATTTCCTAAATAAAGTGGAATTATTATCGTTTTAAATTCCTTCTGGATGGCTCACTATAATAATAATAATATTGACACACTTTTTACACACATTATCTTGCCCCAAGTTAACCATATTATATAGCTTGTGTTATGGGTTACAAGACAATGATATATTTAATACAATATACTTACTCAAAACATACATAAATTCATATAAACATACATAAATACATTTAAACATCCATGACTCGGAAACAAACATCCATGTTCATCATATAAATGCTTGCACCTACCGAAATGCACTTGCATTAAGAACCCCTGTGCAGAGAAATGTTTGATAAATATATTTTTATACATTACTTGATAACTTCCTATTTAGGTATTTAAAAGTCGATTCAAAATTAGTGTAAATGTTGTTATCTTTTCTAACACATAATTTTTTGCGATTGGTGGTAGTTTTTACGTTCAATAAGGGATTTTTAAATCTTATTGGAATAAAAATATTTCAATTTGAATTTGAATCAGGTAAACCTTGAGTTACAAGGAGTAATGTAAAATATATTGCGTTGTATTGAACCTGTCTAGTTGATTTCATATTGAATTTAAATTATATTGCTGGTTGACTCACTATTGTATTACGCCGTCCATATTGAAATCGCTACGTAAATCAAAATCTCGAATGATATTGTATTTTGCTACTCGATATACGTTTGATGTGTGAAGTGAAATTATTCTACACCAATAAGCATTTAAGGCGGACAAAGGCATATTTTTCATTGTAAATTATTCTATATTGGCGCGTCTGCACAGTAAATAATAAATATTTTCAAATAAATATTTTTTATGACTGTCCCAAATCATCAGGGACTGCCAATTATAAGCTATTGAAGGCTAAAGGTAACCTACGAGAACTCTATTGCTCAGACTTTGACTTCTGTAAACTTAACATAATCCTTTATTTCGTTTTTATATAGTCATTTGACAGCCTTAAAGTCAAGTTCGCGTATTATCACCCTAAGCAAAGTTTTACGTAAGTAAAGTTTAAGCAAAGTCTAGCAAAATCTAGGTACTAGATAGGTCTCAGCCTTGACGACCTGACAAACAAAATAAGGCGTGACGAAGTATTCAAAATACTAAGAAGCTAATTCAAAGCGAGGCTGATTGTTTACGACTTGTCAAATAAAATCGGTTAAAATAACTCTAGGTTCGTTTTGTCTATACTCTAGTATATTGTAACTTTGTAAGTCTATGTCGATGACTTCACCCGAACAAGTTACGTAATGGAGCGTGATTAAAAAATCACAAAGTAAAGTGCTCATTGTACCTACCTGAAAATGTTTTCACATCAAAACGATTTTTTATGAAAATAAGGGATAGGACGTTCAGCTAATGGTTATTGTTACGCCCTGCCCGTTCCAATACAATGCTGCTCAGGATTCATGAAAAACCCCAAAAATTCTGAGTGGCAATACAATTGCGGTCGTCACCTTCACAAGATGTTAAGTCTCATTTGCCCAGTAATTTCACTAGCTACGGCGCCCTTCAAACCGAAACACAATAATATTTAAACATTACTGCTTCACGGCAGAAATAGGCGCCGTTGTGGTACCCATAATCTAGCCAGTATCCTGTGCAAAGGAGCCTCACACTGGTAAAATCCAGATCGCAGTGACTCCCACACGTTTGTAGTTGTGATAATTCATTAAGTTTCAAAGTCAAAGTCAAATAAACTTTATTCAATTTGGCTTAAACTAAGCGTTCTAATCGTCACTACAAATATTACTTTTAAATTACTGAATTACCATATGTTCGTAAAAAGTTGAGCTCGCGAGAAGAGCATATAAGAAACTCAACGGCCACTCTTTTCAATCAAATACAGTATTTTACAATGGCTGTAATAATGGCGTCATTAGATCATGATTAGATTGGTATAACTTTAAGAACTATTATCAGAATGTATAATGACGTCAATAAACATTTTTTCTTTCTTTCTTTCTGATATACATAACAAATTAGGTTGTACGGTACTGCATCCAATATCTTCTTCTTTCTTCTTAGTCGGACACTCTTGTCAGAGTGGTCGTGGTTGCGCTGACGAGGTACATGGTGGAGTGTTCGGTGGGTCAACATCCTTTCTGAGGGTAGATCTCCTGGCGATGTGCTTCCATTTCTGACGGTTAGGCGTTGCGAGTACACTGGACTATGGTGGACTCAGTAGCCTTTGTGATGGCGTCTATCCAGCGGGTTGGCGATCGACCGCGTGCTCTCTTGCCTTCCACCTGGCCCTGGCATCCAATATATGTCGTGTTTAATTAATATAAATTATTTCCTACGAAGTAATAAATAATTGACTGTATAAATATATATTATCGTATATTGGATGCATCAACCTTCAGAGCTTGAACTCATTGATTGTGTAACGATGCTTCGTTATCATTATGGTCGTGATTACTGTCACAATTAGTAATTGCATCCAACCAAATCCAGATTGAATGGAGAATTTTTACCACATGCTAGAGTTTTATATGTTTACAAGTTTGAATTTGAAATGCATAGGCTGGGTTGTACCAACTAACTTTAGCAATAAACACATGCTAAAGGTACCATTAATATTTACAAGAACTATTATTTGTATGTGCTACTTATTGATACTTCATTGTTGTTTTCACATGCGCATTCATTGTTTGGTACTATGCGAAGCTATCCCGCTCAAAGTCACGCGTGGCGAGTGTAGGTACCTGCAATAACTTTTGGCTTGGCACCGACTTCAAACCTATCAATAGGTAGCAGATACAAATAATAGTATTTTATTAATATTAAAGGTATAACATTTGCAAAAGAGGTGTATTAAATTAAATCTCTATTAAGTTATTTTTATACTTTTGAGTTTTTGAAGTCGAATTTTAAAAGTAATTTTTATTTTACTTTTTAGTGTCATTAATCAGGTAAACTATAAGATTTCGTTGCTTTTTATTGTCATATATTAAATAGTAATTTTCTTAAGTAGCTATGGGTGGGCCTACGAAAGGTTCCGCATGCCTTTTACAATATAGATATTTCACGTTCTTGTGACACATGAAATATCGTGAAGAACGTTTGTTTGCTATGAATGACAGATAGCCTAAGACCCACTTATCAGCAACCGGGTTAATAATAACAAAATATAATCAACACGCCACAAGTTAGGATATCATCCCCACCATCTGGATGTGTGGCGGTCCTCCACAGTGCGGTTTACAAGGAGCTTTCTTCCACGTACTACAAAGCTGTGGAATGAACTTCCTTGTGCGGTGTTTCCGGGACGATACGACATGGGTACCTTCAAAAAAAAGCGCGTACACCTTCCTTAAAGGCCGGCAACGCTCCTGTGATTCCTCTGGTGATGCAAGAGATTGTGGGCGGCGGTGATCACTTAACAACAGGTACGCTCGTTTGTCCTCCAATTCCATAAAAAAAAACTAAATGAAAACTCCTTAAAAAGCAGTACACAAACTAAAATAACATCATCAACGTGAACAAAATATTCAAAAAAAAATATTAATAAAATGAAAACTACTGGGCCAAACTATGTTTTATGGGCCCAAAAGGCAAACATTCCGCATCAAACTAAAAAAGAATCACCTAGGTCGGATCTAAAATCTCAGCGTAATTAGTGAACATATATAAAAACATACCAATCAAATTGAGAACCTCCTCCTTTTCAAAGTCGGTTAAAAAATACAATGAGAACAGGAGGTTCTATAAATTACCTACCCCTAGTCGAGTGCCCGTTTGCACTGAACTTCTTGAGCCGCCTAAAGACTATTTATTATACAATAAAGTCTAAATTTACATTTTTTGAATGGATTTGACACTTAAAAGCATCGCCTTAGCAACTTTGGCTATTTCATTTCCAAATTAACACAAACTGTAGTCGGTTTTATACTTTCTTAAATTACCATTTTTGTACCATGTAAAGAAAATATATCAACGAGATTGAATAGTTTATTTTATAATAATGTAGACTACATAACTTCTCTCCAGAAAAATTGCTATTTTGTGGAATAAGGCACCAGCTTTTATGTCTGTTTCACATAAACCTACCGTCTGTATGTACTTACCCCCTTATTCATAATAGTCTGCTAACTTAAAGCATTGTTAATTCTCACTGTGTCTTCTTCAATTGACCTAAGTCAGAATGAGAAAAAACACTCCTAAGCGGCTGTTTAAAGTTAGCGGACCGTTATGAATAAGGCGGTTAGTTTGTTAGAAGTCCTAGCAGTAACAACTTCGTACCTACTTGTCTAGATGCATTTACCAAACTTAAGTATGTAGACTTCTTCTTAATGTTTGTACCTAATGGTTGTGATGTATAATGTTGTGTAGTAGGTAGGTGATTTAAAAAAAATGATTGTGTGGTTTTATGAAACCACGGTAAAAGTTAAACTTTTTTTCACATTATAGACATTTAACCTAAATATTTTTGGAATAATATTCCATTAAGGGTGTAAAAATCGCTTAATCAATCTTAATTTTATACTTGGAAAATTGGAATGGTAATGGGAATTAATAAAAGTAGACTAAGTCACCAACTAATATTTTTATTGAACTCTGTGCCCTGGTTAAAAATATTGAATAAAAGTTTCACATTAATAAATAACAACATTTACATTAAACACTGACAAACATACATCTGACAAAAACAAACAAAATAGCGTGGAGCACTGGCACAAATGAGTAATAGTCTATACACTACATGGTCAGCTGCTGCGAACATATGCGCCGCCTGACCGTCACGCGACATGCAACACACAGACGAAAAAGTTTGAGACGATGTAATAAAAGTTTCACTTTAAAAATATATATACAGTTACCTGAAGAGCGTCTTATGAAACTAAGTGTATATTCATGATCATTTCCAAATTATACATAGCCCAACTTCTTTTTTTATATTACATATATATAGTACAGAGCAGTATAGAGTGAGGTGCAATATCGCCGTGCTATGGTTGGCACGTGTACCCTCGGGCCGCACGCGTCTCTAAGCCGGCGCGCGCGTTTCAACCGCTACTAAACGTCAACCATCAACGGCTCGATACAAACTGCAATGCGCCCGTTGTTTGCTCATAGACGACAAGCTTTATTACCCCGTGGGATGTACCCTATTGTTGCCCTCACAATAAACACTGCCGTGTCACCAGTTACGATGGGAAAAACAATATTTTTTCCCCGCTTCACGATATTTGCACGTATTTACGAAATTCCGGCCGGATTAATTGCTTTCTGGTTCGCTTGATGTGTGTGATTTAAATTTATACAATTTTTGCTCGTTTGGAACCTTTTACGAACTGCACGTAAATTATTGGGTTTTGTTTGCTCTTATCGAATTCGTAGTGTTTTCCTACTTCCTGTTATTTTGTCATCAATGCAGCTTTGGTGATACTTATGTTTACAATATTATTTATAGTCTATATTTATATATTTTATCATATTTATTATTTTTTTTACGTACAAATACTGTAACGGATAAGTTGTATGAATCTATTCCTACTGCATTCTAAACTCGTTTTTTTATGTATGTTGTAGGTATAATAATATACTCCGCCTGGTATTCTCTTCCCATGAAAGCTGGGTCATGTAATTGGCCTAAGAATACGTCCATCAGTTGCGATTACAGTTCTCAAACTATTTTCGAGTGAAACAACGCTATAGACTTGCGATGTATGACATAATTATCCTGTTTGTCCACGTAGTCTTAGGCCATCGTGGGCAGAGAATGTATGTCGGCCGGTGTCAGTCTAAATCCCACATAAAAAAATCTATAGTCAGATAGACTTCAAATAGCTCATTAGTTTTATTTATTTATAGCATTTAATCATTTTCAATATACTCGATTGCAAGAAGACCTTACGTTTGAAACTTATATCAAGGATTGTTCTCTGTAGTGCCGTATCTAGGTGTACCTAGATACGGCACTACCTAAGAACAATGCGTGGCATCTTGGCACTCATTGGCATCTTTCAAATTTTGTAACATACGGTACATGTTATTTTACATTGAAATTAATTAAAAGTTTGACAGAACATGACATAGTGTATACGTCAACGTCACACATAATTGTTCGTCACGAGAACACACGAGACTGGCTCGAGTACGCTTACGGGCATAGTATTGATTGCCGCACTTTACGACATGCCCGCGCTATCTAGTCTTTTATCTTAGTCAATAATCATTAATCTAAGGTTTGAAAAGTTAAGGGTTAATCTTGATGTAGATTAGACCTCTATTTTATGATCTTCAAATAGTGATATTCAATGTTTCTAATGGATACTTGCAGCTATTTATTTGCCAAAATAATTTTCTTTTCCTCGTTAGTGTAGTTATAAGCACTACGTATTACTCAGGGTAAAGAACGATACGCCTAGCTGGGTGTCTAGAGGCTCTCGACTTCGTCTCGGGCCTACAAATCGCATCCTCTGCGATTTGTAGGCACACAGGAATTATACCGGCATCCTATGCAGTGAAGCCTCCACTGGTGAAATGAGATTAACCTTCTAAAGTTTAACCCTAACATTTTTGTAAAGAAAATTATAACTATTGTTGGAAATTTAATAAATAATGTTTTACGTTCCAAAGACAATATAATGAATGCGTTCTTTAAGGTTCTTGTGTATGTTTATTTAGGGATTGTCTACAAAATATGACAGCAACACCATAGTTAATATAATATTGTATGCGTTTAGTTCCCGTTTTCACATTTATTTGTTTGATGGATATTGTTTTCTTATATCATATTAATAATTAAGCATATTTAGACTTACAGCACGTGTTATAACTGAATTTTCAAATTTATTATTTACTACCTGACCCGGCAAACGTTGTTTTGCCATATAAATTATTATTAGAGTTAGACCGTTTCTTGGATATTGCAGCATAACTTTATTTTTCTACAATAAAACAATTTTCCTAAAATAAACGTAGCTAAAGTTACTCCTTATTACATCAGCTACCTGTCAATAAAAATCCCGTCAAAATCCGCCCAGCCATTTCAGAGATTAGCCGGAACAGACAGACAGACAGACAAAAATTGTAAAAATATGTTATTTTAGTGTATATACAATATTTATATTCATATATATGTAGTAAAAAACGGTTATTTCAATATTACAAACAGACACTCCAATTTTATTTATATGTATAGATGTATAGATTAAAATAAAAACAATGTCCCTCTGAAAATCTTATTCAATACTTAGAAATATAGGAAAAAAAATATAATGTTAATTTCAGAATTGAATCTACCGCTACTCCGTAAAGGGTTGAGCTAATGAGAAGAAGTAGCAAGAAACTCATTGCCACTCTTTTATATGAAGATTTACATTTCCATCGATTTACAAATCATTTCAATTACTTACACGAGTAAGTCAAAAAAGTAAATGTAAATTAATACATAAGTTATTGAGTACAGTAGCTGCATCATCCACATACACCATAAATCAATAAAGGTATTCTGTGAGCATTTTATGAGCGATTATAAATAAATATATATTATAATAATTATATAATCATTATAATTAATATATTAAAGTAATTTATTCTAGATAATTATATTACCATCGATACATACATCCAACCAAATACATTTTGTATCTAATCTAGATCTTGTGAAATGTTACAACTGTAATGAAACTAGAACACCTGTATAAATACAAAAATAGCTATCATCAATGTTAAAATAATTTAAACTATTCTCATACCTAATGCATTGGTGTAAAACATATATTAGACTGTAGGGTTGTACTCATATTGTTACTTAGATTGTAACTATTGTACGTAGTACTATCTATTCTGTTGTATTGTCGTGTTATCAGCTGTCCGTTCAATAGTAAAAATTCATGTAAATTCGCAGTTAATACCATGACTTTTATTCAAGATAACATGTTACAAGTCGCCAATTGTGGGTTCCCATGGGTTTCATGAGTTTGTAAGATTATATAGATATATATAGCCATAAATACTGTTCCAATTAAAAATAAACAAAATTTAATTTGGAATCTATCATTTTAATATGATTTACATTGAGTTTTCTCATTTTGGCGTCAATACATTGCACAATATTAAATGGAGTGGGGTGATAAAGAGAACCGAATCGCTGTGATTGCATTACACTGCCATATGCAATTTTTAAAACTCTACATACGCTGACTATTAGTAAAATATTTCTGTACCGGGCTATTATTAGGTACAATAAGACCTCCACTGTTTGTGACAGAAAAATGTCTGGCCGTAGTGTTCATACGAAAACGGTGGTCAAAGCAGTATGGGAATGAATTCGAAGAAATCCTCTCTGAAAGCAAAAGATTTTATGTCGGGAGAAGAAGAAAGCACCTACGTCGCGTATTTTAAAAGATGACTTGCAGCCTTTAAGAGACGTATTAGTAATTTCTTAACTGATAATTTAAAAAAGAATAAGGTGGTCAAAATTTATTTGCAATATAAAATTATTATTTAACTTTGTTTCAGTATTTATGGCAAGACTAGGTATTAGTGCGCGATGCTTGCTACGATTAAATTGGAAAATAAATGAAAAAAGTAAATCTTTCAATGGTACTTAAAAGGCTCTAAGCTTTTTAACTCGATTAATATCTAAGAATGTCAGAAAATTGCCATATCAGTGTTGCATTTTTATCAGATATATTATCCATGCCCATATATTAATCAAATATGTAGAATATATAACTATAAATTCATTACCATCAAAGTAAATAAGGAATAAATAAAATATCTTAAAGATTTCACACAAGTACTTCAGACAAATAGTACAAAAGACTCAGAAAAGATATTGAACCTGAAGACATTGAAAGGAAACATTTTCCACAAACATATAATAAAGTGTTTAACTCATGTGTCCAGATATTTACCAGTGGAAGGCTCTTTTGCACAGGATGCCGGCTAGATTATGGGTACCACAACGGCGTCTATTTCTGCCGTAAAGCAGTAATGTGTAAGCATTACTGTGTTTCGGTCTAAAGGGCGCCGTAGCTATTGAAATTACTGAGCAAATGAGACGTATGAAGGTGACGAGCGCAGTTTTAGTGCCGCTCAGATTTTTTTAGTATTTCAAGAATCCTAACCGGCAATGCATTGTAATTGGCAGGGCGTATCAATTACCATTAGCTGAACATCCTACTCGTCTCGTTCCTTATTTTCATACTAAAAAAAAAGATAGGAAGACGATATACAGAAAACTAGTGCTCATGGACAAGGACATTAAAGAACAAAAAAAATATAGGAGAAGCTTTCAGAGAAAAATATTGTTAATAGAGGTTTAGTAGTAAAAATAATGTCTTTATATGATCACTAAAGTGTTATTAAGAATTCCTAATAATTACAATCTGACAGGGTGAGTAGAGGAGATACCACCGAAATTGTTTAATGTTACAGAAAGTCATGAGAGTCAGAAATGAATAAAATCCCACGTGTAACAATTCTATTGTAAAAAGTTTGATAAGAATAGAGTTGGTACTCATGTCAGAATTTGTTGTTAAATTTCAACTTAAATAAGTTCAATTATCGTCAATCTATTGCCCCGAACGCGTTCAGCCTTTATTGATACGTCTCATTAGGCCCAGTCAAAAGCGTTTAACTTTAGATCGCATCGCAATCAAAGGGACAAGTGCCAATATGGATGTTATCTGCGTGCGCGCTTCTAACGCGTGCCGTACGCGTGGCATCCTTACCTGGTACCAAAGAGTAGGGGTTGCTACAGATACGCCTGTGTTATACTAAAACTTAAAACAGTATCGGGTATCAATTTAATATACTTACGTTCTACTCGAATCGAATGAAATGCATGCAAATTAACTATCACTTTTTCAGTGGCGTAGCGTGGCTTGGGGCCCCGTATAAAAATTTGGTTGGGGACCCTTATGAAGTGTAAAGATTTCATAAATAGGATATATTTTTAGAGTGTTTTCATAAAGTTAAAAGAAATATTTATTCATCATAATTATCTATAAGTAATGTCACATCCTATTTTGAATAAAAATATTTGAATTTGAATTTTAATTTATCTGTCACTTATTTAATTTTTTTTACAATCAATTCTAATTAAATATACACTCTCCTTGCCTTTTTTTTGGCAAGCAAAAGATGTTAATAATTTTTGCTTAAGCACGTCAGGGGCCCCGTATAATTGATACGGCAGATACGTCGGTAGCTACGCTCCTGTACTTTTTTCAAAACATATTCAAAGTTACATGAAAGTGCTTAAATCTTACGATTTGAATATCCCGGATAGATTACAAACGATTACGAAATGGTGGGGCAAACGAACATCCCTCTACAGTAACACCAGCGGAATCACAAAAACAAGGCACTTTGATTCCAAAGCGTCGAATAAACGTATATATGAATTTGAAAAAGACGAGGTTCGAACCGGGGTCTCCGTGGTGAGAGTAAACGGTGCAATCTATTGCGACTCCGACTTTCTATACTAAAAGTATATATCTTCACAGTCAGTGCAAGTTACTTCAACATAGGAGAGACAACAATGTTACGATCGGGTATACTAGACTGGATTCGTATTTACTCTAAATAAGTTTTTAATTCATCGCTTCTTCGAGGAACATACGGACATTAAACCGTTTATAACAATATCTATTTGGATTTATTTCCCTCACATTTTGCATTATATTATATTACTAGCTGACCCAGCAAACGTTGTATTGCCGATATTAAAATCGCGATACAAAAGTAACTGTCGATCGTCGATGGGTGAAAATTTGAAGTTGTATGTATTTTTAATGCTGATTCATAATCAAACAAATTTGAAAAAAAATGTCATTAAAATTTAAAAAAAATTAGCGTGGACCACCCTTAACATTTAGGGGAATGAAAAATAGATGTTGTCTGATTCTCAGACCTACCCAATATGCACTCAAAATTTCATAAGAATCGGTCAAGCCGTTTCGAAGGAGTTTAACTACAAACACCACGACATGATAATTTTATATATTTGATTTCACTTAATAGACTTAATATATATTTTAGACTTAAGAATTAATCCTATCTTAAAACCAGTAAGAATCAAATGATAAACCATCTGATTTTAGTGTTATCTATGACAATCACACCCTGAATTACATTGCGAAATAAGTTTAAATTAATCTTTGCATGGGAACCGATCTCGATTGCTAGTTGTTTGTAACATTATCTATAGCATATCTTCGTATTTACATTGATGTTTTTGTTTGCGTTAAGTGATAACAAAATATGTTGATCAATATGAAACATGCGAATTCTATACGACTGACGACCTGTATAGCCGAGTGGTTAGCGATCCTACCTACTAAGCTAGAGGTCCCGGGTTCGAATCCCGGTAGGTGCAAGCGTTTATATGATGAATATGGATGTTTATTTCCGAGTCATGGATGTTTATATATATTTATATGTGTTTATATTAGATTATCTAGATTAAGCCCTGAAATTATACGCAATTCTACAAAAACATGTATTTGTGAAAATTATTTAAAGTCTAATCTGCCCACTGAAATAAATTTAAAGGGCTGCAGTACATTGACTGTACAAAGGTAGCATAAATGTGTGTAATGACATTTTATAAGCTTCACTTGTTTTTATATGTTTGTTTGTAACCGACTCATTTGGGAGCGATTTCGACCCACTTTAAACGGCCAATACATTAGTTTGATAAAATGATTCCATTTTTCAATTTGAAAAATAAGATTTGTGTTAACTTATATAATCTACATTTATCGTTTCTATTTCGTAGTTTAATATTTTATTTTTTGATTAGTTTTTTTTTAACTACTATTTATTTAATATTATTTTTATTATTATACTCATTGTATTGTATTTTATTATAGATTGGGTCATATGATAGTAAATAAGAACAGCTGCCTGTTTATTATTTTTGAGGGTGTGTCAAAGTTCGTGCCATTAAATATTTAGTACTAATGACAATATTGTGAATATTATCAAAAAAAAATTAAAAAATTAAATATAATAATATAAATGCCCTATTCAATTTGTTATGTTCTTAAAGTAATAACCCTCACTTTATGAACGATGCGGGACCCGATCAGCGATTCAACAGGATCTACCTTACAGTTCCTTTATCCTTTAGAAGAAGCCACAACCTGAGAGTTGAACAAAGCATACAAGATTTTATCAATGATACGTTACACGAACGGTTCGCTCAGTTGGGAGAGCACTCGCACGGAACGCGAGAGGTCGCGGGTTCGAGTCCTGCATCGTTAATATTTTTTTTTCAAATTTTATTTGTGTTTTGCCCTATATATTATGTTAAAACATTACAGCGTCCTTCCCTACTAATTCTATCCGAGAAGGAACGTATCAAATCATTTTTTTACACAATATTTTTAACGGTAGGTACATAGATTGCCATAAAAATGTCATATGGATATTTTTCCAAGGAACTCCACTATCGAGAGCTAATCTGAGCTAAGAGCCGCAGCTATTTCTAGCGTCTCAGAATATATATAATAACTCAAATATCAGGATAATGAATTTATACTTGCCGTGTGCTCGATGTAAGAAATACTAAATTAGTATAAGTGATAAAATTTGTTTTTCATCACGTTTTTTTTAATCATAATATATTCATGCAAAAATAGTTCTTCAACTGAAAACTTTTTAAATATATACCACAGTAGACATATGAATATACCGTCTAAATTATGAATGAAGTGTTTAATAGTAATTGAACTAGGTAACTGCTGTTTATATTCTCCAGTACATAAGTTTGCATGTGACTACCACTATATAATGTGTATATATACAAAATAATAATAATAATATTGATACACTTTTTACACAACTTATCTTGCCCCAAATTAGGCATATATAATATAGCATATATCTGGCGCACCCCAGTATCAGCTCGATCCATTTGACCGCGTGCAACGCAGAGCAGCTCGAATTGTCGGGGATCCAGTACTCTGTGAACGGCTGGATCACTTGGCGTTGCGTATAGACGTCGCTTCATTGTGTGTCTTCTACCGCATTTATCACGGGGAGTGTTCCGAAGAGCTGTTCAACCTGATTCCTGCCGCCGAATTTCACCTTCGCATGACACGCCACAAGTTACGATATCATCCCCACCATCTGCATGTGTGGCGGTCCTCCACAGTGCGGTTTTCAAGGAGCTTTCTTCCTCGTACCACGAAGCTGTGCAATGAGCTTCCTTGTGCGGTGTTTCCGGGACGATACGACATGGGTACCTTCAAGAAAAGCGCGTACACCTTTCTTAAAGGCCGGCAACGCTCTTGTGATTCCTCTGGTGTTGCAGGAGAGTGTGGGCGGCGGTGATCACTTAACACCAGGTGACCCGTACGCTCGTTTGTCCTGCTATTCCATAAAAAAAAAATATAGCCGGTGTTATGGGTTGCAAGACAACGATATATTTAATACAATATACTTACTTAAACATACATAAATACATTTAAACATCCATGACTCGGAAACAAACATCCATATTCATCATATAAATGATTGCACCTACCGGGATTCGAACCCGGGACCTCTAGCCTAATAGGTAGGATCGCTAACCACTTGGCTATACAGGTATATATAGATACTAAATAATAATAAAAACTAAGCATATGTGTGCTAGTATATTCTAACCATATGACATTAGAGTTAAATTATTCCAAAATAAGTTAACAAAACTTCTTAGTACCACTGTATCTCTCTTCTTTATTTATTGTCACAATTTATGAAAAACACTACGTCACATACCAATCCGTAATGAAGTTTTAAAGAATTAAAAAACCAGCAAGATGGTAATAAATTTCTTTAAAAAAATGTAAAATTAAAAATGCTTTCGTCATAGCTCACAAATTTTTGTTTTGGAAAAAAAAGGAACTGCTCCGAAATGGCAAGGTAACGTCCCATGTTAAACAGTTTTTTACGTTCATATTATATGCAGATATATTTATATTTGTAGATATTATCAATAACTGAGTACTCTATATATTATTACTCTATACAAGCTGGCTTACAAGATTGTACTTACTTTGTACATTGTACAAACTTATATTCAGTCATAATTGAACCATTGAGTCACTGGCTAGAAAAAACTTCATACACTGCAATCTTTTAATAAATAGGATTAGATTAACTATCTGCTTGCCTTCTAACACTAAACAATCAAAATGACTCAATAATGTTATATTTGATATAATATTTCAACTCTTAAAAGATCAACCACTAATTTTTCATTTGGCCCACGACTTATTCATCTTCTATAAATACAATTACAATACAATAAATTTCAAGATCTTTACGGTTTTCGTTGGGGGTAGAACTATCGGGCGAAGATCTGAGAGACCGAAGAGAAAGCAGCTCTAGCTTTTTTTCCAAAGAAGTTTTTGTTTTGTTGACTACGATGTATGAAGAACGTTGAATGTTAACACTCTTCACGATAGATGCGGCTAAAGACAATGTAAGAACCTGGAGATGCAGCCGTTAGCAGAACATATCCAGATCTATTTAACTAGCACTTGCATGGTTTAAGCCATGTTGCATATATTTTGCTGAGACAACGTGTCCCAGTGAAATATAGCCCTAAGCTAACAAAATTGACATCAGAATGACGAAACTACACTGAGACAGTATCAAAATGGAACTCGAAAAGATAGTACTCTGCTGTATGTATGTAGGAAAAGAAACTTTAAGAGATAAAAGAAACAGTGGTGGGTTTATCCTTAATTAACCCAGTATTTCATTTATAAATCTCTATCGGAATTATCTGATATCTTAAATTGATGGTCCACTTTGAATTTCGATAATAAACCTTTCTTTATCGAAATTACCCATCTTATGCTATTAACAAATGGAATTAAAAACAAAACACAACAGTGCACACATGTTGCACGCAATGACGTTCACTGGCGGCCAGATTGGCGGCCGAGTGAGTTAGACACCATACAGCTCTATAGCAATTAGTGGTGGCGCAACCAGTCGCTACTACCTTTATAATATATTATACAGTTACTCACCAGGTGTCCGGTTGGTCACACCACCAATTTGGTATGTGACCAGCTTGGACGCGTCATGATTCGTGTCTAGTTTGGTGTTGACACCGTGGTGTCCGTAAATCAAAACATGGATTATGCGTCAGTTACGAGAGATTCCATATTTTTGTTTTCCCGCCAGCGCGGCGGTTATATATTTTGAAAGGGGCAAACTAGCCGCCCATGGACATTGACAATAATAGGGGTCAACAGATGCGTTTCCCTTGAGGTCGTAAACTTGTAACAACCTAATGATGACATTTGGTTTCTTTGGCTTCTAATATTTCTCTTCGTTTTGCCTTTGTAAGCCTATAAGTTATTTTTTTGTTTCAGTTGTTGCGCGTGCACATCAGGTGGACCTAGTAGGGGAACAGCCCAGTCTAGTTTACCATTAATATGCCTTGTGCCTCGCGACGACTCGGGGCGACAGACTACAAGCAAACAACCATCAGCACCCTCCACCTCGGCTCAGTCAGACTTTCAGCTCCTTGATGAAGACTACATAAAAAAACATTTCAAATTACCACAGCGAGCGCTGTATTTGGATCCATTCAGGTACTTTTTAAGGCGCACTTGGACTGAAGTCATCTAGAATGCGAAGGGACAATAGGGAAGCTGTCTGTCATGGAATATTTCTCAGAAACGCGATCGTTTTTTTATGGAAGATGACAAACGAACGTACGGGTCACCTGATGTTAAATGATCACTGCTGCCCACGTTCTCTTGAGTTGCCGGCCTTTTCGAAAAGTATACGCGCTTTTTTTTGAGGTTTTTGAGATGTTATATCATCTTGGAAATACCGCACAAGGAAGGTCATTCCACAGCTTGGTTGTACGTAGGAAAAGGTCCTTCGAAACCGCACCGTGGAGGGACTCTACATATCCAGATGGGTGGGGATAATATCCTAATTTGTCGCGAAGCTGGAATTTGGCGGTAGGAATTAGATCAAGCAGCTTTTCGGTACACTCCCCGTGATAAATGCTGTAGAAGACACAATGAATCTACGCAACGCCAAGTGATCTAGCCGTTCACAGCACTGGACGACAATTCGAGCAGCTCTGCGTCGGGTGCGTTCAAATAGTTTGAGCTGACACTGGAGTGCGTCAGACCAGAGATTTAGAGCGCTAGAATATGCGTCGGCTTGTAGCCTAGTTTCATGAATAAGGTACGAGGTTAAACTAACATCAATTACGGTACTACCTAGAATATATTTGCGTCTATTATTTAAAAAAATACTGGTAAATCTATAGGTAACAAGTTACTTCCATGTGACCTATGAAATTGGGCAATTTGAATTCGTATTTTTATGATACGTTTGGAATTTCAGGCGAGCACAATTTCATTGCATGAGTGGTTTTATTCCTTTTCCATATACGATTAATTGAAACACTTTATTGTTTTTATTTTAACACAACGAAGGTGCGCGGTTCGACACGTACTTGTCTGTATTTATTTGTTTTACATAAAATATTTAAAGTATTTTTGATTCGATCGAATTTGACCGAGATTTAGCTTCGCTTTTAAATAGAATGCAAGAATACAATACGAGCCAACTATAGACATTTAAATAACTGTTTGTTATTTTTAAGTGATATCACTCCCTTCTTGGATTTATTATACCAATTTAATTTGTACATACTACTACCTCCTCCTCTGAACTACCTCCTAAATGGCTGGACCGATTTTTCAAATTTAACACGTGTGTACAGGACAACGTCTGTCGGGTCCGCTAGTATATATTATATAGATAATATGCAAGTATTGGGGTTGAGCAGGTTATCGACAGTAAAGTATATCCAGTAGACGGAGCCACAACCTGACCAAAATTTATCTTATACCTGATCGATGCGTCACTCGGACAGTTGGCTCAGTTAGTAAGAGCGCTCGGAACGGTACCTACCCGAGAGGCGCGGGTTCGAGTCCCGCATCGTTAATTAATTTTGGTACAAATAAATTTGTATATTAAATAAAAAAGTAACAATATAATTGCTGAATCCTTGCGGGAGAATAGCTGTCGCCTATACACACATACATTACATTAATGCTTGCAAGGCTTCGGAGATTTACGGTCGTGTGCAGCAATTGTGTTTAAAATGACAGCAATGTCATGGTGAAAAATTATCAACTTGTATTTTTTTTTAAATAAAAGCAGTTTAGTTATAAAAACTGTTTATATAACTACTGGTGTAGATGTGGTCTGTGGAAGAGTTTTCGCTGTTATGTAATATAAAGAAATTAATTGAAGAAATTATTTTAATCAATGAATTCAAGCTCTCAGAAGCATTAAATGTTTAATGTTGTTTATATGTTATAATATATAGTATATATATAGTATAGTATGTATAGTTTGCGCGTTTACCACTAAAACAAACCCCATTTGTCGTATCACCGCTCTTCGACAACACTTCCCTCAAAGCCTCGCCTAGTATCGGAATACTGGGTCTCGAAATCTCGAGCGATTGCCAATTTCGTGGTCATCTGGAAGGCAAAGCCAAATTGGCTTCAAAGAAACTGGGCGTCATTAATAGAGCACGGCAATACTTCAAGCCGGCCCATATACTAGCGCTCTACAAAGCGCAGGTCTGGCCACACATGGAGTATTGCTGTCATTTCTGGTCTGGCGCACCCCAGTATCAGCTCGATCCATTTGACCGCGTGCAACGCAGAGCAGCTGGAAGTGTCGGGGACCCAGTGCTATGTGAACGGCTGGATCACTTGGCGTTGCGTAGAGACGTCGCTTCATTGTGTCTTCTACCGCATTTATCACGGGGAGTGTTCTGAAGAGCTGTTTAACCTGATTCCTGCCGCCGAATTCCACCTTCGCACGACATGCCACAAGTTAGGATATCATCCTCACCATCTGGATGTGTGGCGGTCCTCCACAGTGCGGTTTTCAAGGAGCTTTCTTCCACGTACTACAAAGCTGTGGAATGAGCTTCCTTGTGCGGTGTTTCCGGGACGATACGACATGGGTACCTTCAAAAAAAGCACGTACACCTTCCTTAAAGGCCGGCAACGCTCCTGTGATTCCTCTGGTGTTGCAAGTGATTGTGGGCGGCGGTGATCACTTAACAACAGGTGACCCGTACGCACGTTTGTCCTCCTATTCCATAAAAAAAAAATTTTGACTGCACTTTACTTGTTACTATAATACTATCTGCACAGCGCACTGGCAGCGTCGCCATGCGATATTGGAGTTTCGGCTATTAAATGATTATAAGTCTGTCTGCGATTATAAGCTCCTTTATTACTCTATGCAACTACTTATAAAGGACTACCTATCTACTTGTTGGAGAGATGAGTGTGTGCATATGTTTATAAAGGTGATACATACACTACAATTTATACAGTTTATTATTTATAACTTTGAAATATTTGATGTAATTTAAACACTTTCAATTTATGTACTTGATGCCAGCACCTTACAAACTAATTTGTTATGTTTATTGCAGCCATTGTAAAATACTGTATTTGATTGAAAAAGTGGCTGTTAGTTTCTCTGTTCTTTGTATGTTCTTCTCACGAACTCTTCTTTTTCCGAATATATAGTCGAGTCAGTAATTCAAACAACTTAAATATTTTTAATGACCAATCAAAAGCACTTGCTTTAAGCCAAAATGGTTAAAGTTTATTTGACATTGACTTTTGACTTTGAAATATATACACGATATATACTCGTTGCGGTTCTTACTGAATCGTCTCATCATCATTTACAAGTCATTACATTTCTGTGAGGCGACATATCTTAATATATATAAATTACCTGACACATTGTTTGTCCGCGACGGCCTCCTAAACTAATGAACGGATTTAAATGGGGATTACATGGAGTGCAGTTTAGTCCAACTTGAGAGATAGGAACGTTTTTATTTCGATTTGGGACTCATAATTATTTTTAATTCCGATTTTTACTTTGTATGGTCATACTTTCTGTGAGAGAATTTATTGATGCACGGTTTAACAGTTCTGCTGTGAAATAATCATTATAACAACAGGTTATATGTTACGAAATCAATCTTGATGTTTTGAAATACTATTGACAAATTAGTATAAAACAGTATTTTTTTTATTGTAATATACAGAAAAACGTCTGTCAGATCAGCTAGTTATATATAACTTCTGATAGGTACCTTCTGTCACTTAACTGTCAGCTATATCACTTCTAGTAGGCACCTTCATCATATCTAAATCACTTCTACAATCAAGCTCGCGATTATAAAACTGTACTCCATTCAGTTAAGTTGTTTCTGGTATTTCCAAAAAAGGACAAACCGATAAACAGTCATAAACTTTGTTTCGTTAGTTATTTATGTATAAGTTTTTTTTTTTTAATATTTAATTTACAGACTCAGCACTCTGCAGCTTAAGATTTTATTATATTATGAAATATTGTTACGGCCTTACAAATAAAATTGGCATAAAGTTATAACTAAGCATAAACAAAGAAAATGCAAAATGTTTACAATTAGACATTTTTCTTACGATCGGTTTATTCGGACGTATAAAGTTTCCCGCGTTTATTTGCAATGCTGCTTGTCATTCGGAAAACTTCATAATTATCATTGTATTGACATGTTGTCAACGATATTGTAAACATTTTGCATATTCTTTGTTTATGCTTAGTTATAACTTTATACCAAGTTTATTTGTAAGGCCGTTAGTGTTTAAATAAAAAATATGAAGTATTTAGCTTATTACTGGCACTTTAATGATTGTCAGGCGGCCTCTGATCACCTTTCCTATGACCCAAGAGGATGTGAAGCACTTCAACATGGCGAGGAAGACCAAGATCAACCAACAAATTCTAGACGGCTTCCTGGACCCCAGCGAAGCTATATCGGCACCCAGTATTTTCGTGAGTACCATATTCTTCAAAGCTAAATTCAGAATATATTTTTCATTTTTGAAGTGAAAACTTCTTTAGTGGCGTTGAGCACTTTTCTTGGGATCGGTATATAATGTTAAACTTACGTCAGGACACGTGACCTGATCGAAAATTCGTAAGACAGACGTTAAAATTATGGATTTATAGTATTGGTAGGGATGATATCCTTATTTGTATTTATACCAATTAATAATTTACTAATCATATTATAAAAAGGATTGTGTGGTTTTATGAAACCACGGTAAAAGAGAAACTTTTTCACATATAGACATTTAACTAAAAATTTTTGGAATAATATTCCATTACGGGTATAACAATCGCTTTACCAATCTTAATTTTATACTTGGAAAATTGGAATGATAATGGAAAATAATAAAAGTAGACTAAGTCTCCAACTAATATTCTTATTGAACTCTGTGTCTTAGCCCTGGTTAAGAATATTAATTGAAAAGGATTGCATTATACACTGACAAACAACATTTACATTAAGCACTGACAAAAACAAACGATATAGCGTGGAGCACTGGCACAAATGAGTAAAAGTCTATACACTACACGGTCAGCTGCTGCGAACTATAGGTGCCGCCCGACCGTCACGCGACATGCAACACACAGACGAAAAAGTTTGAGACGATGTAATAAAAGTTTCACTTTAATCATTTAGTATGTTATATCCTATACCTCATTTATGCCAAAACTGTCACGTAATTTAGTATGTTGTACTTACCAGTGAGTGAGAGGTGCCTTCTGCGTTTGTTTGCATCTGGTAGTCTATTCTATATTGTACAAAGAATACCTACTGCTACAGGTAAATTGACTATGAAACTGACGTGATTTCATTTTACAGCCGTACCCGAAGACAGACAACTCGGAAAGGAAGAAAGATGGTGATGATGATGAAGAAATCATTTATATACTACAATTGCCAGACTGGGAGTTCAAATGTCCTGTGCACAACGAGACAATTAGAACGCCCAGGTACCTAACGAACCTTCGAAATCTTTATCAATAAATGAAGAGCATTTGTTTTCTTCCGGTTTAACTGCGGAAACTACTGAACCGATCGGAATAATTCTTATATCGTAACATGCAGCGTCTTTCGGAGAAGGTTTTAAGTATATAATTTTTGATTATTACTTACCCGGCACCTATATGTTTTTGACTTAGAAATATCTAAATATTCGCAACACAAACACTTCAATCAATTTTATTTTATTACATATGACTATACATACAATGAGCGTGGGTACTTTATTCATATGTAAAAACAACGTTTACCAGGAATTTATCCTAGTTTATTAGATACGGCTTGCCCTCATATTAAAATCATTTCATTTTCAACCGAAACAATAACCATCAGCGACACCTAGCGGTAGCGACAAGTGACATACGGTGAAAAGTTATCGCGTGCAATATTATTAAAGGTAAAAAAAGGTACGGCCGTTTAAGCCACAAAAACATATTTCGACACTCAAGGGTATTTTTCGCTGACCAAAAACTACCTATGCTTGTCGTTTAATAGAAGAAAATGTGAAAACTACACGTACATTTGTAATTAAATCATAAAAAATTAGATACTAAATAAAAAACTACTTTGATAATAATATGGTCGGTACCTAAAATTTTCTTACAATATTACGTACGTACAATTTGTACGGAACCCGCGGTGGGGCTGTGGGCTCACACTTGTCTGGATTATTTTTGTGCAAATTACAATTCTTCTGACTTCCTGGCCTGATGCTAACGAGTCATCATCCATTAGGACGAGCCTTTGCAATAGCAGAGGAATCTTATGAAAACAAAGCACAGTCGTTCAATCTTACCTACTTGCCAGCGACACCTATAAGTTATCAACGTACATGACATGAAGTATTACAAGAGTACCATAAATCATTTCATTTATTTTCTTTTTATTCTTATAGTTATATCATGACTTCCATTCAGTTATAATAAGTTTGCAAAATAAGTAATTTATTATGAAAAAGATAGAAGTAGTTCCTTCTACTAAGGAGAAATTGCAGTTATTTTAATAATATCAATCAACACTTACATACATTCATTTTTGTATGACAGCGCTACCTATTGGTTGCTTTGAGATTTTATTATAAACTAATTAGGTAGGTATTAGAGAAGCAACAAGAATTGTACTTCTAAGAGGATACGCAGTTATTCTGATTTTGATATAGGTATAATATCACGGTGTTATACGGTCTACAATCTACATGATTTTAAACGGAAGTAGATGCGCGACGTATTTGTATTTACGCTACATTATTCTGTCAATGTGTTTATTGTATTTCAAAGTGTAACTCATAGATGGCGTAACATTAAAATATAATAGTTCTGTAATAATATTATAATACAAATAGTGTATAATTATGATTGCGTAGTTTTCTAGTTTTAACTAAACTGGTAATTACAGATTCATCTGGCATTCATGCAAGAAGAAGGAAAAAGGTTCAAAAAGCGGTGAATTGAAGCGCGGTGGAGGTCCCACTAACAAACCGAAACCCTGGCTACTGAGCAGACATACCGACTTTGATCTACTATCACAGTGGTAGTAGAAAATAAACGTTTACTGTAAAATGGTTGTTCTGATTTCTAAGATGGGATCTTAAAATATTAAATAAAAAACACTTATGGATTTGGTTTCGATTTTAGGAGGTGCATTAAATAACCGTTATGTATGTAGGCTGCTGTTAAGAGGTACAGCAAACATATCGATATCGATATAATAGTGGTGTGCTTTTGCTGTCG
Source organism: Leptidea sinapis (assembly GCF_905404315.1). Taxonomy (NCBI): domain Eukaryota; kingdom Metazoa; phylum Arthropoda; class Insecta; order Lepidoptera; family Pieridae; genus Leptidea; species Leptidea sinapis. The sequence continues at coordinate 7,612,566 of NC_066312.1, read as the reverse complement.
ATAAAAATGGTCCAGCCTATAATTTTCCATTATTTTAAAATTTTGGATTAATAGAAATAAAAAGAGCTCCATCAATCAATCAAATTCTTTATTTGCGTATAAGCATGGTATGTTACGATGATACAATCTTACAGTTTCACATTTTTCTCCAGGTTTAACTAGGCATGCAAATTTATCAAATACAATAAAAGGTATAAGTTATTAAACACATAAAAAAATTAAATAATTTGGCTGAAATATGTCTGGAAGTCAGTAGCAATAAAATGATATTATTTAATTAATTCTTTATATACATTTTCACATTTCATGTCGTCACACTATTCGCATTTAGAAATTCACCAGTGGTATAAAATAATCGCTCACTTAACCATTGTTTAAGTTTTTTCTTAAAAAGTCTTATTTGATAATTTTAAATTAATGGGCAGTTTATTGTATATTCTGACACTCACAGAATAGCAGCTTTTGTCATACTGCAAGGTCAGTGGGATCTCGTCGAACATTAATCTATTTGGATCCCTCTGGTTGCTTTAAGGGTTCGTGTCACAAACATTCTTAAATAAATTACTATTGTACTTCACAAATACATACAATATGATCTTCTAATAAAGAGTTTGCTTATCAAACAAAATCAATATTGTGTTACATTGTTATACTGAATTTCACATTTAAACTATATCATATTACAGCTTGTACTTATTGGTAAGATAGAATACTAGCAAATGTATAGTCTGTATAGATGCAACACAGTCTTGATATACATTTTACTTCATTTACAAGATTATACAATTCTTTTTTGAAGTGTAGGTACCTTGCATTAAAGATTTTCAAACATCTTTTAAAATCATTAAAAGATATTTGGCAATTTCTAAATAAAAAGGCTAATAATTTAAAATATATGGATTTACGCCTATATAACCAAGATTCGGCGGAAAATTTTTATGGTAACGTCGTAAGACAAAACCCTGCAACAAACAAAATCCTATATGCAGTCATTTCAATGCTGCTTTAAAATCCAGTGGTATTCTCAGGTTGTGAAGTGTTTTATAAGTGCCTTGTGCTATTATAAAACACCTGTGAAACAGGAGTTATGATGAGTTTTCTTTTCTTCGCGCCTTTACCTTTGAAGGAGGATGGTCGGCTGCGGGAGACCGTTGCTATGGCCTGCTCGTTCTCCGGACCTCACACCCTTAGACTTCTTCTTGTGGGGTTATGTGAAGGACCGAGTATAATTCTCCGATTGCCCAATGGTTGCTGAGATTTTTCTGGAAATTTGACGTTTATTAAGAAAAAGTAAGTGTTCGTTAATATTGTGTCGTTAGGTTAGGTCTTTTAAAATTTTTGGCATTCCGCGAATTAGGTAGAAAAATATGTTCTTTATCTTTTGTTATATTATAGAATAAACTGAGCTATTTTTATAAAATGAGTTTATACTAGTTGGGTAAAGAAGACAATCCTAACGGCGTCAGAAGAGGTGAGAGTCACGCGATGGAAAGAGATGCAACTTCTGGGTGAATAAAAATATAGGTTAATAGCGCTCTATTAATTAACTTTGCGGAGTGAGCCTTCTATACTTGTACTATTACATATTCTTAGTCTGTGGTAACGCGTCACAAACATAATACATCATCAACTATCTCAATACCTACTCTCCTCATTACGGCGAGACTAAATTTAAAGACAAATTCTGATAGGCTGATACACGGGCGGATTATATTTCATAGTATTTACATCCTCTTTGGGCGGATAATTATGTAGTAGCCTCTATACTTAAGGAGTAGTATATTCCATACAAAGGTACTCTGTTGTGTAGTCTGTCTGTCTGTCCTAGTAGGTGTGTCAATATTCTATGGTAACTATTTAAACTTTAACGTCATAACGTGTCAATACTGTCAAATAATGTCCGTTACCTACTGCGCTAATATCCCGAAGATGGTGAAAATTTCGGTGTTTGTTTTGTGGTATTCCGGTAGAAATCACCAAGCCAGAAATAGTGATATGAATATGCTAGCTACTAATAAAAAAAATATAATAATGGTATCACAACAATTACAAAGAATTATACAATATTTTCATCGTGCGGTTGCCCATTTGCTGCCCCTGCAGCTGTTAATTTAACGTCGGAGTCATCTCCGAGCGAAGTGGCCTGCCTAATGCTGCATTAAGCAAGAAATTCCTGGATTTACAACACAATTTCTCTCAAAATACTCAATACCACCAGTGGCAAATGAAGCCACTGGAGTTAACATTTCGCACAATGCACCAGTAGACATTTCGGATATACAAATATATATTCGGCTCTAACATCTACAAATATAAAATATATCTAGTTTGCATCCGAAGATCCATGAGGAAATTAAGAAATGAAACTAGACATGTTACTAAAGAGCCAAAAAAAATTTTCCATTATATTTTCATGCCCTACAATATCTGATAGTGTTGATTTAAACGGTTTCCCACCAGTTCCAATCAGTGTTTGAAGTGATGGGAGAGTTATAAACAAAGCCAAATTCTGTGAGAACTGTGTATCTTGCTTCATTTGCGGTGAGTCACACTTACACAACATTAAATTGATTTATTATCATCTTTACTCAGATTTTATTTTACATATGGTAGTTCAATCAATACTGAAATTAATAAGTATAAATAAAATTAATTTAATTGCTATAGTAAAGAATAAAAAGGACCTCTTAATTTATTTTGTGTATTATTTCAATATACTCAAATGTTTGTGCTCAGAGTTTAGCCACATATAAGAATCTACACATAATGTATTACATTTATCATTACAATCATATTCATTTCAAGCTTTGATATCTGAAACCCGACTAAAGCCGCACAGTTCACCTTAAATGTCAAGTATATAAATCTATACTAATATTATAAAGCTGCAGTGTTTGTTTGTTTGAACACGCTAATCTCTGGTACTACTGGTCCGATTTGAATGATTCTTTCAGTGTTGGGCAGTCCATTTATCGAGGAAGTAATAATAAGAATAATGTTTTTTTTTTTTTTTTCAAAATTAGGAATCCGTAATAAAATTGCTATTTTGTAACACAAGGTGTAAAATCGAAAACCTATTTTTGCGTGCGCTGCAAAAACTATTGACAATAGAACAAAATGATGTACAGGCTATAATATAGGCAATATTTTATTACTTATAAAACTATCGCCTGAATTATACTTTATATGGCAAAACAATGTTTGCCGGGTCAGCTAGTATTATATGTACAGGTCACAGTGGTGTAGCCATTTTAATACAAAATAGTTTATGCCTTATTATGTAAGATACTTTTTTTGAAGATTATATTCAAAATATTGCATGTGGCAATAAAGAATTTCCATTTGAGGCTTCATCTAGTCCAGGTAATTGAAATTCAATGTTCACAAAGTTTAGACTTGACAATGTAATCAATAGTTTGCCCGGGGCTGTGGGTGCATTCATGCACATGGTTTAATGATAATCATTTGGTTTGCTTGAATGATGGACAATCTTTGGATTTACCTTGGTTTCACCTTCTCTAGCTATCAGTTGTGAGTGGTAAATCTATGATGACCCATTAGGCAGCCCATCATTGCCCTAAAATTATATAAAATTGAATTAAATGTTAGTAAGTCTTATTCTTCTATTCCTACACATAAGTTGATTGGGATAAATATAGAGAACATTAACACATTCACAGCTCGGATCTGAGTGGGGCGGGGGAATAGCAGCAGAGTCTCCCACTTGGATCCGAGCAACTGTCCCATTCATTTTGTAGTAGTCAGTAAACCGTCGGCGTTTGAGGTGAGTCAATTTTGCATTGTGCGGGCTCTGGCAATATAATCAACTTACGAAAATGAATATACATTTATGCATATTTTAAAACATGTACAAAAAAAATTGTATCAAAATAAACCATAAAAAGTCTTTGGTGTCCTGCTATTATTTTTATTTACATTTCAGTGACTGCAATAAGATATTAAGAACTTTTCAAATAGATTATTCCAATCCTATTCAAATTTATACAGATTTATTAGAATTAAAATTTATTCCAATTATTAGAACATCCCCTTTGATAACTGCTTCCTCACCTCAATCAACTCCCAAGATATTCCAAAATTCAGATTCAACTGCCCTAGTGGAATAGTAAATGAACAATAGCTGTACCAGATTGTTATTATGTTAGTTTAAAAATCAAAAATATTAAAGAGATAAATAAATTTAAATGTATGACCCCATAACCACCCAAGTATTTGGCAGGTTGCTAGGATTTTTTTGCTGTTCTACTTCTTCCAAAACTACTTACCATTTACTACTGGATGTGTGATTTTATAAAAAAAAAAAATATAATCAACACCCCTATAAAACTTGAAAATATTTTGCATGTTCTTAGCAATCAATACCTAGTTATGCCTTCCAATGTCCATGAATTAAAAAATGCATTTTAATCTTGTTGTTATACAGCTTTTGACCTTGACTGTATTCTATATAAAATGCAATGCAATATGCTACATATGAGTATAAAATGATGTCTTGTTTTAAAAACCACTCCAGATTCTTGCCATCCAATAGGTCTTGCATGGATAAATTGTTTGATATTGTTCAATTTGAATTGAAAATTGAAATAATTAATAGCTTAAATTTTGCATTGAAAATAATAACCTTCTAACCTTCAATTCAGTTTAGCTTTCCAAGAGGAAAATGTCTAGAGAATATAATAACCCACCTTCAACTTGATATAATATTTGATCCCGAAAAATGTAATTTGCTTGTGTTGGTGTTTTCTTTGAAATCATTGGTAATTTCAATAATGTGAATCATCATATCCTTGCATGTGCGTTGGTCTCTATTGGAATTCCTGAAAAATTAATGAACCAGATTTTAATTTTTTTTTAATAAAGAATGTGAGGTTTTTTTGGGTTAAATTATTTGGATTACACTTCTCTTGTACGGACTGGCAAATATTGTTTTGCCTTAAAAATTATTTTTAGAGTTAGACCGTTTCTTGGACATTCCAACATTACTTTAATTTTCATTAAAAGTCTGTCAAAAATTGTAAAAAATGTTATTTTTGTGTATGTACTATACCATATATAATATATTCATATACATGTAGTAAAAAACGGTGTTTTCAATATTACAAACAGTCGCTCCAATTTTATTAATATATATATTGATATTGTAGATATATATATATTAAATAACATACTGGGTACACAATTAAGTAAATTTTGAAACAGAGTAGATGATTTGGTTATTTATTTTTCTGGGCCTGACATCCTGTATTATGTTTAGTTAAACTGTGCTCTTTTAAAAATAAAAAGAAATTTAATCATATAAATCTTGAGATAAAACTTGGAAAAAAAAATGTTTTTGGTTATTATTCTTGGAATAGATAAATTATAGGGTTGTTACTTGTTAGGCTCTACCCTCCTCTAAACCATGTATAGCTTTTAATGTTATCAAATTATAAGTCTAGGCTAAGTTGAGTTAGTAAGTCTTTTGTGAGGTGTTGTATATGCTTTTACAACAAAATATCAGAAAATGTTCAAAACAAATGTATTACGAAATTCAAAAAGATTTTTAAATAATGTTTGTGTGGTAAAGGTTAAAGATAAATATAAAGATAGCCTTTATTTCTAGATATTATTGATGGAGTAACATGTTTATTTTTTTATTTCCTCTATTTTTTAACAATATATCTAGCCTTCCAGTGCTCTCTCTCCCGCACTTCTCTACTCCAAACTGGTCCAGCAACCTTCTTTATGTCATCTTCCCACCTTAGTATCTGCCTGCCTCTCTTTTAGCATCTCTCGGGTACCAATGGGTTAGTTTCTGTGACCATTTGTTTGGGCCTCTGATCATATGACCCGTCCATTTCCACTTAAGTTTTTTGACAATTTTTGTTATGCGGATCACCTTTGTTTTTTCTCTTATGTCCGATAGTCTTTCTTTGTCCTTTAATTTTATGTCCAATAGGCTCCTCTGCATGGTGTTTTGGCATACTTCCAGTTTTCTCATGTTTTTGCTTGTAAGGGCCCAGGTTTGGCATTAATAAGACATACATGGTGTTATGCAGGTGTTTAAAATCTTGCCTTTTTCTAGTGCTGGAATCTCCTTACTTTTCATGATCTCCTTCAATGACCAGTAGCGTTTCCAAGAGTTACCAATCCTTTTATTGATCTCTTTATCCATTTGGTCCATTGGTGATATTGTCTGGCCTAGATATTCATATTCATCCACATACTCTATGCTTGTATCTCTTAATTAAATTTTTGTCTTTGGTCCAATTGTCATGACTTTTGTTTTAGATGTATTCATTGACAACCCAACTTTTGTGCTTTCCTCATCTAATTCATTGATCATTTCGTGTATCTCTGTGGGATTCTCACTCAATAGTACTATGTCGTCTTTAAATCTTAAATGACATAGATATTCTCCATTTATGATAAGACCTTTTCTTTCCCAGTTAAGAGTTCTGAAGATCTGCTCTAATACTGCTGTAAATAGCTTGGGTGACAAAGGGTCCCTCTGCCCAACTTCTTTCTGTATCTCAAATTCTTCACCAATGGATTTCAATTTTATTCTGGCCTCCTAATATATTTTTGTTCTATACCTTGGTTTTTTAGTTAGCTTCCCAGATGCTGTGGTGTTTTAAATAATCAAATGTTTTATTAAAGTCTATTGACTAATGCTACATAATATATCTTTCTAAATTCATTATACTTCGCAATAATCTGCTGTAGTGTATGTATATGGGCAATGGTTGAATAATTGCTTTGGAATCCTGCTTGCTCAATAGGCTAGTGTTCTTTAAGTATTCTGGTAATGGGTGCTAAGATTATTTTTGAAAATATTTTATATAAGTTAAGCATAAGGCTTATAGGTCTGTAGTTGTTCATCTGCTCCTTGTCTCCTTTTTTATGTATTAATATATTATTGAAAATATCCACTACAGAGTCTACTGTTGGCTCTAGAGATGATTTTAATAATTCGTTCATGATTCTATCCTGGCCTGGAGCCTTTTCATTTTTTTGGGATAACACAGCTTTAACTACCTCTTGTTTCATTATGAGCGGAACATTTTGTACTGTTTTGATTCAATCATCTGTGGTAAATTTTATCGGATTGTCATCTTTATAGAGCTGTTGATAAAACTCTGTTGCAATATTAATTATATTTTTTCTTTTTGTTATAACTTTATTGTTGGTATTTTTTAGTTTTGGAATCCAGGTTAATGAGTCTTGTATTTCTCCAAGGGCTTTTTTCACTCACCCTGTTTTGCGGTAAAGGTTACTATAACATAAATGACTTTCTTAATGATATCACAGATTGGGAATGGAACAATCACCCACAGGCTATTAAATAATAAATATTATTGCACTATTTTATGTTGTAACCATATATTTATACAAAAAAAACCCACTGATTATTTTGCACCGGTTCTTCTCAGGTCTGTGGCATACCTTTTGGACTGGTGGTTTGTGACTTTCAATAGGTGATATTACTTATATCCTATTTTGAATAGAAATATCTGAATTTGAAATATATATTCCTAAATACTGTTAATGCTTTATAAGTCAATATTTGAAAGTCACTTTGAATATAGTTTCGTTAGCTCTATGGGTCTGATCCTAAATTAATACATAACTTAGATTTTCTTAAAAAATCACAATCTGGAGTGCTTTATCATCCCTCCTCTTACATTGAGGTTTAAATTCTTATAAATATCATATTTCAACATAAGTTGCTTATATAGATATATTTGATTTGTTACACAGGGTCATATGAAACCTTTTTTTGTGATATGGATATTTTCATCAACACTTATCATCAGGATCATGGCAAGACCTTCATGAATGAATTATGTATATGGGCCTTGAGAATATACATGAAATAATACCCATTGGCAAAACTTTAGTTATAAAGGATTGAAGACTTGACTTTGGACCTATCATTATAATAGAACTAATGAAAAAACATACCGTTTACAATAGCTGCATGGCTCTGCCTTCACCTTTTCCATTTGAGGGAAGAAAAAAAACAAGAATGCGACAAAAACATCACTTTTGTTTATGTTTAGCTTCTATTTCGGTTGTCAACTTTAAAGATTTTTTATTTTATAATGTCATATTCATGTTACCTGAAGAAAGTACTTAAAAAAATTGAAAAATTATTGAAACAATTGTATATTTGAGAAAGTTCCTTACATAAGGATTTATTTATATCACAAAAGAATAATAAGGGTTTTAATACCTATTGAACTAACAATAGCAGTAGTACTAAAAATAAGTTATTGAGCATATGTTTAGGTAACTATGATACACACCAAGATAACTGTGAAATGCTTGTCTATTTGTGTCTTGATAGTAATAACATCTAGTGAAAGATTTTATTCTAATAATGTATGTGGTTCAATGCTTAATACCTACCTAAAATATCAATAAGAACTAGTTAATTCAATCTAATAAAAGCTTGTAATATAATCATTTTGTCAATTATCTGGTAAGTGTTTAAATATGCAATAAAGCTACAAAGATTATTTTGTGTTTGTGATCCCATATTAACAATGATGGGTCACCTGATAATAATTATGAAACAACCAATTATATCTATCATTAAAAGCCACAGTAAAACACCGAGTCTAAACTTGGCAAACATGAAAATAAATGTAATTCTAAAATTACATTTATTTTCATATTTGCCAATCGCATGTTTTTATTGGATATGTTGAATTCAAATAATTCTGTAAACTAAGTGTTCTTTACACAATGGTTTAGAATTACATTTATTTTCATATTTGCTAATCCATGTTTTTAATGGATGTGTTGAATTCAAATAATACTGTAACCCAAGTGTTCTATACACAATGGTTTACTGCATAATTTTATGTTGCACTTTTTCATTAATAATGTTGTTAACATTTATAGTAAAGATACAAAGTGGAATACAAATTATGCCATCTTTACATATAATAATAAATATTTAGCATGTTTGCTTATTGTGCAGCACATGTGGATATTAAATTGTATTATTTATTTATAGATATATACATATAGTTAAACATATTTACCATTACAGGTTTCTTGCCCCAAAGGTACGGAAAATTCAAAAACGTCTCCACCAATTATGTTAGACTGCAATCATGGGTAGGAAGGAGCAATTCTTTTAAGAATAGAGGAGAATTTATTTTGAACATCACTACACTTAAATAATGAAGGTTCTATTGAATAATCTGATGAAGAAAAACCACGGTAGAAGTGCTGAGAAGCCAAGATGAAGTATTATAAAATACAATGTATTTATTCATCATTTTGTTTCTTATTTTCTCACAAATAAAATTATGTACAGTTGTGTAGTTCCAATGATGTCAAATACATACACCATAGGTAATCCAAAGATATTGCAAGTAGTATTTTTGTCCTTAGCCAAAGTCTTTTAGACAACCTGAACATTCCCACCATGATCCAAATTCAAATTATACCAGATATAATAGACTTGGGGCTTATCATGGAATAATTGACCAAAATATATCAACAACAACCTAGAAATATTAATTTCTTGTATGTTGAATATTAGTTTTGTGATGAAAAGAGTAATTTTTACATCATAATGCTATATTAAATTTTATTATACTGGAGTATTATCTATATAATTCACGATTTTAGTACATACATTATGAGAGGAAGTTTACATATTATATTGCTAACAAATTGGTACTGGTAACAACTAATACAAATTAGAAGTTTCATCGTTTTATTTTATGGAAGAGAGGACAAGGACCATTCCTGGTTGGACTCACGTGATTGCCGCCTGCATTCTCTTGCAACACCAGAGGAATCATAGGACAATTGACGGCCCTTTAGATAAGTGTACGCGCTTTTTTAAAGGTACTGATGTATCGTCAAGGGAAAATCGTGCAAGGAAGCTCATTCCATAAGTTGGTTATATTATGTGGAAGAAAGTTGAGGAACGCCACACATCGGGATGATTTCCTAATTTGTGGCGTGTCGTGCGAAGGTGGATATCGGTGGAGCTCTTCGGAACACTTCCCATCTAAATGCGGTAGAAGACACACAATGAAACGACGTCTCTACCCAACGCCAAGTGATCTAGCCCAGGGGTCGGCAAACTTATTAGTCAAACAGTCAATAATGAACAATTACAACAATGTAAAAAAATGGGAGCCAAATCTTGTATATTAATTTTTTATTTCACTAAACAACTAAATGTGCTTGCATCTCCTTGGAAAGTATGAGTAAGTTGTTGTGTTTGTATGTTGTTGTTTTTAATGTTAGGTAAGCATGATTCCAAGTTCTCATCAATAAGACGACTACTCAGTTAACTTTTGATAATGTTCACGCTTGATAAAGATTGTTCACATATATAGGTACTTATGTGGAACCGAAAAGGGAAAGAACAGCAATCGCGGGCTTTTTCAGCTGATAGTAAGAGTCAATAGTTAACACTATTCAAAGCGTTGAAAATGATCATGTTTTCCTTCTCCAAGTCAATCAAAGCAGACCACTTGTGTTGTGAACTAAGATTACATTTTTCCAATTCAACACAAACGTCGAATTTAGAGCGCCATACCTCCTTGTCTTTTGAATCCAGCAATTGTATTTCAAATCTACTATCTAGCCGCACTTGAGAAGCCAAAGAGCCACATGCGGCTCTGGAGCCACACTTTGCCGACCACTGATCTAACCGTTCAATGAGCACTGGGTCCGCGAAAATTCGTTGCACGCGGTCAGATGGTTAGAAGTGATTGATACTGGGTTGCGCCAGACCAGAGATAAAGCAATACTCAATACCATTGATATACAGAAAACCCGGTTTTTTGTATATCAATTATGATGCCCAGCTTCTTCAAAGTCAGTTTGGCTTTGCCTTCCAAATGACCGCGGAATTGGCAATCGCTAAAGATTTCGCGACCAAGAATTACGATACTAGGCACGTTGGGAATAATGCCACCCAGCTTGCTTGACTTCTTGGCGTCTAAGGAAAACAGAGCTCAACGAACGGTTTTCTATCTACTACTAATACTACTGGCATAGAGCTCTGACACCACGGGATGGTTAGAGGTATTTTTCAGTCAGAGGGAAAAAGAGTGCATGGAAGATCGGCTTTTTCTTTTACTGTATGGACCATAGCGTACTTACCCACGTGGCGACAGGCGTCACGTGTTTGTTTGTTTGTAATTTGCCACCGTACGGTACTACAGAGCTTGGTATGAAAATATCCATACCCTGTAGTATCACATTAGCCATTGCAACGGCATAGGTACTAGGATCATCCGAAGGGAAAAAACCTTACACCAAGGGTAGGATGCAAAAAGGAACGCATCGTATCCCAATCTGCTGACTTGTAGTGCCAAATGCGGCGGTCACTGGTGTTCTGCGACGCGGCCGCAGAATAGGCACTACACTCCTGATCAGGCAATGATCGGACGTTCCAAGTGTGGTGTCGATAGAGACCTAGTAACTATCGGGATGAGTAGCAGAAGATCCAATACGGAGGGCATGATGACTCAACCAATTGGGACATACCTACCATACACCAATGCAAAATTATGCACATATCGCCCTGCGTTATCTATGGTGCGCGACCCAAGCTATTCGGCATTATGCCCGTTGAAATCAGCAAGATGATTACAACAGAGGAGGTCTGAGGAAGCATGTCATCAATTCAATGAGATGATCCGATTTTGAGTTACCACTATGGGACCTGTAGGCTGTAGACACACGCGCAGCAGACGCGGTCCAAAAAATTCAAACCTAAACGCACCTAGAGAGTTCACAGGTCCCTACCCTCAAAATTGCCGAGACGAACACACATACCCCGTCATGAAAAAATTAATTAGGCAAAAATTATTACTCAATTTTGTACCTTGGGTATGTTAATTAAGCTCTATCGCGCGGTCGAGACATCTTCGTCTCCGTAAGGAAGAACAAGTCTGGCTGCACCGTTGATCCGGTGGATGGCGTTTAAATTGGAGTGGGTTCCCATCTCTTTACATTTACTTTGTTCTGGTCATTACAGGTAAATTTTCTTTTATGAAATGTGATTTTTACTGCTTGACAGGGTGGCGGCTCATAAGTATTGTCATCTATCCTCGTAAGGCCCGGTTACGACTGCAAAGACGTAACTCCAGGTCAGCGTTAAATGTATTTTCTTTGATAATAAATTGGCTTATTACCTGCTGATAATCTCACGATGTGTGAAAAAATGTTCTCAATGTCGCTGAACTGGTTAGCTACCAGCACTAATGTAGCCGCCGTAACAGAGAAAGTCTGCAAATCCACCTCACGTAGCGACGTACTGTGATTGATTTTTATCGTTAGTAGTGTAACATTCTAGGTTAGTATTAGCTTGTTCTAGTAGTCGAGCCATTTTCACCAAATAAAAAAAAAACAGTAGTTACATGTTAGGTATACTCTTTAGTCTTTAGTACTAAACTGATATTTGCTAAGATAGTTTTGAGATGGAGATCATTTTTTATGTTTGAAGGTAAGAATTTGAATTTGTGCTAAATTGTTTAACGTTAAAATACAAATATCTATTATTTTATTATAATTATTACATGTATATAACAATGGACAATATGCTACGCAAGAGACACTTTTGCAATCACTTAACACGTTTGTTTATATAAAACTAAAATCTGATTGGAAAATTATCATTGAAATAGCACCGTTTTGAATACATCCTTTGTTAGCGCGAATCTTATATACAGTGAGCTGGCGAACAGAACAGTATGTGTGAGATTTGAAGAATAACTTTTAAGATGTTATTCAAAATTATTGTGTGTGTAATTTTCTTGTAAGTGCCCTTTTAGTAAGTAGGCAATGTTATATTAAAATTAGAATTTGTTTTTATTAGTAGAAAGTATAGTCTGTACTCTGTGGTCTAAGAGCGTCAGCTGTTTGTATAGGAATTTCGGAAGTATTTAAAGTTTATCATAGAATGTCTGAAAATTATATTGTTATCAATTATTCAGTAGGTCTACTCGCAAAATCGATAATGATTAATTCGGAACGATACGATAATAACACGAATATATCGCACCTACCCTACTCTAACAAATGTTCGTATTCCATATCGTTTATCGTAACAACATCGAAACCATAGACTAATATATATTGATTTTTTTACGATGTTAGAGTGAATGAATTATGCGCAAACTATGTATAATCTGTGCTATGTCGCTGCTAAGTGTCAAAAGTCAAAACATAGCTTAGGCGCTTAGAACCATGCCAGACCAAATTGCATCATTTACACAAAATTTAAATATTCAAAAATTATGTAATGCATATAAAATGACCATTTAAAATTGAAAAAATATTACAAAACTTGCGGATAATAAAATGAAAAAAAAAAAGGTAGCTCTAGTCGACTTCCTACTTCTCAGGCGGCCATTTGCATTACTTTCTACGCATAAACGATCAACAAAATGACTTAAATTATGCCCTCTTTAAGCAAGGCAGAGAGTCACTTGAAGACGAACTTCGGCCATGAATGCCGATCGAAATGACCACTTCGGAAATAACGAAGTTCGAGTCGAAAAATTAACATTAGATTGTGCCCGACCAAAGAAATAACACCTCGCAGAAATGGTTGGAGTATTAGGTAGTATCATTTTCAAAATTCTTCACGACCATCTCGGCATGTAAAAAGTCAGCGCAAGGTAAGTGGCGAGAATGCTCGCGCCGCTACAAAAAACAGCGCTTGGAGTGTTCTCATGCATTTTTGGACATCTCTAGGGAAGATGGAGTGTTGTTTCGAATTGTAACTGGTCACGAGACTTTAGTTCATCATTATGCATCTGATCAAGTTACAAAGTCCATATTATGTGTAAATAATAAATCACACCGAAGCCAAGTAATTTAGCCCAGCCCTTTAAGTAGGTATGTCTTTCAGTTTCTCAGTGCTCCTGTGTAAAATCTAATTTTATGTAATTATACTGTTCTGTTTACCAGCTCCTCAAATAAAAAACTCAACTAAATTATAAAATATATAGCGCTAAGAACTTCTAACTTATTTATTCTACCAGAAAAACACGGGGCGAGAGCACAATTTGGCTCAAAAATACTTAAGTCGCCCGTCAATTCCTGGGTCAATTGTGCAAATTTTTTCGCTCACATCAATTGCGTGATTTTGGTGTTTGTGTGAGTGATAATTTTTGTGCGTCATGTACCCGATTGAAGAGTATCTCTACATGCTCATATAGCTAGGCCATAGGTCAGTGAACGCATATTATAAAGCATGGAAGTATTTCTGACGCTTTAAAATAGCACAACTAAAACTATCCCGTAGTGGAGGCCTTACTAACTACCGGCACGCAGATCAGTTCTGTTGGACCAGATTTTTAGAACAAATAAAACAAGGATTTTTCAATTAAAATGCCTTCATGTGTTTTTAAGTGGTCTAGAAATCGTCGTCGTAGGTAGTGCAATAATGTTTTATGTATTATAAGAGGGATGGCATTCTGCATACTGTGGTAGCACATTTTGCCAACTTTTTAGTGTAAACCTAAAATATTTTATTAATTTACCAACATAAAGATTTTTTATTTTGCACCTTTTGTGGGATGGTGTTCTTCGGTCAGTTTTTGTTTTTCGGTGTCCTCATTTTTACTCATTTCAACTCTTCCTATATGTATAAAAAATATGTACTAGTGCCTTTCTCATTTTATATTATTTTAAATTTAGGTTCCTACAAGACCGGATTTGTAAAGATTCAAGAGTACATAGATTTTTCGCGGTACATAAATTGTAAGGTCCCAATAAAGTGCGTCACATAAATATTTTAAGGAGTGTTTTGGAGGAGTTTTTTTTTATGGAATAGGAGGACAAACGAGCGTACGGGTCACCTGTTGTTAAGTGATCACCGCCGCCCACAATCTCTTGCAACACCAGAGGAATCACAGGAGCGTTGCGGGCCTTTAAGGAAGGTGTACGCGCTTTTTTTTAAGGTATCCATATCGTACCATCCCGGAAACACCGCACAAGGAAGTTTATTCCACAGCTTTGTAGTACGTGGACGAAAGCTCCTTGAAAACCGCAGTGTGGAGGACCGCCACACATCCAGATGGTGAAGATGATATCCTAACTTGTGGTGTGTCGTGCGAAGGTGGAATTCGGCGGCAGGAATCAGGTTAAACAGCTGTTCGGAACACTCCCCATGATAAATGCGGTAGAAGACACACAATGAAGCGACTTCTCTACGCAACGCTAAAGATATTATAAAAATTATCTTGATCCTTAATAAAAATTCATTATTTTGTTTTATTCAGTACCTGTCCTTTGCCATTAAAAATATAGAATTGAACTTTTTTTAATACGTTATAATAAACATTTGTATAACAATTATTAACTCAAGACAGTTATTGATGGAGATTCATTGAATGAGTTAGTAAAGAATAATCGTTTATATAATATGTATTAACACCTGCACTAAGATTTCTTTGATAAAAATATTTTTATATATAGTAAAAAGTGTAAAATTACAATCATTAAATTATACCATACATAATAAATTGAATTACAGAAACATTTAAATTTAGGAAACACCCCTTTCTTATCACAGAGTGCAGAGACTGCAGCCTGGAGATTACGCGGCCAGGGTAGCATTCAACCGCTGGCTTTTGGTTAAAGATTGCGAGGAAACGGAGTTTTTGAAGCGAGTTCTATTCAGTAATGAGTACTCATTCAATCGCCCGGGAGTTTAAAACACTCATGGCGCTCGACTTTTACGTTTTGGGACACACAAAAAATGAGACAATATCACAAAATTTTCGTGGCAAGGAAGTGAATTAGAGATTTTACCATCAACCACCTCAATATATCAAAGGCTTTCCAAAATACCCGAATATAAGGTACATTTCTCTTTGCCTTCTTGATGCCTGTTCCAGTATGATACGTAGTGTTTATGTGGTCCGTCCACGATCAATTGGGGCGGAAATCTG
Organism: Leptidea sinapis; assembly: GCF_905404315.1. Taxonomy (NCBI): domain Eukaryota; kingdom Metazoa; phylum Arthropoda; class Insecta; order Lepidoptera; family Pieridae; genus Leptidea; species Leptidea sinapis. The sequence goes on along the minus strand of NC_066312.1, from coordinate 7,596,619 downwards.
CTTGCTCACTACGAATGAGGGGCCGATGACTGTCGAAAGCCGATCCATGATAACTTTACGTAGCACCTTGGAGGGTACCTATTGATAGTAATGTCTCTCCAGTTGTTGCATTGGCTGAGGTCTTTCTCAGTCAATCAGAATACCTTTACTCAAATTATCTGATATTTCTCCGTCTCGCCAGATGCGCTGTTGCAAGGGTGTCAGCGCATCTGCGTCTGATGGATCCATGTGGATTTGCTGGTATTGCTGCCTGAGATCATCCTGAACACTTGTGTTATTCAGGGCAATAAATTGCAGGAGAAGCTCCGTTCTTATTGCAAGTGACATCCACTTCTCTTTGGTGTTTGTTTTATGTCCAATAACAACGGAGCTGTTCTCTGTGTAGGCTATTTTGATGAGATTCCACTTCACGTCGACAGATAAGGGATTAGCATCGAGATCTGAAGCTCCAGTTTAAGTTTGTTGCTGATGTCTGGATTATTCAGCTTGCTATCATCAAACCGTCGGCATGACGACTTCGGCGTATCGTTATTCCTTTGTGATGCCGATACTTTGAGACGCATTTCAACAGCTATAAGATGGTGGTCACTGCCAATATCATCTCTACGATTATGAATATCGAAAATGACTTTCTCACATTAGAGCTCATAGCCAGGTCAATTTGGTTCTTAGTGACACAATCGGGTGACTTCCACGTATATTTGTGATGATCTCCGTGAAGACAGAAGAAGTTGTTCTGACAGAACTCCAAGAAACGTTCTCCGTTCTCGTAGCGTACTCCCAGCCCATATTTGCCCATATGACTTTCACAACCAACATTTTCTGAACCCACTTATGTATTTACATCGCCTTCCACGATAAAATGGGTCTTGTCTACAGATATTCTTTAGTGTTAAATGCGCTATAGAAATCTTAGGTGATCTCCTCACTTGCACTATTGGTGGGTGCATAGCCGTGCACAATGCTTACTTTTCCGGCTCTGCTGTAAAAACGGACTGTGATAATTCGATCTGAGATTGATTAACAGTCTAAGTTTTCTCTTTTCGCCACGTCTGAAAATAAGAAACTCACCCCATCTTCTCGGGTGTGAACTTCGTCCTCCTTGCCAGTGTAGAGTAGTTTGAGTCCTATTGACGTTCCAGTTCACCGAATCCATTTATGCGAAATTCACCAAGGCCGAGAATTTGCAGTTTTTATATAACACTTCTGCCGTCTTCTATCGTCTTTAAAAGTATGAAATTTAAAACAATGCTTTACTGTTAGAGACTGGGGCTGGTTTTGCCAAGAACTGATGGAGAGACATATTGGTAATAATATTATGAACATCGAATTGGCTACATAAATTCTGTGCAACAGTGTCGCTAAAGCTATACAATTGTTTTCAGTAAAACTTAATCAGCCACACTTAGATGGAGTCTCGATCAATGAAATTTCCGCAAATTTATGAATCTTTTTGAACTTTCAACCAGGGAAATGTATCTACAAATAAAACCCGAAGCCTGATTGTAATGTTAAAGATTTGCATATGAACGACTTATTTAATTCATTTAAAAAGCACTCTATTGATATTACATATATCAATAGAGTGCTTTAATCATATTTCATCGATAGTAATGTTTATCTAGAACTCCTCAAAACTCGATTGGGTAGGTACATTATATTACCGCAACTATTGCTGCATTAATTGCGGCAGAAATAAAATAAACCCACAATTTTCCGAAGCACATAGCAGAGAAAAACTATAACTAAAATATAATATAAATGTTGTGTATAAATATACCAGAAATAAACACAATTAAATTATTCAAATCTTTCAATTCCAATTCTTAACCCTTGCAGCCCGTCATGTGTCATATGTTATTGACAATGATTTGCCAAACATGCTGCTACTATAAATACAACCATTGACAAAAGAGCCAATAAATTTTTCGTGATGGTAATACACTGGTTAAAAAAAAACATTGTGGCGCAATTTAGCAAAGATATTTTGTTTTATAGACGTTTCTATATTTTTCGTTCATAACTTCAGCTACTGTTGGTAGGAGTTCAGCTTCTTAAAAGTTTCAAGAAACTCAATGCCACAAATTTAAATTAATGTTTACAAGATCTTTACTTAGCAAATTATTTTAAAAACAGTGTATGTGTAGTGGTAAAAAAATATATAAGTAAGTACATCCTATACCTAGTTATTTTATGTATATCACTATATATTAACTCTATGTTCACCTTTTCTTAGAGATATAACAGTTAGACACATAAATATAAATATTTCTGCAATTACGATTCGTTCACTAATTTTTAACAAAATTTAATAATAAACATATATTTTTATGTATCGATGTTTTTTTTAAATACGTCCTAAATAGTATAATTACATTCCCTGACATATCTTTTGCTAGTCGGAAATTACACAACATTGTACATCATTTGCTTGCAGATTAAGACTAATTAAATATCTGCTCAGTTATCGCCTTTTAGTTTTAATTATTAAAAGTAATAGAATTCGTTAAAATCTTCTCGAAAATGATTTCGTCCCAAATCTTTTCGAGAACAATTGACTGCCGCTTTCAATAACACAGCTCTTATTTAAAATTCAGAATCCAAATATATGTGTCGCTCGATCCTGAAACTGAATTTTAATATGGATGAAAAACTCTGCAATCGATTTTGCACCTTATATTATTATATACGCCTATTGAAATGACTTATTATATTATCTCCTTAGTGATCCAAAATTTTTCGAGGTCAATTTGGCCTTCTCTTCCAAGTAATGCATCGAAAGGATACGACAAAGGGATATTATTTAGCTGTTAACGCAAAACAACTTTTGCGTTCTTAGTGTTGGACTAAATGGACTAAATTTTCCGGCCCCATTCCGATACTTTGCATAGTCTCGATTTCAGACACAAGTTTGTTTCGGTTTTCGTCAACGCTATTCAGAGATACTCACCGATGTCAGTCCTCACCATTATATAGTGATATTCTGGCTTCATTCTAGAATAATAAAATACCTCAGTCCTCTTAAGTCCACGTCACACAATTTCGAGCGAAGCTAAGTCTAGCAACTGTGTGCTCGCGGAGTAATTTAGGGCCACGGGCTGTACGGTGACTGCATATAATGCGAATTATCAATGCCTGGTTCATAAGGAAGCGGTCATATGCAGCTTCTGGGTTTTCTTCCAGACCCAGGCCAACTACTGACGAAACCAGTCTCTTGATATTGTTGCCAAATCCCCTGGACAGTTGAACGACTCACATTTAGCCACTCTGACACATAACATTACTAACTAACAAACTTCCAAGTTAACGTATAAAAAGGTACGGCCGTTTATGCCGCAAATAACGTATATTTTGACACTCACACGGGATACAATATTTATGGGTATTTTCCGATGACCTAGATTCTAGAACAATGAAGTTCTAGTTCTTTTGAACTTAATACATGTTTTAGATTGCCGCTTATTCACAACGAACATTTTAAACTACTGGAGTAAATTCGGCAATATACATAGCAGTCGTTTTTTTATATGACGTGATTTGTTTATACACTATGTTAATAAAGTTATGTGCAAATTTTGCGCTTGCGTCAATTGCGTGATTTTTGATGTTATATTGTTAGTTAGTTAAAGTTTGTTAGTTTTTGTGCGTCGTGTACTCGAATGAAGAGTATTTTAACATGCTCACGTGTCTAGGGCGCAATAATTGTAACTACGCCGCAGCTCATAGGGATTACAAACAAACACTAAGCGTCCACGCAGCATAACGGTGCTCCACCACATTTTTCGGGCGCCGTTCGAGAGGTTCTCCAAGAAAAGTTCGGCAATCGAGTGATCGGGCGAGGTGGTGTCGCTTGGCCACCGCGGTCTCCCGATCTCACGCCGCTCGACTTTTCCCTTTGGGGATAAGTGAAAGAATACGTGTTCTGAAAAATTTATGACGCTGAGGAGGAAATCAGAGCCTGGATCGTTACAGTATTCGATACGATTCAGACTGACACGACGGTGTTACAACGTCGAGAAACGTTGCACTAAATGTATTAGAATCAGAAGCGGTCACGTCGAGCAGAACTTGTGGTTGAGAGACGCTGAGCGATTGGATATTATTATAAGGAATTGAGTATTTAATAGTTAAATCGTTGTTTGTCACCCCGCCCGTCGGCCATCCGCGCGCCCTTCGCAGGTAACATGGATGAAATGGGTGTGTGGGGGGCGAAATATTAAAATGGCCGCAGGCAGAGGTGTCCAAACATTTATAATTGGTTACGTTATTACCCTTTTTTTAATGTTTACTCACTAATTGATACCAATATACACCTTAAGATATAGTACAGGATTTATTTAACACCATGTATGTAGAGAACTAGTCATTGACCTAGAACTATGAAATTTGGCAAGTCTTACTGTCTTATACTACAAGTATACCTAGAGAAAAATCTGAAAACTATACATTTGAATTAATGCTGGAGAGTAATTATAGCATTAACATTCAAAAAAGTAATATTCGGCTCTTTATTCAGATACATAGTTTTATCTTGACAGTTCTTCTCAAAAAAAGCAGCTTTACGAATGATAGTGGATAAAAAGTAATTTAATCAAAACTTATATTATAAATACATGTATTTGATTTTAACTATTTTTATCGAATGACATCTCGAGATAATTATGAACGCTTAAAACGCCTCAAAATAGAATATCGAGATTGATTCTCGATCTCAGAATTCACATATTATCATAACCCAGTGAATCTTTTATCGCCATAAGACGAACAGTTCGTACCTACTTCGATAATAATAGTTTTTTAAAGCGCCTGTACATCTTTTTTAATTTTTATTTATCACCAAAAGATTTGTAATAAAGATTAGTAAATTTTTCAGTACTGGGCGACTATTTATTTTATCAATATTTGATTATTTTGCTTTAAATAACGAGTTCAAGTGATGTGAAAAGCCTATAAATAGTATTGTAGGATATTAAAATTACAATTCTATTATTATTTTCAGTTTTTGAAGTACCAAGACCGTTCGGATTAATTTAATTTAGTTGGTATTTGTAAAAAGTGATGAAATTTTCAAAGAGCAGTTTAGTCTGATATTGCAGTACACCGTGGTAAGAGGAAACGAGAACTCTTTCATTCGTCAGTACTATAATTATACAAGTATAATTTATATACCAAAATTAGTATACGATGCGCATTGACTTACTACCTATATAGAATTACACTCCCAATTTCGCGTCTTAAAAAGTCGTCAAAAATGTCCGATCGTAAATATAATTTAACAGTTTTAAAGTAACGATAAATTTACAAGCCGCGATTAGTTAAGCAAGAATACAATCAAGAAGTTAGTTGCTTTATCTTGTTGATCAACAGGTAAGCTGCTAATCATGCTCATTTATTGCTAACTAACAACCCCTTTACCGTTAGCAACAACACTGAGCAACTGAACTGAGCAGCCAGGTGCGATTGAACCGACTTATTCGCACCGATATCAGGAGGTCTACTCGCAAAATCGACAACGATTCATTCGGAACGATACGATAATACTCCGAATATGCGATATATTCGGAGTATCGTTATTACCTACCCTTCTCTAACAAATAGTCCTATTCCTTATCGTTTATCGTAACCACATCTTAACCATAGACTTATATTTTGATTTTTTACGATGTTAGAGTGAATGAATTATGCGCAAACCTTGATAAACTAAATATTATCTGTGCTATGACGCTGTTAAGTGTCAAAAGTCAGAACATAGCTTGGGCGCTAAGGACCATGCCAAACTCTGCACCACCAATTTGCATCATTATCATTACACAAAATGTAAATATTCAAAAATTATGTAATGAATGTAATATGACCATTTAAAATTGAATATATTTTAAAAAGCTTGGAGATAATAAAATGTTTAAAAAAATTGGTTGTCTGTAAAGTCGGTTTACTGGCGATAGTTGAACGTGACATGCAACGTCTTAAGAAAATACTGATGGAATGGTAGCATTTTTCAAAAGAAAATTTTAATTTCATTTGTTTAATAGATTTGTATGTATATAGAGAAGGAGGTAATTGGAAATCACAATGAAATTGATCAAGTTAGATTTATTTGTACGCATAAATACAATTATGTCAATTTTTTTTTACAATTTAATAGTTTTTAAAAGTATAAATGTGCGTTGAGCAATTGTTTTACAACTTTTAAACACGTGTAATATTTAATTTCTTACAATCTGTGTTATTCTGATGTCGAACACTGCCGAACGCAAAGGCCGATTGTGCTTCTTTGTCGCTCGTTCCGCGCTCTCGCTTGCATTTCAAGCCTTACATGGAACGCCTCAGAGCGAGGTAACGCCGCATGAGTCATGTTTTTTCGTGCGTGCAGCCGGCTCTATCGAATTATAAGACGTTGTCACGTCAAAAAAAAGTGTGTGCGTGTAATCTTTACGCGCGATTGAAGTAAAACTTAATAATAATTAACTTTAGGAATAATAATTAACAGATACATTAATATATTGCATAAAATAAAGCCTTGTTACCAAATAAGCACTCACGATTTACTGAGGAGCTATGTTAGATTTTTTGCATTTTTTTTCTCGGAAACGTTAACGATATAACTTAATCTTTTGAGCAAAGTTGGCATTTTCTCTACCTAAAATAAAAGAATGCCTTTATAATAAATAATATTATTTGATCAAGTGAGATTTTATATATTTTACAAAGAATGACATAATATTATATTTTGATATTATTATTCATCAGAAAATAAACACTTGAACTTTTTACAGGTGAGGTCATTATCAGGTTCTTGAGAGAGAGAGAGAAAAATGTTCCTGGGATTCCGCCATTTTATTTGACTGATTATTATTTTCATTTTGATATCTATTTTCATTAATACCATTCGCACATTTTAAAATATTCACTCATTAAATAAAATAATTGATAATAAGAAATTGAAGGTTATAATATTATTATGACGTTGTTAATGAATATTAACGAATATGGCTGTATGGGCTTGAACCCTATGCCTATCCTAATAATGGTCGAAGAAACCCAAAAACAAATTAACGAATGGCGAATGTCGCAGACATTTGTCAGAACAATTCTGATAACTTACATATAATTTATTACAAAAGTAGTAATAAATAAGCAAATTATACCTACACTTGGAGATTTAAAAAAATAATTACTGAGTATAATAAAATGTTATTTTTAAAACCATAAAATTATAACGGCTTAAAAAATTGTTTCAATTGACTTTTTTACTGAGCGTTACTTCCGTCAGAAATTCTGTGACCCCTAAGTCGCGCCTAACGAAGTTTTACTTCAAAAAGTTAATCAACCCTTATCGTCGACTTCCTTTCTCTCAGGCGGCCATTTGCATTACTTTCTACGCCTAAACGATCAACAAAATGACTTAATATACTTAGAAGTAAAAGAATCCTGTTGAATTGTAAATCATATATAATTATTTTATTAATATTTATTAAGTATGTATATTGTATGGCAAATATATTATCTACAACTTGAAACGATAATATCAACGACAGCAGGTGTCGTTGAGATTATCGTTACAGTAACGTTTGATTATTTGTCAAATTCGAATATTTGTCTCTGACATTTTCAACTAAGAGTAGGGTTAGAGCCGATAATATCGAAAAATGTTTCGTTCGTTCAATCATGGTTTCGACATTGAATACGGTGTAACTAAGAGTAGGATTCGACGCGACTAATGCCACGATATATCGAATATCGATTTTAGGAGTAGGCCCCCTGATCGTCGGCATGTTTTTACCCATTTGTATCATACTTGATAGACATATACTGATACTTGTTAGAAAAGGAGGACAAAGCAGTAAGGGAAAGAATTCCAAGAAATCCTGTCCGAAAGCAAAAGATTTTATCTCGGGAGATGAAGATAGCACCTAGAACCATGTCGCGTATTTTAAATGATGACTTAGGACTTGCAGCCTATAAGAGACGTAGTGGTAATTACTTAACTGATAATTTAAAAAAGAATAGGATGGTAAAATTGAAACAACTACAAAACAGATGAGAAAATTATTATTATATTCTAGTAATGATCTTAATCAGATTATGATTTAAGTTCAGTTTTAGAGAGTAGGTACGGCTTGCTCTAAAGGCCATGATAATTTGGAGTCCCTAAAACAATCCGTACGATTGGCAGTGAAGAATTTTCCCAAGGAAAGAGTGCGAGCTGTTATTGATAACTGGCCACAACCTTAAAGGACTGTATTGCAGCTAATGTAGACCAATTTTTATATTTTAAATTGTTTTATATTTAAGATTTAAACTAACACACTATAAAAGTAATAAACGTTATTTGGAATACAAATTTTGTTTCCTTGTTTCAGTATTTATGTCAAGACTAGATATATAACGTGATCTAGCTTTAGATAATATAATGTCGGTTGACGAAATTATTGCAGAAGAATGTAGCAATGAAAATAAATAATTGATTGTCAAGTCACATTTAAAAAAATAGCTAATTTAGATATCAGCTAACATACTGTTGCGTAGCAACCCTTCGAAGTATATGACAAGAGTTGTCAAACTTCAACACATTGTTAATTTCAACAGCTCCGTCAGCAATGCTCGTAGCTCAGCGGAAAAGTGTTTACTTAGACGCCGTAGACCCGGGTTCGATACACATACCCCAGTGTATGGGTTTTTTTTGGGATTTGTAAAGTTAAAGGAAATTTCTAGTAAGTTTAGGATCAAATCGAACAGAAAAAAAGGGATGGAAAATGTGTAAGCAGGATAAAAATAGTTAAAAGAATTTTCTAGTACAATTTAAATTTAAAGATGGAATGGGAGAATCATTTTGAAAATAGAACGGATCCGGGGGTATATAAGCCGTACTAAGCGTGGCCTACAGCAGTTCTAGTTCTGACTCGAAAGTGTAAAGAAGAAGAAGAAGAAGAAAAGAAGAAGTAGTGAAAAGTGAAAGTGTTCCAAGACGAAGAAGATAGAAGAGACTTAGTGTTCGGTGCGGTGTGACGCGTTGAAGGTACCGCCGCCCACAAGAGGAACAGCGGCAGACCGGCGAAGTGCAAGTTCGGAAAAAGTGAACGCAAATAAAGACTCGTTCCTATAAGCAGAGTATTATTTCCAATCCCTGACCCACTCTCGTGTCAATACATACAAAAGTACAGTCGAATTGGATTATATCCTAGAGGTATCTTTACATGCCGTGTCAATAAATAAATAATTAAAAGTTTGTATAGGATGAATAAAAGAAGCTGTCCTTAACTAACATATTATGAAGTTTATTGTGTGCTAAAATAAAATTAAAAGATAAATGATTTCTCAACAAAAAATTAACATTAGTCTCAGATAATGTTAATAGCTAATTATCTCACCATTCCAAAATCTTAGAAAATAATATAAAATAAATTATCAATATACACTGTAATTTTATTTAAATATTAAAGACAATGTCTTAGACGCAACGAAGTTATAAATATATATAATCGAACCATTATATTATTATGTATTGTGTAGTACAGGTATGTAGTTAAATTTCCTATCATTATTACCTAGTAGCAGTACCTAGGTATAAGCGATTCCATTTATCAAAGTATGTTCATATGTAACACCAGTTTTAGTAAAAAAAAATAAGGCATAGAATAATTTCATACGTGTGTTAATTCGTCGTACAAAACTTTTATTCTTACAAGTTAGGGTAGATGCAAAATTTGTACTCATTCAAATAGTTAATACCATGTGTCTTATACTGCGGAGATCATCAGTTTAGGTTGATAATACTATAGGGAGCTGGCTTCTAATTTTATATCATTTTTATAATTGATTTAAAAGGATATAATAAAAGTTTTGTTACTAGCCTTGAATTAAAATTTTAACCGCGTATTTAAATCTGTGCAGAACGCAAAAGTTATGAGTGCCTCAGCCACAGCTGTGCCTAGCAGAGAAGTCAGGCAGCAACAGAATACACCACGAAGGCAAGGTACATACATTTAAATGAAAATAAAATAATTAACAATATTTACAATACTATGATTAGGTAAATATTTATTCAAACCAAACAGATTAAAACTATCATCACGTGGAAGCGTATCTAAAATACTGGTAGCATTTCCGCGTTGGATAGCTAAGATTAGGAACATTAAAAGAAAACTATCGTTACGGGGAAGTGTACCAACAATACTGGCAGCATTTCCACTTTCCATGCGTTGACCGAAACAGCTGCCAGCGCTTTGGTTTCCTGTAGCCCTATTGAGGCGCGTAGATAGTACTTTGCACATTCTCTAGGCCCCTGGGCCCCACGGGCCACGTGTCTCGACACTAAACGGCACAAAGATGTATGACTCACTGAGACCGACATATTTGCGACGCTTAGGTACTGCTTTCGGTAGTCGAAGGAGCAGCCCCAACACCAACTGACGTAACTTGAACATGAGAAAGAACCAGGCAAAAATCAGCGCCCTTCCCCGTGCCTAAGCCACCAGGGTCATTCCATCAGGAGATTAAAAAAAATGTAGAAAATAAAATCAAAGTGTAGTTACTATATTTGGTAAGAAATAAAATGCACAGTGATGTGTATTCACAAACGTTATTACACTTGGTTTAGAACTTGCGTAGGTACAAAGTTTGATTTTAATTATTATGTCATCTTGTTGGAATTCCGTCATCAGTAATGCCCACTAATTTAGTTTAGCAAAGAAAAAAGGGCAAGTAAAAAAACGTTTAGAGTAAATTTAACGGCCTTACAAATAAACTTGGTATAAAGTTATACCTGAGAAGAAACGAAGAATGTGCAAAATGTTAACATACATAAAAACAAATAGACATTTTGCTTATTCGGACGTAGGTATATAGGAAATAAGACTTTTGTTTGTAATTATGTTCTAAATCTATTATATTATGTCTGGAAAAAGTAAAGCTCGTGAGAAGAATATACAAGAAACTATACTATACTAGACTATTTTACAATGGTTGTAATATACATAGCAAATTAGTAATCAAGAATAGACTGTGTAAACATAATCATCGTATATTGGATGCATCAACCTTTAGAGCTTGAATTCATAAGGATGCTTCGTGAACGGTCGTGATTAGTGTCATGATTAGTAATCGCATCCAACAAATGCAATAATTTATTAACTATAACTATATATATATATACTAGCAGCACCCGTTCGCGATTTCACGCAAAGACCAGCCATCGTTCCCGTCACACATACTTGAGGGAAGGAGACGACCCGGCACACGACAGTTTAGTGAGCATGACAAACAGTGCATACGCATGATAACTACAAAATTATAAAATTAATGCTGACAAAGCAAGCCCACAAAACGATTCTATATAATGCAATTGCAGTAGATTTCATATTACATTATGCAAACTTAATATTTTTTTAAATGAAAATAAGGGACGAGACGAGCGTAATATGAATAATTGTTATTAGGGTGGAACAGGAGCATCTATTTTCCATACTTCTTTGTCCTCTATTCTTTAATCGTAAAGCTTTTTGAATAAGGTTTTTTTTATAATTTTTTGAATTTAGAAGAAGTTAGACATGTAATATTAATTCAAATTTTATTAAAAAAACTGTACACTGAGACACACAAAGAGTTTTGTATTCTCTTTTTTGGAATAGTGATTTTATTTTTATTTCTTGTATATTACGATATGATAGATTTGAATATATTCATTCTTTCTATTAAAAAGTATAGATATATTGTTATAAATGCATTGGGATGCTATTGAAAGAATACCTTTGTGTTTTAAGTGATTTCTTCTAAGGAATTCTCTAGAAATTTTTGCAAACAAAATTGTTTCGATATCAGCTGCTTTCCCCCATAGCATAATTCCATATGACAAAATTTTATGGTAATAACTGAAATAAATCAATCTCGCTGTGTTAGTATCAGTAAGATTTTAATTCTTCTATCAGCAAAAGTAGGAAACACTGAGTTTATTTAAGATTACCTTAAGGCTGATATCAGTGCCCCATTGAAGTTTTTCTTCTAATACTATTCCAAGAAACGAAGTAGATATCCCCATGCCGATCAAAGTTAAAAAATTCTGGAACAAATGTTTATTTACTTCTTATCAAGTGTCTAATTACCAGAGGAGTAAACGTATATACTGTTAAATTATAAAGTGTGATTTTAATCTTTCGTCCCTTACTTCAACCCGTTCATGCCCCTTTTTTAGAACAAGGTAGATTATGTCATATCCCAGGGTCATGTCTATTTTTGAACCAAATACTTATAATCAAAATCGAACTCGGGGCTTAGCATGCGAGCGAGATATTGTTTGGATTTACATACCAACTCTTATCCCCTATTTCAACCCCACACAGGTCGAAATTTTAATAAAGCTAGAAAAGTATCCATTTATTTCCCATCACGTATCGGCGGGTCGTTCCCTTCCCTAAAACATGGTCGAGGGAGGCGATGGCTGGTCCATGCGTCATGCTCGTGAACGGGTGCTACTCGTGGTGGCTGGATGATCTTGTTACCGGGAGGTCTGCTTGATATGTTTTTTATTATTATTATTTCCTTTAAAGTTAAAGTTATTATATATATTTTATTTTATGAAATGCTCACATAATGCCTCTATTTATTTGCGGTATGTGTGGATTGATGCATCTACTATACTCAAAAACTCTTGTGTTTATAAGTATTAATTTACTTTTTTTTCATTTTTTTGACTTACTCATGTAAGCCTTTCAGTTTTTGACATTTGAGTATTTTTGTTGCGTCACTTTGCATATATTGTAATTGAAATGATTTGTACAACAATTAAAACGTAAATCTTAATTTAAAAGAGTGGCAATGAGTTTCTTGCTACTTCTTCTCATTAGCTCAACCCTTTACGAAGTAGCGGTAAATTCAATAAGAAACAATATTTTTATTTTTTCTTGACATTCATAAGTATCATTTCCGTGACCTACATGAATAAAGTGTTTTCGAATTTGAATTTGAAATTGAATCTAATTAAAAAGTTTCATATTATCATCTTCGATAATGACGAACTTCCATACAAACGTCCATCCCCTATTTCAACCCTTCCTTTTTTTGCCCCATTAAAAGGAAGGCTACGTCCTTTTCCAAGCTCTAGTGTATGTACCTACTTACAAAATTTCATCAATATCGGTTCAACCAACTTACATTTACGTTTATAATAATAATATGGATTATGCGAAAATACTTTTTCCCCTACCTATTATTATTAGCGCGGACGAAGTCTTGAGTCCTTTCTTTTAGATCACTTTTTTTTTGGAAATTTAATAAGATTAAAGAACGAATGCGTATTTATTATATTTTAATTATTTTAAATAGCCCGAGATATTTGGTGGTGTACAATTGTATAGTTTTGGAGTTTTTAAATTATGTCCTTGCTGTCGATGCATTTGCGAGCTTTAGCGTTAATATATGTATAATGTTTAACCTTATAATTAATTATGATTTTAGATAGACCAAGAGCAACTACTAGAAGATTTTTTTTAGTACGCCTGAGCAAGCGCAACATTTGTAATAATGCCTCTCGATTGCGCCGCAGCAAAAGATTAGCCGCACGAGATCATGAGCACAGATTAAAGTAGACTTCGAAAAGGGACGAGACGAGCAGGACATTAAGCTGATGGTAATTATTACGCCCTACTCATTAAAATGCAGTGCAACTCATGATTCTTGAAAAACCCAAAAATTCTGAGCGGCACCATAATTGCGCTCGTCACCTTGAGACATAAGATTAAGACTGATTTGCCCAGTAATTTCACAAGCTACGGCGCCCTTCAAACCGAAACACAGTAATGTTTACACATTACTGCTTCACGGCAGAACTAGGTGCCGTTGTGGTAACCATAATCTACCCGGCTTCCTGTGCAAAGGAGCCTCCCACTGGTAAAGTGCCGCTAATATCCCATATGAGTAATTAATATATTCTTCAGGTGATATTATGGGTATTACTAATTACTATCTCTTTTTAAGATATAGGTATATGATACGTGCCAACTACTTGATCTTGAAATTAAACTATTGAATTGCAATTAACCTATTATATATTGTGATATTTGATGTTTCAGATTACTTTGCTTCTAAGCTGTACGTTATTAATTCATCTAAATATATCTAATAACAAAAGTAGAATACGTACTTATTTCAAAAAATGTTAATTTTGGATAGAGATAGAGTTTGTTCTGAAAACTGTTCTGATTTCTTGCCGCTTTACAAATAAACTTGGTATAAAGTTATAACTAAGCATAAACAAAGAATATGCAAAATGTTTACAATATCGTTGACAACACTGTCAATACATTGATAATTATGAAGTTTTCGGAATGAGAAATGCAAATAAACGCGGGAAATGTTAAACGTCTGAATAAACCGATCGTAAGCAACATGTCCATTTGTAAACATTTTGATTGTTATAACTTCGTCATGATTAGTTATAACTTTATGCCGATTTTATTTGTAAGGTTAATGGTTCAGATTATCTTTTATACTTTAATTTTTAAAATAAGTACTTAAAAGTGATTTTAATATAATGTAACATAATTAAAAAAATATCCCTTATCTATCGGCAATAGCTTGTTACATCAATCCATGTTTATTAATGACTTCAAACTTCCCAAAATTATAGAGCAAACATTGCTTATGATCTACTTTAGTAAACCTACGAAATAACATCTACTGTGATTATCTACTACTTCTCAAATGTCAAAATAATGTAGTAGAATACATTTATTTTGCAGTAGGTAACATGCAGTTGCAGTGCAGTTTTATTTAGATATTCCTTTACGGCTTTTCAGCGTTCCTGCAAAGTAATTGCAACAGGCTTTCTTAGTGGAACACCGATGTGCCAAAATTTGATCTCTTGGACTGGCGTCGCGCTGCAGTGCATTTGCAGTTTTTTTTTAAAAGAACAGCCATGTAAGAATGAGTTCACGGCTTATGAAGACTGGGATAATGATGCGAAAGGACAACAACAAACAGGAGTATAATATGCGCTATTTTACCGTCAAATGCCGTAATATTTTTTTCAATTTACTACTTCACCAGTGGAAACCATTACAGTTTTTAAAAATGTTATCTGGCATGGCAATCTTAATGCAAATAATAATTGATTATGATTACGTCTAACGAGAAGAACAAAAGCCACAAGTCCGTCAAATTAACTCCTGCATTATTACAATTAGCACCTGGCTCGAATGACAGTTAAATTTTCGATCCAATTTTTTTTTGGAAGGCTTACTTAGAGTCATTTACCGAGTATTTAAAAACAGAATGCTGACAGATGCAGGTGTAGCTGTAACATGTAAACTAATTAGTATTGGTATGACATTTGAGTTGTAGTGCATCACAAGTAAAAAGCTTTGCTTTTTTGCTTTTGAATGTTATAATTTTTACACTCATCTGTGATACACAATTTTAAAAGTGTATATTAAGGAATATTGTATAAATTTCAATTTTTTTTTGTTATAAGTCGTGCCAATTAAGAAACGATTCTTAAATAGCAACCACTAATGATTCGTTCTCACTCGGACATGTGATATCATCTATCTGACATCCCTGTTTTGCCACCATTTTAGAATGGTTTCTTGTTTGACACTAGTTATAGTAAAAATGAAAAAAATTACCTAGTTGTAATGTTTGTTGTTTACTGTATTTTAAGATAGGATATATAAAAAATTACTTTTATAAGGTCTGTTCAATCATAAGCTTTGCACCAAATATTTTTTATAATTAAATATTAATACTTAGGTGCTAAAGTGAAATATTATTAAGTACCTAAAGTATTAATATTATGTTTCATTCTCATTATTTTTTATGTTTATGAAATAATACCTTTTGTTAGAGTATAAGTAATAAAAGTTAAGTAATTGGTGTAGCTACATACATACATATTTACCTAAACCTTGTTCGAGATGTTATACTTCTTACTATATTATGTTAAAAATATATTTTTATTTACATAAAAATTATGTTTGATTATACGTCATTGATTCCTTAAAATGTTTACTAAAACATAATTAGGTACCTACATCAAAATTCACGATATGTGTGGGCGTTAAAGGTGTTATAATTTTGTTTTACTCATTTTTTGTTAAATATTTTTTAAAATTTTATGGAGCATAAGAATATTAGGTAATATAAGCATGTATAATTATCCCTGTTTTCGATGCGTGTTTTTGTAGAGCATCTACGAGTTATTTTTATAAATATCCTATTTTGAAGATACTTTCTTAATTTTAAACTCAAATTATCAGGGGGTACCTTCTCTGTTAAGAGATTGATTATAAGGTGTTGAGTGCCTTCGTCTGCAAATATCATGGGGAGTATCATAAAGAACTGTTTGACCTGATTCGTCCGTCAAGTTCCGCAATCGCACCACACACACCTAAGTTAGGTATGATCATAGTTCCTCCACAGTGTGATCTTCAAGGAATTTTCGGTCACGTACAATCGAACCGTAGAATGACCTTCCTTGTTTTGCTTAGTTCATAAAAAGCCGGCTACCTTGCCCTAATTCCTCGGGGTCGAGAGACTATGGGTGGCGGTGATCACTTTAAGTTATCACGGGCTGCTATCCGCAACTCGACGACTATGGCGTGCCCATTTTGCGTGGAGAGGTGGGCGGTTTATCTTGCCATCCCAACTCCTCAAGTTAGTTAATGTCAAGGTAGTTAATCAAACATGACCTCGGGGAGAACCTTCGGTGATCCCAGGTATTTGGCCCGGTATCGGCCACCCTCCTATACTCTAGGATGATGTGTGCAGCTGTCTCTTCTGCCTCCATGCAGGCCCTACACAGTGGACTGTCGGTGACACCTATATTAAACAGATGTTTGTTAAAAGGGCCGTGACCCGTTATTACATGGGTTAATCTACGTTATCTTTGGCCCCATGCCAAAGTTTTAGTAGCTTGCGAGAAAGCCTGAAGTCTATTTGAAGTAGGGCCTCTTTTGTCTTGTCTACACCCACTCACTTCCGTCCAGTATATACTTTGTAGTTCCTGAGTATGTTGTCGTATAACCGTTGCAGGCCATCTGGAAGGGAGAGGGATGATTGGATCTGGTCCTATTGCTGTCATATCCGAGCCTCTCCGTACCAGTTTGTTTTCCTAACATATCATAGGCTGTATCACAGCTGTGTAAAGCCATAGTACAATTTTCTGGGCAAGACCCCATGTCTTCCCAATCATTCAACGGCATTGCCAGAAGGATATAATGGTCGTAGACACGCCCGGATTGAAGGCTCTCTCCTCAACATTGCAACAATCTGAGAAAAATCTCATCAGGTCCCGCCGATTAAATGGTGGAAGGAATTTATAGCCCCGGTGAACACTTAACACCTGATGACCAGTCCATGAACCTTTCCTCTATTTCATGTATATTCTTAAAAGTGGTTAATGTTGTAGTTTACCAGTATAGATAAAGATTATGTGTACCACAACGGCGCCTATTTCTGCCGTGAAGCAGTAATGTGTAAGCATTATTGTGTTTCAGTCTGAAAGGCACCGTAGCTAGTGAAATAACTGCGTAAATGAGACAACACACCTTATGTCTCAAGGTGACGAGCGCAATAATTGTAGCGCCGAATCCTGATACTCCATAGATACACTGATATAACATACACGCGCTACCTTGGTATCCGAACGACACTAGACACTGGTGTCTAAGTGTGGTAGCTTCGTAGACTCTGCAGTCATAGCGCTTCCGAGCTGGTTGCGCAACCAATTTGGTAGACAACAGGTGAGTAACTACCTATAGAATTGTATAGGTATATTGTGCTGGTAGCGGCGACTGGTTGGGTCACCGTGGTGTCCCGCTAGAATATAGCCATAAGGAGTATAACTCACTTATTTCACACTATCCTCAAGAAGGATTTTGATACCGGCGCTGCCGTCGATAATTTCCTAAGACTGCTAGTAAATAACCTAAAAATCATGAATTTGTCCGAGCGGCGTTACATAATATACGTTACTAGGAAGACATTAACTTATACAGATAACATAAAAAATTCATATAAATTAATACCTTATTTCGTGGCAGTAATGTTCATTCTGTATTATATGTTGATAAAAAACTCATTGTTTATGGTGCGAAATATGTTTGAAAGAGAAAAACGTCTCTTTCGCACATTTCTTTAGCGATGTATTTTATTTTATAATTGAAATGTAATTATTTAGTATGATTAAAAACGTCAATATAGGGGCCTCATCTAATACCCGACACTCCATCCATTTTAATATTGGATTATATGCTGTTTGTACAGTTTATCACAGAACACCTTGTAATTGCGTGGCGTTGCGTTCTAAGCGCGGTCGAAACAGAACTTAACGAAATCTGTGCCTAATAAACACGTGCGTAGAGTTTTGCTTCAGATATTTTTTGAGGGTGATATTGAGTCATCATTCTTTATTGTACGGCAACGCTAGATTTTATTCACTTCCGCTTGCACTATTTGACCTCGCTTAAGGCATTTTTTTTATAAAAAAGAGAACAGCGTGAAAGCTAGTAAGCTGATGACCAATTCTGCAATAACATAGCCCACAGACACGTGATATCTAATTGGCATAATTACTGTCGTCGCCTCTCCAGTTACAAAAAAAAACAACATTCCATCAAAAACTTTATTAAAATAAAAATAAAATAAACAAGCAATAAACAAAACAACGATTAAATTTACAATATTGTCTGGTACACTGAAACACTTATATTGTCCTTATAAATTATATTATACACATATTATATATTTTATGTATACAAAATCACTTGATTAGGATTATTATGATTATGTACATATTATTTATTTAAATTAAAAACAGACCCTGTGCGCTTCTTAGCCGTTTATTGTTATTTACAGACTATTTTTTTTAAAGGCCAATTCCACCCACTTGGCACTTTTGGATATATCTGTCATCTGATACTAGCCCCCTTCTAGAATATTTTAGCAGATTTATTAGTGTTTCAATGATACGATGTAACACCATCTTACTTACGGCCGTTTTCAATAACCTATTTATCCTTAGTTTAACTTACTTGAGGTAGACAAATCTATCCTTTTACGCTTACTTACATTTCAATAACCTATCGACATAAAGCATTGGACTATAACTGTTCTGGACATAACTATGGATAGATAAGATATTGTCATTAAACGGTGACAGCATTGTATCCGTAAGGAGAGATACGTTATTGAAAACGGCCGTAAGTCAATTCTGGTGTTAAAAGATGTTAAATGTCGATTCAAAATCAAGTTTCGTAATTCATTCTGCTCTGTGTGTGTGTTTTCCCCAATATGATGGAATTCCATAAGTAAATATTTCAGTAGAACCTGATGCCTTATTAAATTGATTGAGTTAGAGCTAAAATTTGTGACGTACCCAAACAGTTTAAGTGACATTTTAGACCGACACAAAACACAGTCAACGTATAAAGAAACCCACTTAATTTTCCAACTTAGGTATTACAATTATAGTATATAAGAAGGTCCCAGTCCGATTGAAAAGGAGCAACTACTTTTAAATAATATAGATTCCAACAAAGATCCCAAGTGTTACAATACAAGGAATATTAAAGATATTTCCATACTACGAGCAAATCTTGCGGGAGAAATAAAAGCATTCACCTTTCAAATTAATATTTAAGTACTTATACTTTGCTCACAGAAGAACTAGTGTAGTCGTATAACGTATAAAAAAACTTCTTTCTCATCTTTTTATACATAATTTCAAGTTATTTACAAATAAAAATATTTTTCCAAATGTCATCTGAAAAAATGTACCCTAAGCTTCAGGCACCTTTATAAGGTTCTGTTTTTTTGTAATCAGTTTTAAACTACACTTATCGCCTACTGGTAGCATGTCTTAGCTTCTAACATACAAAGGTTAATTCGTCAAATACTTGTTAAAATACACTTATTATAATGCACCATTAACAACAACTTAATTATATTTAGAAATATATCGTCATATAGATGTGAGTGTGTATGTTAAATTGATTAAATATTAATTAACACCACCATTGCCAAAGCTTTCTACCATTACCTACAGAATAATAGATTTTATAAAATATCTAAATTAATAAAAATATCAAAAATTATGTTCACAATCACAATAATTATGTATACTGTAAATGCTTAATTAACAGGACGAAAACTATATGGACGTACAAATGCCATTACGGTATTATAAAGTCTACCCAGATTATAAAAAGCCAGGATGTAATCAAAACCTACACACACAATAACACGCTTGCACTACAGAACTATCCGACACACAATAACTTCATGATAGAAGTTCAGTAAAAAAGCCGGTTAAAAAATATTAAAGAAATGACTTTTATAGCGTAAACACATGGACGGATTTGGTCCGGCCGAACCGTCTGACGCGGTCCTGTGTCGGGCCATATTCCATGGTATGTCGCATTGTCCATTGCACAAAATTATTATTATTACCGTCCGGACCTACCGAGTACGACGTCAGACCAATTGCTGTAAGGTACCGGACGCTCCGATGGTCTGACCGTACCAAATCCGACTATGTGTTTAGGCTGTTAAGAGCACAAATATTAGGCATAGTAAAAATTGCATTCTTCTATACACTTTCAACTTAAACTGAAGGTTGAGGCAAGGCAAGCAAGGTCATTTACATTATTAACATATTATTTGCCTAAATGTTATTATTATGATATAATAACTAACACGCATTTCAAGACAAACTCAGGTGATACAATTTTATTGTTCCATTTAAAATGGCGCTGTCGACTAATATATCTTCAGTATACCGTTTTTTTAATACCAGAATACATCTAAATTGCAAAACAAACTACTTCACTAAAGCATTTAAACAAACCATATAATATTCAAAAGTAGCACATAACACTTATGTAATATTAATTCAATCACAGCATTTTTCGTACACATTCCTATAACATCGAATAAGACACCAAGTAATAAAAACAATAATATATATATCAATAGATTATGTTACAGCTACTAGTGTATATGTATAGAAGTAAATTTTTAACTTTATTACTTAAGAATAATGTGCCTGCAACAATATTTTTAGAGATATTGTTCTTGAGCAAACAATTTATTAAAAAATGCCTATTTTCAATCTAAACTCTCAACTTTTTTTGTTATAATGGACTATGACGTCATAGCACTTAATTAAGCGCGGCAAAATGAGAGACGACCACGACGTTTGGTGATTGCAAACAGGTTTATTATAAGAATTACTTTTTCAGTTTATCTATTTTTTATTATTATAGTATATTAATGTAATCGAATAGCAATATTATACATATACTAGTGCCAATAACAACTTGAGAAAATTAACGAGAGAACAATTTTGGAAAATAAAACCAAATAGATCATTTACATCATAACTCATATATAAAATACACTACTGGGACTGTGTTGAAAAACTCAGTCCAAGAAGGGGTCTTATTTTTTCTTAAATATGTATTTATGCAGAGTGATTCCGTTACACTGAATAGAACCAAAAAGCCACAAATATAGGTACTCATATATTTTGTGTATTCCTACACATAATTCTCTGTCTGTTAACATTGCTCAACCCCCAAATTATACCGACATAGAATTTCGTAAAAAGAAAAGTTGGTGGCGGCACACAACACGTGCGTCGGGTGCTATGAGGCAACTCGGTAACCAACCAGGAGGTGTTACGAATTATTATGAAAGCCTCCTCGCGACCTTGAGTCCTCACCGTCAGCCTTGATATTTAAGAAATGTGATGTAAAAGGGTAAGTGATTCAAATGACAATTATTATTAGTGTCACTTTATATAATTTTGGGGTGACTACAATCGATAATTATTAATTATGAGATTTTACACACATTTTGAGATTAAAATCATCCTTGTCAGGAAGGATATATTTAATCTCGAAATTTTAAAGTTGCCTCAACACAAATGTCACGTACAATGTATTTTTTTTAATCTTTCAGTTCTAACTTATACTTTCGCCAATATAATGAATTATAAATAATGCCCAGTAATTTCAGTAAGGCGCCAAACACAATAATGCTTACACATTACTGTTTCACGGCAAAAAAGGCGCCGTTGTGGTACCATAATCTAGCCGGCATCCTGTGCAAAGGAGCCTGCCACTGGTATGGTTTACTCCCTTGTTTGTTAGTTGTTAAAGGCAATGACGTCACACCAAGGGCTATGACAAATTCAACGCATGCCGTTGTTAATGTCTGTTTTGGCTGTTAATTGTTTAAGTTGTATAATTAACGTTGAAATTTTATTACATATTGATGAATTGTTAATGATTACCGCCTAATAATATATGACTATTCTTAATTACGATTAAGAAAACTTTTTTTTCTGTTAGAAGACCATGAGGTTTTTGCTGTTTTCGTTGAGATGTAACCGTTTTCTCTCCCTCTTTTACGAGTATTGTTGTAGCTTATCAGGTTAATATAGGGCAAAAACTTAAAAAAAATTTAGGCCTAACTCTAGTTGAGCGAGGCGTACAGACATTATGGCGGAGTTTTAAATCAGTTGAGCTTTTTAAAACGAATACATAAATATTCAAGTCAAAATTATTTAAAACGTTAAGTTATTTGAGCAAAACCCGCCGATTAAGTCCACGACCAGTACAATAAATTTTCAACTAAATTAGTTAAAAACCTTCTCATATTGGGTGCCCTTCAATGACATTCATTCTTAATGATTATAAAGCCATTCGGTGGAATCCAAATTTTTTGAGCAATCAAATCGTAATTATAAAATTTTAGTCAGCTAACAAATATATACAGGTGAACATAGCACCTATACTGTCTATTAATAAACGCAATGTAAAGTTACTCCAAGTTTAAAATTACTTCTCCCTGTCATGTAATAATTCTGTAGTGACAAACGGCATTACAAATAAACGTGGTATAAAGTTATAATTGAGAATGAAACAAGAATATGCAAAATGCTTAATAAAATAAACTGAAAATTGTATTTTAGCGACACATGAGTAACAGGTACAGAGACTAAGCTTCATACAACCAGGCGAAACGGTTTCATTTCTACAATGATCCGGGGCATGTGTGATTGTCCACTGGCCGCTTGTTCCTGTTGCGTACGCGGCAATACTGATTATAACCGGTTGACGATCGCACAGACAGTTGACAACAGTTAGCGCGATAAGGTACGGACAGACGTGCTCAAAAAAAGCGTACTTTTAAGTATGCTTAAAGTTAGCATGCTCATGCAACTGTTCACATTTGCCAGCAATAAGCATGCTTTCTTAAGCATACTCATTGAAAAGCATGCTCAAAGCAAACGTACCGGACACACGTGCTGCTATTTGGCACTAGGCTCTTGGACAAAATGGATGTACAAAGATATAGTGACAGTGATATCCATACAGAACTTAATAAAATAATCATAGTCGCCCGCCGCGGATCGAGATCAAATCGATAATAGCATGCTAATAAGCAAACTTGTTCAGACGCGCTCGGAGCACGACCCCTTCTACCCGCGCCTCAGGTAGCATGCTCGAAAATCAAACGTCGGTTGATTTTTAAGCATGCTCTAAATAAGTATGCTCATTACAGTACACACGTGCTACTAATGAGCACATGCTCAATAAAAGCATGCTTTCGTGTAGTAATGAGCACGTCTCTCCGTACCTATACACGCAATTCTATTAATTGCAAGCTTAAATATTTTAACACAGAAAGTGAAACTATAATATCATAATTATGGTTGATTACTATACTACATGAATAATACGAGAAAAAATAAAAATGTTTCATATTATGTTGACTATCCCATAGTCTATAATAGGTAAGTAAATATTTGATAATATTTATATTTGTATGATCCTTTTGTCTATGAGAAGAGATTACATGACGGTATGTTTTCACCATATTATTATTGCAAGGTTTTACTTAACACTTGTTTGTCGGTTAGTTGGAAAAGTTTTAAATTTGGACTAACTTTAATACGGGTTTATTAATAACACAGTTTGAGTATTGTTAATATAATATGTATAATTTGTTTTGTGAAAAAATATAACACCATTTCACATAGGTTTTTATTTTATAAAAAAAAATGTTGTATCGAGAGATCTTTGATGCTTAAAAAAACAAAATGCAATGCTGCCATACGTTCTTTCTTCGCGAGCTAACATGAGTCTTATAACTAAAGGTTTAAAAACACGGAATAGAAAAATACAAATGCAAGTGGCTTCTAAGCTCTGTTCAAACTGAGGCGAATAACGCGCGGGAAGCGAGACGGAAGTCGCTCGCGCCGATTGTGTCAGCTAACTTGTATGGACCTGGAGGTATACTCGTAAAATCGACAACGATACATTCGGAACGATACGATAATACTCCGAATATATCGCAACTAACCTACTCTAACAAATATTCGAATTCCTTATCGTTTATCGTTACCATAGACTAATATTTTGATTTTTTTACCATGTTAGTGTGAATGTAATATGATCAAACCTAAACATTATCTGTGCTTTGTTGCTGTGAAGTGTCAAAAGTCAAAACATAGTTTAGGCGCTAAGGACCATGCCAGACTCTGCACCACCAATTTGGTATCATTTACACATAATGTAAATGTTAAAAAAATATGTAATGAATATAATATGACCATTTAAATTGAATAAATAATACAAAATTCGCGGATAATAAATGTAAAAAAAAGTAACTCAACCCTTCTCGTCGACTTCCTTTTTCTCAGGCGGCCATTTGCATTATTTCTACGCATAAACGATCAACAAAATGACTTAAATAACCTAGTAGTAAAAAAATCCTCTTGAATAGTAAATCACATATAATTATTTTAATAATATTTATTAACTATGTATATTGTATGGCAAATATATCTATACAACTTGAAACGATAATAGCAACGACAGCCTAGATGGTGTCGTTGAGATTATCGTAAAAGTGACGTTTGATTATTTGTGAAATTCGAATATTCGTCTCTGACATTTTCAACTAAGAGTAGGGTTAGGACCGATAATATCGAATAATGTTTCGTTCGTTCAATCATCGTTTCGACATTGAATACGACGTAACTAAGAGTAGGATTCGACACGATTAATGCCACGATTTATCGAATATCGATTTTAGGAGTAGGCCCCCTGTTCAAATCTACGCGAGTAGTCGCTCAAGTTGAAGCGAAACAAGAGCGGGACGCCCGGCGAGATTGTTTGATCTCACAATGCATTATGTTTCTCTACTGAAGAACCAAAAAAGACACGCGGGAAGTCGCGTCAGTTTGAGAGGCTAAGCGAGCGAGCGAATTGCTCTAAAACGCGTCCCACGACCCGCGCGTTATTCGCTACAATTTAAACAGAGCTTTAACTTCCTTACTGGCAGTGCCGCCGATCGCAAACATGCAAATTAAAAAGCAAAAAGTTTCAATAAAGGTGTTCAAATTTAAATTTAAAACTCATGAGTCATACTTATCATGCGTCAGAATCAATAAACATGTGACACACAAGCAATAGCTTACTTGTACTTTCTTTTCCGTGTTTTTAACCTTCTTGCTTTCCTTAATTAATTCACAATTTCCTGCCTTCCTTATCTTAGGTAACGACTACTGTCTCAATCTTTTGTTATATCACATCGCACTTTTACATTCCTCGACAAAGTAATATTTAAATAGCAATTTAAATATAATATTATATATAATTTTCTATAAAATATCAAAATAACGACTTTGTCCTACTCATTATAATAGTTAAACATAAACGAAGTGAAATGGGTTATTTATGATTGAATTAAATAATAACAATCAAAGAATAATAACCTGGTTTATAGTTTTTTAGCATAACTATAGTTTTTTTTTATGAAAATAAAGCACGAGACGAGCAGGACGTTCAGCTGATGGAAATTGATACGCCCTACCCCTACATTACAATGCACTACCGCTATTTTTGAAAAATCCAAAAATTCTGAGCAGCATTACAACTGCGCTCGTCATCTTGAGACATAAGATGTTAAGTCTCATTTGCCCAGTAATTTCACTAGCTACGGCGCCCTTCAGACCGAAACACAGTAACGTTTACACATTACTGCTTTACGGCAGAAATAAGCGCCGCTGTGGTACACAATAATCTAGCCGGCTCCCAAGTGCAAAGAAGCCTCCTACTGGTAGCATGCGATCTTAAAATACTAAATTTCAAGAAGTATCTCAAAAACAATATTACCTGTTTGTTATCACATATATATGTTAATTAATTAATTATAAAACATGCGAGCACGCAATATAATCGCTAAACAAAAATTTAGTTCACGTTTCACACTGTTACTATGTAACATCTCAGCCGAA
Source organism: Leptidea sinapis (assembly GCF_905404315.1). Classification (NCBI taxonomy): domain Eukaryota; kingdom Metazoa; phylum Arthropoda; class Insecta; order Lepidoptera; family Pieridae; genus Leptidea; species Leptidea sinapis. Next base: position 7,570,317 of record NC_066312.1, on the reverse strand, counting down.
GCATCATAATAATTCATAACATATGGTCCAATGGGGTCCCTTAAAATACCAACGAGTCTTCTGTATGGGCCCTTTCAATTTCTTACAAACATATGTATATTGTGCGTTAACAATTTATAAAAATTGTTATATTGTTAGTTGTCTTATTTCATAGATTAAAAGTATATTTGTAAAGTTCATTTTGAGACAATTTTGATATGATAATAAATTATAAAAACACATTAAAATAATTTCAACACCACAAACCTTAATTGGACTGTACCGCGATATCTCTAATAACGTAGTTAAATACTACCAAATATATGAGCGATAAAGTAAATGAATACGTAATGCAAATCTTCAGCGAAATAAGATCGAAATTGACTCAAGATGTTAAAACTACGATAAAATCTTACCATTACATTATAAACGTAACTAATTTCCTTTATAAAGTATAATATTGAAGTACAGCTAACTATTATTATTACTACTAATAATATCAAAATAAATATACTTAATTACACCATCATAACAAATAAATTCCACGGCGTCACAAAAGACAAAAAATAACAATGGATGCACTTAATGCTTAACTCATCTGTATGTAAAATTAATTGGATATTGCAACGAACTCTGAAAATAAATAGTACATAGAAACAGAATTACGTACATTTCCTCGTCAATTCTTCAATCATCTCTTCTTAAATAAAGTTGTATTAAGGTAAGGGCCAGGGTAGCCCAGAGAAGTTGACAGGGCCGCCGAGACCGGCATCCGCTTCCAGGAGGCTCATAATGACAGCCATGGCTGCCTCTCCGTTGCCGTCGATGGGTAAGGGGGGTGAGGCGGGCGGAGGGGTGTTAGTTGCCGCTCCCCCCACTTCCGTTAGTTCGGGGGATGCATCCGCGCCTGCAGCACTTAGCGACACGTTGTTCCGCACTTCGCTGTATCCGTGGATATCACTGCCGAGTATGTTGTCCACTAAATTCGCCTGCATAACGCGATAGTATGTATAAATTAAGTTTGAGTTAACATTCATCACTTGTCGGAATAAATCAAAATGAAAATATAACAATAGCAATTAATAAAATAATCAATATAACCCTTAATGGACTCCAGTCATTTTACAAGGCCGAGCCTGATATTCAACAACGACACGCCACAAATTAGAACACCATCCACATCATCTGATGTGCGGCGGTCCTCCACAGTGCGGTTTTCAAGCTACTTTCTTCCACATATGACCAAGCTGTGGAATGAGCTTCCTTATGCGATGTTTCCAGTACGATAAGACATGATTAGACACAAAAAAGGGCGTAATTTCTAATCTCTTCCATTAAAAAGGGCTCAGCGACCCTAAAGATGTATAAGCTTCTATGAAAATCAAATAACCAAGTTCAAATCATCGAAATATATTCGGAGCCAATGAAGACACTACACTACTTTACCTTCGACCGCACTGTTCTTGCAATAAGGCATTCAACAACAGCTTTACTTTCCTTTGCAGGTGATGTTCGGTACACTGGGCTTTATCTAATTAATCTACTTGATATTGCAATCTGCTGGTGTATAATATTATGAGTACTAAAACAATCCAAAACTTAAGAGTATCTCAAAGAGAATAACCTGAGTGTATTTTCTGCCCAAACCCCGGTGCAATTATAACAACCCATTTGTATGATAAGGCATATTGAATTACATTAAATGCAGAAAACTGTAATATGCCAAAACATCAAGATACCATACAATAAGCAAACAAAGCAATTAAAGTTTATAAACAACATGATAAACATGTGCAATATATATATATACATATAAATAAAATTGGAGTGTCTGTTTGTAATATGTAAATAAACGTTTTTTACAACATGTATATGAATATATATACGGTACATACACCAAAATAATATTTTTTACAATTTTTGTCTGTCTGTCTGTATGTTTGTTGCGGCTAATCTCTGAAATGGCTAGACCGATTTTGACGGGACTTTTATTGGCAGGTAGCTGATGTAATAAGGAGTAACTTAGACTACGTTTATTTTAGAAATAATCTTATTTTAGAAAAAAGAATAATGTTGCAATGTATCTAGAACAATTAGAACCGCAGTTACAGATAATATGTTTGACGTTAAGCATGAGAGCTCCAAATTCAGAAATTGATATAAAAAATAAATGTGCACTAGTTGTTGACTTATTGCTCTACAAGCCACTACAAGGTCGAGAAAGAAAACAAATAAATGAAAATCTAGAATATTTATTAAATTAGATGGTGTATGATAATGAAAACAGCTGTATGAAATAATAATATAATGATTGTTGATACATCTATGTTCTAGTTGGCGTGGTAATTGTGTTGTCATCTACAGTGACATCGTACCGACCACAGAGACACTTAGTCTTACCACGGAAAGAACTGTTGACAAGTAACGAAACAGTTCAATTACCTATTTCATAAAAACTTAAATCAATAGAATATATAAGAATGTTATTTTAAATAAAAATTTCATCGTATCACTCGTTTCGTATTGATATCGAAACGATATTCAACGAGGGAATTTTATTGATTATGCTGAAATGTATTTCTTATTGCAAAAAAAAAGAAGTCTCTGTTAGTCAACTTTGGTATTTGTGAACGGAATAACATCCGGTCCGAGGTTCGAGTCTCCTTAGGAGACGCCCCGCGACTGAGGAGGTTTTAAGTCGGTATGGGGTCTCCGCTTGCGCGGACACTCGAGTCTGACATATTACGCCCCGTTCCGGGGCCTAAATATAAATAAGTAACTGTATTTTCCTCCTCTCGAAAAAAAAAGAACGGAATAAGAAAAATAACGAGTTTCTTATTATGAATAAATATATAGGTACCAAAGAATCTTAGAAGATTAAACATACTGAATTTTCTTTGATTAACGCGAGTGTAACATTTAAATAAAACAAACACTTTAGAAGGATTAAAACACGTGTAATTAAGAACCCGACCTTTCAAGATCTTTCCAGATCTGTGAGTCCCCCTAAAAACGAGATCTGGAAAGGTCTTGAAAACATCGGCTTAACTAAAATAAAAATGTAACTTTTACGCAAAAATCTAATGTAAAAACACAGTTACAATTACACGCCTTTTAAACCTTAATTAATCAAAATAGTGAACAAAATGTGCAAAGCATAATGAAAACCACCACACAAATTAAATTAAAGAATGGAATTTATAATATTAAAATCATTATAAATTACCTTCGTTTACATTTACCCAAAATGACCTGATACAACAGACAATCACATTCAAACTTAATAACGATCACACTCCCGATTCAATTATTCAAAATAAAAAAGCAGCCAAGAATGAATGAATTAAGTTCTAAATATTTTTCAATTTCTCTGTTGCTCATTTACTTTTTTATTGAAAAACCCTTATAGAATCTTCGAGATGATGGTCACTGTAAGTTTTGATAAGAATGAATTACCATGAAACATAAAAATGCTTAAAGTGTAGTTGCAACAATCTTCGAAGTTATTCGATTAATCATATTTCGGTTTAAAAGATTCGAAGTGTTGACTTCAGGTCGGTCTCTGGGTTGCCACAGACGAAAAACGGTTACGTGTTCTCACATTACGGTCAAGTACCGTCGAGTGGAACCCGTTACCATGGGCGTGCCACAGGGTTCTATTCTTGGGCCATTCTTATTCCATGTATACATAAATGATTTACCGTATTTTGTACAAAATAAGCATGAGAGAGTATTGTCTGTGATACTTCTTTACTTTTTAAACTACGTAGACATCATACTGCTTTTGATGACATGAACAATGCTATATCTAAGGTAGTTGAATGGTGCACATCGAATAATTTCCTTCTGATTAATATAATGATAATCATCAGTTACGACGGGACAAGCAAGGCAATCTGATGGTAAGTGAAGAGCGCCATCCATTGTGGTGCAGCACAGATTAGGATTCTTCGCGGCGTAACGATACTCACTGTATTACAAAGATAAACTACACTGGCAAAGGGCAATGGAAGATATCCACCGTTTATATTTTTTATTTCTTCGTGTCTATTTTCGAGTCTGCATTTATTAATTGATGATTAAGAATATAGTTGCCAAAGTCATTGGGATGTAACACAGAAAAAACTATCAAAATATTAATAATAGTCTCGGTGGCCGAATAATTCCAATAACTAGGGGGCCGTTCAAATTGAAACTATTGCACACTATTGCGACTGGCAAGAAAACTGCACAGACTGTTGCAGATGTTTAAGCATTTTTATATTTCAGAATGAAAGAAATTCTGCAAAGTAACCTCTGTGCCACACTAATAACACACATAGAACGTGCTAATTCATGCTCACAGATCGCACACACCTGTTGGTTGAACAATGCGTCCTGCAGCAGGTCGACGGGCAGGTCAGGGGAGAACTCCGTAGAGGAGCGGCGCAGGGCCACCTCCGCGATGGCTGAGCCCACCTTATGCGACTCCACCTGCGAGTCTATCAACCGCTGCATCTCCACATCAGCCTCCGTCAGCTCGGGCTCTGTCGACAGAACCAATTTATTCATAAACTACTCTCAAAGATCTCACTCACAATAAAAGTATATATAAAACTAAAAATGTGGGGCTCATCTAATCTCTATTTCATCGCACTATACCTAATCTGTGGTCCTAATCGTATTTTCTTTCATTAACGCGAATGTTACACAATTGAAACCATCCGAAGATACAGTTTTAACTAGTTTCGGGGTCAGAGGTAAAAAAAAAACACTTTTTAAACGACCCGACCTTTCCAGATCTCGTTAAGGGGATCGCAGATGAAAATTATGGAACGGCTTTAAGATTTTAGCGTATAGGTATTTCCAGGGTATTTTCGGCAATAAAATGTCTGTGCAAACAGTCTCCTACACATTAAGAACGTCGAAAAAACGTTCATATGTATTTGAAAACACTTTGGCGGCTATTAAACCATACATGTTTCGAACGAAAGCAATATATCTATCCTTTGCACCACAGACGCTTAATTAACGAGGTATATGAACTAAGAGTAAGTGTGCATGATTGTTTATTTAACAGATAAGCCCCTTCTTCCATTTCATGGGACATAAAAATTCACCTAAGTTTTTTTTATGAAAATAAGGAACGAGACCGGTGGACGTTCAGCTGATGGTAATTGATACGCCCTACGCATTACAATGTAGTGCCGCTCAGGATTCTTGAAAAACCCAAAAAATTCTGAGCGGCACTACAATTGCGCTCGTCACCTTGAGACATAAGATGTTAAGGGCCTCGTTCACCATGTCCAAGTAAAGCTGTGATTAGTAACTTCTCAATTAACGTTAATTGGAAGCTACATGTTATGAGTATCTTTTGACAATTTCACAAGCGAAAATTATGTCTTGAGTAACTACTGATTGGTTAAGTGAGTAATGAATCTATCACACGTCATATTCGTTCAATTTTACGACAAATATCACTTGTCAAACGTCATTGCAGATTGTCATTTATGATTTTGTTAAATGTTGAGCATTCATTTCACTGTTTAGCGCCAGATGTTTGTTTACCTTTGAAACTAGAAAGCATCTGGAAATATTTTAATACAGTTTTTGTCATTTGGTTACTTGTGTGAATATCATTATTATGGATGAAATTAAAAGAGAGAGAAGTGCATACTTTACACGAGACGGATATTTTGGTATTATTAAATAGAAATATGGTGATATCTTGGAATTTAAATATTCGCATACTTGGTATTTGTTCCATGGAATAATAATAATCTTAACTCGTCCAATTGATGATCAATCAAATCGAATAAATCCATATCCAATAATTTATTTTTATGCTACCTCTGAAAAGATGCACAAAACAACAAATGATAATAATAGTAGGCACATAATATCATGCAACTGTCAAGTAACCGTGATAATTCGCAGAAGATGTGGGAAGTAAGTTACGGGACAGTTAATCTTAAGATTAGTGTTACTTTAAGGTCGTGAAATTCGCATGTTATGTTACTATTGACTTTACTCAGTGATTAGCTTACTTGATAGTTTACTTGAATGTGATGAAAGAGGGCCTAAGCCTCATTTGTCCAGTAATTTCACTAGCTACGGCGCCCTTATGTTTCACGGCAGAAATAGGCGCTGTTGTGGTACCCATAATCTAGCCGGCTTGCTGTGCAAAGGAGCCTCCCAATGGTAAAACAGTTATGTGAATCAATCTGACATTTTAAAATTAATCGGTGCAAAAACTTTCAAAGCGCGTACACTGTTTTTAAAACGTCTTTAAAGGTTAACTAGGCATGGTATTCCCATAGACTTATGTGACACCCTAAATCGTTTGTTCTTCTAATTGTAGAAAACCCTTTACCTTCTCTTTGAGGCATGTCCGTCGCGGAGACAGAGTGGTTCTTGTATGTTTGCGAGCCAAAAACGTCCGGCTGAGGATCAGCGATCGATGACAGGACAATATTATTCGCTACGAGACTCTCAACTTCCTTTGTCCATGGGTTTCTAAAATAAGTAAAAAAAACAATTAAAATTACTAACTTACTCGATCGCAGCTACAATTGCATTTGTAGAAAAAAAAACGTTTCGTGCAATCGTGCAAATAACTAGATCTTGCAGAAGTTACAACAACTTGTTAAATGAAGTAGACCTGGATATATTTTCTACATCTAGCATCAAATTAAAAAGAACGATAATTAATAGGTTTTTTCCTGATCAAATAATTGTAGTTAAGTTAGTTTTAAAGCGTAATATTTCATCCTAGCAATAGTTTTTAAAATATGTGGAAACTTTTAATTTTAATTATTTCATAAGTTATCATTATAAGCTAGCTGTAAAATATTTAAAATATAAAACAAAAAAAGCAATTCGTAGAGAATTAAACATATATGGCTCACTTGAATGGTTTGAAGTGTGTTATAAGGCGCGCGTATATTCCATCCTTGCGTCTGAAGCAATAGGGCGTGGTCCGAGTAGGCGCGAGTCTGAGCAACGCTGCCTTGTGCGTGCGAGCGACCACGCCCAACTCTAGTCCGCTAACGTACTCATACATGCTTGTGCCGAGCAGTTCTTGTGGTAGGAAACCGAGAGCTAGCGTTACCCTGTAACACATTTTTAAAATAAAGGAGAACGGACACCTAATTTTTGAAGTGATTACTTTACATGGGAGGGTAATCCGCTTCGTAACGTAACAAGCTAAGGCGGCAGTTTGTCTGGATTCCCTTTCTGACACGCATACGGCAGCGATAGGCAGGTTCCTCCTCACTCACTCCAACCAATTGTTACTTTTATAGGATAAAATAATGATTCTAATAATGTACATACACAAAATTAAAATGTACATATTCAAGAATTGTTACTACGAATAAAATATATATATTTTTTTATTTATTTATTGACACACCAACAGCATTACATACAAAACATTAAAAATAATTATGGTCTTATAGGTTTATAATCAGGTATAAATGCCAGTTACTGGTGCATACACCACTCTCATTGCAAGTTCGACCTACAAATTTAACAAGGATTTAAGCAAATTACTAACAATAATAGATACAATATAACGGAGAAATAGTTTATATGAATATCAACTAACATTATATTATTATTTACAAACAGAAATGTGCGGTTAGTTTTTTTTTCAGACTTGACTGTGTCATGAAAAATATCAAAATCTTTTATGGACGCGGAAAATCGATTGTACTCAGAACACATCCTTGATAATGGAGAATGTTTAAGGGCATTTGTCCTACTTACTGGTTCCACAAGTATGTTATGTATATTTCACGATAAATAGAAGATTTTAACTATAAAAAAAATCTTACCTTACATTATCATCTTAATATACATAAAATTTAGTACTTTTCTCAATTAAAAAAAAATAGTTCAACTTAGATAAGTTTAAGTTATCACTTTTGTGGAGCGTCCCAGGACGCACTCGTTTTAAAAAAAAATAGAATAGGAGGTCAAGCAAACAACAGAAGAAAAACAGGACTCCATTCACTCCAATCCACACTCAGGATGTACGTTAGAAACATCGTGGATGTGTTGTGTACGTAGAAGTTTTTTTTTCCTATTTAATACGTTGGAAGGAATTGGCACAACCTTATGTCTTCTTTTTGCATAGTAAAAACACGAATTAATCGTATTATGTAGAATACATACATTGGGAAAGACATACCTTTGATCGACGAAGAGAAATTTCCCATCAGGCGCGTGCCTTGAGATGAACATCAGCTGTCGCGTTGGCGGCTCAGATGCACAAGTAGCTGGTGATGCGGGGACTCGGTCAGATGAAAGCATGGAAGGCAGGGCGCGCACCACGGCCACCAGACACGACATGTTGCACGTATCATCCTCCACGCTCCCCTCACCACACAGACTACTTGGCCCGCTGCTGGTGCCACCTTCACACATTTCCGCTGGCGCCCATGACTTGAGGTATCCTGATATATCATGAATTATATAATTATTACTCATAAGTCAATTTCCTAATAAGCAATTATTGGGGTTATCAACTACAAAATAGATCCTATAGATAGAGCCACAACCTGAGAGTTTGACAAGACATATGAATATTTATGAACCATATGTTACTCGAGCGGTTGGCTTAATTGGAAGAGCGCTCGAGTCGCGCATCGTTCATAAATTTTTGGTACAAATTAAAGTTAATAATGTAGTTAACTAAAAAAAGAAAACAAAGAAAAAGACCAAGTTTTACAGTCAAGTGACAGTGACACAGATCTTGACGAAGAACCCAAGCCCAACCCAATAATAACAGCTCTGATAGTCCAAACAAAATTACAAATAATACCAAAATTTAATTGATGATTGGTTTTGTTTCATCTGCGGAGAAGAGAAAGTTATGGACGTGAGCTGTGATTTTGGGGGCAAATATTTCCATGAAATTTGCGTTGGACTGCCCAGAGATGATAAGCAACAATTTATTTGTCCTAATTGCTCCAATTTAAAAAGGAAGACTGATAAAAACATATGATTTATTTGATGTAGATTTTATTACGTTGTTTTTAACTTTATTTTATGTTCTTAATTTTGTTTCATCATTTGGCCTACTTTTAAAACTGGGTAAAGGCTACTTGAGGTGAATTCTCCCACCCAGGCGGGAGATATTAGCCGAATGTCACTTTCATAAACTATTAATGATGTATCAATCTTTATTAGGAGATAATATAGCTAAACAATGCTGGTTAAGGTACAATTAATAGAAAACAGCGATTTGTCAGTAGGTCTACAAAGATTTATAAGTATTTTCGAAGGCGGTCATATTCTCCCGGTTTCCGATGGAAAATTGAGATCAATGTTAGTAAGTATCGGGTTCGTTTGCACATTATATATTTATCTAACGCGGGTCTCTCGACAAGAAAAAGCTTTTTCTCTTGAAAAGGCTTTTATATAGGTGTTCTTAATTAAGGCGACACTAAATGCCAGCGACCTTGAGCGATATGAGTTCACGGCTGCCGGCCCGCCATCTATGTAACAAAGCCAATATTTTCAAAATTCTTGCGTGGAAAACAGTTTATATGCTTACAATCCTCGTTATTCACTACTAATCTGAATAAATGAACCAACACAAAAAAGTACAAAGCTATAAGAATAACTTTTCTGAGAGAAGTACCAAAATAATGCGTCACGCCATGCCAAAAAACTTGTTTAACTTCAAAGAAAAGTGGTAGTTCAAAGAGGCTCGGCAGTGTTAACTATAACCAACAGCAAGCATTAGTAACTTACAAATAAGACTTAAGGATATGTGTAACAGGATTAAGTAGTGTTCATAGCTCGAAATGCTATACTTTCACCATAAAACTTGTCTAAAAACACCATGTTTGCCTAAGCATACATTAAATATTGGGTGATTTTGGGTTGTTATAAAAAATACCCAATCCTACTCATTTGTCATTCTAATTCTAATTTAATAACGAATTAAGAACAGCCTTAATTATTATTATTATTTGAAGAGGGTGGCTATTTCCTAGTCCTAAAGATTCCTAGTAACACCGCGTCCAATAAAGAACAGCCTTATTTGAATGATAAAAAAAAAATAAGCTAATAGTTATAAGTGAATAAATTAATTTGTGAACATCGAACAAGTATTGCGTTCGTAAAGCCCCTCAAGGAAAAAGCTAAATAGCATTTAAAATAAAAACCTGGTCAGGTACTTCGAGGTTTCTGAATAGGTACTGGAAGGGCTTCCAGAGAAGGTTAGACGGCGCGGCGCAAAGAATTGCGTATTCATTTCAATAAATGAAAACTAATAAAACAACATTTTTATTATTACACATTGCCTACCCGTTCATTTAAACTGACTACTTCCTATCTACATCTATATATATATAAATGAATTGCTGTTCATTAGTCTCGCTAAAACTCGAGTACGGCTGGATCGATTTGGCTAACTTTGGTCTTGAATTATTTGTGAAACTCCAGAGAATGTTTAAAAGGTGAATACATATGAAAATCTTCGAAATTAAATAAAAACAAAAATTTTGTTTTTCCTTTGATGTGTCCCCCGTCGTTCACAAATCAAAAGATTAGTTTAAAATGAATAGCTAATTAGAATCTTTATATCGTTCGAACTTTCTCCGGAGGTAAAAAAAAATAAGTTTGTATTCTTATTACTTTATACGGCAATACAACGTTTGCTGGGTCAGCTAGTATGCAATAAAATAAAAATTTACAGTTGTCGAGACTGCTGATAGAAGTGAAAACTTAGATTATTTTAGTATTAAAATTTGAAATTTCATAATGTTTAAAAACAAATAAATTATTAATTTCTATTTATTTTGAAAACTTTTTTTTTTTTCAAAATATATCAATCAAACACTATATCAACAATGCACAATATATGTACACATTGAATTTTTCACTAAATCCATTAAATTTCACTTATAAGATATACTAATAATGTTGAACAATACGTCAGCTGTATAGCTACAGGTATACTGATTTTTTCCTGGAAAAGCAGGACAAACGAGCGTACGGGTCAAGTGGTGTACCTACCTACTGATCCCCTAGAATCCCCCAAGGAAACTTCTTTCATCAGTGTCTAACTATATATATTAATTATTTATTTATCAAGTGCGCCAGTCATGAGCATGTCGGTGACGCGAACCCATAAGATTTGCCCCTACCAAAAAATACCCAACGTCGCTAAAGAAGATTTCACTTTAAAACAAAAAAATACAAAGCGTTTCTTATTACACACAGCAGGCTTACCCGTGCATTGCACAACGTTGTACTTCCGTTCCGGTTTACGCGTAGTAGTCGGTCCTCCTTCTTCGTCTTTGACGTCATTTCGCGGCAGATTTCGGCACTTAATGCGGCACGAGAACGAGCGTCGCGCACCCGTACACAGCCTTGACGCGCCAGACACCAGATCAGTTTTCACGGGCATCATCGCTAATTGATAAAAATATTGGTATTTTTACAATGATATTCAACATTAAAATTATTTATGACCATAAAGGAAGAGACGAGCAGGACGTTGATGGTGATAATACTGCTGACTTCCTCATTTCTTATTCGATCCGAGAGAGATGCTTGTAGCAGGGCCCTTGATAAGATTGTCCTTTCTCATAGGGGCCATAATTAGTTGCCACATCTCTTTAGCGATTATTATCACTAAACCAGTGGGAGCCATCTTTGCACAGATGCCAGCTAGATTATGGGCACTGCATAGTGAAATTACTGGGCAAAACTTAACATCTTATATCTCAAGATGACGAGCGCAATTGTAGTGCCGTCCAGAATTTCAGGTTTTTCAAGAATCCTGAGCGTTACTGCATTGTAATGGGCAGGGCGTATCATACCATTCAGCTGAACGTCCTGCAAACGAATAAGTAATGAAAACACTGTGAAATGAGCGCTGAACAACACAACCTAAGTCTTACAGTAAAACATATCTCCCTAAGATTACTACCTGGGATAGGTACATATTCTAATTTTATATTATACTTGACAGTACTAACTCTTAGCATCGATGAGCCGCTCTCTGGGACTCAACTCAACAGCTGACAGCTGTTCCTTCACTTTTGAAACGTCTTTCGGGTGCAGTATGTCGAATAGACTCTGTCCCAGCAACTCCGTCTGAAATTTGCGGTAGTTTGAATTATCTAATTAACTATCTTAGACCAGATAGAAAACTTATCCTGTGTCTTTATTACATTATTGTGTTATAATCGATTTCAATAACAAAAACTTTAAAAAGATCAACATAAATTTTTAATTTAAATAATTTCTTAACCGACTCAAACGTAGGAAAAATATAAACTTCTCTTCTAAAGAATTATAAGAATTCTACGATAAATTTGTCATGCATATTATCATCATATATCAAAAGCAAAAATTTTAGACGACACCAACACCAAAGTTTGCAATTTGCACTTTCTTTGGATATCTTGAGATGTCATATCGAAGTGGAAATACAATTAAGATCAATAAATCAACACTCAAAGCTCAGTAACGCTCCCGTGGTTCCTGGTGTAAAGAGGAAACATGGATGGTGGCAATCTATTACCGTCAGGTAAACCACTTGAAATTTGTACGCGTATTCGATTCGACAAAAAATAGTTATGCAAATGTTGTGTAATAAGGGGTATTAAAACACTAATGTGGGTTTTATCACACGGGGCGAACCGAGTGTGATAATAGTATTACATGAGTGTTTTAAGACCTAATTATCAACAGTTGCATACAAGACCTTATCTACACTCATAATATTATGAATCCTCTATAAAAGATTCTGAAACAGTTGGCATACTGCTAACATTAAAAAAGCCCGTCCTAGAAACCATAATATCATCCAAAGGAGTGTTGTTATGAAAACGGATGATGTAATGTTGTACTGAATTTCATTACAACACTCGTATGAATATATTATAATATAATATTGACACACTTTTCACACAAATTATCTTGCCCCAAGTTAAGCATATATAGCCTGTGTTATGGGTTACAAAATAATGATATATTTAATACAATATACTTACTTAAACAAACATAAATTCATATAAACAAACATATAAACATACATAAATGCATTTAAACATCCATGACTCGGAAACAAACATCCATATTCATCATATAAATGCTTGCACCTACCGGGATTCGAACCCGGGTCCTCTAGCTTAGTAGGTACGATTGCTAACCACTCGGCTATACAGGTTGTCAAATGAATGATGTAATGGTTGTAAGGACATTTTAATGTTTAATGTTGGCAATAATCTAACTGTTTTGGAATCTTTAATAGGGGTTAAAGCATGGGTTAGATAAACAATTTTACCTGATCATAATGTAGCATTTGCATGACGGAAGCCGATATGTACAGAATGCGCCCCCGATCACATCCGACGACCAGCAGGAAACAATCCGAGGCGGCTCTCAATACTAGTGCGTTTAGCTCCTGCTCAGAGAGAAACGCAGGGCGGGGCCTGGCTGTCAGCGGGCCGGCGGAGATCGCCCCGCGGACTGTCCTCAAGTGTTGCACGGCAAGCCGAAGTACAGTCAGCTTATCGAGCTTGCGAGCCATTGCACCACACATCGGTATCATCGTGCTCAATTCTGATATATACGTGTTCATCTTGTCACGGCGACGCTTCTCTATCTCGCTGTGGTTTTGTCTGCGAGTGTACATTTGTAGAATTGAATTACTTTATCCTTGTACGATGTGTTTATGGTTTATGATGTATTTGAAATACACTGTGTACTAAACACTTTAGGTCGAACTAACAATATTTAACAATTTCAAAATAAATAAGATGGTACCAATATCGCCATAATATAAATAAAAATTATATACAAATGAAAGATTTAAACTAGGAAGCTAGAAGTTGAACTTCGCAACGGCAAATCAATAACACTTAGTAGGTATGGCCCATTAAAATCGATCTTTGTTTCAAAATGTTCGCATAGACTGATATAGAGATTTATAATAGAGTAATATTGTATAGGTACAACGTAGACATATATTTACAATTCATTTAATGTTCATGTTGAAGAAGCATATACTTCACCTAACTAAAGACTTGGTACCTCGACTTGTGTAGGAAGCATAAAGTTTTATCTAATTTATTAAGATTATCACAATTTGCCCTTGTTTAGATTTTACCGAAACATAAATGATGTATATAGTACACTAGCTACCCCGACAGACGCTGTTATGTAGATAATAAAAAAATACTATTTTATAGGAAATTGTCAATAAAATTTCAAAACATCAAGAATTATTTCCTAAATATGCTACCTGTTGTTATAATGAAATTGTTTCACAGCGGAACTGTCAAACCGTGCGTCACTAAATACTCTCAAAGAAAATATGTCCATACAAAACAAATATTGAAAATAAAAATAATTATGGGTCCTAAATAGAAATAAAAACTATCCTGTCTCTCAAGTTGGACCAAACTGTACTCCATGAAGTAATTAATCCCCATTAAAATCCGTTCATTAGTTTAGGAGTCCATCGCGGACAAACAACGTGTCACGTAATCTATATATATTAAGATATTGAAAGGCAAGAAGTGAACGCTTGAGATTTCTCCAGAACTCACGCATAGCCCTCAAGAAGCCTACATCTACAGTCCAAGAAACGTATAATATAGGCTATAAAGGTGGTTTCTTTTTTCTTTTGAGTATCCGTTTAGTGTCACCTTCAAACATTGCTACTTTGCTTCAATCTATAAGGTTACGGAGATCATTCATAATACATATTGAATAACTATGTATTTAGTCTAACAGTAAGAGAGATAGTAAAACAATTAAAGATATATCAAATAAAAGCTCTGTTAGCAGACCGCAAAATGAGAAATAGAGAAAAACAGCATTTTTAGGTAGACCCTTACGGTGTTAGGCCCATGTGATTCCTCTGGTTTTGCAAGAACAATGACCCTTCAGGAATCTGCATGCATATTTTACGGCTATATATAGCAAGAAAGACTAGAAATATTCCACAATATGTATTGAGTTGATACTTACTTCTTGTCCGGTAAGGTATTGCGTGTAGATCGAGAATCTTCGGAACACCTATCTTCGTAAGTATTGGCAGAACTGAAACAAAAGTTTTATGAAACTTCTAAAGTAGTAGTTACCATAAAAAGGTTTCAAATTAAGTCAGTAGCAATTCTATGGAACTTTTCATGTTTAGCGTGTGGACAACAATCATTACGATTCTATATAAACAAAAATCGGAACATTTTTGCTACGCTTGCTAATATTTTCGAGCAGAGAGTCGATGCAGTCTGTTAATTAAGGCATAACATCGCCCAATAGACATAAGGGAGAATAATAAACCATAATGTTAACACCAGGAACAAACATAAACGGAAAATAGTTGAGTATTTCGAATGGGTTGACGTATTTAAAGATGTCCTGAAATATCTCAGTAACTCACGGGTCACGGATACATCTATATCTACTTTAGTAGATGTATCGGTGTGTAACGGAGATTAATGATCTTCACCTTTGCGTCTTGTTTGGTCGTGATAAGCGTTCTTGCTGTGATTGCTGTGATCCACCTAGAATATTCGCCGTAGTGTTATAGTATGACGCACCAAATACGATGCATTTATAATAAAGAAAGCAGAGGTAAGTAAGTATGCAATGCAAGCACCATGCATACTCATTCAATGATTAGTATCTTCGTAAGGCCGAAATTCCTCTCGGGTTACTTATTTATCACATTTGAACAATATGCACATGCATATGCATATGCATTTTTGTTAAATTTTTATTTCAATAGGTGCCTAAATATTTTTATATCATGCTAGCTGCTAGTAGGTTGGTTTTACAGAATCATATTATGTCGTAAAACGCTGAAGTGAGTTTGGTACTTATTATAACTTTATTTTCGCAGTGTGCAGCAGTCCTGTTAGCCCTACAGTATCTTACAGTTTCGTTGCCAGTGGAGGTACCGCTTCTGTGTTGATTTTCCGAATTATCTAAGGGCGTCGTTAGTACACGGATCCTGGCCTAGGGTTTGGCGGAAGGAATAAGTTGTTCTAATTGACGGTACAAATACTATCAGTAAGTACTAGACTATAGCCTATGGCGAGGCGTCAATTCGAATTCGATGCGTGCAACTCGTCACAAAACTGTTATCTCCTCCAAACCTACGGAGACGGTATGGTGTAACATCACTTATTATTTATTTTTTTACGGAAAAGGAGGACAAACGAGCGTACGGGTCACCTGGTGTTAAGTAATCACTGCCGCCCACCTGCAACACCAGAGGAATCACAGGAGCTTTGCCGGCCTGTAAGGGCGGTTTTTCTTTCTGAAGGTAAATAATGTAAACAGTTTGTTATTTTGAAGTGACTGTTAAGATTTGAAACAGCGACATCTCAAGTCAATTTCCTAATATGCAATTATTGGTGTTGAGCAACTGTAGAGCAGATGGAGCCACAATCTGAGTGTTGAACAAGACATACTATCATTTACTCGGACGGTTGGCACAGTTGTTAAGAGCGCTGTGACGGAACCCGAGAGGAGCGGATTCGAGTCCCGCGTCGACCATGAATTTTGGTACAAAATTAATCTTGTATATTGTCAGTAATATTACTTACTATGATGATGGTTTCCGTTTGCGTGTCGCGCTTGCTGGATTAGGAGATGGCGTCGTCGCGGAGTTGCATAATGGTGCCGACGGTCCTGACAGAGGCACTTCACAGTTCTCCATCTCGTAGGAATCCGTGCTATGATTGAAAAACCAATAATTACTACAGTAACACACACAGTGCCGGATTAAGCAATCGTGGGGCCTGTAGCAAATCCTTTGAAGGAGCCCTTAATCTATATTGGTAATAGTCTGTTACCGAGTGTCTGACGATTGTCTTGGTAGGAAAAGTTGTAAAGTTTGACGTTTTTGTGATATCAAGTAAATTCAATATACCAAAAACTTAAAAATATTACGCTCAGTTAAAGATGAGGGGGTTTAAATATGCGGGGCCCCCTTTCGCGCGGGGTCTGTAGCATATGCTACTCTTGCTATACGGTTAATCCGGCACTGAACACACTCAGGAAAATAACACGCAGAGACTTATACGGCCTTACAAATAAACTTAGTACAGTCTTATACACGAGAATAAACCACGAATAGGTATGCAAAATGTTTACAATTACACATTTTGCTTTATGATTGGTTTATTCGGACGTATAACAACACTGTCAATACAATCGTATTGACAGTGTTGTCAACGATATATTCAACATTTTGTACATTCTTCATTTATTCTCAGGTATAACTTAATTAAAAGTTTGTTTTAAAGCTGATTGCTGTAACTAGTCGAAATAACCTTCATGGTGTTGCAAGTCTTACGGCCGTTCCCAATATACTATCTACAGATAGAAATAAATTACTACCTTCTACTGTCAGTAATTAGCTGTCAATAATCTGAAGCTGTCCCAATATACCCGATAAATCATTCTTATCGCCATATATTGCGACGCGTGAATTGCAATTTCCATACAAATTTCTATCGCTAGGAAGCTATACGTCGTCCCATTGACAGACAGCGCTAAGACAGAATAGTTACGATTTTTATCTCAAGTAAGAGATAGACTGAATATTGGGAACGGTCGTTAGGCTACACTTGGCGTCGACGTTTCATACTATCAGTAGTTTAGTCTAGTACATAGTTTCTCAACCTTATTTTGCTCACCGCCCACTTTGAGAATATGTTTTTTTCTAGAGTATTTTCGTGTATTTTTTGCCTTTTTAGACTATATTTTTTAATCTACCCACGCCCCATCTGCGGCTGCTCAATGCCCCCTAATTTTCTCTGGGTCTTCTAATCTAATTTTCGCCGAAAGTCTCAAACGCACACAAGGGGGCGTTATCGCCCACGTTGAGAACCTATGGTCTAGTACATAAAACGCGTATTACACGCCGTAGCTGACACAATCTTATCTGTAATGTTACGTGCATCCGATACGTTTCATATCGGATGAGAACTATCCAAAAATACGCTGAAGCTCATCAACATAGACTTCACCATCACGTAAATGTGTAAATGAAAAAAAAAGAAAAAAAAAACTAAACCTTCTATTAGTAGATATAGTTATAACTCATCTAAGTGAAATTATATATTTTTATTATCGCGCGGGAGCCTCGGATTTTTCCGGGATAAAATGTAGCCTTTGTCCTTTCTCAAGCTCTAGTCTGTACCAAATTCCATCAAAATCGGTTCAGTAGCTCCGGCGTAAAAGCGTATCAAACAAACTTACATTCACATTTTTACTTATTAGTAGGGATACAATGTATGTTTGAAAAATAATACCGAATTCAAGAAAAATTGTGATCTGAATTCATTCAATTCAAAAAGATAAATTGTAGGTGCCGTTTATCAAGTAAGCTAGGCATAAGGGCGCCACCACGTGAGATAAGTAGGATATTGCCACCTGCGATTGTCACACTCGCCTTTCACTGGGGTGTCAATCTTTCGCGGGTGAGAAGATACATTTCTCCCTAGGTGCGTTGATATACTTTATCTACACACCCATGCTTTAAATCCTCTATTAAAGATTCTAAAATAGTTAGCTTATTGCCAACATAAAAACACCCAAAGTCGTAATAACCATTACATCACCCAATCGTGTGTTGTAATGAAATTCAGTACAACATTACAACATCCGTTTTCATTATATCGCTCCTTTGGATGGTAATATGATGGTTACTAAGACTGGCTATGTTATATATGTTAGCAGTGAGCTAACTGTTTCAGAATCTTTTATAGAGGATTCATATTATGGGTGTTGATAAAGTCTTGTATGCAAGTGTTGATAATTAGGCATTAAATGTGATACTATTGTCACACTCGATAAACACACATTCGTGTTTTAATACCCTTATTACAGAACAGTTGCATAAATAACTAATTTCTATCAATGTATTTGCGAGAACTCACAAATGGGGTCCCCTCATCTTGTGCGGGTCTTCGGCGGCCTGGTGCGACATCGAGAGCGGCGCGTGCGCATCTCCGGTCTGTACCGAAACGCCCGCGCCGCTCGCCATGTCGCCCCCGCCCGTTGTCACCTCGAAGCCCGCAACCGGCCCCACGTTCGATCTGCAACAGTCATTATAAAATATAGTTTTCTTGACGCGCACCGCTCAAATTGGCAAAATATTATCTACATATGATATAAACTGCCTGCCTCATATATGCAATGCGGAACAATATAAGCAATTTTATTTTTAGAATGAGTTTTTTCTATAATTTATTCTTTGATTAACGCGGGAATAACATATTTAAATAACATACTCTAATCTATATCATAAATTTAAGAGATTTCCACCTATATACGGACTCATCACGATATCTCTGGACTTGGTAGGAATATTCCTTTTACTGAGTAGAGGTCAGCTAAGAAAGGGATCTTACGAAATTCCACCCGCAAAAGTCTTTTTCTATATTTTATATATATATAAGTATATAATAGATCATAAATAAAAATTTATATTCGTTCGTTGAAAATCGCAGTCTCGAGTTGAGACTCAAGGAGTTCTTAAGGGTTGTTTTTACTGATCGTTTTGAAATAATTACACAAAATCGTATTCATATAGAAGTAATATTATATTTCATTTACCCTACTATATGTTGCTATTCCAGAAATTTTTCACAACGTTACTAACTTATAAATAAAACATTAGCAAGGTAGTCAGGTTTCGAGAAGGTAACTCGACACAATTGTTTATTTAGCGCCATTTATTTTTTCGTATTTGGTATTTGCTGTAAATGGACTGTGGTTGGCATTAACATCCAGACAATAATCTCTTTTTTATAATGTTAAAAACGCGTAACAATCCTTAAAAATGTATTATATTTCAAAAATAAAATAGATAATACTATTTTAAAATAATGATCTACCAACAATGCCTTTGCAGACATTATTTCTCGTTAACATTAAGTAACAGATACGTATCTAACTTCCGTTGCATAATAATATGCAATGAGTCTTATAATATTATCCATGTGTTCGCAGATAGCAGTGGGAACGTGCGCATCGCATGCTGCTCTCGCCCTTGACATTGGCGTATCACAGATCGAGATAATATCTACAGGTACATAGACACATCAATCAATGTTCAGATATATCAATACTACCTAGCGACAATCAACTTGGAAAAAAACTCCATCGCATTGAAATGGAGTCTGGTTCTTTTTTTCGTGTATAGTAATATTTTCGGTGCATCATGACCGAGTACTTAAAAACATATAAAAAATTAAAAAAAAACCGACTTCAAGATCACTATTTCAAAACAATAGATATAATATATACTTAATATACACTAAAAAATTTTTTTATACATTCTAATTAATTAATCTAATTCTAGTTACGATTATTGTTATTTTTGTAATCGGTGTCCTTCCGCCGCAACCCGCTCTCGCCTCTCGCCTCCTCAAGATTCCGATGAATTGAGAACCTCCTCCTTTTTTGAAGTCGGTTAAAAATATAATTTTATGAACGATGCGGGACTCGAACCCGCGACCTCTCGCGTTCCCTGCGAGCGCTCGTACCAACTGACCCAACCGTTCGAGTGACGATCGTTAATAAAATCTTGTATGCTTTGTTCATCTCTCTGGTTGTGGCTTCATCTACAGGATCTACTTTACAGTTGATAACCTGCTCAACCCCGATACTGATGTCACGTGCATATGAGTACATATTTATGTGATTTTACGCAAAATTTATTCGACAATGCAAGTTAAATAGATAAATTAGCCCTTTATCTAGACTACTGTATATCTCTGAGTTCAGTGTGCCTATTCGCAAATTTCACCTCTAACAGTATCATTTAACTGGTCAGTTCCACTGGATTTTAGCAATGAATATGATAATGATAATAATCAAATAATACGCAATTATAAGTTTGGGAAAAAGTTTCCCAATTTATATAAAACTGAAGACACTTTTAGGGTTCCGTTGCCAAATGGCAAAAAACGGAACGGAACGGAAAAAAACGCCCTTATAGATTAGCCATGTCAGTCTGTCTGTCTGTCCGTCTGTCACAGCCACTTTTTTCTGAAACTGTAAGAACTATACTGTTGCAACTTCGTAATTAGATGTATTCTGTGAACCGCATTAAGATTTTCACACAAAAATAGAAAAAAAAAACAATAAATTTTAGAGGTTCCCCATATTTTTTATTTTTAGTTTTTTCCTCAAACCCATACTCGTGGTGTCGTATATGGATAGGTCTTCAAAAAGTATATTCTAATATAATTTTTTTCTAAACTCAATAGTTTGCGCGGAAGACACTTCTAAAGTGGTAAAATGTGTGCCCCCCACCCCCTAACTTATAAAATAAGAGAATGATAAAGCAAAAAAAAAAATATGTGCAAATTCCACCAAAAAATGGATTGAACGAGATCTAGGAAGCAGTTTTTTTTGATACGTCATAAATCGTTACAACGAACTACAAGAACTTTTAAATTATGTTACTTGCTGCTACGGAACCCTTCATGGACGAGTTCGACTCGCACTTGGACGCTTTTGTTTATGAAATTATCGACACTTCATTACAGTATGTATCATTATTAAAATGTAAATAATAATGTGCAATTTTATTCTATGAAACAGGTGGAAATGTAAAGATGCAAATTCAGGGATGCATAGACACCTTTCAGCAAATCTCTCCCAATTTAAGATTGGGATAAGTCCCAAAATTGGTGTCTGGTCTAGTGTTTTCGTGATAAAAGACGACACCTTTTATATTGATCAGTTCCGGCTGATTTCTCTCGACTACGTTTTAGTTGTTAGCAGCACAGATCCAAAACGATGGTGGTAAAAGATGATGGCAAAATGCCCTTCAAAACCAACACCTTTATGTAAATTAACCCGGGTTATGCCACAGTCTGCGAAGCCTGACGGACCTTTGACTGCGACCTTTTTTGAATGTTCATCTCGTAATTGATACACTGCACATCGCCAGTTATCAATCTCTTTAAAAACGCTTCGGTTTCATTACGTGTCAATAAGTAATCACAACACGGTTAATTAGGTTTTCTTCAGTGAGCTAGAATTTGTAGCACCCAATAATCGAGATCTATAGTGTACCTAGCTTTTTTCTAATGTGTCAAATCTCATTGTAACCAGTTCTTCAGCTATATCCTCCCCACTGATTTATCAGTGGGAGGCTCCTTTGCACAGTATGCCGGCTAGATTATGGATACCACAGCAGCGCCTATTTCTGTCGTGAAGCAGTAAAGTGTAAACATTATTGTGTTTCGGTCTGAAGGGTGCCGTAGCTAGTGAAATTACTGGGCAAATGAGACTTAACATCTTATGCCTCAAGGTGACGAGCGCAATTGTAGTGCCGCTCAGAATTTTTGGGGTTTTTCAAGAATCCTGGGCGGCTTTGCATTGTAATGGGCAGGGCGTATCAATTATCATGAGCTGAACATTCTGCTCGACTGGTCCTTTAATTTCATAAAAAAAACTGATATGCCTATCATCTTCCACTTTTAAAAAATGCAGTTAATTTTATCCGAAACAGGGCGACCAGAGCGAGGTATGTACCTTCATCCGACACACAAAATCCCGGATTGAAAATTATTTAAAAACCAATTTTGTGCTACTCTTACGGACATTGAAAAACAAAAAGAGAAATAGTGGAACCAACATTTCACATACTAATTAATGTCATTTTTGAAATGTTATATTTTTAGTGTAATCAAAACCAGCTAGATGCAAACACGAAAGGCATTTTGCGACCTTTCAAAAAATTTAATTATTACTTTAAAGTTTGATTAGTAACAAAAGTAAGGGTTACTTTTTCTGTGACGAATTCTAGAGGGATGATATATCTTATATCTTTAAACGAGCAATTCTTGTATATATATATATATATATATATATATATATAATCTGAATCTCGGAAACGGCTCCAACGATTTTCATAAAATTTAGTATGCAGGGGATTTCGGGGGTGATAAATCGATCTAGCTAGGTTTCAATTAAAAAAAAATGGTTTTATCCATGTTTGAATGAGAAACAGCTACAATAACATTAGAATACAAAGGTAAATTTCGCCACTATATACAAGACTATTATAGCTCAGATGGGACATTGGGTGATCCGGAAAGCAGAAGACCCCGGTTCGAATCCAGAAGTCCTATTAGTTTTTTTTTGTTCAAGTTTTGTACATTCTTAAAAATCCGAGCAAGGCTCAGTCGTCCGGATATTATATATTATGTTAGCCTTGACCACAACTAGGAATGGCGCATGTGACCTCCCCGATCGCCAATCACGTCAAAAACGCTGACAATGTTAACTTTGGAAATCTAACACCGGATGGTCTATACTCAGTAAGTATTTATAATAACAAATAAGTGCTATACCTATATCTACTGATTAATACCTAGTACACCTATTATATCACACCGAATAATCGTAATATATACGGTGACGTCTACATGTGGAGGTATTTCTATGCCGGTAAATATACCGACGACTTTTATTAAAATTACGTAATGTTGTACTTTTGAATTACGTTAGGTAAATTATTTTCCTAATCCTTCCTACGTATATTCCACCTTCGCACGACACGCCACAAGTTAGGATATCATCCCCACCATCTGGATGTGTGGCGGTCCTCCACAGTGCGGTTCCAAGGAGCTTTCTTCCTCGTACTACAAAGCTGTGGAATGAGCGTCCTTGTGCGGTGTTTCCGGGACGATACGACATGGGTACCTTCAAAAAAAGCGCGTACACCTTCCTTAAAGGCCGGCAACGCTCTTGTAATTCCTCTGGTGTTGCAAGAGAGTGTTTGCGGCGGTGATCAATTAACACCAGGTGACCCGTACGCTCGTTTGTCCTCTTATTCCATAAAAAAAAATATCGTAGATACCAATTTAAACTTACTTTCTCATTTAAATGTTGGAATGAACATAAGCCCCTCTTACAGATGTTTTTACAAAACAAAATTAATAACGGTGGTATAATATAAATTGCTATTATTTCAAGCATGTAACTACCAATATTATGGGATATATTTCAGCTTCGTAAGGTTTTAAATGAGGGAGGCAGAGTATACAAGTGATTGGGCGGAGCCGACGATGGGCGGTCCAAAGACACTCCTACACAAAGGTATACATTACAATAATTAATATCGATCTACATAACATAAAACTTTAAAAGTGAATTATATATACATATAAATATTTAACTCAAAATTTTCCTTTTCAATTGTCACTGAACAGGAATAAAACTACAACATTTTTATAGGCATTTTTCGACAAATGACAAACAAATTGATTCAAATATTACTTACTAATATACCTTATTACAAAACAAGTTACCTAAAAGAAAATACATATTTACAATAAAGTTTGGAGGTTGGTGCTAAGCAAAACGAAGAATTGAATAATTGCAGACACCTAGTTAATCTCATTTAGTAATTACCCCAACTTCAACGTGTTGTACTTCATATTTAAAAAAAACACAGTTATACAGCTTATTTAAAAGTGCATATTTATGGTCGATTTTTCCGCCACCCTTTTCCTATCAAAAACATAAATATGGAATAAGAGCCAATTTCGATATAATGATATATTCATTGGTTGTTGCTTGTTGAGAGCCAATTTCAATATTATAACAAAAAAAAACAAAAAAAAAACCGTTACAATTACACGCGTTTTAATCCTTTAAAAGTGTTTTACTTAAATAATTTTACAATTACAGAGTATTAAAAATCTGATTAGTTTTCTTATTAACTTTAGATAGAGAAACAAGTCTGTTTAACAGTTTCAATAATCTATCTATCCTTAGTTTAACTTACTAGAGGTAGACAAATCTATCCTTTTACGCTTAATTATATTTCAATAACCTATCGACACAAAGCATTGGACTGTTACTATATTGGACATAACTATGGATAGATAAGATATTGTCATTAAACAGTGACAGCAATGTATCCGTAACTAGAGATACGTTATTGAAAACGGCCGTAAGCCTGCTTCAGCCTAAGTTTTGACAACATCTTTCGTTCTTTCGCAAAGGAAACTGCCAGCTATTATAAGAGCTTGCATTCAAAGATGGGGTGGGACTCTGAATTTAAAAAGACTCTTCTTCATGTGCCTTAAAGTATGAAAGGGTTTACTGAGATCACCTTCACCAGTGGGAGGCTCCTTTGCACAGGAAGCCGTCTAGATTATGGGTACCATAACGGCGTCTATTTCTGCCGTGAAGCAGTAATGTGTAAACATTACTGTGTTTCGGTCTGAAGGGCGCCGTAGCTAGTGAAATTACTGGGCAAATGAGACTTAACATCTCATGTCTCAAGGTGACGAGCGCAATTGTAGTGCCGCTCAGAATTTTCGGGTTTTTCAAGAATCCTTATCGGCACTGCATTGTTATGGGTAGGGTGTATCAGTTACCATCAGCTGAACGTCCTACTCGTCTCGTCCCTTATTTTCATAAAAAAAAAATCAAAACCCTTTCATCCCCCGAATTGATAGGTTCTTCAATCATTTGATATTGCGACAGTAAAAACATTTATGTAAAAACATAGTTACGAAATGCACTCACTATTTGTCCCATACAAATAACATACCGATATTTGTACGGTAGCCTGTGATGTCGTGCCAGTAAAATTGATTCACAAAGGTTGGTATGTAGAGATACATTTTTCGATTACATCACGTTGAAAACATTGTTGAAACACGTAGCAAAAGCGACGAGTATTTTTTGTTTTTGCAGGAACCAACAACGAACAATGAATCCCGTAATCCCCGGAGGTCTTTCATGACACAATATTAAAGAGCTGACTGATTCTCAATAATTAAAGGCATCAAACAAAAATTTTGTTCTATGACTGAACTATAATATGAAAAATCAATTCATTCAAAACTAGATAATATGTACTAAACACTGAAGCAGGATTTTAAAGTTGACAGTATTGTATCAGGGTGAAATAAAAAACTTTTCTGTGAACCTAGCTCCGTACTGGATGATCATTTCGGAATAAAATTAACGTCATTGTATAGGGAATTAAATTTTTTTTAGACCCTAAAGTAACATTATTTGTATAAACATATTCTAATATCTTCTATCAGTGGGAGGCTTCTTTGCACAGGATGCCGCCTACATTATGGGTACTATTGTGTTTCGGTCTGAAGGGCGCCTGAAAGGGTTGCTAGTGAAATTACAAGTGAGACTTATCATCTATGTCTCAAGGTGACGAGCGCGGTTTGTCAAGAATCCTAAGCGGCAGTGTGTATCAATAACCATCAGCTGAACATCTTACCCGTCTCATCCTTTATTGCCATAAATTATTTTATAAAAAAATATATACTACCCGAATAAATTGTCTCTGCACCTGTCGTCGCCACACTACGTCGATGACGTCACATCGTCGTTTTCTTACGGTGTGCAAAACAAACATCACTATAGGATATTATTATTATGATGAAAAATCAACGAAAGAACTGGCACAAACTACAGTACTCTTAATAAAAAAAAGTTCAAACGTATTAACACCAAAAACAGCGATAGCACGAAAATATCACATGTACCTAACGGTACTGAAACTGCAAACAGTACTGACGCAACAGGACGAGCGCGAGGAAAAGGGGAACGGGAGCTCACGTTCAAGCGAGGCCCACATATAAAGTGGCCGTGTAGTACACGCGAAAAAAGAAACAAATCTTCGAAATATATAAATGAGAAAATTACGTACCTATGGTTAGTCCACTTGGGTATACGGAATACCATTTTAGATGTATTATTGAAACAAACACATCACTCGGAATACCTTCAAGA
This sequence comes from Leptidea sinapis, assembly GCF_905404315.1. Taxonomy (NCBI): domain Eukaryota; kingdom Metazoa; phylum Arthropoda; class Insecta; order Lepidoptera; family Pieridae; genus Leptidea; species Leptidea sinapis. The sequence goes on along the minus strand of NC_066312.1, from coordinate 7,543,575 downwards.
GTTCGCCGATTCCCGACGATCGATCGTTGAGCGGGCCGATAATACAATAAGAGGTAATTAAATTAAACAAAGACTAACGTATTACGTTGGCACACAAGTTCCATTTCCAGTTGGCTCACACTTCTAATAGTACATACAGCATAGTACATACGCCAACAAATAACTTATAAGCCTTCGATTTCACACACAACTTGTTATAAATATGAGATCTTTCACTACAAAATTATATTTGCAGGCGAAAATCTAGCATAATCAATAATTACTAAAGACTTACGGCCTTACAAATACTCTTGGTATAATATTATACATGCGAATAAACACAGAATATGGTAAATGTTTACAAATAGACATTTCGCAATTAGTTTATTCGGCCGTATAAAGTTTCCCGCCTTTATTTGCAAGGCTGCTTACAATTCGGAAAACTTATTATACAATGTCTCAAGGTGACGAGCGTAAGAAAGAGAACAAGCGCAGGGAAGAAAGTAAGAAAATACTACGACGGTGTAGTTTGCAGGCACGATATGAAGTCGAAGGCATGAAAACAACCGGGTAGGAAAATTGTACTTTCTACCTAGCGAAACGCAAAAAAAAAAAATTTTTTAAATCTCACACGTAGCGCTTTTTGTAGCCTTTGTGACAGCCTAAAATAAGATTAATTAAGCTAATATTGTATTCCGTCAAAATATTATACATACAAACAAAATAAGAAAACACTAAAACTTCATTTATATATCATTTTCTACTAGCAAATTATATAACTTTGCCGAAATAACAAAATAAATGAAATGGCGCAAATTCGGCTCAGCTGTCACATCAAAACGAACCACAGTAAATTATTACACTTGAACAAATAAAATAATTAATAATAATAACAAAAGCGGAGAGCTATTTGAAGTGTTTTTGAGAGCGGTTCAAAATATTTCAGTGGATGTCACAGTTTGTATATAAATAGAAACATGGTACAATCGTTTTCTCACAATAATTGATTGAAAAAACAAAAATAAATCAAATGAAGAACACTTCCGAAACGGATTTTCATTGACCTTTCTGTCAGGATCTTTCTTCGAAATAAACGATCCACTTTTGACTCAGTTGTTACATCAATACAGAGGCATATTCTAAGAAGGTGTATCAAAAGTAACTGATCTCGGCCTTTTTGGTGACCGCAACTTTGAAACAAATACTTAAATCAATCAATAAAGCAATAAATAAAGTTGGAATTAAAAGAAAATAATTATTTACCACTTTTTAAGGCATGAAATGCCGAAACCTAATATCGACTAATGCGGACTAGCGCCTAGAAAATTGTAGCTAAAGTTTTAAAATCCAGAAAAATTGCTGAGCAAAAAGAGGGTATTAAAGCCCACTGATCTCTGTTTGAGCGTAATGTTTTGAGTGAAACTTATTAAGATGTGGTGTATTGAATTTACTTGATATTACATTTTTCTCTTAAGAAAATCCACGTTAGACACTCGGTAACCGACGATTTCCAATATAGATGCAAGGGCTCTTTCAAAGAATTTGCTAAGGGCCCAGCGCTTGCTTAATCCGCCACTGCCTTTATCAGCTTTAATTTATGTAATAAGAAATAGCAGTAAAAGTGTGTTATTTTTGCATGTTCATGCGAACAGGTCCATTTCTATGAAATTAAAATAAAAAAATCCACATTTTATCAACTTACTTAATAGATCTAAGGATGACACTGCCTAAAATTATTATAATCTAATAGTAAAAATATAATTTGTACTTAAAAATGGTATGGCACTTAATCTGTTTATGTTCTGAAATCTACGAGTATATATAATATATATAAAAACTAGCTGACCAGACAGACGTTGTTCTGTACATAATAAATAAAATACCGTTTTTGATGAATTTGTCAATAATTTTTCATTGTAACATAATAATATGCTCCTTGTTGTTATAATGAAATTGTTTCACAGCAGAACTGTCAAACCGCGCGTCAAAAATACTCTCACAGAAAATATGTCCATACAAAACAAATATTGGAAATAAAAATAATTATGGGTCCCAAATCGAAATAAAAACTATCCTATCTCTTAAGTTGGACTACACTGCACTACACGAAGTAATCCCCATTGAAATCCGTTCATTAGTTTAGGAGTCCATTGAGGACAAACATTGTGACATATATTAAGATGAATTGCTGTTCGTTAGTCTCGCTAAAACTCGAGAACGGCTTGACCGATTGGCTAATTTTGGTGTTGAATTATTTGTGGAAGTCCAGAGAAGGTTTAAAAGGTGAATAAATTTGAAAATGTTCGGAAAATAAAAAAAAAAACAACAATTTTGATTTTCCTTTGATGTGTCCCCCGTCGTTCAGAAATCAAATTGAGAGAATAGTTTAAAATGAATAACTAATTAGAATCTTTGTATCTGTCTAACTTTCCCAGGAGTTAACAAAACAAACTTAATTTTAGCTACCTATAGTTGATAGATTAACTACAGTTGATGATGATACTATGATGGTAATACAACGTGTGCTGGGTCAGGAATTATTTACGGATATTTCTTGCTCTAGGTATATCAATCAACAAATGGCAAAATGTAAAATAATTAAATGTTGTTTTGTGTCTTCAGAAACCAAAATGTACGTCATCAAGTCACCCCTGTTTTTATTGGTAGAGCTAGAGAACTATATTTGAAATGAGATTTGAAATACGAAGGGCTAACGTTCTAATAGAACCGAAACGAGTTTCTCTTTCAGAATATACATTACGAGGCTTCCCAATTATTTATGTTTGTTGAGATTATGTGTAACTTGTTGTTATATTCTCTATGACGAACAGAAAAAAAAACTATTATTTTGGAAGTTTTATTACATTTTCCCAAACAAGTAGAAGAAAGTACAGGCTTAAGCAAGCTTAAATCAGTGTCTATTCGTATATACTTTAACCTATAAAACAAAATCTTCTGTCGCGTCTGTCTGTCTGACTGTCTGTTCGCAATAAACTCAAAAACTACTGCACCGATTTCATGGTGTTTTCACCGGTGGAGAGCGTAGCTCTCGAGGAAGGTTTTAGTAAATATTTGTTGAGTTTTTCTATACATCCTTGTATACATTAATAATATTTGTTGGAGGTGTCAGAATAAAAATAAGCCATCTGGGAGCTTTCAACGAAAACGCTGTCTATACCCTTTCATATTATAATATAACAAAAAAATGTATGGTGGAATTGTGCGTCTTATACAAGTCTACAGAAATGTCTGAAATGGCATATGTCTATCTCTTGATAGCACACTATATCCATGTTAATACTTAAAAAAATTGGCAATTATAAAGCTGTCATGTAAAAGCTGTTTAATATACAAATACGATATTAATTCTTATCATTTCATTACTACATCTAATACATAAAATTCTCATGTGTTGCGGTGTTTGTAGTTAAAATCCTTCGAAACGGCTTGACCGATTCTCATGAAAGTTTGAGTGCATATTGGGTAGGTCTGAGAATGGGACAACATCTATTTTTCATCCCCCTAAATGTTAAGGGTGGTCCACGCCATTTTTTTTTAAATTTGTTTGATTATGAGTCAGCATTAAAAAATACATACAACTTCAAATTTTCACCCATCTACGATCAACAGTTACTTTTGTATCGCGATTTCAATATCGGCAATACAACGTTTTGCTGGGTCAGCTAGTATTATTATAAAATCATTCAGAAATACGTTTTCGTTTCATTTTAGCTCTTTAAGTATGATTAAATTTTTCCGATGGCTTTAGACTACATAGGACACCAAAATGGTCGAACTGTTAATTATTTTTTATTACTATATTGTATTTGTGAATATTATGTAAAGTAACTATTGTATTAAAAGGTTTTTCGAAACAACATTAAATAATAATAAAGCACTTTTTTCTCGCTTCTTTTTTTTAAATATTTTCTCAATTGGATCTTACGTTAAGGCGGTAATTTTTAATTTACTTTAAGAGATGTTTATAACGTAGTGATTATAACTACATTGTGTGAATAATTGAGGGTAGTTTAAAGTGTAAATTCTGTTTTGAACTGGATTGTCATATTATATCAATGCTAGTTACATAACAATAGTACCTAACTTTATGTATCAAATATTGTATCCGAAAATCGACATCTTCAGAACGTTATTAAATGTAAGTTATATATTATTATTATTATTTTACCAGTGGGAGGCTCCATTGCACAGGATGCCGGCCAGATTATGGGAACCACAACAGCACCTATTTCTGCCGTGAAGCAGTAATATGTAAGCATTATTGTGTTCCAGCCTGAAGGGCGCCGCCGTAGCTAGTGAAATTACTGGGCAAATGAGACTTAACATCTTATGTCTCAAGGTGACGAGCGCAGTTGTAGTGCCGCTCAGAATTTTTGGGTCTTTCAAGAATTCTGAGTGGCAATAAGCAGGGCGTATCAATTACCATCAGCTGAACGTCCTGCTCGTCTCGTTCCTTATTTTCATTAAAAAAAATAAGAAATATGTTATAAAAGGGCATATTTATAAATAAAAAAAATATACTGAAGCTACAAGCAACTTAAAGACAGTGAAAGCGTGTTTTTTTTACTATTATTTTGCCATTGACACAAGCACTTTCGTTAGTATCTACCACTAGTAATCTCATGCTCAACATCTTTGTCAGATAAAAAAAAACATTTATTCTTATTTGCGGTATCCATCCGTACACGAAAGTAATTTTTTAAATTAACGTTGTTACGATGTATGATAGCGAGGCGTTGTATGACTTAAAATCAGTATTGAAATCGATCAAGGTCGCTGCTTATTGACTTACAAACACAATCGTATTGGCTTGCAGAGGCTACTACAAAACAATTCAATTTTCATCTCACATATGCACGGAGTGTTTTCAAATTATTATTACTAACTAGTTGACCCGACGGACGTTGTTCTGTATATAATAAATAAAATAATGTTTAATATGAATGTGTGTTTTATTGAAATAATATATCATAACACCCGGCTGTCGTAATGAAATTGTTTCACAGCAGAACTGTCAAACCGTGCGTCAATAAATACTCTCATAGAAATTATGTATGGACACATCAAAGGAAAAACAAATTTGTTGTTTTTATTTAATTTAGCAGCATTTTCCTATTTATTCACCTTTTAAACCTTCCCTGGACTTCCATAAATAATTCAAGACCAAAATTAGCCAAATCTGTCCAGCCGTTCTCGAGTTTTAGCGAGACGAACGAACAGCAATTCATTTTTATAGATATAGATAGATAGATAGATGTGTAGGAGTTCAATAAAGAGAAATATACGTTTGAAACTTTTGATATACTTTCAGCAACTAGTGAAATATCGGTAAGATACCTATGTAAGCTGTGATAGATTGGTTACACTGACCTCTACTATATACCACTGGACTGGCGGCTGTCAAAGTGCTTTTGTGCCTTTTTTTATATAAGAGGGGGACATCCGCAACAACAGGTGTCACGAGATGCGTTACCGGCCTTAAAGGTGGGAGTATGCTCTTTTCTTGAAGGTCCCCAAGTCGTATCAGTTCGGGAAAACCGCAGCCGGTACTAGATTCCACAAAGTGGCTGTGCGAGGCGAGAATTTTTTTGCAAAAGGCGCGGTCGTGGAATGCCAGACGTCAACGTGATGCGGGTGGTACTTTTGCATTTTGAAATCGGCCACTGGAATCAACCCGAGCAGCTCCTCTGAGCACTCCCCGTGATAAATGCGGTAGAAGATTCAGAGAGAACTAACATAAAATTAAAAAAAAAAAAAGTAGTATGATTAAAAGATAACCACTTAGTAAGATTGAAAAGTTTAAATTAGTTATTCAACTTTATGTTAGAGTATAATTTAATTTAAATAGATATAGTAAATGAAAGCTTCTAACCGATACCTATGTTATAAACAATAACATTTATTATGATGATCTTTTTTTTTGTCTTTTCTATTTTAATTGTTACTAAGCACATAAATTTCATTTTTTGTTTATATAGATGTACGTGTTTATCTCCCTCTCATATAATTTATCTGTGGCTAATGTAGTTGGTTTCACAATTAATTAAGGTTTATATACATAAGTTATAGTTAAATATTATTATTGTGTTACTGTTTATTGGTCCTAATAAAGTAAATAAATAAATAAATCTCTACGCAATCACGCCTGTTTGATATTCGCCATTTTGCCCATGTAGCGAGAGTCTGCGGTACTAGTGATTTCAACCTCAACAAGCATCGATAGATGGTGGGAAACTTTTTACAAAAAAAAAAATTAAAATGTACTTTATTACGTTGATTCTTGAAGTATAAATAACAGGGAACGAAATGAATTCAAAATGCAAAAAAAAAAATCAGATTATTGTACGTTCCTTTGCAGCCATTTGTATTATACGTCAAAATTAGTTCTCTGGACGCTCGCGAGTGGCGCTTCAAATAGGCATAAAAAATTTGCTCTAAAACATGTGGAACAGCATGTGCAGGTCAGTAGTTGGTAAGCAACTAATTGTTAAAATTTAAAAGAACTAGCTAACACAAGACTGCCGATATAGAGCATTATATTGAGGGTATATGATATAATTTAAATAATCTATTCACATATATGGAAGCGGCGGAACCTTCTGATTCCTCTGGTGTTACAAGGGAGCATGGGCAGCAGTGATTACACACCATGAGCCCCAACAGGTCACCAGTACGCTCAAATAGCACAGACGTTCATTTTTTTTTTATGAAAATACGGGACGAGACGAGCAGGACGTTCAGCTGATTGTTATTGATACGCCCTGCCCATTACAATGCAGTGCCGCTCAGGATTCTTGAAAAGCCCAATAATTCTGAGCGGCAATACAATTGCGCTCGTCACGTTGAGACATAAGATGTTAAGTCTCATTTGCCTAGTTATTTCAACACAATAATGTTTACACATTACTGCTTCACGACAGAAATAGGCGCTGTTGTGGAGCCCATAATCTAGCCGGCATCCTGTGCAAAGCGTTAAGTGTTAATCACTTTTATTGAGAAAAAAAATCAATAATCAATTCAAGTGTTCTCAAATCAAATTTACTTGTAGGTATACTTGTAAGCATATTTCGTGTTGATACTGGAGTGCCCCAAACCGAGATGTTCTTCTAATTCTAGTCTTTATTATATGACCAGACCCGTGTTTTATTCCGTGGGCCGACTTTGAAAGATTGTATATGGATTACAACCCACTTCATCAAAGATTTGCCGTCCAGACGATCGCGGTATGACAATTTCTGCTATTTCAGACTCGCTACTAGACGGGATGCAGAAGAAGTGTTTACGGAGAGCACGCGAATCGGCGATGTGGTTTGGGTCTTACTGAAAAACCTTTATTATTTCAATAATTTACTTTAAATGGCTATTCAAACGAAACCTTAGATATGTTTATATTTTTAACTTCAAAGAAAAGAAACTTTCATACAAAGTTACCATTTGCCTCTGTTAAAAGTTGTTAAATTCTTTGGAGTAGGAAAATAAGTAAACTTATTTGAAGGCATACTAAACTTTATATTGTAATTTTTTTTTTAACACGATGAAATTTTAAATGAATGCCTCGTTTAAAACGAACTATATTCCTGGACGGCTATAGGTTATAAGTTTGGCAACGGATTATTACTAGTCAATCAATAAACAAAATTTTTAGGGCGATATACCGGCAAGGTACCTTTACATAAAAGGGCTAAAAAACAATTTCATTAAAAAACCATTGAAAGCAAAACTTTTAATTGACATCCAATTATAATCAAGAAACAACTACGCACTTTGCAACTGTATCAACTTTACTCTTATTAATTAAGCATATTTTTTTTTGTTTTGTTTCAATCTGAATGTAGTTACAAAAATGAGCACGAGGGCTCAGATAATCAATATTTATATAGTATTAAAATAAAAATCCTATAAAAAAAATTAAAAAACAAAGATGTGGTGTCGTGGGACACCAGGTAGGAACGAAGTTCCTTCGGCTAATGTAGAATCGACACAATTTGTAACAAAATAAATTGATTATTTTTCAAATTAGATTTCATAAAATTGTAAAAATATTTCAAACAGAGAACGTGGCGCCATCTTACATGCCGTAGTAAAGTTACGTGGTCATCGAATGCATATTACCGCCATCTCTAGAAGGGTTTTTAAATTACGATACAGTTTAATGCAACCAAAATGTAATGTTATATAAATGTATGGAACAATTGTAGAGTTGCTATCCATCTTAATTTTTTTAAGTTATATTACATCTATTACTTGATTGCCAATGACAAGATTGTCAACCCTGCTAATATTTCTTGCTCTCACATAATAAAGTCCATTAGAAAGAGAAAGGCATTATACACTACTCGCTTGTGTATACGACTGTCGCGCCTGCGCACGTCACATTTAACGGTTTTATTCCACGGACTTTTTCTTATGGTTTTACTATCACATTTTTTTCAGTTCGGTCACGCAGCAAAATCCTTATCACCTCCAAGCCTGCCGTAAGGAACTTTGTTCCAAAAATGTATTACTATTGCATCCTATATTTGGGGATAACTATAACTTTTTTTTAGAAATTACCTTATATTAACTCCAGTAGAATCCACTAAATCACATAAAACATATGGAAGAATCAACTCACCAAAAATTTGTCAGGGCACTAATCTTGGAAAGAAGGAGGATTGTATTGTTTTAGAGTGTTAGATATTTTTAGCTATTTGAGCCGATGATTACAGCATAGGGAATGATGTGATCCCCTAAAACCTCTTCAATGTATCGGTTTGCCATTAATCTTCTCCCATTCGACCGCCAGTTTCAATAAATACCAACTCGGTTTTTGCGTTCATTGAAATTCCCGTGACCACCGGGAACCTCCTCCAAAAACCACATTTTATTTGATACACCACTACGCGAATATACTTTAGACTCGTTCTCTTCAATGGATGCCATGCAAGCACAATCTGCTTTCGTCTGAAAAGAGTCCATCAGTCCAATCAACGTGTCGTCTGGCAAATCGTAGATGGGCTACATGAACAGCTTCATCAGTGTTGTATCAATTTTCAGGTTGAATTCAAAATACATTACAATATTTTACATCTTTTTGAAGCTAATATATGTATCAGCTATAAAATTTTACAATGAAAACATATTTTCGAGTTCAGGTTTTTCCCCAGTTACTTGCGACTGCAGGTGTGAAGTGTTTGCGCTGAGAAGTTTGTGCCACATATCAGATTGATTATAGTTATATTAAGAAATAAATATAAATACTCGTCAATGAAAATTTAAGAAACGAGAGGTATGATGACAAATTTTGGAATTCTCACTCAATGCACGTCTGTTAGTTTCCTTCATATGTACAGAACGTCATTGATTTCAGGATTAATATAATGTGTAATACATTTTTGTGAGTGTAGCTATCTATATAAACCTCACGCCTCAAAAGTCAGTATTAGAAGATTCATTTCCTTTTTCTTAAATCAGTCATTCTTTGTTTCATTAATACTGTTACCATGCCAATTATCCTCTTATTTCTTTAAATATTACTCATTATTCACACTAGAATTCAAGAATTTCACGTAACTATCTCTAGTAAGCTACATCAAACCCTTTGTATGGTAAAGGGTAAATAAATTCACTTCTATAATAAACTCCCAGCCAACGTTCAGCTGACGTCAAAAAGAAGGATAATTCTAAAGGATTTTATTTTTAGAATATAAATGTTAGCAAGAGCTATGAATATAGAGGTATTTAAGATCTTAAAATAAACAATCTAAAAGCTTACTAAAATAAAACAATTTTTTTTTTAATCCGATAGGCCGATCCAATAATTTTACATTTATTACGGAGTTTAAAGATCGTTCAAGGTGCGCATCGTACCATCGTATTTTTTTGGAACATTTAATTAATTTGTAAATTAATATGGTTTCACTAAAATCGGGAAAAAAATTAATCTTAAGTATAATAATAAACAAATAACTCTGATTTATATATTGGGTTATATGAAAATTAAAATTAGTTTTTTCAATTAATAATAATCCATAATCCATCACAATGGAGAATAAGGAGCGATTCGTAAACGTCAACAAAATTTGCCAAATTCTAGGAAATTCTCGAAAGCTCTATCGTGTTTTCACGCACGTGTGGGTGCGACAATACTGTCAAGTCGTAAAATACAGAATCATTTAAAACTGCTCATTTTTTAAATTGGTGACTGATTTCGATATCATATAAATGTAAACACAATTCATCCAGACGGTGGTATGAATAAATCAGCTGATGCAATAATCATGCAATACGGATTGACTCACGCTGTGACCGAACTGATATAATATTAAATAATAGCCATGATTGCGGTAACATAACGGAAAAACAATCATATGTTGAGGCTAGTTTAATGTTGGTTGGACACTAATCCATAGAAAAACAAACATTTCAAAAAAAGGGGTTGAATGTAGATCTTAATCGTAATCTACAGGACAGTGTTAACATAGCAGGATGAAATGATAAAGCAGCTGATAAAAGAACTGGCGTTAACAACGAATGTACATAAAAAGATATACGTACACAAGAATCAGACATCAATGCAGTTGGAAAAAATTACATAAGGCAGTATAGTGCATTAAAATTTTTTGGTACACAAAACAAAACTGTCATTGTATCTAGAGTGATTTGTCATTGATCTAGAGTTTCTAGTCTATTAGACAACTGTGGCATGAACTGTGTTTATATCTTAGAAAACTTAAACGGCCACGTAAAGTTTTATAACAAATTGATGAACTTTTGTATAGACCAAGGATGCCTTGTATTAATACTGAAACATATTTTGCTGTATTCAAATATATAAGAGGTTTTCCAATAAGAGGTTTCATTTCGAATGCTATGTGGGAAGATGTCAACTTTGAAGTTCTCATCTTTTGACATTTGACAAGTTGTAACTACTCCATTACTAAAAATGGTACATACTTCAACAACGCATAGAAAATGTAAAATTTCACTACAAATATGGTGAAAATTCTGCAGTCACCGTTCGCAAAACTAAAGAACTAATGGATCGTGGTGAAGCATCTTCTCGGCTGGCATTGCAAAACTAGTCGAAAAATTTGTCGGAGAAATAACGCCAGAACAAATCAACATCTATCAACAGGAATGTGATGCACGTATGGACACAATCGATCTGCCCGTTGAATTTATATACTGTAATGATGGTCAATGAAAACACAGCACACAAACAGCTGTAATTGATATATTGTATAATGTACATTATGGATGCCCCTAGGTCCCGCGAGATGGCAGATATGTATAGATGACGAGCGTAAATATTTCGATTAAATATATATAATTTGCAAAAAAAAAATAGTAATCAGTACAGAACGGCAAATTTATACATTAACCTCGAATAATTTAGGAATCACAATAGCTATACATTTTTAGTCCAATTGCGAAATGTTTTCAATTCAGGTGCAAACTATATGCAAGTATTATCGCTTATCGCTGTGGTATAACACAAACGCTTGCTCTCAACGTAGTCGCAACTGAGATTACGTCGTATTGTACAACATCCACGAAGCCTATTAAACTCAGGTTATTTCGCAACAAAGTATCCTGCCCAAATAGCTATTTTCGACTTTTTGCCACGAAACAATTGTATGTTACTGTGTCTGGGTTAAATACTTTAATGGCATTCCTCTGAGGTTTTAGGTCAATTTAGAGACCGTGGAACATTTCATAGGCAAACTGCAGGTGTTCAATGAGAAAAATTACAGACGAATAACAATTACAACAAGTATTACTAACAAAATACTATTGAATGTGAACAATTACCTTCTTTCAGAAAATATGTAAACGTGACGAACGGCAGGTTCCTTTGTGAATATTTATATGAAAAATACTTTTATTTACTTTCAACTTATTTCATATCATGGCCAGGATTAGCAAGGAGGTAAAAGAGAATAAATTATTCTTTGAACTACTACGCTTAATGCTCGTGTATTTATATTTTAAGACCCCTTTCGTATAGACAGATTTCCGAGGCAGAGATTGTTGCATCATAATAAGGTTGTATTTATCCATCAAAAGCAAAGCGGATATTTTTAATAAAAACGGTATACGATAAAGTTCTTAGTTGAAAGAAAACTGGTGCTTTATCAATAATTGTCTTTTATAAACCTTGTTGAAACTGGGTTGAATAGCATTTTTTATGATAATATAACGCAATGCATAATTTATACTCGATGAATGTCGAGCGACACATAGATTATCTGCACTGTCAAAAAAAGGAACAATCCCTGTGTCAGGCCCATATTGAAGATATAAATTGATGTTTTTGCACAAATTGTCGAATCATTTATTAGGTGTCAGGTATCTACAGACGTCGACAAAGAAGTAAAGCAGTTTTTTAGCTTTTAAAGTAATCAAGTAACTAACTAATGGAGTGTGAAATTTTTAATATACTTACGCGATACTGGTCGTAATTTTTGAAGTTATACTTCTTTAGGCACGTTATGAAAAAATTATGAGAGTGAAATTTTGAAATGCGCGCGCATTACTGTAACATAGCAGTAACAGGTTGAAGTTGGTTCCTAAAATTTTCTGACGTTTGCGTCATTCGTTATTTTTTTTTTGTTTCTCCGTCCATTATTAGGACAGGCAAAGGATTCAAACCCATACAGCCATATTCATTATTAATTGTCACAGACATCTTTGCGAGATCTTCACAAAATTGTTCTTTCTAAAAACGTAGAATTGCAGGACGAATAGATCATTTTAATGATTTTTGCTTCGTTGGGCCAAAGAAGTATTATTCCTTGCGTGCATACATAAGTACACACACACTTTTTTTTAATTTCAATGATATTTGACACTTATTTAAGGTGCTACGCAACCTACAGTCACGTAAGCAAAGAAAGGGGTCAACCGCCCCTAATTTGACTGTACTACTAAGCTGCGGGTAAGTTCTATTTATAATATATTTATATACTACTAAATTTAATCAAAATCGGTTCGGTGGTTTAGGCGTGAAAGCGTAACAAACAAACTTACATTCACATACTTTATAATATTAGTAGGGATTTGTAACACATGTCCATAATAAATTCGTTTAATTTATCTTGCTTAAGTTCTTTCATATGTAAATACTATGGACACAACTTATCCTGTAACGTGACCGACGGATTCATGTGATTTAATCAAAAAATCAAATTGAAATATTGATGACACTGATTCAAATGAAACTGAAAAATATTTTTTTTTCCCACCTCGATGAAAAGCTTTTTTTTTGTCCCTGCTACGAGGGACAAAAGTGACCGATTCTCTCACGGCAAGACAACTTTTGCCCTCGTACCAGGGACTAAAAGCGAGCTTATTATCCAGGTGGGAAAAAAAATCATATACGCACCACGTGAGATAAGTAGGACATTGTCACTCACATCAAAGAAAAATTAATTACCAAAAACTGGACATGGATAAGGTCATCTCCAATAGACTTGATTATTAGGATTTGCGTCGATTTGGGTTCCTCGATTATATTAAGTGGAGTTGTTCGATGGAGTTGATCTGATTTAATACCATCAAGCGAATTCCATCACTGGACATCACGTCAATATGTGCAATTTTACGTGCAACACGTTCTGGTGTGGTATTCTAAAACTGCGCCTTTGGCAAGAACGTTTTTGTCTCTCACCGCTACTTTGTCGAATCATCTGCCGGCTGATCTTGTTCCACACCGAGATTCAGGGATATACTTACTCCTTAAAAGCCAGCAACGCATCCTCTAACCGGATCGTCTCATAGGCTACGATCAAACGGCAATTGACGATGTGCTTGCACAGATCCCCTCTACTGAAATAGTAGTCTCCTTGATGTGGATAGCCAAATTCCCTTCATATTAGATTTTTTGCTGACTAAAGATCCTGATAATTATTAGGTCTCTGAAGACGCCCCTCTCGGAACGTTCGATTATTGCTTGTTCAGGAGTGTGGTGCCTATCCAACCGCCACGTCGCAGAACACCATTGACCCACCGCGTTTAGCACTACAAGTCAGCAAATTACGATAGGATGCATTCTTTTTTTGCATCCTACCATTGGTGCATGGTTTGTATCCTATCAGAATAATTGCGGGGATCACCCCGTGATTGACTGCAAAAAACATCCTGGGTTGCGGCGATATGCATAATGGATCCGAAGTGCAAAGTTCTAAAGAGGAAATACAACCGTGCCTCTAGATTCTTTAAGCGGCAAACCACCCGTGCTTAATCAGACCACGTCTTTCTCTTCCATAAAAAAAGCTTGGAGGGTGTAAAGTCGTACCAGCTGGAGTAATCTGCACCCGATACTTGATTTCACAAAGCGGCTGTGCGAGTGCAGAAATTCCTCGTAAAACGCGAGGTTGTGGTATGGCAGGCGTACATATTAATATATCATACAATATGTCTGCATTTAATTTTGTACGTAATAAATAACGTAGTTTCGTAGCGTGATAACAGCGTGTTATCACTCCAATACATAATGGCTGCGCTTTCTGATGTGGTGTGATATCAAACAACTAAGGAAACAATTTGTATATTAGCGGCTATAGTTCAGAAAGAAGAATATGAAATATTGTTAAGGTGTTGTGCATGATTCTTTAAACGCCCTTCGTATTTTTATCCAGTCTCAAGAGATACTTCAATCGCCGTGCATCGTGTTAAACAAATTAAGAGGGAGTCTAAACTGATTGCTTCTTCCTGAAACTCACGCGAGGATGAGTGCACTCAAATCATGATAATGACTCACAACGTTGTAAAGGTCATACGATGACCTACGACCTCAACACAAAATACCTACACAACACCTGTTAGATATTGGTCACGTACTCCCGAATGAATCATATCATAAATATACCTTATTAATCCCGTCCCACGTTCTAATTCCACCCATTCAAAGAGTAAGTGAAATTTTGTACCTTCGTATATTATTTGGTATGTCACGTTGAGGGATAGGATAGTTCATAATATGTTCTCAATTCATTTAACTGCAAATTTAAATTTTCTAAGGGAATATAAACCAACATACATATAGTATATATCACCCGACTAAACTTAAACTGACGCGACAGACGTAGTTCTATTCATTATAAAAAAAACTCTTTAACTCTTAACAGGGGAATTTCGTAAAATCCTTTCCTAAGCTGACCTCTACTCAGCGAAAGAAATATCTCTAACAAATTTCAAGTATCTACGCCTTATGGTTCCAGAGGTATCGTGATGAGGCAATACATAGGTGGAAATCACTTACATAATATACTAGCTAACCCGACAGACGTAGTTCTGTTCATAATAAAAAAAAAAACTCATGCGGATGGAATTTTGGAAAATCCGTTCTTAGCTAACCTCTACTCGGTGAAAAGAATATTCCAAAAAAATTCAAGTCTTTAGCTCTAATGGTTCCAGAGATATCGTGATGAGTGACTATATACGTGGAAATATCTTATATATATATATAGAATAGGTGTGTACTTTTTGTGCGTATATTACGTAGTTACATTTTTGGATGTTCATCGAAAAATATTTCATTTTTGTTCCACGTTATGATTCTAATACGTATATGAGGATTAAAATAATCTTATTTAATTTCATTGAATGTAAAGACGTATGAATGCATAAGCTTGTAAATTTAATTATGTTTTTTTGGATATACATTACTTATTAAAATAATGGAATACACATATTTTAATAATAATAAATAATAAAATATTTTATTTGCAGCTAAAAAAACACACAAAAAATAAAACAATTCTTAAATTAAATTAAATTTGAAATTAAACAATAAAACAATCCATACTTATTAAAATACTAGGAACGTTAGCCGCAAATAAGCTCAAGCTCGGCATATGCTGGAACACATATGCATGCTCAGCGCCGAACTTCCGCTTCCGCTATAAATATACAAAATTAATACGAACATTAAACTAAACACAAGTAATCGGAAAAACTTTGAATTTAAAACATTACTACAACATATTACAATTATTAGAATATTATTACAATTTAAAACAAGGTAAAATGAAATAGGACTACCCAGCACCAGACAGAAAATAACCTACTAAATATAAAAAACTACGAAGATTACAAATAATTCAATAGCTCAATTTGGATAATCAATTAACAAACTAATAAATATATTAAGACCAAACCTGAACCTAACCTATAATGCACTCATATCTTGGGCCAAGCTTTCTTGTGCTCTTTGCTCTTGTAGAAGAAATTGTCGTAATTTCGTTTTAAATAAAGGCAGACTTTTTAAATTTCTAATAGGCGGCGGGATGTTATTCCAACATTTAGATGCCGAGTAACGAAAGCTACCCCTAAATGACGCCGATCGATGTTTCTCAATGATCATCCGAACAGAACATTGCCGTGACCCACAGGACCTAAGACTAGCCGTTCTTGATAGTTTGTCATAAAGGTATTTTGGCTTCTCGAATTTTAGCACACCAAATAGAAGGCAAGCCAAATGTAGTTTGCCGGTGTCTCATTTTTAACATTAAATGCTCATTCAAGAAAGGGGTTACGTGGTCTCTATGTGATATATTGAAACAATAACGGGCGCATGCATTCTGGACTCTCTGTATCAGTTTTTTTGTTACGGAAACTAAACGCGGGCCAAACACGACATCTGTATAATTCAGCTTTGAGAGAACTAGACTTTCAACGAGGCGGATACGCATTTCCTTCGACCTTTCCGGTCTCATCCTGTATAATACTTTCAGCCTGTAAAAGGAGTTACTGACTTGGTTAGTGATGTGATCATGGAATCGCAGTTTACAGTCGAGAAGAAGACCAAGATTACGCACTACGTATGTACGTTCAATGGGTTCACCCATCAAGATTATGTTAGGTGAAGACTTTAAGCGAGTAAGTTGTTTTTTGGTGCCACAAATTATGTATTTTGATTTTACCGGATTAAGACATAAGCTGTTTTTCTGGGCCCACAAATCAAGGTCAATCAAATTAAGGTCATCGTTAAGCACCTGGACCGCGTTATCTATTTCATTTGGCTTACAAGATATATAAATTTGGTTGTCATCAGCATAAAAGTGGTACTTGCAATGCCTAATGTGGTTTTTGATGTCTGCTGTGTACAAAATAATAATATTTTCACACACTTAAATGTAACAAACATTGACAGCTGTACCGTACAGCGTAGAACAGTGTTCTGCAGCCTATTTGATAACGTGGCCATCTACTCTCCGATGTCAAACGAATCCACGATGGGCGAAATATTTAATTTTAATGGTAGACAGGCGCAACCCACATATTGTAGTGAAATGTACTTTTTTGTCTGTGTGAGATACGTCTGAGTGAGATATCTGTAAGTTATGTCGTTTAAATAATCCAATAAGTAAGTCTTACACTTAGATTGTTTAGATTTTGATTTGCCTATATATCTATAGAACGTCATCAGTTGGAGTTGCAATATTTTGACAGGTTGATTATCAGCGGCAGATC
The DNA here is from genome assembly GCF_905404315.1 of Leptidea sinapis. Classification (NCBI taxonomy): domain Eukaryota; kingdom Metazoa; phylum Arthropoda; class Insecta; order Lepidoptera; family Pieridae; genus Leptidea; species Leptidea sinapis. The sequence continues at coordinate 7,526,118 of NC_066312.1, read as the reverse complement.
AAAACAGGTGGCTACGCAAGGGGTGACTTTTCCACCGTGAAACTGTTATGTGTAAGCATTAATGTGTTTCCGTTTGAAAGGCGCCATTGCCAGTCAAACACTACAATAATAAGACTTCGTAATCTACTCTATACTAAGAGAGATCTTATGTCTCAAAAAGACAAGCGCACGATGCATGCCGCTCCAAACTTTGAGTTCAATCAAGAATCCTGAGCGGCACTGCATTGTAATGGACAGGACGTATCAGTTACATACAAGTGAACGTCTTGCTAGTGACATCGCTTCTTTTCACAAAACTATTTACATTGCAAGCATCGATTTGAGTGTCAGTTGGTTTTCGTTCTCTAATACATGCGCAAATGATTGGTGTAAAATTGACATACTTAGTGAGGGACAAAGACAGCGTTGCGTGTTTTTTATTTGATTGAAGTCTACGCTGACAAAGTATTGGTTAGATTATATCCACAGATAGTAAAGTTGTGGATTGTCGTGGGATAAATTAATAAATGGCCACATAAAAGTTATGAGTAAGATAGATTGCGTTCCACAATAATTTAAGACTTCAGACAGTTCAGTTTGACAATTCACTTTGTACACTTGGATTTGACGAAACAGTTATGCATTTGCGATTATATATTTTTGGAAAAAATTAAGTATCACATATTTCTTTTCGCACTTTCATCTTCTGACTATCGATAAACAGGAAACTGAATCCAGTACTTAGAAGCTGGAACGCCTAATAAATATGACCTGGTGACACAAAGAGATTAATAACCAAAGCAACCAAATATAACGCTCACTCAAAGAAAACAGTGCCGGCTATATTTAAGTACCTACCGTTTCTAATGTATCCAGACAAGGACCTAAACAGTAAAATAAAAATAAAACTGGTCAGCTGCCAGAAAAAGGATATCATCCCCACGATCTGGGTCTGTGGCGGTCCTCCACAGTGCGGTTTTCAAGGAGCTTTCTTCCACGTTCTACAAAGCTGTGGAATGAACTTCCTTGTGCAGTGTTTCCGGGACGATACGACATGGGTACCTTCAACAAAAGCGCGTACAACTTCCTTAAAGGCCGGCAACGCTCCTGTGATTCCTTTGGTGTTGCAAGAGAATGTGGGCGGCGGTGATCACTTAACACCAGATGACCCGTACGCTTTTTGTCCTCCTTTTCCATAAAAAAAAAGATATATAAGAACTAAGAAGGGAATTTATACCAAAGAAGACAACAATAATAATTGGTGTGCTACATTATAGCCTAATGTTAGGGAAGGAACAATATACATATATATATATATATATATATATGTACAGACTGCCGTGTCACCTTATGTGTCCATGTAGTTTGATCATACAGTTAAAAGATACTGGGCTGAAATAAACGACCAAAAAAAAACTTATTCACTTTAAGACAGGATGAAGTACAAAATTTAAGTAGTATTCATTAACAATAAACTTAAGTCCCAACTATCTTTATCATTCAAATAATCTTTCATATTATAATAGGCCTTAGATATTAATTTACATTAATAAATATATCCTGATAATAAGAAATAACCACACTCTAATGAGATTTTACTAATATAGTCCTCATTTTAACTCTATTTCAATCGATATTTCTGAATGCCTGTCAGGCTAGCTAACCGTCGAATTAATATTCGCTACTTGATCTTTTCTAATTAAATAATTTATTAGGCGTTTTATGTGTTGGGTAGCGTTGCTAATGCACTCAAACGATGTCGCAACTAGCCTAGTCATAACTTTACTCACATATTGTGAAACAGACGCTTATATTCACTACGCATCCCAGTATTTAGCACTTAATAAACTATCCAAAGCGCAATCCTTAACAGATAAAACGTTCACATACACTTTTACGATGGATATTGACAATTTCATAATATCCTCATTTTCGTTATGCATAGAACAACGCCTGTTACGTCGTATTATGTGTATTAAATTATATCATTGACTGAATTATTTGTATTGCGAATATATAGGTAAATCTCAGTCAAAAGATATAGCTTCCGGATAAGTTATAACCCCCTATAGCCCAGTGGTTAGTGACCCTGCCTACTGAGCTAGAGGTCCCTTGTTTGAATTCCGGTAGGTACAAACATTTATATGATGAATATGAATGTGTTTCTGAGTCATGAATGTTTATAAGTATTTATGTATGTTTAAGTAAGTATATCGTATTAAATATATCGTTGTCTTGTACCCATAGTACAGGCTATGCTTTGTTTGGGGCAAGATAATTTGTGTCAATATTGAAAACAATATGTCATATAAGAAAACCGTCTCCGAAACCACGCTGCATCTCATGGTATTGGTATTATTCCGAACAGTTCTGTAGTTTTCGAAGTATGACCGAAGAAAAAACAACGGCTCTCCATTTATTTGTATAGATAAATAAATTTCGTCCGCGATAAATTACGCTGCATGCCACCACATTAAAAAATTCCGAAATTATCCGTTCAAGTTTTTATTAGTTAAACAGTCTTGTACAGTATATATTTTTTTAATGTAACTATGATGTAATTTGACGAGCTAAGTGCTGCAGCTACTATGTAATGGTAAATTGTGCTGGTATTTAAAAAGCTGCTATAAATGAACATTAATCCAGAAGGAATTATTACACAAATATCTATTGACCTAAGTTAAAAACGGGACAGAAGTGAAATCAGGCGAGGTTTATTGACAGAAAGGAAGCTGAATTGTAGCTCTAAGTAGTAAGAGTGGCCGACTAGAAAATTTGTTACGTTTATATTCGACGACCTGTATAGCCGAGTGGTTAGCGATCCTACCTACTAAGCTAGAGGTCCCGGGTTCGAATCCCGGTAGGTGCAAGCATTTATATGATGAATATGGATGTTTGTTTCCGAGTCATGGATGTTTAAATGTATTTATGTATGTTTAAGTAAGTATATTGTATTAAATATATCATTGTCTTGTAACCCATAACACAGGCTATATATGCTTAACTTGGGGCAAGACAATTTGTGTAAAAAGTGTGTCAATATAATTATTATTATATTTCGGTACAACAATATTCACTAGAAATAATTTATATGGCAAGAAATTCAATTCATGTGCAAAAACGTGAATTTTATTGACGTTTCTAGGTATCCAGACTATATCAGGGATTGGTGTTCATTGCACCTTTGTAATATCGTCAGTCGGACGCTATGTTTTGATTGGCACCATGCCGCGATATTAAGTCTGAGTCAATCAATGACGTTCTACACATGTGGACAATTCACGTCATACAAAAACATGCCGAAATGCCACATGACACCATAATAAGCTTCGACTGCCATGAATATACATTTCTGCGTTTACTCCAGTTGTTTAAGATATTATTGGTCAATAGGCAGCAATGTAAATATTTTTTCAGTTGAAGCTGCGTGTTTTGATTTTAGAATCCGATTTGGACATTAACATAAGTGGTGTAGAAGTCTAGTAATTTTTTTTAATCCTGACGAAAACGAGATTTGCTATGAGTTTTAGGTTTATCAGTCTGTCCCCATTTTCTGATCAAGATCGTCAAGAGGTTTTTTACGTTTTTAATCAAACATCACACCCATATTATAAAGGCAAAATTTTGTATGTTTATATATTTAACCGACTTCAAAAAAGGAGGAGCTAATCATTGTTCACTGGGCCTTTAAAGAAAGAGCGACTGTTTAATTTTTATTTCTGACTGCGTGCTTGTCGCGTCCTTTCATCTGTCTCATTCTGACAAACTTTAATAATAATTAATGATTAATATAATTACCAATAATTTAATGAAGAAATATTCGTTTTACTAAATTAATTACCCTTTTTGCGTCAATCCATCTCATATAAATAAATTAAGCTAATGATAAGTCAAACCATCTTATTTTGCGTCGTTAACGTATTATTTGAGCACTTCTATAAGGCTCACTAAGTTGAAAAGTGTGCTTACATTGTCTACAAGCACACTTTTGCCGGTCCACTTTCAGACTTCGATGATATGCCCATATGTATAGAACCTCATTGGAATCAATACTTGTGTGGGTAGCTTAAAAATTAACACATGGATGTATCGGACAAAAATGTGGCGTCGCTTATTCTCCTAGTTTTCTGAACGAAAGAGAAAACAAAACATGTACCACAATATAATATAATTTTAGCAAAAACAAATGCCTTTTTTTTTAATAAACCCTGTATGCTAGACGTATTTGTAACTACAAAAAACCGACATCGAACATATATTACATATATTTAAAAAAAACATACATTTCATAGTTATTAATTAACTTATATAACACACACAATAAAGAGCTAGAACATGTCAAGAGTTATAAATGTTTTCCATCGTGAAAAATTCGGATAATTGAAAACATCATTATTTTCGCAACAAAAGAGATATCTCAAGAACAGCTTTCTCTGCCTTTAAATTTTCTCTGCATTTTTATTCCCTACTAGCTGACCCGACAGACGTTGTTCTGTATATAATAAATAAAATAATGTTTTTATATGAATTTCTCAATAATATATCATAACATCAAAAATTACTTCGTAAAATATGCATCCTGCTGTCGTAATGAAATTGTTTCACAACAGAACTGTCAAACCGTGCGTCAATAAATTCTCTCATAGAAATTATATATGGACACATCAAAGGAAAAACAAATTTGTTGTTTTCATTTAATTCCGTGCATTTTCCTATTTATTCACCTTTTAAACCTTGTCTGGACTTCCAAAAATACATTCAAGACCTAAATTTTCCAAATCGGTCCAGCCGTTCTCGAGTTTTAGCGAGACTAACGAACAGCAATTCATTTTTATATATATAGACTAGTGGACCCAACAGACGTTGTCCTGTACACACGTCTTAAATTTCAAAAATCGGTCCAGCCGTTAGGAGGTTTTCACTAACATACACATGAGCAGGAGAATTATATTATATGCCGTCCATATTGAGAATCTAAACCTATCTCAAATTCACTGAAACAAACAAAAAAATCTCCAAGCCAAGCCGTTTAGGAGGTAGTTTAATTGTGAATCTAAACCATTCTCGAATCCACCTGAAGACACACACCAATCTCAAATTCACTGGAACACACAAAAGTATCATCAAAATCGGTCCAGACGTTTAGGAGGTAGTTCAATTGTGAATCTAAACCATCCTCGAATCCCCTTGAACTCACAGAAAAAATTTCATCAAAATCGGTGCAGCCGTCTGTCTAGGAGGAGTTCAGTGACATACACACGCACACAAGAAATATATTATTTACACCTACCAATTATCATATCACATGATACAATGATACACAATAGGCATATATGGGCAGAGAAAGGTTTTCTTGAGATATCTCATTCGTTGCGAAAATAACCAATAATAATAATTGCGAGATGTTTCCCATCGTCCACTTGTTTCACTCTGGATAGCGCAGACAACACTTGACGTTCAAGATAGCTTCTTATAATATCCAACGGACCATTTCTTTAAATCAGGGTTTACATTGTAAGGGCATAATATCCAACGTAACATTTCTTTAAATCAATGTTTACATTGTAAGGGCATACATTTTAAACATATTGAATCTTTATAGGCGGAACCTGACGTCGTAGTAGTCACCTGTAATCTATCTTAATCTAATATATAAAATTCTCGTGTCGCGGTGTTTGTAGTTAAACTCCTCCGAAACGGCTTCGGCTTTTGTGTGCAAATTTTTTCATCCCCCTAAATGTTAAGGGTAGTCCCCTAATTTTTTTTAATATTTAGATATTTTATTTATTTTTTATGATTCAGCGTTAAAAAATACATACAACTTCAAATTTTCACCCGTCTACGATTATCCCTGTTTTTTAATCACCATTTTTATTTTATTCTGTTCTATCCACAGATCCGCAATATGGTTGCAAGATGGCAATCGAATACAATAATTGTAGTACGATATATTTGGTAGGTCTGAGAATTGGACGTCATCTATTTTTATAGCCCAAAAATTTTAATTATTGAATTTTTTTTATTACTTTAATTGGCAATCCAATGTTTGCTGGAACAGCTAGTATTATATATATATTTCCACCTATGTATTGACTCATCACGATATCTCTGGAACCATAAGGCGTAGACTTGAAATTTTGTTGGAATATTCCTTCATCGGGAAGAGGACAATTCAGAAATTTTAAAGTAAAATTTTAAAAGAATTTTACGCAATTCCCCTGCAAGAGTTTTTTTATAATAAATAGAACTACGTCTGTTTGGTCAGCTAGTTTTTAGTTATATTCTCTTAGAAAATTTAAATTTGCAGTTAAAAGAAGTGAGGACATATTATGAACTATCCTATCCCTCAACGTGACGTACCAATCAGTATAGAACAGGTATAAAATTTCACTTACTCATTGAATGGGTGGGATTATCACTTGCGACGGTATTATTAAGGTATATTTATGATATGATTCATTCGGGTGAACGTGACCAATATCTAACAGGTTTTGTGTAGGTTTTTAAGAAAATCCACAAGGAAGAGATTGTTTTATTATGACCAGAACAATGTCTGTCGGGGCAGCTAGTACAAATAAAAAGCACAAGTGTCAGGAAGCTGTTTACGTAAGCGCCGTGTTACTTTTACGGCCGTTCCCAATATTCAGTCTGATCGTATCTCTTACTCTACAATAAACTTATCGACGGTAACTCACCTTATCCGTACACGCTGTCTTTCAATGCGATGACATATAGATGAACAGCGATAGAAGTTTGTATGGAAATTGCAATTCACGCGTCCCAATATAAGGCGATAACAATGACTTATCGGGTATATTGTGACAACTTCAGATTATTGACATCTAATTACTGACAGTAAAAGGTAGTAATTTATCTCTATCTGTAGATAGTATAGTGGGAACGGTCGTTAGTCAATTTGTTATAGTATAAATAAAAAAGCGTTACTCAAACGGTAACAAAAAGTTATTGTGCACATCGTTTCACCTTCTTTTTTTTAAATTAATTATAAATATAAAATAAGTTTCTTGGATTAACATATTACGTGTGTGTCCTGAAGTTCTAAGAATTTGTTCGCGGTAGGGTGAAGAATGTGCTGGTTGCTTGCGTAGCATGATAGCTCTTATAACGATATAAAATGATGCGATAGGCGAGAAGCCTTCATGAACATATTAGTTCAGTTCCTTTTATTATCATTTATATAGGACCCTGGAGCTTCAGAAAACTTCACTATTACGTTATAAGCATTGAACATAATGATATCCTACGTGAATGGAAGGCTTCCGGATCAAACATCAAAATGGTGGTTCCACAGGGCTCCATTTTAGGACCCTATCAATTCCTGATTTATATCTATGATCTCTCTCCCTAATATCGCTAAGGAAAAATATCGAGTTGTTTATAATACACCGTTGTTTACCAAATTTGGATGATGTTTTGACTAAACTTGTAAAAATTTGTTTGATGCTAATACTTTTTACATGTAAAGAAACAAGTGCATTAAATTCACTTTACCCAATGTTAAGCAAGTTTTAATAAATGCATAGCTTAAAAAGAAGAAAATATATAAAGTTGATACCGCTGTCTTTCTTATAACCTTAGACGCCTTTCCCAATGGGGCCTCATATATGCCCCATACGCAGTAAAAAAGTATTTCCCCTTAGATAAGAAAGAAGGGTACTTCGAAAATTCGCCTGATTTTTGGATACGAGTTCCGATGCGGAACTAACGCGGCAGAAACAGCTCGCAATATCAATGTTACGTTTGGAGAGAGGACTGCTAATGAACGCACCGTGCGATTTTGTTTTAAACGCGTTCGTGATGAAAACTTTGATTTGAAGAACGAACCACGTGAATACCGCCCACAGGTGAATAATAATGCATTAAAAAGATGGTGGAAGCCGATCCGAGGAAACTAGCGAGGAAAAACTACCCAGGAATTAGCGGCATAGTTTAACGATACCTTACGAATAATACTGACTCTAATGCGTCAAATCAATAAAATAAAAAAAATATGAAAAAAGGGTGCCATCATGCTTTGACTGATCTGCAGAAAGAAACGCGAGTTAAAACTTGTGTTGCCTAGTTGAATTGATACAGAAATGAAGGAATATTGGATCAAATTGTGACATGCGATGAAAAGTGGATTCTTTACGATAATCGTAAGCGAAAAATGCAATGGCTGACCCCAGTTCAACGCCCCAACAGTGTCCTAAGCATGCAAAGCTTACCAATAAATAGGTAATGGTAACTGTTTGGTAGTCTGAGCATGGTGTTATTCACTATGGCTTTCTCCGATCTGGTCAAGCAATAACGACAGATGTCTACTGTGCTGAACTCCGAACACTGATAGCAAAACAAGCAGTGAAACAGCCCCGACTTATGTATCGATCTTCATCATTATTGCTCCATGGTAACGTGAAACCTCAAAGAGCACGAGAAACCGTTTTAACTCTACAGGAACAGCAATTAGAAACCATTAGTCACCCTCCGTATTCGCCAGACCTTGCTCCAGCGGACTACCATTTTTTTCGTGATTTGAACAATTTTCTACGTGATAAAAAGTTTTCCTCTCAGGAGGCAGTAGAAAATGCTTTCACACAGTTTGTCGAATTTAGATTAACGCAGTTCTATCGCAAAGGCATAAATGACCTTCTAATTCGATGGCAGCAATGTATATATAATAAAGGTAATCATATTGATTAAATAAATATGTTAAATTAAAAAAATCGGCAATTTCATACTCTAACCTCTAATATATCGTGTTGTTCTGGACAATATGTGTATTTTTTTATGAAAATAATGGCCGAGACGAGCGTTCAGCTGATGGTAATTGATACGCAATGCCCATTGCAATGTTCAGGATTTTTGAAAAACACAAAAATTCTGAGCGGCACTACAGTTGCGCTCGTCAGCTTGAGACATAAGATGTTAAGTCTCATTTGCCAAGTAACTTCACTAGATCCGACGCCCGACCGGATACAGTAATGTTAACACATTACTGTTTCACAGAAAAAATAGGCGCCTTTGTGGTACCCATAATCTAGCCGGCATCCTGTGCATAAGAGCCTCCCACTGGTAAACTACTGTACTGGTACTGGTGTGAAGTATGTCCATTATTGTTACAATAAAAGTTTAACAAGGTGACATCAATAACCATGATTCATTGAAACAATCAGTTCATACACATTAATATAATTTCTAAAACCTTATAGCATGGCTGATAAAGATTAAATTTCACAATAAAAATAAATCATATTTCATTACAAACAGGACACGAAATTGAACGAACAATTAAACTACCGGCGAATTGCATACCCACATAACATGTATAGGAGATCAGCGGACAACGAACATAATACTGTGATAAATATTCTTTTAATAAAATGAATAACATACATACATACATACATAGCAACATAATTACAGTTTAGTAATTGTACTCGGGCACACCATACTATTGCAGTACCCCAAAAATTCTTACGGTCGTCACCTTGAGACATACGATGTTAAGTCTCATTTGCCCAGTAATTTCACTAGCTACGGCGCCCTTCAAGTCGAAACACAATAATGCTTACACATTACTGCTTCACGGCAGAAATAGGTGCCTTTGTGGTACCCATAATCTAGCCGGCATCCGGGCAAAGGAGCCTCCCACTGGTAAGCCTTCGGTTATACTGCGAAACCTAGTGAAGCGATCGGAATAATACTTAAGCTGGGTTGTCTGTATCATATTAGCTGTTTAAGGTTAAAGTCAAATTTAAAGTTAACACTTACGCTGACTTTAATAGACTGCGGAATGTTCACCATCCTATTCCTTTGCATAGTTAAAGTTTAATAAGTGACATATCATAGCTCAAGAACCCAATGCTTGATTCTGTAAGTACGTGTTTCTTTGATAAAACTACTTTTAAATAAATATTGAGGGAGAATGCAGAATAGGTTGCTTGAAGAAAATTACCGCCGCAATCACCTGTATTTTTTCATAATAATTAATTTTCTGATTTTAATTGCCATTTTGTTTTTTTAATAAATATTGGGTCATTTTAAAGGAAATTATGTAAAAAATAAAAAATAAATATGGTTGCCAGCTCTCAGGCAGCCGTAACATTAGGGTTGCCACTTATAAACAGGTATACCTATTATTGTTGATTATATACAGTCACTTTTTTCGCTTTTAATACAAAATTGAAGTTTTATATTGACTACTTGCGGACCCGACAGACGATGTTCTGTACATAATAAATAAAATACTGTTTTTTTTTATGAATTTGTCACTAATATTTTATAACATCAAGAATTATTTCGTGTTGTTATTATGAAATTCTTTCATACAAGACAATTAATATTGAAAATAAAAATAATTATGGGTCCCAAATCGAAATAAAATTATCCTATCTCTCAAGTTGGACTAAACTACACGCCAATTCTAATGGGGATTAGTTCCCCATTAGAATCCGTTGATTAGTTTAGGAGTTCACTGGAAACAAACATCAGGACACTAGATTTATATATATATATATATATATATATATTAAGCTAAACCATGGTTGTCTGTTAAAATATCGGCATTTAAAATTAGTTTTATCAAAAGAAAACACATACTAGCAGAATCGAGCAGTGGGATGCAATATCGAATAATTATTTTCAAAAACATTTACAGGCCGCTACTTAACCTTAACAATAGCTTAATCGAAGATTGGACGGTTAAGGCTGACGGTTTTTATATAATACTAGCGGACCCGAAAGGCCTGTACCCACGTGTTATATTTGACAAATTGGTCCAGACGTTAGGAGATCACTAACATCCATTTAAACCAATCTCAAATTCACTGGAACCCTCTAAAAATTTAGGAGATAGTTCAATTGTGAATCTAAACCATCCTCGAATCCACCTGAACACGCACAGAAAATTTAATACAAATCGGTCCAGCCGTTTAGAAGGAGTTCACTGTCAACACACGTACAGAAGAATTATATATATAAAGACTAACTGACCCAGCAAACGTTGCATTGCCTATATTAAAATCGCGATACAAAAGTAACTGTTGATCGTAGACGGGTGAAAATATGCAGTTGTATGTATTTTTTAATGCTGACTCATAATCAAACAAATGCAAAAATAAATAAAAAAAAATTGGCGTGGACCACCCTTAACATTTAGGGGGATGAAAAATAGATGTTGTCCGATTCTCAGACCTACCCAATATGCACTCAAAATTTCATGAGAATCGGTCAAGCCGTTTCGAAGGAGTTTAACTACAAACACCGCGACTTGAGAATTTTTATATTAGATATAGTCGTAAGAAATTCGGCAGCTGCTAACTGTCTCAGTTTTTCTAACAATCGTGTAAATATATACAGGGTTAGAAATTCAGTCTTATATGGCTTCTGTGCAGTAGTTTATCAATTCTAGACATTCATATTTATTGTATACTAGCTGACCCAGCAAACGTTGGATTGCCATAATAGTTAATAGCTGTAGTTAATCTACCAACTATAGGTAGCTAAAATTGAGTTTGTTTTTTACCTCCTGAGAAAGTTACAAATATACAAAGATTCGTTTTAAAGGGTTCTTCATTATAAACTATTCTTTCAATTTGATTTCTGAACGACTTATGAAAGGAAAAACAATATTGTTGTTTTTATTTAATTTCGAACATTTTCATTTTAAACCTTCTCTGGACTTCCACAAATAATTCAAGACCAAAACTAGCCAAATCAGTCCAGCCGTTATCGAGTTTTAGCGAGACTAACGAACAGCAATTCATTTTTATATCTATACTATATAATATTATAAAGCTGCAGTGTTTGTTTGTTTGTTTGTTTGTTTGTTTGTTTGAACGCGCTAATCTCTGGTACTACTGGTCCGATTTGAATGATTCTTTCAGTGTTGGGTAGTCCATTTATCGAGGAAGGCTATAGGCTATGTTTTTTTTCAATATTAGGGATCCGTAATAAAATTGCTATTTTGTAACACAAGGTGTAAAATCGAAAACCTATTTTTGCGTGCGCTGCAAAAACTATTGACAATAGAACAAAATGATGTACAGGCTATAATCACTTACTTATTATTACTTATAAAACTATCGCGTGAATTATACTTTATATGGCAAAACAACGTTTGCCGGGTCAGCTAGTATATTGATATTATTTTATATTTATTTAATTCATCTTAAGAGTGCATTGGCAGTATGTTTGAATTTGAACCACTATAGAAGGCAATATTTACTATTTTCGTACCTTATTATATTTTTTTAAGTTTATAAAAAAACTGTTTATTAATAGTAGGTACAATTCGGATCTGCACTGACCGGCAATGGGCGAAACAGTTTTTGGTTATTATAAAAAAAAAAATGATGGCTATGACTAAACGGCACAAAATGGTTGTTTGGGTAAGAAAATTATCAATGTTAAAGGTTAGTTGTTACAAATTAATATAATGGATAATTATAAAGATTCCTGATTCCTGATTTACTTTAATGGCAGATGCTATTGTGAAATATACGGTAACCACTGATGTTATCATACATATATACATATCTGACGCCTAGAGACTTCGAAACAAATCTTTTCATAAAAAATGAAATCTATCCCTTACAACGTTGTTCTTAATTTATACCGTACAGATAGTACGGGATCCGGCCGCTTGAATCTGCAGGTATCTGTTTTTTATGAAACCTAATTTTTATGAATGATAGAAGAATAGATTTAGGCAGGGTTGCCAGGTGAAATAACCCACGATTATTTTTAATTAAATATGTTGTATCTAATCTATAAAATTCTTGTATCATGGTGTTAAACATTGAACTCCTCCGAAACGGCATGACCGATTCTCATGAAATTTTGAGTCCATATTGGGTAGGTCTGAGAATCGGACAACATCCTGATGTTGACTACCTGTAGTCCACACGAATTTTGTTTTTTAATTTTTTTTGACATATTTTTTTTAATATGATTATGAGTCAGCATGAAAAAATACATACAACTTCAAATTTTCACCCATCTACGATCAACAGTTACTTTTGTATCGCGATTTTAATATCGGCAATACAACGTTTGCTGGGTCAGCTAGTATCCTATATATTCATGTTTGTGCATCATGTTGTCATTAGAAAGAAAATGATTAATACCGCAATGTATGAGTTGCAGCGGGCCCAGGATGGTTACGTATAGCAAAAGATAGAGACAAGTGGAAAGCCTTTGTCGATAAGCTGTGGCAAGAGGAGAACAACCGAATGTCAACGATAGCACCAAGTTAGTTTAAGTTAATGATATTTTGTTACCTCTGCTAAACTTTTGATTGTTAATTAAGTTAAAAATAACAGCAATAAAGGCTTATTTAATTTAATTTTAAACGAGTTGCAATATTACGTTAGAGGTACTTTATTATTTGTTATTTCATGAAATATACTCATATTTTCTACTAAAAGGCAAATTATGGTGGATAAATACTATTTTCTCTGCATTGAGAGGTAGCAAGCGGTTTCGCTTCTTTTCAGAAATAAGGCCAGCTTCAGAAAAAAGTCTTTCGCTGTACACACTGCTACAAGGTGCTGAAAGATAGATTTTGGCAAACTTTGTTAAATTTGGGTATTGTTTGGCATTAGCTGCCCACCAAGAATAAGGGTCACGATTGCGATCAATTCTCATTGACTTGAGATAAAAATCCAGCTCACAGGTTATCGCGTTTCTTTCTTCACGTTGAACCTGGTCAGTATTGTTTTCATTTGCTACCTCATCAAAGCAATCCCAAAACGTGTCATGAGGTTTGCGAGATACAGCTGACTCTGTCCCCTCTCCTCTACTCTTTTTAGCCGGTGTTGAAGATGAACTGCTACTTGAGGACTCTTCACTAGACATTTTCAAATATTCCAATAAGATCTCCAAACGGCTAAGTTCCGCCGGATATTCGGCTATTCGGCCACATGGTTAGCCGAATATCCGGTATCCGGCCAAACTGCTATCCGTTTCAACTCTAGTGATGATCGGTCCAAATATATGCATCTCCATCACGAATAGGAATACCGGATGCGCCGACGAATTGTGTAAAAGTTGAAGTATATTATAATAATACTAGCTGACGCAGCAAACGTTGTATTGCCGATATTAAAATCGCGATACAAAAGTAACTGTTGTGTCGTAGATGGGTGTTAATGCTGACTCATAATCAAACAAATTTAATAAAAATGTCAAAAAATTAAAAAAAAAAAATTGGCGTGGACCACCCTTAACATTTAGGGAGATGAAAAACAGATGTTGTCCGATTCTCAGAGCTACCCAATATGCACTCAAAATTTCATGAGAATCGGTCAAACCCTTTCGAAGGACGTTTAACTACAAACAACGCGACATGAGAATTTTATATATTAGATATTATTATTGTATACCAGATGACCCAACAGATATTCCTTCCATAATAAAAAGGCTGATGTTTGCCACTGATTTGTAAAAAGCCGCTGGAACGCGTTCACAAATTAAATAAGTTAAGAATGAAACAAAAATGCACTGAACGGTCGCTGTGTATTAACGATTGTGACTCATGGGTAATTCATTTACGGCCGTTTTCAATAACCTATCTATCCATAGTTTAACTTACGGATACATTGCTGTCACCGTTTACTGACAAGATCTTATCTATCCATAGTTATGTCCAATAGTTATGGTATAATGCTATCTGTCAATAGGTTACTGAAATGTCAGTATGCGTAAAAGGATAGATTTGTCTACCTCTAGTAAGTTAAACTAAGGATAGATAGGTTATTGAAAACAGCCGTTAATGTCGACATTATTGCAGTATGTTGCATTCGTTTAGGTTCCAAGATATATCCTAAAAAGCCAAAATAATGTTTAGGTACGAGTTTGTGAAGGTGATAAGAATTTTCACTCCTAAGGTTTATAACAGTATTTCATTATTATCTGTAATTATTTATTAGATTACTAGTGGACCCAACAGCCGTGGTCCTGTACACACGTCTTAAATTTGAAAATCGGTCCAGCCGTTAGGCGTAGTTCACTAACATACACATGAGCAGGAGAATTATATTATATGGACGGAATTGAGAATCTAAACCAATCTCAAATTCACTGGAACATACAAAAATATCAACAATATCGGTCCAGCCGTCTAGGAGTAGTTCAGTGACACGCACACAAGAAATATATAAGTAAAGATTAAACGTACAATAATTATTATTTATAACAAGCTGACCTGGCAAACGTTGTTTTGCCATATAAATTATATATGCAAACCTTCCCTGAGCTTCAACGAATCTATTACAAAAGATTTCATTGAGATCGGTCGAATAGTTTAGGAGTTATTAGGGAATAAACAAACATACATTCTCGTTTAAACATATAGATAACATTTTGAACATTATTTCTCATTGGCGGTATGGTATTCAAATTATAACAAAATAGAACTATTATACGGGACATATTCAAACATTCAATAAAACCTTTAGAGCATCTACTAGATATTAACAAAATTTTATTTATCCAATGACCGGTTTCGTGACAGTGAGAATAATATATATATTATTCCATGAATCGACGCTGAATGAAGATCAGCATGGTTATTTAAATTTAAAAAACTCATGTAAGTATAGAAAACCCCTGTCTATGTATCTGTCTTACGCTTATATAAATCTGATACTGATGTGCAAAAATCAGGAAATGGATAGAAATATAAATCTGGGATACTCAACTTAGGATTGCAATTGAATACAGAAATCGGGCTTTAATCAGCTTCTGTCAATAGTATCAAGTCGAGGTAGGTAACAGCGAGATATCACCAATATAATACGAAAGAAAGAAAATCAAGGAGTTGAGCTTTAATGAGAAGAAGTGGCAAGAAACTCATTGCCACCCTTTAAATAGTTCACGGGGAAATTCAAGAGTATTAAACAGTCCTAAAGGGACGCACACCAAGGTAACTGTACCTATATTAACAATATGATAAGAAAGAAAAATCATTTGTTCAATCAGGTCAAAATTACACAAATGAATATTAAAGATTTTACTACCACTCGAAAAAAGTTGAGCTTTAACCAGAAGATGTGACAAGAAACTCGTTGCCACTATTAAAATACTTCACGGGGAAATTCAAGAGAAGCGTACACGATATTTATTGAAAAATTGGGAAAAATTATATAACAAGAATGTGTTCTAAACGACAGCTAAGTAAAACGGCGTTGATATTGTGCTACTATGATTGTCGTTTGTAAGTGACACGCATAATTTGCTAAAAAAATGCTCTTGTAACAAATAATTCGAATTGATAAAACACAATCGTAAGAGGAAGTCGCCTGCCGGTATACTGAAAATATAAAAAATATCCGAACGACCGATCGAAATTTTAAGGAATAAAATTTTATCTGGATTCGAACCGGGGTCTTCTGCATTCCGGATCACCCAATGTCCCATCTGAGCTATTATAGTCTTGTATATAGTGGCGAAATATACCTTTGTAATATAATGTTATTGTAGCTTTTTCTCATTTAAACATGGACAAAATTACATTTGTTAAAATTGAAACCTAGTTAGATCGATATCTCGCACCCGAAACTACCTACATGCCAAATTTCATTAAAATCGTTGGAGCCGTTTCCGAGATTCAAAATATATATGCACAAGAATTACTCGTTTAAAGATATAAGATATAAAGTAATTGTTATAAATATAAATCATTGTCAACTATCTATAATCTTGCACTACAGTTGAGACATTTATAATTGGGCCGGGTAATTATATTGCAGCATATCGCATAATAATTATGCGAATGTCAAGACATCTATAGATCTATACGTACGTAAACTTACCTACAAAATAATTTAAAGATTACTTAAATTTTAAGTACACAGTTTTAAAAACAAAGGCATTAATTATTCGACAATATTTTCTCATCGCAAACTAAATGCAAAGTTCAAACTGCGAATGTAAAAAAATACAACACAAATTAACATAATATTTCACAACGTCAATGAAAATAAATATATATTGATATAGTAAACACGATTTGAATAAAGCATTTTTATGTATCTAATCAAATAAATACATTGTTTTCTGATAGTGGGAACGCTCCCAAATAACGCGTCATTGTATTTTGTTAATTCAAAAACTTTTTCAAATCAATTGCTCACCACTAACCAAGAAACATGGTGCCGCAAATTAAAAGTAATCAGTTGCGATAATTCGCGTTCGGTACTCACAGCAGTTCGAAGTGATTGGGGTAGTTGATTGTTGGTTGCAGATCATGCAGTTGCAAATAAAAATCTTGCACCCGCGCGTACTCGCGCGCCATGTCTATTTACTATGCCCGAAGCGGTCACAATCCACGGAGCGAATGCCGCAAATGGAGCGCCGACAGTCGTGAGCGGTTCGTCGCCTGACAACTGCTCACTCAGACTGAAACGGCCGCGGCACTTGCCTCACAATCCTTACAATCTGACGCGGCGCGTAAACGCTTCAGCTAAGCTCTTTCTACACGCTCTCCGGGATCTCAGTTTTTATTTACACGCTAAGCGATGACAACAATACCTATTTGGATCACGGGTTGTTATTAAATTGTCAGAGTTTCTAAACTAAACTTTCAATGCAAATTTGTGAGAAGATACGTCCTTAACTCACGTGTTAATAGCACAAGCAGCCTGAATTTATTAATACATACATTATGATTTAGCATTAATAAATGCAAACTACTCATTTCTACTCTCTTAATATTAATCCCTCTGCATTATTTTATATGACTGCCCAGAATGCTCATAATTCGGTATGCAGCCTTAAAAAATAATTTCTCTAAATCTTTTATTTTACCCTTTTCCCCTGTGGTAAAAAACAGAACGAAGGGACAAATATAACCTATAGGAAATCATAGAGCTACGTTTGAATTGCTTTAAAATTCATTTAAAAGGCTTCAAATAAGGCGTAACTAATTACTAATACAAGTTTAGACGGCGACAGGATTGCAAATACTACGGATACCACAAACAACATTTCTTTGCCCCACCCAACAACTGACCATATATATACAGAGGAGTTAAACCTGTGGTAACACACATATGTAATCATGTTAAATCTGATTAAGTTAAGTACATACGTACTTCGAGAGCTCTGTAATACGACTTTGATAGAAATATCTACGTTTTCAATTTGATATATCAATATCAGAGGGAACTTTATCATGATATAAGTAAGTAGCTTTGTGTCTCATAACAGAGGCTTGAGACAGTCGAGTACACTCCGAAGAGCAAAATTAACGCTCCTAAGTATGAGGGCAACTATCACAGCCATTATAAGTTCCACAGTATGATTTCAGAAGAAATACCAGACCCAACAAAAAAATGAAACAATACTTCTATCAATCTATAATGTATATTATTAAAACTCCGTATTCTTGCAAGGATTATTATTGTATAAAGATAACCCACACAATAATAATTTGTGACTAGACGAAAATAATGATCGCATTTAAAAGACTATATTCCGTACTCACCATTAGTATTGCCTAAATAAGTGAATTGTCAATACAATTTGAAAGACCCACCGCGGTGTCGGGCTAATGAGCATCTATTCAATAATATTTAAGCTACTTATTTTTAGAATGAAGTATCAAATTACTACATACTTTATACCAGACATTCTCCATTTGAATTTCACTTTGAATTTTTGCAAATAAAAGGTTCACAAAACCTGTTTCTACATGATTATATATTTACGTTTTTTTGGATTAGGGGGATAAACGAGGCGTAGCCGTAGGTTCCTTCATGGTAAATGCAGAATCACGGAAGCGTTGCCTGTTTTTTAAGGTAGGTTTTACACGCTTTTTCTGGAGGAAACGTTTGATTGTACGCGAAGAGAGTTCCTTAAAACCGCATGCCACACACCCAAATTATGGAAAGGATGGTATTCAAATCAAGAATTGAGGAAATTGATTTAGGAACCAATCAATTTTTATTATTCCATTTATATCTGAAGCCGTCTGCTTTCTTTAGCAAACATTTTCGCAAGCGATGTGAAACAGTGCACTGAAGTAGTAAGGGAAAAGTCGCTAAGTAGGGAAAACTTACGCAGTCTAACCAGGAGACTAACTAAATTAAACAAACACCTCTCAATCTTAGGTCACAGATATTGCAGAGCGTGTAGATTCTGTAATAGTGCAGTTAATACCTCGTTACACATACTCTCTGAATGTGGCTCTTTAATACGAGAACTTCTTTGGGAAGTCGAATTCTTCAAAAGATATAGTAAGATTCAGGTGAAGAATCAATCTAAGATTAGTTAACAGTGGCTATCACAATAGATCAGGGCTACACTGGTACACCAGTATTGATAGGTTATTGAAAATGGCCGTAAATAAATAATTGTTTTAATTTTAAGAAGTATATTAGATACAAACACCCGATAGACGTTGCCCTATGTCCAAATAAAATTATGTTTATAACAAGAATTGAGTTTGTAAAGCAAGCATAAAAACTGTTCAGCGAAATGTCTGTTATTCTTGTGGTTTTACAAATAGAGGAGGTCTGTTTGAGGATCATCAGCAATCGTCTTGAAATCACATAAACATGTATTGATTCAAACAAGATAAAAAACAATGTTTGAATTTTAAATTTCAACATGTTACGTGACATCAAAAGGAACATACAGTTCGCCCAAATCTGAAGGGCAACCTTCTTTGGGCTGTAATAACAATTCGATATTTTAAGCTTCAAAAAATTCGTACACGTACGAAGTCCGTAACATCTAGCAAAGTATTTATAATTCCTCTAGCTTTAGAAGGATTGGACGCTAATTACGATTGCTTAATCCTAAGCTCTTTTGTTCTTCCATTGTTATTCTAACATAAAAACACTAAATTTTTTTAGTGATTAAGCTCTTGTATGTTTTAGCTTTTTGCATCGCTATTAGGACTATTTAAATAGATCGGCTTGTATAATCTTCTTGTTTTCTTAATTGGATAAAGAAATAAAGAGATACCAATAGCCAGTAGACGAACAAAATTGCTAAATTACGCTCTATTTTCAGGCATCCGACAACGCTGTGACAATATGATATTTGATACTCCATTATGAGTTATAATGTTCCAACCTAACCCTAAATATTATTTCCGATTCGTCGTAGAATACTTTATTTTTCTATATTAACGATATTTAACAGTTTACAATTTTATAAACTAGGCATTGATATACATCGCCATCATCATCAGCCGGAAGACGTCCACTGCTGGATAAAGGCCTCCCCCAAAGATGTCCACGACGATAGGACCTGCGCTGCCCTCATCCAACCTATTTCAGTGATCTTGACCAGATCGTCGGTCCATCTTGTGGGGCGCCGCCAACACTGCGTCTTCCGGTACGTGGTAGCCATTCGAAGACTTTTCTGCCCGCCGGCCATCAGTCCGTCGAAGAATGTGCCCTGCTCGCCCACTGCCACTTCATTTGGGCAATCATTTGGGCTATTTCGGTGACTTGGTTCTCCGACGGATCTCTTCATTTCCGATTCGGCCTCGCACGGAAAATCCCCTCCATTGCCCTCTGAGCGACCACGAGCATTCTTATCCGGCCCATAGTTAGCGACCACGTCTGCGTACCGTAAGTCGAACACAAGCTGGCTGAAAACCTTCGTCTCCTTTTATATACATAGTTATATTTTTATATAAAATGGCAGGCAAACGGGCAAGAGCTGAAAAACCAATCGCCCATGGACACCCGAAAGAAATTAAGAGATGCGATGATTTTAAGGTTGGAGTATGTTCTAAACTTGAAGGTTCTATTATTCTATATATAAGTTTTTTGGATGATCCAGTGATTTTCTAGATTTTACTTCAAACAATCAATAATTATTAGACTTATTCAAAAAAAAAACTAACCATGATACATGTTAATTACAAATCTATGATTTTCACCACATACCACCGCATGCAAAATTATCATAGTTTTAGTGTTCATATTTAAACAAAACAATTACAACAAACTACTGTTTACTAGAGTTTCCTAGTCCCTGCCTAGAAATATGAGAGGAAATCTAAACAAAAGGCATCAGATTTAAATTAAGATCAAATCTTCTGCGGGCATTTGAAATATTTTAATCTCAATTTTCTAAATCAAACCGATGAAAAGGTACAGCTATTTCTACTCGTATATATGTAACGGAATATTTACACGTAATTTTCACCTACATCACGAGGTCTAATTTACTTTTAAAATTCGCGTAGGTCGATCGATGACAAAACAATTAGAATTTTCATCCCTCTTGCATCCTGACTAAGATCTACCGGATAAAACCAATCATAAGTCAATATTTTTTCATAACACCACCGCTTTTTCAAACAAAAATGGACTCTAAGAGACGGTTCAACTATCTAACTTATCCGCTCTTTTTAAAATACACCATAATATATTGTAGTACAAAGAAAAACAGCAGTTAAGTTATAACATTTACGTCAAAGCAAAACCCCGGACGGCTTCCCTGTAAAAGCCTTCAGGGCTATCAGCACAGAGGAGATTTTTAATCGGTAGGGGGTGTTTTACACCCGAGCCCGACGTATGGGCCCCGTTTCCGAGTATTCAATACGTATTTGCCTCCTCTCTAAGAAAAAAAAAAAGAAAAAATCAACTGGGACTTAATTAAAAGAGTATGTTGTAGTAAGTTACAATGTTACCTACCTACAAACATAAATATTGATTTCACTGTAGTAAGATAATATAATTTACCCTTAACAATATCCGAAGCGGACGTCTGGTGTTTATAACTCAGCGTAAGTAAGGTTATATAACTTTAACACAAATAACAAACAATGGAGTATCGAATACCGCAATATTTGCAGGTTGAACAATATTATAATAATAGTGACGATCCGTTCGTCCCTCGCGTCCCTCCTGCCCGTGTATGCAAGCTTGGTGAACAAACCACATTTAAAATGTAACTCTATGTCATAGTCTGATGACATACGGTATTTTACTTTGGGGACATGCTGCCGATGTTAACACCATCTTCA
This sequence comes from Leptidea sinapis, assembly GCF_905404315.1. Classification (NCBI taxonomy): domain Eukaryota; kingdom Metazoa; phylum Arthropoda; class Insecta; order Lepidoptera; family Pieridae; genus Leptidea; species Leptidea sinapis. The sequence continues at coordinate 7,504,145 of NC_066312.1, read as the reverse complement.
CACTGCAGAAGCGAGCTATTCGTGCCATCTATAAATTAGGACCAAGAGTGTCACTAAGGGAAAAATTTAAGGAAATATAAGTTTTGACTTTGACATCGCAAAACATATATGAAAACCTTGTTTATGTAAAAAAAAATATAAATTCGTTTAAAAAAATTAGTGACACTCATAATGTCAATACTAGAAATAGGGATAGGCTTACTGTTCATGTAAGTCGACTCCAAAAAGTCACAACTACATTCAGAGGTCTGTGAATACGTTTTTATAATAAGGTCCCTATTGACATTCAGCAAAAGAGTGGCAATGAGTTTCTTGCTACTTCTTCTCATTAGCTCAACCCTTTACGAAGTAGCGGTAAATTCAATAAGAAACAATATTTATATATTTTTTTTTTGACATTCATAAGTGTCATTTTTGTGACCTACATGAATAAAGTGTTTTTGAATTTTGATTTTTTTTTAATTTTATGGGAAATTTATTGGAGTAGGCGTTACTTTGCGGAAATCCATAATTATCCAAATACTTTGAGTTTTCTTCAGTGTTAATTCTTTAGACTGCGAGAGTGAGTCTCGTGCCAGAGTTTGGCGAGTCAACATCTCCTGAGGATGCTTCGTGTAGAGGCGAAACACGTGTCGAATTGTTTAAAGACAAATATTCGCGAAATCAACACTTAAGAAAACTGAAAACATTTGGATATCTATGGGAAATGTTTAAACCTTGTTTAAGGCTTCGATCGCGCCCACCTGGAAACTCAAACTCAAGCTTTTTCCCCATCAAGACCTTCCAAACGATATATTACGGGGGTCTGTATGTATTGTGGTTGCTGACGAATAAAGTTTCAAACGCCGTCTTCGTGCTTTATATCTTATATATAAAATTCTCGTGTCACAATGTTCGTTCCCGTACTCCTCCGAAACGGCTTGACCGATTCTCATGAAATTTTGTGAGCATATTGAGTAGGTCTGAGAATCGTCCAACATATATTTTTCATACCCCTAAATGTTAAGGGTGGTCCACACGATTGTTTTTTTTAATTTGTTTGACATTTTTTTTTTAAATTTGTTTGATTATGAGTCAGTATTAAAAAATACATACAACTTCAAATTTTCACCCATCTACGATCAACAGTTACCTTTGTATCGCGATTTTAATATCGGCAATACGTTTGCTGGGTCAGCTAGTATATATATAATTCTTCTGTACGTGTGTTGACAGTGAACTACCTCCTAAATGGCTGGACCGATTTTGATGTTTTTTTTTAGTGTTCCAGTAAATTTGAGATTGGGTTCGATTCTCCTACGCATGTTAGTGATCTCCTTCTAACGTCTGGATCGGGTCCGCTAGTATATGTGTATAGACAGTATTTTCTTTGATCAACGAGAGTGTTATATACGTTAAAAAATACTTCTTTAAGAATTGAATCGCGAATAATTGTGGCTGAATCTTTTAAATTTTAATTTTAATATTTGTTTGACAAGAGTTAAAACAGTAAGTCTTGTATTGATCGTTTGTCCACGATCTTCCATAAAGAAAGTATTACTGTAATTCAGTTTCGGGTGAAACATTAAGCTGTTATGACTTCTTTGATGATACGCCCTGCCCATTATAATGCAATACCGCTCAGGATTCTTGAAAAACCCAAAAATACAACAAATTCGCTCGTCACATTGGGAAACAAGATGTTAAGTCTCATTTGCCTAGCAATTTCACTAGCTACGGCGCCTTTCAAACCGAAACACAATAATGCTTATACATTCCTGCTTCACGGTAGAAAAAAGCACTGTTGCGGTGCCCATAATCTAGCAGGCATACAGTGCAAAGCCTCCTACTGGTAAATAGCTTATTTAACTTTTAGAGAAAGAAAATTGTATTAGGAAAATATTGTCTGGTGTTAGTCTGGTTGCTCAACCGATGTTGACCACAATCAAGTTACCGACTAAAACGCGAAATATCGTAAACTTTAGCGGCCTTACAAATAAAATTGGCATAAAGTTACAACTAAGCATAAACCAAGAATATGTTAAGTAGACATTTTGCTTACGAATGGTTTGTTCGGACGTATAACGTTTCCCGCGTTTATTTGCAAGGCGTTCAGCTTGTCATTCGGAAAACTTCAGAATTATCGTTGTATTGACAGTGTTGTCAACGATATCGTAGACATATTACATTTTCTTTGTTTATCATCAGTTATAACTTTATAACAAGTTTATTTGTAAGGCCGCAAGAAATTAAACATGACATTAGTAACTCAAAAAAATAAACAAAATAAATTCTCTCACTGACGACCTATACAGCCGAATGGTTAGTGACCCTGACTACTGACCTAGAGGTCCCGGGTTCGAATCCCGGTAGGTGCAAACATTTATATGATGAAATTGGATGTTTGTTTCCGAGTCATGGATGTTTATATGTATTTACGTATGTTTAAGTAAGTATATTGTATTAAATATATCGTTGTCTTGTACCCATAGTACAGGCTATGCCTAGTAAGGGGCAAGATAATTTGTGTAAACGTGTGTCAATATTATTATAATATTATTATTATACAAGTATTTTTATTTATTTCTACGATTGGCTTGTTGGCTTAGCGATAACACCTGCTGGAAGAGCGCTGGAGGTGTTAGTCTGCATCCCTCGTCGTCCATAAATGTTGGTAAAAATTAAAACTTGAATACTTACTTTCACCACAACTGTATTGGCTACCGATAAATATTTACATGTGTATGGTGACATATACATATTTGAAGTGGAAACCATTATCATTCTTGTTCAGCAAGTATTTTTTTTTACGAGGCATAATAAACAGTTGTTTGAATTAGTATTAATCACTAAATTACAATTGAATAAAATATATATAACATGTTGACTGTTGCTTCTCAATATATCCTTGATAATGTAATGTATGTTCATAGGCACATAAGTGAATTTGCAAGAAACTGTCACTAAAACATATATGACTTTCTTAATGATACCACAGATTGGGAATGGAGCGACCAGCCTCAGTTTATTAAATAATAGGTTTGATTGAAAAATATTTCTTTGTAAAAATATTTTTTCGATGAAAAAAATAAACCCGCTAAGTCTGTTGCGCCCATTCTTCTCAGGTCTGAGGCAGTCGTTTTGGAATGGGTGGTTGTTTTTGACTTTCAATAAGTGATGTCACATCCTATTTTGAATAAAAATATTTGAACTTGATAACTGTACAACCTTCAACATTATCCACAGTTAGGTATAGAAGTGTTACTCGATTATTTCACAACAAAATTAATACTACATAGGTGATTAATGTAACTGAGTTTTCATAAAATTAATTAAATATTTTATTTACTTAATTAATTCACTAGTTACCGAAACAAAACTTGAGTCGGTGATGTTTTTTTAATAAATCTATTAATTTTTTGTTAAATGTGTCAAGTTAGCTGTATATAAGCCAATATCGCTTTTAATATTTACATATTATAATTCCATCAATTAAACTTAAAATTGCAGACTTATTGTAGCAATACATTCTTTGTTGATAAGAAAATGGAGTATTTTTCTATATACAAAAAGTAAATTAAGTGTTTTTATATGCATTTTATTAATAAAATCGGTTTATGTGCAGTAATTAAGTGATCGCAAACAATATACAACCTATTCCTTTGTACTGGATAATTACAGAATTATTACGTATTAGACTTTATGAAAACTCTGCCTAAGATTATGAACATAGTATCTGCTTACTAATAACATATAAATACTATAAATCTACAAAGTTTGAACGAAATCTAGCCGTTTAAAGTGGGTCAAAATCGCGCCCAAGGAAGTCGGTTATAAACATACAAATATACAGGTGAAGCTAATAAAAAGCGTGTAAAAAAGCTGTTTTATTTAATAAAATTATCCTGAAGATGTCTGGGAGATAGTAGCGCGACGGCACGAGGCAGTGGGCGCGAGGTTATATTTACGCAGAGATTTATGAATAGAACTGTGAATTGTACCAGTGGATACAATAAGAGAATAATGTGATGATTTTCGTCATTGCTTGTAATATTTGCTTCTCAATGGTGTTCAGTAATGACTTTAATTTTTAAATAGCTGAGAACATAACTGTAGTTGATACAAACGCTGGAAATTGATTCGAGTTATTCCGAATCGCATACTGCTAAGTCTTAAATTCAGTGGTTTTATGAGGATCTTATTTTAGAAATTACATTGAGCTGTATATAAGTATACTCTTTTTTTTTTGATGAAAATAAGGGACGAGACGAGCCGGACGTTCAGCTGATGGTAATTGATAAATGCAGTGCCGCTCAGAAGGTCTAGTTCTTGTAAGACCCAAAAACTTAAGCGGCACTACAACTGCGCTCGTCACCTTGAGACACAAGCTGTTAAGTTTGCCAAGTAATTTCACTAGCTACGACGCCCTTCAGACCGAAACACAGTAATGCTTACACATTACTGCTTCACGGATAATAATAATAATAGATATATCTTTCGATTAATTTCGCTAAGGCATTTTCTTTATATTATTTGAGGTAAATATATTGAATCGTGCAGGCTAAACAACAACTATCTCATATTTCCTTTATACTCTTAATAACTCCTCAAATATCAACAACAGTCTTTGTTCCTTGTGGTGTTGCGAGATTGCATTTGCGTCGCTGATTCTCCACGAGCATTTTCTATACAGAAGCAAATCACTTAACTTTATCTTATATGTGCATAATTTTTATTACATATATTTTATATTTATACGTCTAGATAAAGCATTTTGCTGTTAGGCAACGAATAACAACACACCAAGTTTATTACATTAGTGTGCATGACAGCTACGTCTTCACCTCGCGATACGTCATTCACTTTTTCAAATTCAAATATTTTAGCAATTATTATTATCAGATAGAATTTATTATATTCGACAGCAAATCAAGCATTTGCATGTAAAAGTATCATTTATTGAAGTATAACAGCTGATGCAAAAAAAAGCCTAACATAGTTTAGCAATTATTCTTAGAATAAGTTTTAATTTGAACGCAACGCACTTTTCGATCCTAAATATCAGATATGTCTGTGTATCTTCTACTTCAAAATTACATAATAAATAATCTATAAGACTGTTGTTTGATACAACCGCTAGTATTAACATATAACAGCGATTTGGACAAGCCAGACCAACTCTGTCAACGGCATTATAACGACAACGGCCTATAATCGCACGATCGCACATACAATACCTGTTGCGTGTTGATGACAGCGATCTGAGAACTCCCCCGCTTTCGAAGTCCACCCTCCAACACCCACTTGCCACTTCTGTTACATATTCAATTACTTACCTCAATAAACTGGTAATAAAAACAATATATTTGTGGATAGCAAATATGCTTGTGGAATGTAGACTTAGGGGCTGTTTCACAATTTCCAAGTAAAGTAGCAGTTTGTTATAGGCTAGTTTAATTAATGACTACGTAAAAGTTCCCGATAAAACAGACTGCGTTTGACGATGACTTATCTGGCGGATCGGTCTGTCACCTCGCACTAAATATTTCCGTTTGATGAAATGAAAATATTAAAAAAAACTGTTTCTCATACGAAATAACTTAACACACGTTAACAGATTTTTATATTTATAAATAGCACTTCTTTTCCACAAGTTTCGCAATAAAATCAATCATCATATAATTGTTTCCGCTTTCGTATAACGAAATTGGAAATGTCAATTAATCGATTGCTATTATAAGTCTTTCACAATAGTCCATAAGTCATAACATAAACAAACCATTATAGTAGAGGAGCCCAAGCGGGGATTTTGAGATTTATTTGAATGCGTCAGAATAACATAAGAGGGATAATGAGCAGCTTGTGAAGTACTCCCAACATACCTGAGCCGCTGAATGTATATAGGGTCGAACATCAAGAGCAGCCCATTAGATTAGTAAAAAAAAAGATCGTTAGAACAACACGAGCATATCAGATTGAGGTAAGGTAAGTTAATTATATGCAGTAAAGTGTTTATTTTAATAATCTAACAATTTGAGCTTTATACAAGGAAATCCGACGGAAGATGGACCGACGATCTGGTAAAGATAGCCGGAATACGTTGGATGAGGACAGCGCAGGACCGTCGTATAAATCTTTGGGGAAGGCCTTTGTCCAGCAATCCGAAAGCAGGAAATCCGAAAATCAAAAAGTCACAAAATTTCAAACATTCAATTTCAGGTTGAGGGAATTCCACTACATAAGTAAGGGTCAGGACGATAAGGGCATTAAGATGAACCATCTGTTTAATAATCTGACGCGATTGAGTATTTCGTAGTCATTTTTTGCATTTTCAAACCGTTCATAACTTCGGACACGTCCAAATCGTCAGTCTTTTGAATAGGACCTACAAGAGGGTTCACTTAATATCACATGTCAATGACGCGCTTTATAAGATTTTTTTTATTTTCTACCCCTTCGTATGACCACACCCACCATCCAAACCAGCAGATTAATATTTATATGTTATGAGAAACACGCGGGGCGCTACTATAATAATATCTGAAGCGCTTGAGTATATTATGACTGTTTTTTTACATTGTTACACACTCCCCCAACCAGTGACAGGGTACACATCGTATAAACCATTTTCTTTTCAGCATCAAATCTTCACAATCCAATAGGTGCCCTCGACGCTCGAGTAAATCTCTATTTAGCTCTTGGGCTCCCCTACCGTTATATAAATTAACATCATTTTGTCAAGGGCTTGTCACACTGTCAGGCGATCCATCAGATATGAATTATAATTTAAATTGCGCTTACCTGGCAGGTAACACTATTTGTAAATTGTGAAACGCGTATGATGTGTCTATATTTTATAGATAAGTAAGTAGCCTATTCGTTACTATACTTTGACACTGTGAAACAGCCCCTTAATCTAAAAAGCCGATTCGGAACAAACTACAGTTTTTCTTTTAGCGTTAGTATACCTGCTGTCTTAGATAATTTATATGTCATATAAATTATCTAAGCTATCTCTTGCCGCTAGACAACGTATTACACTCGCAATTTGTATGTCAATTTGTGTTAACGTGCGTGCATTGTTCAAATTAGAGGTTAACTGTCAACGTCAATTTTTTAAACGTTTTCACAGCTGCCAGGGTCTGATCTAGACGTATAAATAATCTAAGCCAATATTGACTTATTATCTTCAAATCCATAAAATAGAAAATCTTGACACACATGTCAAGAATCTATTTGCCCTATGTTTAACTCATCAACAAAAAATAAAACAACGTTTAAAAAAACCGACTTCTAAAACTGAAAAGTACCAAATAACTAAAAATTTAATTGAATATTAATAAATACTATTATTTATATGTGCTACCTATTGGTAGCTTTTAAGTCAGTACCAAGCCCTAATCAAAATAAAACTAAATATTATAAACAGCTTACTTACTGTTATTATTTAGGTTGTTGCGTGTCTGTCCGCTTGGGTTGTTTTGTTCTAGACGACGCTATCCCGCTTAAAGTCACACGTGGCGAGTGTAGGTACCTTTATTACATTTGGCTTGGCACCGACTTCAAAGCTATCAATATGTAGCACATACAAATAATAGTATTTTATTAATATTAAAGGTAAAGGTTGGCATAAGAGGTGTATTATATTAAATTTTTAGTTATTTGATACTTTTCAGTTTTTGAAGTCGGTTTTTTTAAACGTAGTTTTTTTTATTTTTTACGTATTAGTGTCAGTTAATAATAATATATAATCAACCTGAATGAAAACTCAAAAAAAAGGCATACACAGAAAACAATTATGTCATCCAGGTAGACGAAAATTCTCATATAAATGTTCATAAAATGATAACTACTGGGCCAAACTAAGTAAAATTATTATTTATAAGAATTACGTAAACCGGATCATAAATCTCGGAGAAATTGGTGTACATACATAAAAAAAATACCGATCGTATTGATAACATACTCCTTTTTGAAGTCGGTTAAAAAGAAGCACGCTTTGAAGCTTGCCGGAGCATGTTCAATCAGCGGCGACACGAAGGGACCTTGGGATGAAATGTGAGGCGAGATGAAAATTGGATTCAATACGATAATCGCAAGCGGACTTCACAATGACTTACTCAAGGTCAAACATCGCACTGTCTTAAAGTGAAGCTTACCATCGAAATGTTATGTGAGTTTTTGATGGTTGATAGATTCATCAGATTCAGTCAATAGCAGATGTCTATTTTACTGAACTTCAAAGAATAGCGAAACTAAGAGAGTGAACTTCATCATTATTGCTCCATGATAGCTCAAGACCTCATACGGTAGGAGAAACTGTTTTAACTTTACATTTAGAAATCCTCCAACATCCTTCCTACTCGGCAGACCTGGTCCCAACCGACTACTGGTCTGCCTCTCCTGGAATAGTATTAGGTACTTGGTGGTATACAATTAGTTCAAATGTTATTTTTTCTAATCTTTATTATTGTTGACTTTATTTTAAATAGTTTTTTCTTGTTAAATGTTTGCCGAATAAAAAATATTAATAAGCAAAAGTTCAATAAATATGCGCGAAACATAAAATATTGAATTAGTTGAAGCGTAGTGTGACGTCAAAGTTTAGATAAAATAAGCAATGGTATGGGGATCCTATCCTAATATTATTTTCGATGGTTAAGCAATATAATTAATTTTAAATTGGTTTTTTAATTATTCAATGATCTGTATAATTTCTATTTATAATGACTGAAAGTGGATTTGTTAAAGCGAAATCAGATAATTTTCCAAGAATAGACGCGTTTTTTATGCTATTTTTGTATCAATAATTTGTTGTGTTTGATAACTCTTAATGGATGTAAATAATCAAATTTAAGTATTTTTAAAAATGATGCATATACGACATTCCTTAAACCGCAGATGTGCCGATTACTAAACGTCTACATCGAGAACTAAATATAAAAACTATTGAGAAGTAAGTAGCATTCAGCAGACTCACTACAAACTTATCAAAAGCGTTTATAAACCCACCCATACCAATGTGCAAGGTTGCAAGGAACTTAAAAAGAAAATTCATAACAGCGGAACGAAATCTAATGGACAAGTAGATTATAAATTATATTTGGGAAAATCACCGGATTCTGCTCCAGACACGACCTAATATAAATATTTATTGTGTTATTACAAAAAAGTTAAACGAACGTTGTTGAACATTGTTTTAAAAAGTTGTATTATAAATCTGTGTCTGCTGTTGTTTAGCGTTCAACAATCTTTAAAAATTGCTTATATTTAAACACACTTGTCTAAGGTGTGTCTAACGAATAGATCATATTCATATGGAAGATTTACATTATATGATGACAGAGAGATGACAGCTAACAATAATTGCGTTCCGTGTCTTTAATTGTTCCTTTAGGTACATTTCAATTTTGTTGTGCTTCACGACGTTGTAGTTAAACACAAGTTAAACACCGTTTACTAAGAGATAAAAAAAAAGATAAACTCCATTTTAGACGTCGCGTTAGGTCACTATTTGAAAAAAATCGTGTCTAAGCTATGTTTAAATTATTTATTGTAATAACATCACAGAGGTAAATGTTATTAAGACAGATTGCAGGAAAAATAAGAGCTAGAAAAAAGATTTACTGATGCATACTCGGACGCCTCCATTTTTTACGTTCTCTCCACCTCTTCACTCTATCATATGGTATTTTATGGGTATCACTAGATCGCCTTTGAGAAGCTAGATTAATAACTTTTATACAAAAATTCATACAACATTCATCAGCAATTAAGCGACGTAAGGAACTGGTGATAGAGTTAAAGTAAGGACAATTTAAAAGTTATAAACGATGTTAAGCCCGCTTCGGCTGACTCTCGGCAATTAGATACCTATACGGTGCCATTTTAATTGGTTGACGCGATTGTTAAGCTATATCGATTTCAGCTCAACTAATATTGGTTGTTATAAGTTGTGTATCAGAGGGGTCTGGCTAAAAGGAAATCTTATATGGCGAACATGGGGTTGCTAGGATAATTTCCGATAATATCAATGTACCGTGACATTCGTTTGAGATGTTACTTGCGCTGCTGTAAGGGCGAATTACAAAGAGGATAAGCATCCGTTCAAATGTAACTCGAACTCGCTTGAACTGGTGCTTTGGCGATCCAAATTCCATTCGATTTGAAATATTTGTACTCAATTATATCGCACAGACTATTTGATAGATGTGCCTCATCATGCAAGAAGCTCAGCACATCACAAAACAAGGTGGAGGCAATTTATTTTTGGGTATTGAATGAAATTGAGCTATAGTTACCAGAGTATGACGTTTTCACTTCTTTTTTCATGGAAGAGGAGAACAAACCAGCGTACAGATTGATACCTGATGTTAAGGTGACACTAAATGCCGGCGACCTTGAGCGATATGAGTTCACGGCTCCTATAAAACAAAGCCAATATTTTCAAAATTCTTGCGTCGAAACGTTTAACAGGCGCAAACTGTTAAATTGCTTACAATCATCATTAGTGATTACTAATCTGAATAAATGTACCTACATAAAAATTTATAATCTATAAGAACAACTTTTATGATAGTAGTATACTAAACAAATGCATGATGCCGAGAAAAACCTTGTTTAACTGCAAAGAAAACTGGTAGTTCATAATAGCTCTGGAGTGCCAACTTTAACCAACAATAAGCATTAGCAACCTACAATTAAGACTTAAGGGTATGTGTAACAGGATAAAGTAATGTTCATAGCTCCAAATGCTATATTATCACCACAAAACTTGTTTGCGTATTTTTTTTAACTGTTTACCCTTCGCCTTAAGTGATCACCGCCGCCTGACTCTGTTGTCACACCAGAATATTCTGTGATATCAGATGTGATCTAAAATAACACTACATAATCTATCAGAAAATAGCCTGGTCGCTATAGGATCATTCCCAAGGTGAATAAATTTAAATATAAAAAAAATTAACATATTTATTGTAGACATATTCTGCGCTGAACAAAGGACTTACATAACGACATAGCCGAGTGTTAGTTATGTCCATATGATGCAACTACTCTAGGTACTCAACAATTTCTGTTTTGTATTATTTTACTTTTACTTTTTTTTACTTACTCGTTTATGGTATTGACTATTTGACGTTTCGAGTATTTTGTTGAAACTACATACCCATATTGTAATTGAAATGATTTGTAAAACGATGAACATTTAAATGTTGATTTAAAAGAGTGGCAATGGGTTTCTTGCCACTACTTCTCATTAGCTCAACCCTTTACCATTTGCGTGACCTACATGAATAAAGTGATTTTGATTTGATTTATTTGGTATTAATGAAAATACAAATTCACATATTTTTATTCAAAGAAGGAAAGTGAAAAACTACCACCTATTCGAAAAGTATGTCTCATACCTGAGAAGAACGGGCGCAACAAACTCAGCGGTCTGCTTATTTTTCATAAAAATATGGTTACAAAATAAATTCGTACAATAAAACTTAATATTTAATAGCATGAGGGCGGTCGCTCCATTCTCAATCTATGCTATCATTGAGAAATACATTTATGTTATAGTCTTGATATGTGTGCAAAATTTGAATTCAATTCGACAATTCAAAGTGGGTTAAAATCGCGTCCAAAGATTCCGATACATAGATAGATAGGTCAAGCTAATATAAACCATTAAAATAGAAGGTAGACTTTTTAAGAGGCTGGCAACACTCTTGTTATTCCTCTGGCGCTGCAAAATAGTGGGGGCGGCGTTTACAAAATGCTGTCAGCTGACGATCATTTGTCCTAATAAAAAAAAAAAACTGTGTGTATATTTGTTATACTTCTTTGGCCGAACGAAGCAAAAATCATTTTTTTTAAATCTAGCAAACATGGCTTTGACAATTAATTAATAAATAATGAATACGGCTGTATGCGCTTGAACCCTTTGCCTGTCCTAATAATAGACGAAGAATTTTTACATTATGAATACGGCTGCCGTCCTAATAATAGACGAAGAAACCAAAAAAATTACGAATAACGCAAACGTCAGAAAGTTTTATGAACCAACTTCACGCTGTTACTTTTGTATTACAGTAATGCGCGCGCATCTTAAAATTTCATTCTCATTATATTTTCATAACGCGCCTAAAGAAGTATAGATTCAACAAAATGTCCATTGTAAGCAGAATTAGAGCAACGAGATAAAATTCATTGGCACCCGCTTTATATTCACCTTCACATATTTGCTCGATTATTATACTAGACTTAATTTGTGGGTAATATTATCATTTTTATTCGCATTATTGTCGCTTAGGAATTATCCTTTCGTCGAATAGAGGTGAGCTTTTACGAAATTTCATCTGCATTTTCACATCATTTCGGGGATTGCTGGAGTTAAAGCGACACTAAATGCCAGCGACCTTGAGCGATATGAGTTCACGGCTGCCGGCCCGCCATTTAATTAACAAAGCCAATATTTTAAAATTCTTGCGTGGAAAACAGTTTATATGCTTACAATCCTCGTTATTCACTACTAATCTGAATAAATGAACCTACACAAAAAAGTACAAGCTATAAGAATAACTTTTCTGAGAGAAGTACCAAAAAAATGCGTCACGCCATTCCAAAAAACTTGTTTAACATCAAAGAAAAGTGGTAGTTCAAAAAGGCTCGGCAGTGTTAACTATAACCAACAGCAAGCATAAGCAACCTACAAATAAGACTTAAGGATATGTGTAACAGGATAAAGTAATGTTCATAGCTCGAAATGCTATACTTTCACCACAAAACTTGTCTAAAAACACCATGTTTGCATGTTTTCTGCTTACTCTTCGCCTCAATTTAAAAAAAAAACAATCACGCTATCCATGTGGACAACGTCGCGGGCAGCAGTAAGTTAGTATACTATATTAGTATCTAACAATTTAGTCCATCTTTCCTGTTAGCATTGATTCACGCAGGTTTAGCACGAGACCCGTGTAGGAATGTCGACATCGCATCTACGAATAAATCTTCGAGCGATCATTTTCTTTGTAGCTTCGTTAACATCAAATCTATAGGACATGTAAACTTCCGTGACTTAAAAACCTTCTTATTAAAACGTCACCTATTGATTTTTTAATATAAACACCTAACTACTACAGAAAACAATAACATTTAAAAATACAAACAAATGACTTACCTATCGTTTAAAGATTTTTGATTTATTAATATTGGCAGATTGAAACATAATAATTAAGGTATTATGATTTAAGTCAAACGGCTACCCGTGGCTGTTTTTTCAGATCACACGTAGTGATTGCAGGCAAGCGTCCTTCGCCCCCACCTCACAGCCTCTTCACACTTGTGTAGCCTATTTATCGCGAACATGTTCTACTTATAGTTTTCTTACCGACTCTGCTTATAATGTTTACGCACTTAGATGCGTCACAATAATCGCACGCCCCTACATCATCTTCTCTCATGCTCCCGCGCAATCAACATTGTAAAGCCTAAAACACATGATCGGATTTGGCCCGACCAAACCATCGGACGCGATCTGTTATCGGACCATATTCAATGTTATGTCGCATTTTCCATGGAACAAAATTATTATTATTATTAACGTCCGGACCGTACCGAGTACAACGCCGGACAAATTGGTGCGAGGCGGCCACCGGACCGTTCGATGGTCCGGCCGTACCAAATCCGACCATGTGTTTCAGCTATAAGCGCCGAACGGCACGTACTGCACTCATCGAACGCGTCGCATGCATAGAAGTGTCGGAATCGTATCTACTTCTCGATACTGGTTATACAATCGATCTTGGGCAGAATACGTGCCGTGAAATGGCGCCATTATCGTCAGACACACGCAAATGGAATCCGTATACAAAACTTATTACAAATTATGCGGGACTGGTGCTAAGTTGTTTATATGAGCCATAACCTCAACGCTAGACTTTTGTAATGGGAGTAAGTGAAAGTAGAAGCATCTAATCTCAAGCAATAATCAATATAATCTAATTCCAAACGGCATACTGACTATTATTTATGAATCTGACTGTATTTTTTTTGAAGTAATATTTCTTTAGGCGCGTTATGAGAAAATGTGAAGAGCGTCAGAGTGAAATTTTAAGATGCGCGCGCATCACTGTAACACAAAAGTAAAAGGTTGAAGTTGGTTCCTAAAATTTTCTGACGTTTGTGTCATTTGTTATTATTTTTTTTGGTTTCTTCGTCTATTATTAGAACAGGCAAAGGGTTCAAGTCCACGCAGCAGTATTCATTAATTAATTAATTAATTGTCAAAGCCATCTATCTATGCAAGATTTTTACAAAATTGTTCATTCTGTAAACGCACGGGGAATTAATCATTTTAATGATTTTTGCTTCGTTAGGCCAAAGAAGTATAACTTCTCGCGTGCATACATAAGTACACACACACTTTGTATTCAAATCTGCCTTGTCCTTTCGGATATAAACAAGAACACTCTTCTGCTTTACAATATTTGTTTAAATATTTATAAGATTAAAATTTTTCTACTAACAGCCGCATATAAAAACCCACAGTATTTTCTCTTTTAAGCGTAAGCCAATTACTAGAGTTGCGTTGTTATACACTCTCTCAAAGTTCCGAAAGTCTCGCTAGTTTCCCGCTGCGTTTGTTTGCTTGCGCTCGTATTTATCCTTAACAACTGAAAGGATTTCCCGTTCGGTTAATTAAGGTGCTTCAGGTAATATAATGTTTATTACATTCTCATGTCTCAAATTCATGATTAGCTATTAGCTTATATTTAAAAAAAATTTCGTTATGTCTATAATTTGAAGCATTAAGGTAAACCCGAAAACTGGTTATACTGTACCAATATTCGTAAGATACATAAGGTATACTTTGGTGGGTAAATGTATACACCTTTATAATAAAGTCCCGGTCTCTGTTCAGGCATTATCTATAAATAAATTTAAATGTTTTATTAAAAAAATTGCTCTGTCGTAAATCCTACTACTCCACAGCTGGGACTAGAACATGATTATTTTTTAAAATATAACAATGACAGTACAATATTGTATATTTTACTAAAGAGAGCGCAAAAAAATACGTTTGCACTCTGGGAGTGCCGGCAGAAGTGAAAACTTAAACATTAACGTGCATTTTTCAATATTTTGAATGGTTAGGGAATAATTTCGCACGAATTGCTCTCAACTGCATATGAAATCCTGGTACCTGTTGATGACACGTTCTTTCAACCGCTATGAAAGACATTCTCCCACAAGCACACAGCCGGTCTGAGGTTCGAGTCTCCTTAGGAGACGCCCCGCGACTGTTGTTGCGTAGTCTTTGCGGCCTCCACGGCCCACGTCCTACTTCGCTGTGAAAGCCAGGGCTGCTAACAGCACAGAGGAGGTTTTAGTCGGTATGGGGTGTCCGCTTACGCGGACACTCGAGTCCGACATATTCCGAGTCGGAAATCCGGTTACGTATTTCCTCCTCTCAAAAAAAAAAAAGAAAGACATTATCATTTAGTAGGGATGGATACTTTACATTACTATCACCGCTACCATATTCTTGTTCCTGGTGTCTATGTAGTAATAATTCGTACGAATAACGTCAGAATATATTATAGGTATACTCGCGTCATACATAAATAAGACAATCTGTTTTTCAACTATGATCGCCTGATACCAAAACACTGTATATAATTGTCTTACAAATTAACTATAGTCGGTAACGAGGATGTAAAAATCTCGCACTCACTTGCTTATCACAAGTGATGTTTTCCTGTACTGTCACTAGATGATGCTCTTTCGATGCCATAGAAATCGTAGTTAACTTTTACGCGATCGAATATGTAAAAAATCTCACATCTGGAACTAATCATGACACAAGTCATGACGCGAGTTTAACATTTTATACGCATCCAAGAAAAATGCTCAACGCCGCTAAACATGTTTTCACTTCAATAATGCTGGGAGAGTTTCTTGCGCCGCTTCATCTCTCTCAGAGCGCCAGTTGTTTCAGAAGCCGCGGTAGTGTTAGAAGTGACACCAAAAAGAATTCTAAAGGAATCAATTTTGAGAAAACAAATGCCTTTTATTTCTCTTAATATCTGTATGCAACTTAACGGTTAAAACACAAGGTACAGCTAACTGCAAGCTTTCGAAATACATAAACATCTGCCCTAATAACAGACATACTGAATAACGAACTGCGGGCGACACATTAATAATAATGATATAACTTTGATTTGATGTCACACAAAACAACAGTGTATTATTGGTGGAGCAGAAAAAGTATGTACTCATGAACGCATGTAAGAAAATATTTACCTTTTTTGACACAGGAACACTCCACATTTTTTATGTTCAGAGTCGCGACATCGTAGCCCTACGCCTTATCACGAAAATGTGACCGCAGCATTACTACGGCCTCTGACAACTTAGCTGTTGTCATGTATTCTAGCTTCACTTACTAAATTATTATATTGTATACGATAACGTCCTATGTACATACGGACATAGCAGTCTGAAAGCGGAACGAAAAGTGTGCTTAAAGACAATGTAAGCACACTGTTTTCCTTAGCCATGTGTCAATCACCAAGTCTAGTCTAGGCTGTAAAAAAGTGCTCAAATAATAAGTTAATGACACAATAAAAGGTGGTGTAACTTATCACAGGTAAGTTGAATTTATTTAAAATCCCTTGCTCTCCCGCTTGTTAGAGCGGGACAGGTAAAAGGACATGACCAGCACACAGTCATTAATGAAAACTATGGAGACGCTCATTTTTCAAAGGCCCGGTGAACAATAATTTGCAATATTGTATTTTGTGTATGGAAAGTCATTGCCGATAGAGTTGCTCTTTTTGCTTAAGGCCCAGGGAGTAATAATTTATATTGTATTTTGAATCATTGCCGGTGAATGTGAACGGGTTCCAAGAAATATAAAAACCGCTAAAAAACAAAACAACAAAGCAGTGCTATTTACACGGTATCACAGATGTATCGTTACCTAGTGATAATTATTTATACTAATTAACACAGCTAATCTGTAGAAGCTAATCTTTTTCAGCTTTCCCGTACAAGAGATAATGAAAGAGAATTGGCGCCAGTAGGTAGCAAGAGGGAGGTAGTAAAGAATTATACAAATCAAATAAGTCGAGTGCCATTAGCTAGAATCATTTCCTCGAGGCTGATTTATATATTACAAATAAATGATTTAAGCGTTTAAAATTCATGCTCATAACTTATGATAAAACTTTTTTAACATTAAAAGTATTGAAATCTCTTTCGAATGTCAAAATATTTAGTTAAATTGGCGCACACACAAAAGTCCAATTTAGCCACATCTATGCAAAAGCTGTCATACAAAGATATATATGTTGATGTCCGCTTACACTACAAATTGCTAACAATGCTTACATTGCTACTTATTGACCAATAATATTTTAAACAACTGGAGAAAACGCAGAAATGTATAAACATAGCAGTCGAAGCTTATTATGGTGTTATTTGTGGCATGTGCCATATTTAGGCATTGTTTTTGAATGGCGTGAATTGTCTATCGGCCTTACAAATAAAATTGACATAAAGTTATAACTAAGCATAAGCCAAGAATATGTAAAATGTTTACAAATAGACATTTTGCTTACGGATGGTTTGTTCGGACGTATAACGTTTCCTGCGTTTATTTGCAAGGCAGCTTGTCATTAGGAAAACTTCAGAACTATCATTGTATTGACAGTGTTGTCAACGATATTGTAAACATTTTGCATTTTCTTCGTTTATCATCAGTTATAACTTTATACCAAGTTTATTTGTAAGGCCGTATGTGTTTAGAATGTCATTGCTTGAATATATTATTACCACTTAATATTATTTATACTAGTGGGAGACTAATCGGCTAACACCATGTTTTTCATGATGTTACGCGCGCATTGTAAAAAAATATACTCAATTTTACCAAACGTGCTTATAGAAGTATAAATATCAAACAGAATAGAATAGAATAAAATAAAAATTTATTGATAACAAAAACCACCACCACACAATTATTAAAATGATACAAACCAAAATAAGTAATAATTTCTTAGAACTAACAAATAAAACAAATTAAATAATACAATTTATAGCTTAAAACGAAAAAGGTACTGTGCGGCAGTGAATGTCACCAAATGGAGCTAACTCAGTAAAAAGCTGCAATGGCGTGGTGCCAATGTAGCACTGGTTTTCAGTAGCCCTAACATTATTGAGTCTGGGAGTAGCAGCGACTAGTAATTTACAAATGATAATTATGAATATAAGTCTATGAATATAAATAAATAAAGGCAGTATAGATCAAATTTTTGTATTTAACTCTTAAAAAAAATATATAAATTAAAAAAAAATTGAACGTTAAAAGAAGATCATTTAGATCTTAACGACGGAAAAATCATAAAATATGAGATTAGTAATAATAAATAAGTGTTAATATATATTATGGTTACTATAAATACATAGCTGCATAGATTTTAAATCGTAATATAGATTATCAGAGACTTTACATTGCGAGTGATTCAAAGTTTCACATTCAGGCTCTAGAGAGCGATCAAACTCGAACGGATATTCATAAGGCTTTTTTAATTGAGGCATCTCAGTTATATTTGGAAAAAGATATCACTTGGCAATGAAGTATGAAGTATTATACATAAATAACAATCTCATATAGAGGGAGCTATGATTGAGCCGCAGGGAGTTAGTTCCATGTAGATTAGTATTGTCACAACCAGTTCTGACAGTAACACGCGTTCCTATTGCACACCCGCTGTGATATTGTCTGCAATTTAATATTGGAATTTATCCATTTAATCCAAAACTTTTGTTTTTATTTTACAACGATACAGGCATATTATTTTAATAATTTCATGTGGAGTTTACAATTTCTTTTCTGTTTCGCACATGCATATGTGCATATAAAATGGCATTTATTTTCTCAAAATTGATTCATTTAGAATTCCTTTTGGTGTCATTTCTAATACACTAGATACTACTACCGCTTCGGAAACAAATGGCGCTCTGAGCGAGAAGAAGTGGCGCAAAAAACTCTCCCAGCATTCTTTTTTTGCGTTCTTTTCAATAAAAATATACAATATTGTACAGTCATTTCTATCGCTATAAAATAGCGATAGATAGATAGATAGATATTCAGCAGTGGAGTAATAGGATTTACGACAGAGCCAATTTTTTATAAAACATTTAAAATTATTTATATATAATGCCTGAACAGTGGCTGGGTCTTTATCATAGAAGTGTATACATTTACCCTTAGAGCTATTATGTATCTTATGAAGCCTACTAGAATTAGTTACAAGCAATCCCTTATTTCTAGTATTATAATAATGAAAATCACTATTAAGAGCAAAATGATGAATATGATGTATGTTATTACATAATGATTTATAATTATTCCAAAAATGTGTAAGGGACACAGAATTATTGTTCAAAATAAAATATACGATCTGAAAGAATCCCGCTGAAGTAGGTGTAGGTACCAGAAGAAAAAACAAAACAAACACACAAGAAAATCAAAAAACAAAATGGCGCGTAACCGAAAATCGTGACGATTTGCTATAAAATTTCTCTCATGCGTCGATAAAGAAGTTTCACTTCAAAAATGTAGAATAGCTCGGGTTAGCAACTTGTAAGTCCAGCATTATATAAATATGTGATACTATTTTAATATGTTATGGGATGAACAATGCAATATTCCTAATAACCCATGATAACTGAGGATCCATCAGATCCACAGAACAGGTTAAAAATATTAATGTGAATCCCAATCCAACATTATAGGATCGCATAAAATACCTACTATGGCTATATAATACTGTATCGTGTTTTTAGATGCAAGGAAAAAGTCCATGTTTTTGTAGAAATTTGTTCTTAGACCTACCATTACGCCAGCGCATATGGATGAAAAAAGTCTGCAAGAGCATTTTCTTCTGAATTCCTCCCAAATTCTCTAGTAGGTTCTTCCAAAAGACAAACATTTACCCCCTTATTCAAAATGGTCCGCTAACTTTAAAAAGCCGCTAAGTAGTGTTTTTTGTAAGAAGACAGAGTGAGAATTAGCAATGTTTTAAGTTAGTGACTATTATGAATAAGGGGGTTTAAGGCTAGCTAAACTGTGTAGAAAAATACAGAAGGCCTAAACTATTCCTTATGAATACGAGGACTACAAAAAAATTTATCCAAAAATATAAGCGCATTCAAATAAACGAAACAACAGAAAATCTCTTCAGCTTTATTATATTAGGATAGATTATTTTATCAGTATGGATTACACTTGGTTTTGAAAGAATGTGGGATTAACGATCATTTTCAATACCCTATCTATCCTCAGGTTAACTTACTAGAGGTAGACAAATCTATCCTTTTACGCTTACTTACATTTCAATAACCTACCGACAGATAGTATTGGACTATAACTATATTGGACATAACTATGGATACATAAGATCTTGTCATTAAACAGTGATAGCAAAGTATCCGTAACTAGAGATACGTTATTGAAAACGGCCGTTGGTAAATTAAAATAGCTAACCTTAGTCAAAGGGAAGTTAGTTCAAAACGATCAAACTTTATTAGATTGCATGTTTCTCGTTATACCTCAAATTACTCTGGAGACGACAATTATTAGTAATACCAATCGAGTGGAATGCTTTAGATTACTTTGAACTCCTTCAAATGACATATAACGTAGGTTGTATAATAGATAAACTACGAGCTGTCAAAATGGAGTGACACTTTTTGTGGGCAAAACAAGCTGATGTCTCGATCTTTAGTTATTTTTTTATTATATAAGAGGGTGCAAACAGGCATGAGGCCCACGCGATGGAAAGCGTTTAGTAATAACCCATGGACATCCACAACACCACACCTGGGGTCAAGATATGCATTGCCAGTCTTAAAGATGTTTGGTTGCTCTAATCCTTAAAGGTCACCAAGTGGTAGTCATGGAAATCTGCAGCCGGCAATTGGTTCCACAAAGACGCGCAGTTAAAGAATGCCAGGCGTCAACATGTTGCGGGTGGATTTTGCATTTTGACGTAACATCCAGTGATAAGATTTGGCTTATATCAATCCGAAAAATTCCTAAAAGCACAATCTGTGGTAAATACGGTAGAACATGCAGAGGGAATCCATATCTCTAGACAACGCCAAAG
Source organism: Leptidea sinapis (assembly GCF_905404315.1). NCBI lineage: Eukaryota > Metazoa > Arthropoda > Insecta > Lepidoptera > Pieridae > Leptidea > Leptidea sinapis. The sequence goes on along the minus strand of NC_066312.1, from coordinate 7,482,999 downwards.
AATTAAGGCCATCGGAAGTCGAATTGATAATCGATGGTTCGAGCCGCGCTTCGGTGTAAGAGAAAGATTTTTTTAGAATAGATAATGGATACACATTCTATCAAAATTTCGGCTATTGCGATGTCTGAGAAATTTCTTATACATTTATATTTTTTTATCAAATTTTAAAGTGCATCTATTGCATGTCGCATTACAGCCGACCGCGGCTTACGGGTCAAGATGAATCACTAGTTTCAAATACTGTTTTTAAGTCAGGTTGGTCGAATAGTTTCTGAGAAACGTCGATTCGAACCTCACACCTAAGAAAGGCGTTAAGTACTTGTGACAAAAGTTTCGCTAACATCGTGGTTTTCACAAAACCACACTAATGTTTTTTATAAAGGAGGAAAAACAAGCTTTTGGTGGTACAAGTAGATTACCACCACACATACTCTTATGCAACACCAGAGATCACAGGAGCGTTGCCGGCCTTTTAATGATTGTAAGTGCAAATTTTTAATTATTATAATAGTCCTTTAAGTTATTACGCTCTCTGATTGATAATAATTAATGAATTTAAAACTTCGATTTCTGGGGTTTTCAGTATATTTATGTAGCTGTCAATTTTTGAACAAACGAGCGTACGGTATTAAGTGATCACCGCCGCTCACATTCTCTTGCAACACCAGAGGAATCACAGGAGCGTTGGCGGCCTTATCCGTATCGTCCCGCAAACACCGCAAAAGGAAGCACATTTGCGGCGTGTCATGCAAATGCGTACATCGTGTATTTCTTGTAATTCTGATATTAAATCGGTACCTCTGGAGCCCTAGGTAAGGGATTCATCCCCGCACACCCGCCTTTTTATTTTTCGGGAATTCTTTGCAATACTACCCTTCCCGAGAACTGTTTTTAATGGAACATTATAAAACTAGTGTTGTGCTATATCGGTAATTTGCTAAAGGCGAGCGCGACAAGGAAACCGTAAGGATCAATGCATACGCGTTTCTTCGAAAATTTTAATACACTTTGAATTTGCCATTTTGCCAAATTATAAAATTCGACCACTTAACGATTGGTAATTATAGTTATCTAATAATTTATAAGAATATTAGCTTTCTAATTTTCATAAACACAGTTGAATTAAAGTGTTAGGAGATACTTAAATTAAGACCATTTCGGATAGACACATAAAAATTGCAATGAGAGTTGAGACACCAACTTAAACGGGATTTTATAAAACACTCGCGGTAATGTGAATTAAAAGGTACGCGTGTATAATTAATATCTTGGATTATAAACTTAAAATCAATGTAATAAGGTCCAAGATACGGGCAATTGAATTGTAAAGTATTCTTACAAGGTTGCATTCCATTAAGCTTAATTGCAAGCGGATTATATCTGCAAAACAGCATTTTTATACGCATAATGGAAATGCATCTTTATATCAATGGTATTTTATGTCTAAATTAGAAAGAGGTTAGAAAAAACGAATGAAAGTGTTTATTTAAGTAATACACGAATAAAAATATATTCAATGCTTGGCACAATATAACATGTTAATTACTTAAGGCTTACATCATTCGCATCAAATAATGGAATATTTGTTTCTCTAGTTACCAATAGTTATAAAGGCGTGATACCATGGCTTGATCAAAACGAGAGAGGCCGACTTCGTAAAGACAAACATACTAAAGATGGTACCTACTCCTACTACATATTATATGGTGATACATTTCGGTCTTCGAACTTTTCCTTCGTTGTGTTCGTCTCACAGTCTCACAGCTAAAGTAAGTTGCGCAACGCAAATAAAGAGTTAAAGATCATTAAAAGTTAATTGTAACTTTAAATTCCATAAGTACGTACAAGTATTTATATATATATGTGAAACGAATGAAGTATTAACGCAAAAAGGTTATAACTGAACCGATAATAAAATTCCGACCTTCAATCGCGATATCACGCGACATCAAGTAATTGAATAAATAAACAAAAAAGAAACGCTCAATTAAAGTAAACCATTGAGAACAAAAATAAAATTAAAGAAACCTTTTAGCTTCGTGGCAATCTGACCGGATTCAACCGGTGCTCATTCAATATCTCGATAGTATTTATTTGCGCTGAACTCATTTTCAAAAACAGACTGGTATTTTTAACAATACAAACAGTTATTTTAATTTTATTTATATATATATGACTAACTGATAATACACAGCGAACCGAAAACCTTTAGGTACTACTACACTATTTTTACATAAAATAACTAAAAAATTATAGAATCGACTGAATTTATTAATATTTTGCAAAAGGTACGACATTCACACCACCACCTTCTGTTAAAGTAGGCAACGCTCCTGTGATTCCTATGCCGTTGCAGGCGATGGTGCCATTACGTTCTTTGGGAGAGGCCTTCGTCCAGCAGTGGACGTCTTCCGACTGAAATGATGATGATGACATTATCAATCCAACCATAGATTGGATGAGGGCAGCGCATAAACAAACGCGCGTCGTGGAGATCTTTGGGGGAGGCCTTTGTCCAGCAGTGGACATCTTTTGGCTGAAGTAATATTACCATTTAAATTTATATTTTAGAAATAAATTCAAAAAATGCGTTTCAAGCTAATTCCAAACGCGGCCAGAATCCACGGTTTTACTAAAGAGTTCCGACGGCTACGGGTTTTTCGGGTTCAGATTAGATCGTTGGCACAATTCTCAGTAGAATCTTAATTTCTGTTGATTGAAATTACTAAACCGTCTCGTCCACACACGTAATAATAATTAGTATTTTATGTATACGTTAGGAGTTCCGGTGACCATTTGAGGTCTTCTTCAACCCTGGACATCCCTATGTGGGTATATATTTTATTTTCATATTAAAATTGAAGATTTTATTAACTCGTCATAAATTTCATTATCAGTTCTGATATATTTTAATAATGGTCTAACCTAAAAGTTTGCTCCCTTATTTTTAAGGATGTACCTGCCTCATAGATTTATTTTGAAAAAATAATAATATAATTACATATGTGTAAACCAGAGTAGGTACCTAGACAAATATGAAAGAATATCTTTTTATAAGCAATAACATTTATTATATTTCGTCCTTAATATAATTTTCTGAACGAAGAATGAATTCGCATCGAATAATGAAAATACTATATCAAAGTTGACCTTGACAAGTGTATAATTAAGTGAATTACTTATGGTCTAAGAGCCCGTGGACCCAAGACCTACGTTATTTTATAAAAGCTGAAAGTTTGTCAATGCATGCTTCCAACACAGGTAAGAACGATGGACCATTATGGAGTTTGGGTTACAGTGGCTTTGGCTGGTAAACGGTACTAAAGGTGTGTGAAATACCGATAAATGTAAATAAATGTAAAAACATCAAATAATAAAGTGCGATTTTTCGGTATTACCTTCAAAATATTATTAAAAATCACGTTATTCATTGCCAGACACTCTTAATGTTCATGAAATTATAATTTTACTTACGTCATAGTATAAAAGCTGATTTATATATGTAAAACATGGGTGTTATGTAGATAATGCTTCCTCATTAACCAGACACTTTCGATAGTACCAACCCCTTGCCAGACAAGCATGTTGGAGAGCGCGAGGCAGTATGCATATGGGTGGGAGTGCGAGTGAAATGGCGAGTTAAGTCTACCGCTGTACCTCACTGCGCAGTTGTTATTTCGTTAAAATAATATTATATACTATCTTCAGGTAATATTAATTTAATATTAATTATTAATTAACAAAATTAAATATTTCGAATATATAAAGACTATAAAGTAAATTAAATATAATTGGTGTATGATACGTAGGTTATATGCTTACAATTATTGTCTGGCAAGGGGTTTCCACGATGTTAAGTTACGTTTAAGTTAACGTGATTTTTAATAATATTCTGAAGGTAATACCGAAAAATCGTATGATATATTGATGATTGTATGGTATATTGATGTATTTACATCGGTATTTCACATACCTTTAGTACCATTTACCTGCCAAAGCCACTGTAACCCAAACTCCATAATGGTCCACCGTTCTTACCTGTGTTGGGAGAATGCGCTGACAAACATTCAGCTTTTATAAAATAACGTAGGTCTGGGGTCCACGGGCTCTTGCTCTATTAGTAACTATAGGAATTTATTTCAATTACTTTACAATTAATCAAACTTTACTTTACTTAGTATATAGTTACTACTCAAAACAAATAATTGTGAGAACGAATAATGTTCAAGTATTATAATATCTATTCGAGGATCGAATAATTGAATAAAACCAGTCTGCTGTGATTCCGATTGACTGATAAACCGCCACCATAGAAAAAGTTTAAAATATATTCATCTATTCTACTGTTAATTATTGTGTTTATTTTAATTGAAACGTGATTATCAATGAGAGTTCACTTAAACATTTGGTGTAAAGAGCTGACGCCTTATCAGGTCTAAACAGGATAATTGAACTGCTTATAATAGAGTCAATATATCATAAAACCTTCTAGCCACGGAGTTGACACACTGCGAGAAATGCAAATTCATATATTTTTATTCAAAATCACTTATTGAACGTCAAAAACTACCACCCATTGAAAATAGACTGCCTCAGACCTGAGAAGAACGGGCGCAAGAAACTCAGCGGGCTTTATTTTATATAAAATATGGATTACAATGTAATATCGTACAATAAACATTTATAATTGAAAAGCCTGAGGGTGTTCGCTTCATCCCCAGTCTGTGGTATCATTAAGAAAATCGTTTATGTTATAATAACCTTTCCGGCACAAACGTTATTTAATAGTTCTTTTAAATTTCGTAACGCATTTGTTTTGTACATTTTCTGGGATCATATCATAAAAACATATACATCGCCCAATAAAAGACTTACTAACTCGACCTAACCGAATAGTAGGCATAACAAGTTTATGTTTGTTCGTCGTGTTAACATTGTGATTGTCACAGTTTCTAGCAAATTCCTCAATGTGCTTATGAACATATAGAACATTATCAATAATATATTGAGAAGCAACAGTCAAAATGTTTATTTCTTTAATTTTTCTCATAATGATTCCTAGGTCCTAAGACCTAGGTTATAAATAGCGCGAATAGCCCTCTTCTGCAGCACAAAGATGGTATTAATATCGGCTGCACTGCCCTATAATAATATAACTACTTATACCACTTCGGTCAGGTTGTGTTGGTAGTCGGGCCACAGACCAGACACATTTGTGGAGTACAAAATGTATTGTAGGCAGTAGGAAAATTGCATCCATAAATTCGGACTAAAATTTCCATGGGGGTACGTTTTAATTGAATATGTCATTAGATTAGCACGATGACCGACCCAAAAGTTGAAACCCATGACGTCCTTTGCACATATTATAAGGACATTTCATTCGCAGTCTGATAGCGGAACGGCAAAACTGTGCTTAAAGACAATGTAAGCACACTTTTGCGAGTGCGGGTTGTTACAATAAATTTAGCCATGTCGTATGAACCTGGAAAAAACAAGGAGAGTTCAACTCAAATGTAGCCAAACCCATAAATACCTGATATTGCTGCAGCGTGTCATGAGCCTCGGCAGCCGTTGCTGCGACCCCTGGCTCTACCTGAAACAGAGCAGTAGCTCATACCGATACCATTGTTTTCACCGCAAAAATGGGGCTCGCTTGATGAAAGGTTGATTGCAACATTGGAGGAATTTGTAGTATTGAAGGACAAATCCAACGGTAACTGTTGTATGACACATTATATTGAACTGCATTTACAACAGTTTTATAAAAACAACTAGCTGACCCGACAGACGTTGTTCTGTACATAATAATTTCGTAACATCAAGGATTATTTCGTAAAATATGCTCCCTAAATGACTTTCTTAATGATGCCACAGATTGGGAATGGAGCAACTGCCCTCAGGCTATTAAATAATAAGTTTAATTGTACATATTTATTGATGAATAAAAAAAGCCCGCTGAGTGTGTTGCGAGCATTCATCTCAGGCATTCTTTTTGGAATGGGTGGTAGTTTCTGACTTTCAATAATAGTGATGTCACATCTTATTTTGATTAAAAATATTTCAATTTGCATTGCAATGATAAAATGGTAACATATACCTATGATTTATCTAATACACATTATTGTTACGTAGACTGTTGGATACGTAGAAGAATAATAAATGTATAAAATTCCGTATTCAGTTCTCGAACAATTCGGTAAATGTTTATTTAAACAGTCCTATTTTTTACCACTACCATAGTGTTCCCTCATCGATTTCATATTAAAATCACTAACAAAACAAAACAGTTCAAAATTATTCATGAGTCATTATGCGTCTCAGATCAAAACATGATTTCATATTTTGTAACGACAGTCTATTATTGGATGTTTCGAGAGGTTTTCATATTCCGAATATTATCCAGTTTGAAAATTTCAATAAAACTTCCTATCAAAGGGGTAAGGATAAGTATTCCCGCTTCACTATCGATTGAAAATGGGGCCGTTTACCGTTTCGGAGCTATTACATTTTGTACATGCCTTTTAAATACACTTTGTAAGGCAATGTAAGACTATAATCGATATAAGCGACTGTGATTGTGTTTGAAGCTGCACTGTCTAAGATTTTTATGTTATATATGATCAAGGGAACTCAACCCTGTGGGAAGGCTTCTTTGCACAGGATGCCGGCTAGATTATGGGTACCACAACGGCGCCTATTTCTGCCGTGAAGCAGTAATGTGTAAGCATTATTTTGTTTCGGTCAGAAGGGCGCCGTAGCTAGTGAAATTACTGGGCAATCTAGAATTCATGGCTTTTTCAAGAATCCTGTGCGGCACTGCATTGTAATGGGCAGGGCGTATCAATTACCATCAGCTGAACATCCTGCTCGTCTCGTCCCTTATTGTCATAAAAAGAATGGCTGGTAAATCATAGTGAGTTTACTTGGTTCCTGATGAAGAGACCGGAAACGAAAATTTGATTCAAATTTCTTTAATAAGATAGGGCTAGGTTAGTATCTTACGGCCGTTTCCAATATATTATAAACAGATAGAGATAAATTACTTATCTTCTACGATCAGTAAGTAGCTGTCAATAATCTGAAGCTGTCCCAATATACCCGATAAGTCATTCTCATCACCTTATATTGGGACGCGTGAATTGCAATTTCCATACAAACTTCTATCGGTGGTAAGCTATACGTCGTCCCATTGACAGACAGCGTGTACGGATAAGGTGAGTTACCATCGATAAGTTTATTGGGACAGAAAAGCCAACGATAGTTACGATTTTTATCTCAAGTAAGAGATAGACTATTGTATAGAGAATATTGGGAACAAGGTATAGCTGCCCTAATGTGACAAAGCCGGTGGATTTTACAAAGAAAATATTACAATAGCCAAAAAATTATTATATTAAAATTTCTAGTTTAGGACACCACAGAGCCACCCTTTCCATAACATTTTATTACAACTTTTTAACAATGCAATATTTTAAGCCATAATTAGGGTAGACGATTTGTTATAATTAGGTGATTTCCATCGTCTGTAGGATTAAACATATTAACTGAATTTAAGTATCAAAATTTATTGACGATGCAATTAAGGCGTCATTCAGACGGTTGTGATGGGGCGTTTCCATAGAGGCGTGAGTATAAATCCCGCACCTTTTTAAATTTGGTATATCTATCACTATATACTTATATATATATATATATCTTATATCTTTAAACGAGCAATTCTTGTATATAAATATATATAATCTGAATCTCGGAAACGGCTCCAACGATTTTAATGAACTTTAGTATACAGGTAGTGTTGGGGGCGAGAAATCGATCTAGGTGGGTTTCGGTTTAAAAAATTGTAGTTTTATCCGTGTTTTAATGAGAAACTGCTACAATGACATTAGAATACAAAGGTAAGTTTAACCACTATGTACAAGACTATAATAGCTCAGATCGGACATTGGGTGATCAGGAAAGCAGAAGACCTCGGTTCGAATCCAGATGTCCTATTAGTTTGTTTTTGTTCAAGTTTTGTGCCTTCTTAAAAATCCGAGCAATGCTCGGTCGTCCGGATATTATATATAATATATAGTGATAGATATATATATATTTATATAGATAGATAATATCTATTGACTCATCACGATACCTCTGGAACCATAAGGCGTAGAGACTTGAAATTTGTTTGGAATATTCCTTTCGCCGAGTAGAGGACAGCTAAGAACGGATTTTACGAAATTCGTCTGTCGCGTCAGTTATATACATGTATAGATATGAAATAAATTAAATAGACTTGTATTGTATATTCCTACTACTTTACAAAAGTAGGAATTTTTGATGTACCTAATTTATTTATATTTGAAAACTGAAAAAAGTTATTCGCTTACGTACAATTACTAGACGCTATTGTGTATTTGCTACCCAATGATATTATAGTATTGAAAGTTGCTACCACGATTATTTCGCTGTGGGGTAAAATAGATTACCACCCAGCTAAGGGTAAAAACATGCCGAAGATGCCTCAAGGTCAAGGTTTAGCTCGCTACCTCGATGTCAACTCCATTTAAAACGAATGTATGCAAACAAACAACCATGAACATGTCAAAGGATACTTCACTGCGATACATCGCAGGTCACTTCGATGTTTACCAGATGCCTAATCGCGGTTGACTGCAAGCATCGATGTAATCTGGCTTGAGATTGATCAAATCGTTTCGCCTTCTCAAGGAAGAGCTGATGTTCCCGTCTCTTACTTCAGGCCCCGAATACATCGCACTGTATCGATCCTTCTGGGCTTATCGTGCCTGACATTTTTTTTATTTTAAAATAAATAATTGAAAACGAGCCGCTAATAGATTTGATTTTAATCATTCTGGGCCTCTGCGATAAGCACAAAAACCACCACACCACTTTATAGCCAAGGAATGGATGAAAGTTGATGTGGCTTGTGGATCAACAGGTAAGCTGCTAATTCTTTTATTGCTAACTAACACTCAGGTGCGATTGAACCGACTTGTTCGCACCGACATCCATGTAGAAATCGCGAGATCGAGCTCGAGATATCGAGGCAGCGACTGAGACCGCGAGGCATCTTCGGCATGTTTTCACCCAAAAGCGGCGTAGCTTAGCCGATACAGTAATATAGGCTCGCTGCAACATGACACCACCTATCCAATCTGACAAAGCGAAGACCCTTCTATATTTTCTACGGCTCCCTATGTATATATCTAGGCAAATAATGATAAAATAAAGTTGATCGATTGATGGGTTAATAAAGAGAAGGCTGCGTCTCAAAACAGTTCGAGGTCAAACAAGTTCGACTCTCACTAATTGTCAACAATTGTTTTAATTGGACGAAACAAACATCGTATTTATTAATGAAAGAGTATTTTGCTCCATTGGTATTGAACTACGAGTATAAGGGCTGTATTAAACCAGGACACCACGGTGGCGCAACCAGTCGCGTCACCATGGTGTCCGTAAGCTACCAAACTAGACACCATACAGATACCGAGTTGGTTGCGCAGCCAAACGGGCACCAGCTGGGCTAGCATACGCACCACAAGTAAATTTTCTCTACGCATTTTATCGTCTTATCTCGACATGTTTATTGAAGCTAACATGGTTGCTTAATTCGTCTTGTTACGTCGAAAGTAGAGATAAAAGTATTTTGACATATCTTTGATATTTTTCTCTACAAACCCTAACATAACAACGTAATTTTGTCAGATTTTACTGAATTTTGACAGTTAAAATAGAGTGATAACGCGTCCTACAATCTTATAGACGAGATCGTTTCTTGAAGATATTTTCAAGTACCTAAATAAATAAATAAACTAATTTTAAAATTTATTTTATAAGTAGGTGTAAAATATTGACTAAGCCTTAAAAAATATCTTTATAAATAATTTTGGAATAGAAATTTTAGATATTTTATAGAGATAACTATAAACTTGGATTACTACTTTACTATAAAGGCGAAGAGCGAGAGGTGCGAAAATTTCAACGTAGACGAATAAGAAGCATATTTATGCGATGGAGAATTCCGGTCGACTTTGTGGATTTTGTCTCTTTACGTGGTCGAGAATCTTGCCAAGGGTTTGGAGCCTAACACCTTCAACGGCCTGCCTGTCCACCAGTTGTGTCCTTTCGTAGGAACAGAATAATACTCTTTAAAATTTAACAATAATAATAATACCTACTAATACCAAAGAATAATGTTATTATAGGTATTGTGCTCCGTTCGCGGCACCAAATTGGTTGCGCAACCAATCGGACACCAGGTTAGCAATTCCCAATAGAGCTGTATATATTTTGTTGGTAGCGGCGACTGGTTGTGCCACCGTGGTGTCCCATTAAAATATACACCTAAAAGGTAATCCTGCTGTCAGCGGAATTGTGAAGCCGCGCATGCTTTGCAAACGTTTTAAGCCCTTTTAACGAGCTGGAAAATATTAAAGAGACGTCACTTAAAGAAATACTGACAGCATAGCATTTGTAGCTGCGCCATTATCGTTATTTTTCTTAAGGAGAAGGCAAAAAATTGTACGGTATTGCAGGCTTTCGTAAAAAAAATCTATTACTTACTCCAATGTGAACCCTTTGAAATAAGTAGCCTGCGTACAATGAATTCACATGAAAGGATTAATTATCTATCCCAGTATTAAATACCGCATGATTTTATGTGGCATGGCACAAAATATCACATCGTGCAGATAAGTCTTCTAACGAGCATAATCGCCCTCTAACGAAGCCAATACTGCGCAACGGTTATCTATTTAATATCAAATTCCCAGCCGGGAACTGAGCACAAATGCAAGAAAGACTTTTAAGGATTAAATTTTACAAAAATTATATGGAGGTTTCTAATATCATTGTTTTTTTCTAAACTGAATAGTTTGCGCGAGAGACACTTCCAAAGTGGTAAAATGTGTCCCCCACGCCCCTGTAACTTCTAAGATAAGAGAATGATAAAACTAAAAAAAACATATATAATGTGTACATTACTATGCAAACTTCCACCGAAAATTGGTTTGAATGAGATTTAGTAAGTAGTTTTTTTTAATACGTCATAAATCGTAAGTCGCAATTTTGCAACAACGATATACCAACATTACTTTCTGGAGAGTTCAACGGAGATTTTTTAAAAGACAATTCAACTGTCATTCATACAGATCGCTGGATACTGGACGTTATTGCCACATTGTCCAACTACCTACAGGAGGAGGCACAAAAAATCTATATATATAAAAATGAATTGCTGTTCGTTAGTCTCGCTAAAACTCGAGAACGGCTGGACCGATTTGGCTAATTTTGGTCTTGAATTATTTGTGGAAGTCCAGAGAAGGTTTAAAAGGTGAATAAATAGGAAAATGCTGCTAAATTAAATAAAAACAACGAATTTGTTTTTCCTTTGATGTGTCCATACAAAATTTCTATGAGAGAATTTATTGACGCACGGTTTGGCAGTTCTGCTGTAAAACAATTTCATTACGACAGCAGGGTGCATATTTTACGAAGTAATTTTTCATGTTATGATATATTATTGACAAAATTATATAAAAACATTATTTTATTTATTATATACAGAACCACGTCTGTCGGGTCAGCTAGTTGATAATATTTTTGGAAATATTTCTTGTCAAACTGGAATATATATTAGCTTGGTTAGCTACCACAAGTCTGTATTTTATTAAAGGCAGGCTTATGTCGAAGGCTTATCACAGTATTGAAGATTACGTAAACGATATTACAATGTGGAATTGAATAGTATTGTAGTTGTTTTTTTTTAGGGATTATATGGTTCAGCGTTTTATTGTTTTACTGGATTCCATTATTTTAAAATATATGTTTAAACTTTTGTGTAATTAATGTATTTGAATTGTATTTTATGGTGATTGACGTTGAGGAGCAATCTTTTGATTTTATGTCAATAAAATATTTTTGACTTTGACTAAGTATATGGGCTCGCATATAGTTAGATCTAAATCCCATGATTTAGGTATTTTAATTAATTAAAAGTTATAATGTCTACTTATCAATAACTTAATTTAAAAAAATACACTATTATTAAAACATCGATCACAATTACAACGAACTACAAAAACTTTTATATTGTGTTATTTGCTGCTACGGAACTCTTCATGGGTGAGTCTGACTCACACTTGGCCGCTTTTTTCTTAGATAGTTTCGCTAAGCTGGCCATTTAGTGAACCCTTTTTGAGACGAGATTAAACTGTCGACTTGAGAATAAGACTATAAGAATCGAATACTGTCATAAACATTATTTTTTCTTCAAAGAAATAGATCGTATATGCAAGCAGAAAGGCTTATAGTGAATTATCAAAGTTCATATTTAAAGGCTGATTTACACGTATCAAGTTGACTAAAAATTTACTAAATTTTAACATAATTTTTAGTGACTTAACCCGTTTAAACAGTGAATTTAGTAAGAAGTTGCAAGTTAAAATTTAGTTGCAAGTAAACAAGGTAGAATAGAATTTTGTCTATTTTTCGGTTAAGTTGGTGGGCGTGGCTAATCACTTGACACGTTTGGACAGGCAAAATTTAGTTAAATTTAAGTGAAAAGCATAAGCTGGCGGAGTGATTGCAACGTAGTTCCTACTTAATTTATAAATAAAAATCTTTCGAAATGTTCATTGAAGAATACATAAAGGACGATTATTTATGGAATATTAAAAGCTTAAATTACAGAAATAAGCAAGCAAAACAACATCGTCTTGCCGCTATAGCGTCAGCCATGGCGATTGCAAATTTTGGTGTTAAAGAAGTTGAAACAAAAATAAAGAGTATTAGATCAACGTATTACCTACATATCGTGAGCGAATAAATGAGTTTAACTAGTTATTTAGTATTTTTACGTGTAAACGGTTACTTAAAATTAAGTCGCTTGAAATTTAGTTAAGACTTGGCAACTTAATACGTGTAAATCAGCCATTACCAAAGCTAAATGAAACGAGTAACTAATAAACAATGTTAGAATTTAGTTAAATTATTATTTGATACGCCAATACTTATTTTTTTTAAATAAAATTAATAATTTGTATGCGCCTTTACATACCTTCAAAGTGTTGCTACAAACAAAATACATACATAGCAACATTGAGCAGTTAGATAATAGACGCATATGGCACAATTTCGATATCTCAATGAGCAGACACCGCTGACCTCCGATATAAATTTACTTTCAATTACTTGCAAATACCAAGCTCATTTAACAAAATATATAACCAACCATTGCTTAGTAGGTTCGAAATATTCAGTCTATCTCCGGATGGCCTACTTGAGATGAAAATCGTAACTATCGTTGACTTTTCTGTCCCAGTAAAGTTATCGATGGTAACTCACCTTATCCGTACACGTTGTCTGTCAATGGGAGGACGTATAGCTTACCAGTGATAGAAGTTTGTATTTAAATTGCAATTCACGCGTCCCAATATAAGGCGATAAGAATGAATCGGGTACATTGGGACAGCTACAGATTATTGACATCTAATTACTGACAGAAGGTAGTAATTTACCTCTATCTGTAGATAGTATATTGGGAACGGCAGTAGGTTGGTAATCACTTCTGCCCATACGAAATTGAAGCACCATCAGTAGAAAAAGTGGCGAAATTTAAAATTCCCAATAACGTATTTTAACGTCTAGTGGAAAATGGTTAGTATCGGCAGTCGGCTGTCGGAGAATCCCTCTTCTCATAGTATTCTGAAGAGGGCCTGAGGTAACGAGACTATAACACCACGCTCCACATTTAACGTTGAGTTCTGCAATATTAGAGAAAATCCACTCCAACTTAAAGGCCCTTCACCATAACATTGAGAGAAGGCAGTATGCCTTTTATTTCTATAGCCCGGGTATAAAATAGAGCCCAATTTTATGCCTCTTGTCGGAGATCTGTGTTCAATAGGGAGATTAGTGCAGTCGACGTTTCGGCACTTTTGAGGAAGATCACAGCCCTAGCTCAATACAAAGCAGCTGAATGCGAACATATATATCTGAACTTGGGTTGCGGCACTAAACCCTAAGAATTCAAACTATAAAATTCTTAGGAGGAAAGGCTCAGTGCCCCACTTGAAGCGGCAAATCGCCCGTGCGAAGTGATCAAAAGCAGAGAGCAACTTTCAAGTTGCCTGTCGGAAACGTGCGAGTTCAGGGTGTTGTAGATAGCTGCCCTAGGCAAATTACGAAAGCCGTCCGTCTAAAATGGCCTGGCTTAGTACGTACTAAGCCAGGTATATAAAGGTAGGTACCTTTATCTATAGCCTGCTTAATGCTCTCTCTCTCTGCTTTCCGAAATCATAGAGAGCAATGTAAGCACCAGCTCTTAGCATAAATTCTAACATACAGGTGGTCGGCAGTCGTTGAAAGTAAGGAAGAAGGCTTGCAAGTCAGTCAGGCAATAGCGAAATATTTAAAAAGTACTTTATTTCACATTCCAGTAGCCAATTTTCAGCTCATAACAATTGTTTAATAAAAAACTCTAGACACAAATCACCATCATATAGAAAATCTAAGACAATAATTACGTACCTGGGAATATAAACAACACAACATTTCAAGTACCAATACATCCCAACTTAGAAGCTTCTAATTCAAATAGAAAGTTTTTTATTATTTACTATCAGAAATGATACTTATAAAATAAGTAGCTACCTTAAACTTGAGCTGAGTGCATTCAAGTGATCGTTATATGAGGCTCTTTGAAACACGTTGAGTACCCAGTAACTAGCTAGACTTTGTTTTATTATTTTAAGAAGATAAGTGATGTTGCTCTTTTCATTAGAAGTTATTCTTTTATTATTATTATTTTATTAGAAGTTATTGTTATGCTAGATACTAAATTCCTATACGACGCTACGAGTATTTCATACATCTTATTTAGAAAAATATTAGTCACAGTTAGGGACTACGCGCACTTATTCAGCTCCATTCGCGTTTCGCTGAACGATTTTGGTCACACTTATACAGCTCTGCTTCTATCAGCCGCGTAATCTTTGCGTGCATAATGATTACGTCAAATCAACGCAGGAACAATACAGGTCGCAACTTGTCGACAAGGAATCGCGAACCATCCCTGTAAAGAGCAGTTCCGCCGCATTCGACGGCGAACAGCGCTGTACGCGGCGGAACAGCGCCGAACGCTCTCTATAGCATTCGCATAATAAAAACACATTTATCCTCATTTTATGCTGGTTTGCCGCGAAAGCAGAATGGACGCGGAAAGCTGAATCGACGCGTACACGTCTCCATACAAAATTGTAGTTTTCTATGGACAAAAGCTGAAAAGAGCTGAATAAGTGCGCGGAGTCCCTTATACGACATTCAACAGCGCTCGGGCCGCTTGGTAAGCTAGCTTATTAACGAATTGTAGCGAAATAAACCGATTACTCCCGACCCCACATCTGTCTCACTCGCTCCATATTAGGAGGTTATGGCTATTTCGGTTTTTTGTCTACATTAGTAGTAGTAGTAGAGTAAATATGTATATTCATTGATTAGTAATTAGTTTTAGTATTTTAGTTCATTCCATCATCTGTGACCCGTGTAAAGTTTTACTGTGAAATAATGTTGCTGTGTGATTTGTGTATATAAATATAATAGAGAAATTAAATTGGTGTGCCGCTTATGATAGGTACAGTTTCCTATAATAAATAAAATAAATATTGTTTCTTTTAATATACCAGTACCAAATAATTATTTACGAGAGCATTTTTAAGATATTTGTGTTGGTGAAAAATTACCGTTCGACCGCGCCGTTAACTAATGTTATTGTAATCAATACAAGTTAAAGTCCGAAAAAACCGGTAATAGAAGTGGTAAGAGAATTTATATACAACAAGTATAATATATCTAGAAAAGCTAAAGAATAGTATTAAAATTATAATATGAACTATGAAGAAAAAACCGAATAGTTAAATAGATGCTATTAGACTAGTGAATGTAGTGAATTTACGTATAATATGAATATCCGGATATCCGAATTACATGCCTTCTAGGCCCTCATCAACACTTTTCCGACTTATATTATCGGGTCCACTTTACTTTTTGAATGTCCAAGGTGACAAGCGCCTTAAATTTTCCTCCGGCATGTATGCAGTAAGCTAGAATTATAATTTTTAGTTTCAATATTGGAATATTGGGTTCTTGTTGCTAGAGCTAGCGATTGGTTGGTTTTCTAGTTTACTAAAACATTCAATATTAAAATAACATATTATTTCAATTTCATTAAAATAAGTGAACTTACTAAGTTATGTATCATTATTCATCGCTACCCCACTATTTTCTTACCCCCTTATTCATAATAGCCTGCTAACTTAAAGCATTGCTAAGTCTCACTCTGTCTTCTTCTATTGACCGTAGTCAGAATGAGAAATAACACTCCTTAGCGGCTGTTTAAAGTTAGCGGACCATTATGAATAATGGGGTTAGTGGTTATGTCAAGGATTGTATGTTCATATTTTTCTTATTGTCATTTTCAGTTCGCATATGGTTGCGTTTGGGCACCAATATATACTCTTTCTTGATTTTGGTTAGTTTAATTTATTTAAATAAAAGAAAAAAAAGAAAGTGTATTTTTACATTTTGGCTAGAGACCCTTTCTGGACCCATTAGGTTTTTGCGATTTAACTTGGGATTTTGGTTATTATTTATTTAACCCAATTTTCTGTGATTTGTTTCTGCAGGCTATTTTACTGAAACTCACATACACTGGCCTTCAAAAGTAAGTATCACACTTTTAAAATTGGGATAACGTTTTAAGTTCACAAGATATACTTTCGAAATAAAAAGGACTCCAAAGAGAATTTAATTTTGTACATAAAAACTTTATAGTAGGAAACCTTCTTTTAAGAATTGGCTGAAAAAAAACTTCAAAAACAAAACCATTCCTTTTTCAAAGTGGACGTTTCCGAATAACAATTTTACCATTCACATTTTTCTTTCTGTTTTAAATTTTTTTCAAGATCGATGGGTCTTGTTTTAAAAATTTATGCTAAAAAGGACATAACATTTATTTATTATGCCTCTTTCAGTTGAAGAATGTGCTAGGATCATGGCTTTTCTGGAACTAGGCATCAGTATGCGTCGCACTGCAAGAATGGTGGGTGTGACGGTACGAACGGTCCAGAAGGTAAAGCGAAGGTACGAAGAGACTGGACACCATCTGAGGAGACCTTGTAATGGCAGACCCGGGTGTACCAGTGCCTGAGAAGATCGTTATATTATTTCCACTTTGTTAAGAAATCGCCACCAAAATGCAGTTAAAGTCCAGCCAAAGCTACTTCAGACCCGGAGGGACTACATTAGTGACAGTACAGTGAGAAGAAGACTTGCTGAAGCAAATTTGAAACCCCCAAGAGTGGCCCAAAATTCGAGAGACAGCATCGAGTAGCGTGACTGCGATACGCCCGTGAACACATGCAGTGGGATGAAGAAGAATGGTCAAGAATTTTGTTTGCAGATGAGTCTCGATTCTCCCTTTACACTTCTGATGTGTAAGAAATGATGATGGCGAAGTGTTTACAGGCGACCTGGTGAGCGATACCTTCAAGCCTGCATCTCAGAAAGAGTCCAATACGGTGGAGGCAGTGTACATGTATGGGCTGCCATATCTTCAGAAGGTCGCACAGAGCTAGTAGCCATAGAAAATGGCACCCTCACTGGGCAAAGATATGCTCAAGAGATTCTCAATGAGTATGCAGGGCCGTATTTAGCAAATATTGGTGATGGATCGATGATGCATGATAATGCCCGGCCACACACGGCTCATATCGTACAAGAGTATATTCAGGAGGTCGGTATCAGCTTGACGGATTGGCCATCAAGAAGTCCTGATCTCAACCCGATTGAACACGCTTGGGAGGCTTGTCAGAAATCGCAGACCACCACTTACTACCCTCAGGGCACTAAAGCAGGCCCTGGTAGAAGAATGGGAGAATATTCCCCAACATCGGCTTCGAAACCTAGTGTTCAGTATGCCAAACCGGCTCGAAGCTGTAATCAGAGCTCGAGGAGGCAATACCAGTTATTAAAAATTAAATAACATGTAATACATTTTAGTTGAATTTTATTTACACTAAACTAATCTATTTTCATTGTTTTATCATTTTTAAGTTAAAAATGTTACTAATTTATAATTTTGTTTTCTAAGAATTAAGGCCTATAAAATTTGCAACAAAACGTTTTTAATCTTAAATCACTACCTTCTATAGTTAAGAAAAAAAAAATTTTGAAAAGTGTGATACTTACTTTTGCAGGCCAGTGTATTTTGCTCGAACTATATACGAGTATTGCATGTTTAAATATAGTACTGATTATGCACTAAAAGTGACGCAATGAAATTAAAACATAGTACCTAATTTACATCTCATTTTAAAAACCATTAATAATTATTATTATATGCGTTTTAATACTAAAATAAAGTATTCTATTCAACACCAACTCTTGACACTCGCAACCCACCCTAAGAATAAATCCATTTTATGATTTTGTTGGGAATTTTAAAATGTTTGTCATGAATGTCAATTTTTGTTTGACTCACAATCACACCAATCCATACACATACCTTGTAAAAAATATTTATTTTCTGTTTCCAAAAACAAGTAACCAATTAAAATATGAAGAACGTGTTGTGTGCATGATTCCACATTACTTTTTCCGCTGTCTCCTTTACCTTGATACTCGAGTAATTTTGAAAGTCCCAAATATTCTTTTATCAAACGTTACAAGTACATTCCCTGATGATTGCAGTGGCACGGTTAAACAGAATTTTATGCCTGGAAAAAACAATTTATAACCTCCCCAATACATCGACATTATGCACAAAAAATATTATTTTTTTTATAAATCAACCTCCTTCTATCCTTCAGTTTGTTATATCCTGCCATCCCCAAAATAAATAATATCGAGTACATAAACGAATAAAAAGGATCAACCCCATAGTCTTATGTATAGGCACCGTGTACATGGTTACGTTGCTATTGACTTCTAAACCATAGTAATAATATTAAATACTATTATTGGCCTAAATAATTAAAAACTACAAGCTTACTGCAATATGAACCCAGAATTCTCAAAAGATAAGTGATATGATTACGAAATATCAAGACAACATAGGTATTCAGTCCAAGATCTCTCTTTTACTCTCTACTTCAGCTATCCTGGCCATCTGCGTCCCATCTACATGTTAGTTAATCAATCTCTCAATAGCGGCTGTATGGGCTTGAACCTTTTGCCTGTCCTAATAATGAAGAAACCAAAAAAAAAAAACGAATAACGCAAATTTCAGAAAATTTTAGGGACCAACTTCAACCTGTTACTTTTGTGTTACAGTGATGCGCGCGTATCTTAGAATTTCACTTTCACCATTTTTTCATAACGCGCCTAAATAAGTATAACTTCAAAATTGAATACATAAATTGTCTACGTGACAATTTATGTCATTGAGCTCACCTGGGCACAAGTCAAAGGACATACCGTTAGATATAATTCAACTCCTCCTATGATAGCTAAGCGAGTTTCATCGAAATAATTAATTATTTCGATAATTGTCCGACTGACTCTGTCTAACCTTAACTTAATGTTGCATTTGGCAGTATATTGGTTCAAGAATTAATAGTAAAAGATCCCACTGCTCGATTCTGCAGGTACTTACGTACGTGTTTTTTTGATAAAACTAATTTTAAATGAACGTTGAGGTAGTCTGTAATTTATTAGCGATATGTTGCCAACTTGTCTATAAAAATTGGCCGCAACAACCTGTCATTAATTTTAAGTATTGCTAATTTTCTGATATAATATACAACTGTATGTTTTTAAACAGGTATTTTATAGTCAAATTTTAATACAAAATTGAAGTTTTACTATTATTCTTTTCATTCCAGGTCAGTGTGAGCGCAAAAGAAGGTTCATATTTATGGAAAGCATGGAACATACTTCATCGCTTGGCAGTCCATAAAAAGTAAAGTTTATTTTGAAATGTGTTGGTAATCCCGAGAGATGCTACAGAGTTCTTAGTAGTTTTTTATTTAATTATTTAAATAATCCACAAAATAATAAAGAGGACATAAACAATGTATTTTTGAATATGGAGAGAGATGATTTGGATAACAACTGGCAATTGGCATAAGCTAGACATACATAGACATTGAGAGTACTGTTTATCGTATCCTCTTGCACCTGCACCTTCAGCTCTTATCCAATGTGCAATAGAACCTTACCTTCTACTGTCAGTAATTAGCTGACAATAATCTGAAGCTGTCCCAATATACCCGATAAGTCATTCTTATCGCCTTTCGGCCATTCCCAAAATACTATCTACAGATAGAGATAAATTACTACCTACTTCTGTCAGTAATTAGCTGTCAATAATCTGCAGCTGTCCCAATATACCCAATAAGGCATTCTTATCGCCTTATATTGGGACGCGTGAATTGCAATTTCCATACAAACTTCTTTCGCTGGTAAGCTATACATCGTTTTATGACAGACAGCGTGTACGGATAAAGGTGAGTTACCGTCGATAAGTTTATTGGGATAGAAAAGTCAATGATAGTTATGATTTATCTCAAGTAAGAGATAGACTGAATATTGGGAACGGCCGTAAGTCTCCGTTAGCCGACTGCTTGAAATCGCAAATTGAATTTACTAATCCTTCACATATTGGTATGGAAGTAATAGTTGGATTCTACTTTTAATGTCTTGTTGGGTCTTCCATACCTCAGGGCTCAGACATTTGGGTAAGCTCAATACATTTTAATGTAACTTTATGCAAGAAATTTTCACAAAAGAACATTTAAAAAAACCATTTAAGTTTTATAATTATACAAAAATATATACTCTTGTTTACAGTATGTAACAATCAGTGCATCTTTTTTCTTTCGCTCACACTATGCCTGAAGTACAGTTCAGACAGAAAACTGTTCTGTGGGCTCTGTTATCATTGTAATTGTAAAGAAGTCGATTTGGAAGGATGGCATTTCTCCCTTTGTGTTTAGAATGTGTGCCCCAAAGTTGACACCGGTGCTACCTCATTTATTCCGGCACTCACTCAAAAGTCGTAGTCAATGAATCCAAAGAAGTCAGAACTTGTTCATGAATCAGATCAAAAAAAAACAAGATAGTTCGGATCCGTGAACAGTACTATAGTACTATTTACGATAGAAACCATTGCTTGTAAATAGTACTGTATATAAAGTTTGAATTTGTATTAAAAACCAATGACTGAAAATATTTAACAAGAATATACCTGCTTAGACCTGGCAACACTAATATTGCGGCTGACTGAGCTGGCAACAGCTTTTTTTTTAATTCATTACATAATTTCCTTTTAAATTATGTAAAATTGATAAAATTTTGAACTGGAGCGAGACTTGTTTATTGAAATGATGACTTAAGTCCTCTTTGGTCTCAGCCATGATTACAATATCCTCTGTGTAATGATGGTGCATGATGTCCACCAAAGCACCACCCAAGTCTCGATCTCATTTTTATTATCACATTGTAATATTTTTTGAGTTCATATTGTATTATAATTGTTTATTGGGGACTGTTTAGTTGTTTTATTTTTTGTTTCTTTTTTATATGTAAGTTTTTAATAAAATATGTGTTTTGCCCTATAGGATGGTGGAATTGAATAGCTTCCGGAGGATCTTAAGCACAGGAGTACCACCAGCTCTCAGAAGCTGATGTCTGGGATATCCTCTGTATAGTATGTTAGTATAGTATTTGGTATAGAAGTAGTGTTTCTTTCAATATTTAATCTTAATTATTGCATATTTCATTGATAAATAGGTGTTCCCCGCTACTTCATTCACCAGTGTAACAATATTATTTGGTGTGCCAACGCTGCCACATGCATATATAATATACAAAACAATCATATTACTCTCATTGTTAAGGCAACATTCATAAGAATCATTTTTGTTTTCCATTTTTTCGAGACTTACTTTGCAAATCTGTTTAACATGAAGAAGTTATTTCATTTTACAGGTTAATATAGACTCATGAATTATGTGACTTTTTATTGAAGTAGAACAGAATTTTCAAAATCGGATCATAAGATCCAGAGATAACCCACTACAACCTTACAAACTTTACTTCCACATAATATTAGTATAGACTATAATGTACTTGTAAACAATATATTATTTGAGTAACAAATTTACATTTCATATTTTTTGGTGAAACAGTCAACTCCGATAATCTTTGTCAAATCACTGGGCTCAATAACTATTGATAATATTGGTAGAGAAAAATATTACAGCTAAAGAAATTATTACTTTCTATACTTTACTATTGTAAAATAAATGTGTCAACAATGTATTTTTGTCTATCAAATTTATAATATATAAATCACGTCAATGTAGATATATGTACAAAATTATGGGAACTAAGCAAACTTAGGAAACAACTATTTTAAAGTTATGAATTTGTGTTTCTCAATTAGAATGGAATATAATATTGGTGCTTATTTAATGTTGGGATGAAAAAAAGGGTAAAAAACTCGAGATTTATGTAGTTGTGTCTCGTAGCGTAAAATATAAACAGTAACAAATTAAGTATTTGTTTGTACAATTTATACACTGGAAATAGCGGTACTTACTTGCCACAATTGGATGAGCTGGGTTGATTAAGAAAATCGTCCATTCTGTGAGAAAAAGCATGGAAACTTCAAGAGGTAATATCACAGTAGTTTTTCGATTATGCACTGCAATTCGAAAGAGTCAATTATCAGCACCAATTAGATAAAAACCACGAAAACTTATAATTTAACAGACACTCATTAAAATAATAGCTATACTAACACTAAATAGCTTAATTTTGTTTCAAAATTATAGCAATAAGAATTATCATCATTCATCAAAGCAAACCAAACAGTAGTATGTACTACGTAGTACGTATTTACTGATGTATCTTGATTCTTGAAGGGATAGCAGCTGTCAACTGTCAGTGTCATTAATAGTTTTATTTTTTATTTTTCTGATGATAATATTATTTTCACCTCTCCAGCACGAAAAGGGCGCTATTGCTCCATCAAAACTCGCAGCAAAAAAAGCTTTTAGCTGCGAGCGTGAGGCAATGTGATTTAAATTTCGAACTCCACGTGATCATACATCCGGGAATTACAAAAAATAAACAATGCGATCCGGTGTGTTCCGAAACTCATTTTAGCCTAGCGTATTATCTCATTGTCACAATAATTTATATGTTACTTATCGAAATTTAGATTTATAAATTTTTCAACTTTTGATTTTTTGTATGAGGGTTTGATATTTATAGTAAACATTGTTAAATATTATCTTAATTGTTTCTCTTACCTGTAAAACTTTTCTCGCTAGTCGAGGTGAAAGTTGTATGTTTCACACGAGAGCAATTTTTTTTTGTCTCGTGCCTTTAAATCACTCACTATCTTAGTAGTCTATATTAGAATTCTAGACTACTTCACTAATTCGCAGCAAAAAGTAACTTTGGTCACTTGTTGAACAAATAACTATTTCACAGACATTCTTCTTTATTCTTTACTCATCCCATTTTCTTGAGGTCGGCTCTCCTAATCAATCTTCGCTAGGACATTTTGTCTTGGTTTGTGTGCGGATCTATATGGGCTGTTTGCAGATCTTTGTTTATGACTGATTACTATTTTAAGCGAAGTCTTCATTGTTCAAGAGGTCTGGTGTTATGTCAAGGCAATATCTTGGTCATGTAATTTTCCAGCCGCCTCATGACATGCCCGTACCACCTAAGTTTAGGCTCCAGCAGCTTTTTATAGAATTGGCTTGTTGATGTTCCGTACGTATATTGTACAATTGAGTAAAGTGATAGCGATACCACTTACTTACAAATTATTTTGTTTGATAGGTCCGTCTATCTTAGGTTATTATGTAATTAGCTATACTAACAACATAATAGTGAAAATATACATATTTAAAAAAAAATAATGATTAAAATAAATAGATTAATCATTAATCTATTTTTATTAAAAAAAACAATGTATCTCAAAAGTAATTATACAAGTTTGGATTGCTTAGTGCGATTGCCAAGTAAATATATTTATTTAAAACATAAAATATTTTTAATATTGACAATACACACGACGACACATATTGTGTACCCCAGATAAGTACGCACTACTCAATTCTGGACTGTTTGCTTGTTGTTTCCAAGTAACCACAACGATTGGTTGATTGGTTGCAAGCTTACAGCTCGAGGCTCTGCGTATCTATGTATGATCTTACAAAAAAAATATGTAAGTACATAATTAGTAAATAATGACAGCAATAATTCGTAAAAACTACGAACTTACATATGATAGGATCAGCAAGCAACAATAAAGAACTTACATGAATAAATTCTAATGAAACAGATCTTCAACGACGCGTTTGTTTTTGTTATTGTTTTAATTATTTGTGTCACATAAAAGTGGACTGAACAAATTCTTGCATTATTACTTGGCACCCATAAATCTGTTCGTCCTACTGCAATTATTCATTGGGTCGCTCTAATGGAAACCAGAAATAGAATAATTTTGTTTTTGATTTAATTATACATAGTTATCATGCTCCTTATCTTATTATCATGTTAAGATGGTGATGATGGTCAATGTTAGATGGATTGAGAGTCCATTACGTTACCTGTTATCTTTGCCACCCGAGTTAAGGATTGGTGGAACATTCGCGGGTTTCACAGAAGTTGTGCACAACCCTCGGATAAACTGAAAATAATAGAGATTTCCAAAACACAGAAGAATCTCGTTTAAGAATAATATGTGGACCAATTCTATCTTGATCTGCACTTTTATGACACCCAAGTGATCTTATTGGTTCATGTAAAAATAATTTCGAAACTCTGCTGGTTAAATAGAATAAATTTCTTAATTTTAAATTCTGAAATATGTGACATCACACTGTTTGTCCTCACAATAATTGTTAGCAGCGGTGGCAAGACGCGGTAGAGGTTAAAACATCATGAAATTCGTGTGACGTAATTTATTGAAGGCCCACGGGTCTTCTTCTAGGGAGTCGCAGTACCACTTGTCGCTGTGGATAAGCTAGGCGACACAATGGCATCAGGCTCATCTCTTAATATGGACCATGTCACCACCTCCAGTAAAATCGTAGTTTTGAGTGATTTCAAGTGGCATAACCTTGCATTGGCGTGTGTTCTATCCTAACTGTTGTTATTGAGTCACCTACGGCTACGCGTCTCCATGTTGTGGGGAACTACATGCTAATAGCTACTAGATATCCGTTGACACCCCTTCTTGGAACGTCCTTCCATTGCTTGTATAATAGTATTGCCAATTTGACACCTCGCAGAACAATTGTGACCCGTCCCATTTGGCACTGCAGGTTAAGGCGAAGAGTAAGCAGAAAACACGCAAACAAGGTGTTTTTGACAAGTTTTGTGGTGAAAATATAGCGTTTGGAGCTATGAACACTACTTTATCCTGTTACACATACCCTTAAGTCTTACTTGTAGGTTGCTACTGCTTGCTGTTAGTTAAACTTAACACTCCAGAGCTATTATGAATTACCAGTTTTGTTTACATTTAAACAAGTTCTTTCTCGGCATGATGCATTTGTTTAGTATACTGCTCTCATAAAAGTTGTTCTTATAGCTTTTACTTTTTTGTGTTGGTACATTTATTAAGATTAGTAATCAATAATGAGGATTGTAAGCAATTACAGGCACCTCTCGCTCGAATTCTTCGCGAGTACAATAAGTTAAACGATACCAATTCAGAACTTGATATATTCGGTGGTGAGCTGGTCAGGTTTAAAGAAAGTGTTGTTAAACACTTAGCTCGTACTCAATCGCATTTGTCAAATAAGTGGTTTTTCTTTTTTTTCGTCTTCATTATTTTAATAAGTTAAAGTTATAATTTGTGCTTTCATTTTTTATTTTTTTGTTTTTATTATAGTTTAGATAGTATTAGTTCTATTTTTCAGAAGTATTTAGGGAGTATTTTTTGTAATTTTTATGTTCACCATAATTGTCGTATACTTTAGAACTACTAATTGTAACATTAGATTAAGAAAATTGTATTGTATATAATGTGGTGTGCTTTAATAAATAAATTACTGTTTGCGCCTGTTAAAATGTTACATTTTCGACGCAAGAATTTTGAAAATATTGGCTCTGTTACATAGGAGCCGTGAACTCATATCGCTCAAGGTCGCCGGCATTTAGTGTCGCCTTAAGTTGAATACCTACCTTTTATGTATTCTAACATTAGGACATGGTTTGTATCACTTTAGATGAGCCCAGTGCTTTTGCTATTGCAGTGGCCCATGTGATATTTTGTATATTATTATCATAAGTATTTTTTTTCATACCAAGGTCTGTAGTACCAATTATAGCCGGTCCGTGGTTCACTAGTTTGTCAATAAAAGCATTAACTGGCTCTAAAGAAAAAACAGACGAATCGTAAACGAGTTGGTTCCGAAAAAACGATCCAAACCAAAAGGTGTTATGCGGACTATGTCAGTATGGACACTCCATACCATCCCGCGGGGCTTGAGCGAACGGCCTGTAAAATACAATCATAAAACTGTTCGGCCAGTTCTGTATTCCTTGCTTCCTTCCTTCCATCCGATCCTCAAAAAACCGACTACAGATCCAGGTAACTAAAGCCCTCTTTCCATAGCCACCCTGCACTCTAAACTGCAGTGCATCATGAGTCGCTAGCTTTGGCATATGCATAGGTATATCAGTTGATCAATGATCGACTATACTGCAATCGCAATATTTGATCAGCGGCTGATTTACTACCATCTTCGTTCTACCTGGATATACCATACATAAACATGGGCGGCGAACATTAAAAGCCTAAAATTAATTAGTATTGGGGACATAAATAAAAAAACTGGTTCCTTTACAGTACTAATTACTTTTATTAATTTGGCATGCACTTAGTCTAAAAACTTCTGTTAGGTACAATATTCAAGTATTAATATTTAACATAGTTTAGCTTAAAGCTGTTATAGACGATTTTGTTAGAGTAAGCTAAAAATAAATCTCAGCCACTTAATAAACCGCATATGTAAACAAATAGCTTCCGCAAATAAATATGATGTCTACACTCAAATTCTCAAAATATCTTATGTAGAGCACATTATAATAACACCTAAGTTAATTCAAAATAACTTAACTCTAAATACATGATAATAACACGAGAAATATCAAAAATATTTACTAACTCCAAAAATATTTCTTTCCTATCTATAGGTAGTAAACTAATAACCATTACATCATACAAACCAGTGTTGTAATGAAATTCAGTACAACATTACATCATCCATTTTCATTACAACACTCGTTTGGATGATATAATGGTTACTAGGACTGGCCTTTTAATGTTAGCAGTAAGCTGACTGTTTCAGAATCTTTTATAGAGGATTCATATTATGGGTGTAGATAAAGTCTTGTATGCAACGGTTGATAATTAGGTATTAAAATCACCACAAGGCGAAGCCTAGTGTGATAAACCCACATTCGTGTTTTAATGCCCCCTATTACACAACAGTTGCAGAAAAAACTATTAGGCCATAGTTGTTTACAAAATACTCAGATTAGTTTGTGATGGAATACATTTTAATAGGTATTTAACATCAAGACGGGAAGCAACAGTATCAGAAAGGAACTTCAGAATTTCTAATATATGATTCAGAGCAAATAAAAATTACATTAAATCTTTATTATTATATAGACAGGATATTTTTTGTAGCGTCGCCTTGGGGAATAAATATGGTATATCAAGCAATCCGAGTAGAATAATTAATAAAGCTTTAAGATTAATAGTAAAATAACGGAAACACAATCTTCTTAAAATTCATGTGTTCATCATCATTCATTCTATTTCTGCCCACAAAAATATAGAATATTAAAATTTATATGCATCATATTACTTCTGCGCACAATAACATATAATTCACCAGCGGAGCTTTAATGCACGGTCATTTTCCATGGCACGCGCCAGTTAGCTGTTTAGTTAGATACTTCGGCCATGTGAGCAAATAAAAAAGTTTCTTATGATTTTATTCGATTCATAATCTTATGATGCCAATCAGCAATTTTTTGATAATTTATTTAAGTCTTCGGTTCAGCAAACAAAACACATAATTTAAAACTCGAGACGGAAATGCAATAACCCTGTATATATAAACAATAAACTAATGATAGTTGCAATACTCAACATAGATTTATCTTATATGATAACTTACAAAGTTAAGATAGATAGAATAAGATAAATATACCTAAGAGTTCATAAATAATCGCCGTTTATTTAGTCCAATAAATGCCTTATATTATTTATCATTACATTTATTTAGTAAAAAAAATACAAATTATGTGAAAATAAAAAAAGAAAGTTTCACATAGCCTGAATCTGATCGTTCCAAATAATAAAAAAATCTTAACTGTAGCTATGAAGTGTAAAAATTATATAAATGGCAAAATATTTTTTTCTGTTTTTAACGTAGAAATTGTCTTACATGTTGGAATGTTTAAATTTGCAATGAAACCGTGAGATTATTCATTTATCGCATAGTTTTAATTATGGCTAACATTTAATTTGGCAAAATCTATTATGGCATTTCAATAAATATTCAAGTTTTTATTGTCAATCATTTGTGATGTTATGTCAATATAGTCGTTAACCAACCACTTATAATTATCACTCACAAAACTTAAAAATAGCCAAAGAGATTGCATAATATTTATTACTTTTTAAAACCTCATAAAATTATATACAGTTTCGGTTAAATAACGATGCAGCACCAATTATGTTGAAAACATATAGTTTATAATATGAGCACTCTTTCTCGTATAAATAGAGACCTTTATAGACAGAAGCTAAAAAAATATACAAGAGATTCAGTGTTTATAATTTATAACAGAAGATGGCGCGAACCAATCATTCAATTAATTTTATTATTATTTACCTACATTATATAGTGAAGTGTTGTTACATTTGAATATTTTCTTAACTTGGCTTACTTACAAACTACTACTATTAATAATATAAGCTTTGTGATAGAATCGAGTGTGAAACTGAACTTTTAATCGAAATCACTATCGAAATAACTCTATTCTTTTAACTCAAAGTACAAAATTTAGAACAGTAATTGAACATAACATTTTCAAATACACTGAAACACATGTAGTCCTTTAAAAGGTCAGTCAGTCGGGGCCTGGGGTATGTATAGACATATCACTATACGAAATATGGAACTTGCCACAAATTACACTATAATAAACTTCGACTTCTACATCTATACATTGCCGCATTTACTCCATTTTTGGTCAATAAGCAGCAATGCAAAACATTTATTCAGTTCAGCTTTGATTCGGACAGTGACAATTTACACATTATTAAGGAGAAAACTGTGCTTGCATTGTCTTTAAGCACACTTTTGTCTTTCCGCTATCAGACTGCGAATGATATGTCCTTATATGTATATAGAACTTCATTGATTGTACGGAACTTCATGCAAAAATCATATCGCGTACATACTGTTACGTGACTAATAATAATTTATTATAGATGTGTCTTTTTTAAGTTACAATTTTCACAACATCATATAAATCAGACTTACGTTAAACAAAGTAGCAGGCTGCTAAATCAAACTCAGTAGTTTATTAACTATAATTCAATAACAAAATTTAACCTGAACTACCAAATTACCAATTGTAGCATGTATTAAAGATACAACAGATTAAATTAGCACACTTTTTTTATACTTAACATAACTCCACTGAACACTTATAAAATTATTTGGGGTTTGATACTATTTCATTGTTTTGTATAAAGCTAAAACCTTCATAATAATGTTTGAAGTCTATATTACTATAAAGTTTTACCCCCCAAAAAATAAGTATTTTGTTTTAATACAATAAGTATAAATTTAATATTTTTCGTTAAAAATGCCCAACCCATTTGTGATACAGTCACAAGCGCTGGGTGACCTTCATATGGGATTAATATCTAACACGAGACTTCGGGAATATAGATAACTTTGGCCTCGTGTCCATAATTAAATGTTTTTTTTACAAAAAGTACACATTCTATATATGAGTTCTTTTTGTATTGTTTTCAGTATTATTGCAAGGCGATAACATTGAATAATAAAACACTTATTGAAGGTTTATACATACATTAGTTAAAACGTGTTTTAAGTCTATCGAACGTTCGATAAAATTCATTATTCATAACCGTTTGTTAAAACTTCGACAAGTTATATTGTACCATTTACCATTGCGGAGAAAAAAAAATGATTTTGATCTATGCATCGAGGTTAAGTCTCTGAGAATAGACAACTTACAATATCAAATTAAGAAGTGTCAAATAGATAGAATGTCAAAAATTACAAAGAAAAAAATTCAAATTCACGCGGGAATATTTAATTATGTAATTATGGGGCTTATTTTCACCAACATTACGCGTAATGAGGTTCGGTTTTAGTTAAAGTAATAACAATAGATTAATGTCTTGCTTTGATTTATAGAAATTCACTTAACAATCAATTTTTATTACTCGATTTAAAAAGAAATACATTTGGCGTTATTGTGACCCCAGCTTAACATTATAAACTGACTGTCATCGAAAATCAAACGTCCATTCGGAAACAGATGACGGATGCCGGCATTTTTTACTATGAAAGGCTTAGAATAAATTTATAGAGGATTCCTTACTTATCAACATTATCAGAAGGATAGTGTTTAAGCTCTTATGCGATTATGAATACGATTTTTATCAAACAATTATTAGCGAAGTTTTAAGCTCCCGATAAGTCATTACGAATACGCTCATAGAATTAAAACTGCTGCTGATCTCAAGCCCCATAGCTATACTAATACTTATATTTTAACTGCGCGTTGAATATATGCACCTTTTAGCCAAAGAAACAGTTTAACTAATGTCAAACACACGATGACCGCTAAATGCATGATAAATAATGAGTCAATATATGAATAATTAGGTCATTGCCTACAGCCACGTCCGGTTGTGAGAATGAAACGGATGTATGTTTATGTTGTTTTCTTTTTCTTGTCATATAGATAAGATACGATACATAAATATTACTTTATTTGTAGTTATCTATTAGGTATATTATCAGTAAGAAACAAACACGCATTTCACCGAAAACCTACATCTAGGGTGTATTTTTAAAGATGGCTAAATGATATAACTGACGCGTTGTCCGAACCGATGATATATGGCACCGCGGACACCTAGTGATCGACATAAGTAGTATATAACGTTTTCACTTTCACACTCCCTCACTAGCTTATACAACTATTTAAATTCTCTTAAAACATTACTTGCAACTAGTTATTATAATAAAACAATATTTGTAAATATTAATAGCCATAGTTTTTTATATTAGTTAATTTAATGTATAATGTCTTAGTACTCGTGTGAAATATAAACATAATATAATAATAATCTAGATTAAAGTCAACAGCAAGAAAAAAAAATATTCGCAAAAAGGGCTAGCACTTTTTATAAGCATTGTCGTTTACAGTCTGAACATTTTCACAAAAATAATTGCCAATGAATGTTCTAGTCATGCAATTTCTATAGCCTATCAAATTCGTTTGTAACAACATTCGGGGCAACACAACATTTTTCGTCACGACCCCCATGGTGAATTATTTATTATGTTATAAATCATGTGTTTTATGACTTAATAAGTTATCTGAATATAATCAAGTAAATAGGTGTATAGTCTAGACACCATTTTATAAACAAGTAATAAAACGTTAGGCCAGCTCAAAGAGTTTATATACAATGTTAGAACACGAAGAATATTTTATCAGAATGTCGCAATGAGGACCATTATGTTTTCAGTCATAATTCTAGAGCTTAACGTAACAACAGAGCGCTCTAAGGCCAATATATAAACTCTTTGGTTTCTTTGATAACATTCGATGTTAACATAAATTCAACATAGAACAAACCTACTTATTTTCTAATGTCTCATTCTTGTTCTGTCGGTTATCCTTCAGTGGAATCTGAAAATAATGTTTGAAAGTCATTAGGAGGTTTCTTTTCACACAATATTAACGACATCTTTTAAAATATAAATAAAACATAGACCTTTCTCTGAGCCATAAGGTGTTTTTCTCCATAGGCAGCGGCGAGAGGAACAGACGGCAGATTTTTTGAGTGCAAGTTTTAAAAATGCTCAGAAGGAAGAGCCAGCCAATCCAAGCCTTTATCTATATTCAAATTTAATTTGTACCAAAATTTATGGACGATGCGGGACTCGAACCCTCGCCTCTAGGGTTCCGTTATCAACTGAGCCAACCATCCGAGTGACGCTTCGACCAAAATTTTGGTATGTCTTGTACAACTCTCAGATTGTGGCTCCGTCTACAGGATCTACTTTACAATTGCTGATAATCTGCTCAACCCCAATATGCCCCGTTGCAAAACTAAACAGTTTGTTATTTTTATGTGATATCCCACACTTTGAGATTAAATATATAAATTTGAAAGAAGTATGCAATAAAGTGCATAAATATTCTATAAAATAACTAGCTGACCCGACAGACGTTGCTCTGTACATAATAAATGAAATACTGTTCTTTATCAATTTGACAATGATATTTCATAACATCAAGAATTATTTCGTACAATATGCACTCTATTGTTATAATGAATACCCTTCAGACCGAAACACAGTAATGTTTACACATTACTGTTTCACGGCAGAAATAGGCGCCGTTGTGGTACCCATAATCTAGTCGGCTTCCTGTGCAAAGGAACCTCACACTGGTAAACTTGAGTAAACTGATGATTTAAAAAAGAATAGGGGGGTAAAATTGAAACAACTACTGACAATTTATTTTACAATTGAGCAATATTTTAACAAATAAAATGACCGTATTTATGCTCAAAGGAAGCTTCCCAATTAGTCGACAGGGTGCAACGTGGGCACTATCCGACTTCAGTGGTGGTTTGGTGGGGTATTAGCTATGAAGGAGTGACTGAGCCATACTTTTGTGAAAATGGTATTAAAACATCGGCACAAGTGTATCAAGATACCATTCTTGAGAAGGTAGTGAAGCCCCTTAACGACACCATGTTCAAAAACCAAGAATGGTCTTTCCACCAAGACTAAGCGGCGGGTCATCAGAGCTGAAGACTGGCCGCTGTCTAGGCCTGATCTTAATCCGCTGGACTATGATTTATGGCCAGTTTTAGAGAGTACGGCTTGCTCTAAACGCCATGATAATTTGGAGTCCCTAAAGCAATCTGTACGATTGGCAGTGAAGAATTTTCCCATGGAAAGAGTGCGTGATTCTATTGATACCTAGCCAACGTCTAAAGCACTGTATTGCAGCCAATGGAGACTACTTCGAATAAGTTTTTTATGTTTTATATTTATGTATTAAACTAACACACTGTAAAAGTTTTTCTTTGTTTCAGTATTTATGGCAAGACTAAGGTATATGATGTTTTTCAAATGATTATTTAATAGTCATAACAGGCTTACAGTGGCTCTCTGATCATCGAGACGGCCGGATTGTGCCTTCATCAACTGAGTGAAGAAGTCATCATCCGGTACCGTTGATTTCGGCTTCGGACGAGGGAGTTCAGAGCGTTGGTCTTCCAGACGGCTCCCCTGAAAACAAATCGATTTACATTAGAATCTGTTTACAAGTTTTGTTTTTTTTTTGGATATGGATGACGATGATCTTTTATATCTAATCGAAAATACATATCTAAAGTGGGAGATTCAAATTGGTCGGCACGAAAATAATAAAGAAAGAGAACGGTATGTGAGAGTGAGATTTTAAAAAAAGACAGCAACTTTTTTTAATGACAATAAGGGACGAGACGAGCAGGACGTTCAGCTGATGGTAATTGATACGCCCTACCCATTACAATGCAGTGGAGCAACTCATGAGTCTTGAAAAACCCAAAAATTCTGAGCGGCGATACAATTGCGCTCGTCACCTTGAGACATAAGATTTTAAATCTCATTTGCCCAGTAATTTCACTAGCTACGGCGCCCTTCAGTTCGAAACCCAGTAATGTTTACACATCACTGCTTCACGGCAGAAATAGGCGCTTTTGTGGTACCCATATATCTAGCCGGCTTCCTGTGCAAAGGAGCCTCCCACTGGTAAAAAGTATGGCACTTATGTTGCGTGCATTGGTCAAAATAGAGGTTAACTGTAACCTCAATTATTTTCAACGTTTACACGACTGTCACAGTATCTAGACGTATAAACGATCTAGGCTTGTTGCGTATATAAATAAGTTTCCATAATATTTCGCATCTATTTGTCGAAATATATATTTTCTTTGTCTTTTTCTTTCATAATATTACATTACCTAAAGCTAGTTTTAAAATCACTATTTTTAATGATTTTTTTTATGGAATAGGAGGACAAACGAGCGTACGGGTCACCTGGTGTTAAGTGATCACCGCCGCCCACATTCTCTTGCAACACCAGAGGAATCACAAGAGGGTTGCCGGCCTTTAAGGTAGGTGTACGCGCTTTTTTTGTAGGTACGCACGTCGTATCGTCCCGGAAACGCCGTACAAGTATTGTAAGTACATAATGTATTTTAATAGTTATTAATTTATGCTAAGCATGCTGTGTACACACGCTCGCGGAGTTGCAGCCTATCTTGTATTTAGCTGTTAGTTTTTTTTTTCTGTTGTGTGTACCTATTAAATAAATAAATAAGTACCTGGACACGTGCAATCATTTCCAGGAAGTCGTCCTCTGGTTTGATGCTTGTGGTTTGTTGAGTTCTTAGACCTGGTAGCGAGGCACCCTTGCTTTCTTTCACCTTTTTGACGGGTCGCAGCTCTGCGCGTTGAGAGTCGATCCGCTCCGATTGCAGTTGGGATATCATATTCAACATTGCTTCGCTTTGACTGTGAATAGTAAAAAAGGTTAACTCATTTATATACAATTGATATAGAAATTGTAATTTTTAAAATGACATCCCTCAATTCTGGTATGAATTATTCCAATTAAATTTGATACACACACAACCTGGGGGTTGAACAAGATACGAAGATTTGCGAACCATGCGTCACTCCAACTGTTGGCTAAGTTAGGAAGAGCGCTTGTACGGAACCGAGCGGTCGCGTGTTCGAGTCCCGAATCGTTCATAAATTTTGGTTATAAATTTAATTTGTACAATTGATAAATTAATCATATAATATATTGTAAGTTGTAATACCTATATGATTTTATTTTTAATGACCAAATAATATCGCTTACACTCGGCCACACTTTATGTTAATATATTCTTATGTTATCGAGGCCAAAAAATATTATTAGTATAAAAATAAATAAAATTTTACTTAAAAGTAATATATTCTGAGGCAATTAAGCTCAGTTGGCGACCTTTAATAATAAATCCCTTTTATTAACATAACATACAAAATAAAATATACACTTAAATAATATTCACATAGATAAGGCCCCTGGTGGGTATAGGCCTCCTCCAACAATTTCCAGGTTGTTCTTGACTTTGCTTTCAGAGTCCAGTTTTCTCTAGCAATTTTTATGATCTCATCAACTCACCATTACCAAATATAGAGACATATGTGTATGACGACCTTGATCGATAGTAATTGATAATGCCGATATATCACCCTGCCGTAGATCATTGTATCCTTACTTTCAACTAAGTGATGTAAACACAATGATGAAAGTACTTATTGATGTATTACAAGTTACTTTATTATCCACAAAATGGATGAGCCGAAATTGCAATTTATATGACAGCTATAATTAGGAAATATTTTGATGTTTATAGTCTTGATTTACATAATATGCTTCATTTGTGAAAGATATATAAGTAAGTAAAGTATTATATATGTGTCTATTACTATGTGATCATGGAATACGACTTATAAATTTCTGACATCGGCACAACTTTAGCAACAATAGGTTCAGTTATTTTATTCTATACTAGCTGACCCAACAAACGTTGTATTGCCATATAAAGTAATAAGAAAAAAATAAATAATTTTATTTGTTGGGGTGTAAAAAATAGATGACGACCGATTCTCAGACCTACCAAATGTTAAATCGAACATAAAATATATCGTACTATGTAAAATAATTATAATATCCGATTACTATTGGTTATAACATTGGGTACACATCAAAGGAAAAACAAAATTGTTGTTTCTATTTAATTCCGCGCATTTCATATCTATTCAATTCCTTTTAAACCTTCTCTGGACTTCTACAAATAATTCAAGACCAAAATTAGCCAAATCGGTCCAGCCGTTCTCGAGATTTAACGAGACTAACGAACATCAATTCATTTTTATATACATATATAGATAATGTTTTCTTTTAACACTTGTCACAGTTATTTATGTAAATTGAATATATATACCGAAATGAAATTAATACAATATAAATTAATATACTACTTATAATAAACTGTGCCTTTTAAAATACTATTAATGAAACTTTTGCCACCATTCATTTTACATTTATAATATTAGATACGATTTTCTTTCTTTACTTTGATTTCAGAATTCCTTGCGTCGCAATAAGCGGTAGAGTATTATCGCACATAATCGCTATCAATTGATAGCTCTTCGTAAAACAAAAAAAAAACAATTAACATTGTTAGAAATTACAACAATGGGTTTCTTAATTACTGAACGATTTGCCTTCGTTGCATCATAACAAATCAATCAACAATAGATAATCGATGCTCCAAATATATACAGGTATATTAGTGTCAATTAGTTACACTGTAATTTGAAATGATATTATCTGGGAAATTTACCAGGTATTTGATAAAGATAAATATTAGCTTCGAAAGGTAAATTATCACCTAATTTCTAACTGGTCGCACTGTAAGCCCGATATATATATATCTGCATATCAATCTTGAAGATCAATACAAGGCACAAATTTGGCCTCAAATGGAGTACTCTTCTCACCTCTGGGTGGGCGCTTCTCAGTACAAGCATCTTCCGCTTCCGGGACTTTTAAGCATAGAGCATTCTGCCACCTTAAATGTCAGCAACGCATCTCTTGATTCCTGGTTCTGCGGATTTCGATGGTCGATTGCCTCACCACTCACCATCGCGTGAGCTCATGCTCGTTTGCCCCTTCTTATTTAAAAAAAGGTCACTTGGTGTTAAGTGATCACCGCCGCCCACATTCTCTTGCAACACCAGAGGAATCACAAAAGCGATGCCGGCCTTTAAGGTGTTTGAAAGTGTACGCGCTTTTTTTGAAGGTATATGTCGTATCGTAATACAATATATATATATTATAAATATAATAATAATCATTTAGTGATCTGTGATTACTTAATATCAATAGCAAAATAGGTACAATGTTAACAATAACGTGTTGTCTTCTTTATAGAGCGCAAAAAAGATATTATAAGAGCTTTTTACGCCGTTTCTTCTCGTTGGGACTAATTTAATTGCCATCATAAATATTAAAAAATAATTTGAGAAATATAAAACGCCTTTCAGGTGGTACAACTGGAGATTCTGTATACACCAGCCATAAAGAGTTATCGATGAGAACCGATGAAATCTCTTATCTTTCTCTCATTAATCTTGACATTTCTTAAGGTCAACCACCTAGGTTGATCTTAAGAAGATCGTGTTAAGCTTAAAATATAGGAATAAATGTGTACTATATGCCTCGCGATCTATCTAGGCGGTGCTTCAAGATTTAAGTTATTACTGCGATCAAATTGGCACTATTCTCCGGTGTAATGCAGTCATCTATCAGAATCCGTTCAGACTACTTGAACAAATACACCGTACAACTGCATGAATTGTTAGTGGTGAAGTATTTTGCGATCTGATTCTATCCCTCGACTTGCAGCACTATGTTACTCTACTCAAACTTAAGTACGGCCCTCAATGTGAGACTACATGGCACACTTGGTCAGCGGTGTATTCTCATTGACATCAAGGGTTGAGAGAGTTGAGTTGCTTTGAACTTTGAAAAGAGAGCCCAGATGATTGGTCTTTTCTTTTGCAGTATGGGCCACACTTCCATTTCAATCTGCAGCTATCAAGTTATCAACCAGCTACAACACTAAGAACTTGCGTGTTCTAGACAATTAACTTAAAACCCTATTGCCCTCTCTTTTAATGACAATTGCATTGGATTTTTTTTTCTTTAATTTTTCTACAGCTAGGAGCGCATCTCTAGACATACACTTTAACTATATGAAATGTAATCAGAATCAATATATGTATAAGAATATGTGTTAACCTAAAACTCGAGAACCGCCAGCCCGATTGATATGAAACTTTGCACACATAAGGGCAACAAGGCCACTCCGATTTTTATCTTTTGGCATTGGCGCTGGTAACAGTTAGTTTTATATAAATATAACAATATATGTGTCATGTTTTACACTCACCTATCACAATCTTCACTAATCGGCGTCATATTAACACTAGTGAAGTTCATACAAATATAAAAATCTCCGAAATAGATGCCGATATAATAACAAAAACCGCGTGAGCTCGCGTCATCTGCGATCGTAGTAATCCCACACACTGATAACGAGAGAGTATCGCGAGTATATATCGCTATACATATACACTTCACCGATTATCTTAGCTAATAATAGAGCTCTTATACTATGATAAACACCTAGTACCTTCTATGGAAAATATTTAGTGTCGTTTAAAATTTTGAAGTAATAAGTTATTGACCCCGGTTTCGCCCGAAGAACAATATCGTCACTATATAATTATTACATACTACTATAATTAAAGAAATAGGAGTACGAAACTAAAAGTAGGTACTACTTTTCCATAAGCCTTAAATTCCATCTTTAATGATACAAAATCTGTTGCTTATTATTTCCGCTATTGACGAATAAATAAATAAAAACTACGTTAAAACGAACTTCAAAAACTGAAAAGTATAAAATAACTTATTAATATTTAATACAACTCTTATGCAAATCTTATATCTTTAATGTTAAGAAAATATTATTATTTGTATGTGCTACCTATTGATAGTTTTGAAGTCGGTTTGAATAGCTATGAATGACGGGTAAACTAAGACCCACTTATCGGCGAACGGGTTAGTAATAAAAATATATAATCAATCCAAATGAAAACTCCTAAAAAAGCAGTACAGAAAGTATAATAACATCATCCACGTATACAAAGGTATTCATGAAATGAAAACTGCTGTGCCAATTGGCAAACATTCCGCATCAAACTAAAGAAGAATCACGTTGATCAGAGGGCCTACCATCAACTTTTAATAAGCGATGCGAATCCGATGCAGTTCAGTTTAGGTACCCAAATTCGTACCATGAAGTGCCTTTTACTGAATGGCGTTTGGATCGCTTATGAAGAATGAACGAAATAAAATTGCGTTTCGAAACCTAAAATGATATGATTTTAGCGGTTTTTTTGCGTAGAAAATACTAAAAATACATTTTAAAATTGCGCAGTTGCGTCAAATCATAAACCATTAAGCTCTTTTTTATACTTATTAAATAATAGTAATATAAATAAATATAGTTCTTTGAATGACAAATTAAATGTTTGCTTATGTGCTTTCGTAAAAATAACGAGTTAAGAACGCACCTCCATTGATGTTTGATTTGACAGGACCACAGAGTACATTTTTTTTAATTCGTTCTTGCGAACAGGCTACAGCCCGGGCCCTCACTGCCTCGTCTTTAGTATTTTCATTTTTGGTATTTATTTTCAGTATTTTGTTTTACAAAAAAGTCAAATAAAGTATTCTCATCTCATCTTTAATCAATAAAATTTTTCTTTTCTATGTTTTCATTATTTTTTAAAAGTTATTAACAACACGATTCACTTTCCTCTAAGGAAGTAGCAACTTTTTTCGAATCGGTCACTTTGACAAATAAGCTATCCAGTTTAGGTTGAAATAACACCTCATGGTACGAATAAATGAACGTACTAAATCAGTTTGCGATTCAGTTGATATCATTTTAGACATTCAATTGACATCATTGCGATTTAATCAGTTGATTTGACGTCAACCTAAATTAGATAGCTCTAATCACGTCGTGGTACGAAATAGCAAAGCAGTTCATTTTAGGTTGTCAATTGAATGGCAATAAGAGATCATGGTAGGCCTGCAGTTCATAAATGGTGTAATCAGCGTAATCGGTGCACATAGATAAAAAAAATACCAATCGAATTAAGAAGCTCCTTCTTTTCGAAGTCGGTTAATTACCGATATTCCAAAGAAATTGTGAAAAGTTAACAGAGCTATATTCTATTGCAATAAAATCAACAAATTTGTTGCATTTTTAAATCACGATTATGCGCTACTGCAAGACGATTTTAAAATGCGCCATCTATTACTAGTATTCGTAAAATATTTCAGTGTGTCCCCCTTTTTAAAATATGTAATACAATTTAGTTAACTATAAAGAATATTTTAAATTAATTTGCCAATTAAAATATCGAGACTCTAGGTTATATTTCCTCTTCATAACTCTTGCAATTTGAAACCTTTGTTCAAAGCGCAGTTAATCGACGCTTTAAAGTTTTAACCAAGGATATGATCTGGCTTCCATTAGACTTATATCCACTGCGTTCCTGTCCTAGCAGAATAGTATATTGTGCTCGCAATCTACTACGCAATAATAACAATTAACCTCCCCAAACGTTCATCCTCCTTTCTATTTGCGAGATTTAGGATTAAGACTAGGAAGGGAGAAAATGCCGGGTAAAGAAGAATACGAAAAAAACACATGCTATCTCAATTAATCCAATGATTCCCAGGTACAGCTTCAATGGTATGTTGGTAGAAATACTCTCCTAAAAGTATCCCAAGTGGTGCATAAACGAATACCTGCATTCTTTCCTAATGTGTTTTTAGTAGTTATTTACTAAGGGACTCTTAAATTATGAAATGCAAGAGGGTTAGGACCCTCGGTACCACCTCCTTCTACGGATGTACTTAAGTAAGAATAAACATTAAACTTACTTCTCTGTATTCGATGCCGCTGTTTCTTGTGGCCTATTCTCCTTATCCAGTGTAGCTCGTTGTTCGTCCATGCGGTGGGATTGACTCTTCGCAATGAGTTCCATAAAGAGATCGGCTGGGCACTCATTCTCTTCTGATTCTACGCGAATCAGAGAACCTTCCCTGCCCCCGTCTTTCTTCTTTGAGTCCGGTGTTATCTAGGGAGTAACAATTTTTTTAGGAAAACATTGACAAGTGCTTGAAACATGATTGTAGACTTCTGAAGTAGTGTTGGAATATGGTTTCTATACTACTGCAACCATTTTCTATAAGCGAGTGCAAAGACAAAGAGTCGGCACTTGTGTTGTTATTATATCGTTGAACATATTGTTTTTTTTTTTATGGAGGAGGAGAATAAACGAGCGTATGAGTCACCTGATGTTAAGTACTCACCAGAGGAATCATAGCTAACATTGCTAGCTTTTTCGAAAAGTGTAGCCGCTTTTTTTGAAGGTGTTGTCTTGGAAACACCGCGCAAGAAAGGAATTGGTTATACGTGGAAGAAAGTTCCTTGAAAACCGCACTGTGGAGGAATATCCTAATTTATGGCATGTCGTGTGAGGGTGGAATTGAGCAGCAGGAATCAGGTCAAACAGCTCTTCAGAACAGTCCTTGTAATAAATATGTTTTAAAACACACAATGAGGCGACGTCTCTACTTATCGCCAAGTGATCTAGCCGTTCACAGAGCAATGGCTTCCTGACAATTCGAACGGCTCTGAGTTGAACGCGGTTAAATGGCTCGATCTGATACTAGGTTGCGCCTGTAGAGCGGGCCGGATTGAAGTATTGCCGTGCTCTATTTATGACGACCAGTCTCTCCAAAGCCAATTTGGGTTTGTCTTCCAGAAGACCGCGGAATTGGCAATCACTCAATATTCACCAGTACCAGTATTCCGATACTAGGCTAGTCTTAAAGGGATGTGATCTCTTTTTGTTATTAATGTTATTGTTACAAAGCAATAAGTTTTTAAAATCAATAGATAGTTCCGCTGGTTTATTTAGTTCCATTACAAAGTAATGCTTACTCTTGTATTATTTCACATCAAAATATGAGGCGACGTCTCTACTTATCGCCAAGTGATCTAGCCGTTCACAGAGCAATGGCTTCCTGACAATTCAAACGCCTCTGAGTTGAACGCGGTTAAATAGCTCGATCTGATACTAGGTTGCGCCTGTAGAGCGCTAGAATGCGGGCCGGATTGAAGTATTGCCGTGCTCTATTTATGACGACCAGTCTCTCCAAAGCCAATTTGGGGTTGTCTTCCAGAAGACCGCGGAATTGGCAATCACTCAATATTCACCAGTACCAGTATTCCGATACTAGGCTAGTCTTAAAGGGATGTGATCTCTTTTTGTTATTAATGTTATTGTTACAAAGCAATAAGTTTTTAAAATCAATAAATAGTTCCGCTGGTTTATTTAGTTCCATTACAAAGTAATGCTTACTCTTGTATTATTTCACATCAAAATAGTGATGTCTTTGCTAGGCGTAACACCAAAAGGAATAACGTTTCAACTTCATAACATAATAACCTAGTGTTGTTTACGAACCTGTATAAGAGATAACTGTTCCATGCTTTGCCTTCGGACCCTCAGTGCATTGAAAGGCATCCTGGGTGCGGTATCAGCACCAGAATTGGGGGGTGATGGTACTGTGTCGATAGGAAGTCCGAGCACTTTGCACAAATCTCCGATGTTCATTTGTGCAGTTGCCATACCGAGGACGTCACCCAGCTGTGGAAAAAACGAATTTATTTTATCAAGATAATTCCATGTTCCTTCAAAGGAGGTTGAACAAAGTTTTATTTTAAATGTAAAC
The DNA here is from genome assembly GCF_905404315.1 of Leptidea sinapis. Classification (NCBI taxonomy): domain Eukaryota; kingdom Metazoa; phylum Arthropoda; class Insecta; order Lepidoptera; family Pieridae; genus Leptidea; species Leptidea sinapis. Next base: position 7,440,162 of record NC_066312.1, on the reverse strand, counting down.
AATAACTCCCACTAAAAATTTACGAAAATAGCATAACAATGACACTGTCTTGTCACGATATTTTACAAACCTGATTATTACATGTGAATTAACTTATTTCTTTGTGTTGTTTTTATAGAGGATAACTTTCATTAACATCCTAGGTTCAATGTCAATTTTGTGTTGTTTTTCAATAGAGCTAATTTATTATATTCGTAAGAAAGCTATTGTCAAATTCATATGGAATAAATTTGTAAGTCTTAATTATAGATTTGCCCTGTGCTTCCCCGAGGCGTGCTTAAAGAGATTTTACCCTAGGAGGGTACCGGCGAGGGTACTAGCAGAGTCGGAGCATCCCTCCCCGAGCATGTGCGAGGACAAACGAGGCTGAAACACCACGGCACCACGCTTAATGTGGACTTTGGAAACATCTGGGGAATCCACTCTAATTTAAACTCCGTCCACCACCACCTTGAGACGGCACAGCCGGCCTTGTATGTACTTACGGCGACTCAGATATCTCGATCTAGCGATACATCATATTTAACGTACCCCGAGTACAAAATTAAGCATAATTTTACGCCTCATGCCGGGGTATGTGTGTACGTTAGGGAGGATATCTTGTATCGCCGTCTCGGCAATTTTGAGGGTAAGGACCTGTCTACTCTCTGGCTCCGTGTAGATTTTGAGGACCGCATCGGCATCTATGCGTGTGTCTACAGGCCCCATAGTGGTAACGCAGAAACGGATCATCTCATGGGTTGGGTTCAAGCGGCAATTGCCGACGTGCTTGCACAGATCCCCTCCGCTGAAATCGTAGTCTTGTGTGATTTCAACGGGTACACCGCCGAATGGCTTGGGTCACGTACCACAGACTAAGCAGGGCAATTTGTGCATAATTTTGCATTGGCGAATGGTCTGTCCCAATTGGTTGAGTCGTTAACGCAGCTCCCGGATGTGGATAGCCACATGCCGTCCTTATTATATCTTCTACTGATTATACATCCCGAGAGTTGCCAGGTCTCTCTCGACGCCCCTCTCGGAACGTCCGACCATTGCCTATCCGACGCCCACATTGCAGACCACCAGCGACCCGCAGCCTACCCTTGGGGCAAGGTTTAATTCCCATCGGATGATCCCAGTGCCTGCGCCGTTGCAGTAGCCCATATGATACTACAGGGCATGGATATTTTATACCAAGCTCTTTAGTACCGATCGGTGGCAGATCCCAGCGATGCGTCAGTTAAAGCAGCCTCTGACTGCATAAGACGGGTGTATCGAACTTGGGTTGCGGCGCTGGGCTCAAATGATCCGAACTGCAAAGTTCTTAAGAGGAAATAAAACCGTGCCGCCAGATTCTTTAATTCGGGCAATCGCCCGTGCTAAATCGAAACGCGTTGTCAAAATCGGCGAGCTGCTTTCCAATTACCCGACTGGAACATGCAAGTTCTGGTCGTTGTCGAAATCTGCTCTTGGTTACTTCAACCAGCCGTCCCTACCGCCGTTGCACATGAGGAATGACACCCTGGCTAATACGGAAAAAGAGAAAGCCGATCTTCTTTGCGCTCTTTTTGCCTCCAATTCGACTCTTGACGTCTTAACTTACAGTTTAGACAGAAAACTGTTCGGCGAGCTCTGTTTTCGTTGGACGTCAGGAAGACGAGCGGGCCGGATGGCTTTTCCCCAATCGCGCTTAGAATGTGTGCCCGTGTTGATTTTATTCCGTCCAGCTGTGGAATGAGCTTCCTTGAGCGGTGATTCCGGGACAATACGACATGGTTACCTTCAAAAAAAGCGCGGACTATAAGCTACACTGGTGTTGCAAGAGAATGTGGGTGGTGATCACTTAACACCAGGTGACCCGTACGTCTCGTTGATCCTCCTTTTCCATAAAAAAGCGTCTGCTCTTTAACATCAGGTAAAATGTACCCTATTTTTATAATATATATTTTGATATTACATACTTCACTGCACACAATTAGTTTTATTAAGGTATGGCATAGTTTTAACATTTTTTAAGTAAAACACAACATTTGTGCAGTGCAGGAGTGTGATTTAGACGTTTATTTACTACAAGGCTAACCGCCATTTTGTATAAGTCGAAGAATCAAGTATCATAATAGATATCAGATTATCAAGCGAGAGAAATGCAAAATCATGACAGCTCTAACCATAGATTAAACAAAGCTGTTTTTAGCATACGTATGTTAAACTACTTATCTTATATCTTTAAATGAGCAATTCTTGTAAATATATATATAATCTGAATCTCGGAACGGCTCCAACGATTTTCATAAAATTTAGTATACACCGGATTTCGGGGGCGATAAATCGATCTAGCTAGGTTTCACTTTAAAAAAACGTAGTTTTATCCGTGCTTTAATGAGAAACAGCTACCATAACATTAGAATACAAAGGTAAATTTCGCCACTATATAAAAGACTGTAATAGCTCAGATGAGATGGGACATTGGGTGATCCGGAAAGCAGAAGACCCCGGTCCGAATCCAGATGTTCTATTAGTTTTTCTTTAGTTCAAGTTTTGTACATTCTTACAAATCCGAGCAAGGCTCGGTCGTCCGGATATTTTTAATATAATCGACGTTGCTGTAACTCTTACCTCCTTCGATATATTGTAATGCTCCTTAGCGTAGTACAACGCTTTCTCATGATTGCCCAGTGCGGCGTGCGCGTTACCAAGAGACCAACACGCTCTGCCTTCACCAACACGATCTTGAAGTTTCCTGGCCGCTGCCAGATGCCGCACGTGATACTCCTCAGCGATACGATATTCTCGAAGTAGTGTGTAGGTGTTCCCTAAAGAATAACAAGCTTGTGCTTCGACCGCGGCATCGCCTAATTCTTCTGCCAATGCTAGCGTCTGCCTGTGATCAAATTATAATACATAGTATAGTTAGCAAATACTCACAGCACATAAAATGAGGCCTAAATACCCTTATACTATAGTATATCCACTGACCTACTTATTTATCGGTTACTGATATATATTTGTCGATTATTTAAATAAAGATTCTTCTGAATATTCTTTGCCCACCCTGGCTTCGCTTGGGTGCATCTAATTACAACTTGATAATATATTGAGTATGTTTACTTTATAACAGCTTTCGCTATTGAACTTGAACATTTTTATGCCATATTGGTCCGCAAGTCCACGTCGGTTCATCTATCGTTCGCTAATTAGCATTTAGCAGAGTAGATAAACTTATTTCTTCTAATAATGTGACAGCATCAGCATTATTCAATTGCGCGCGCGATTAAAAGATTTAGACTATAGATATATTTCGATTTCAGATGGCAGCGACGTCTTATGCTATAGTCAGTGGAACTGCTATAGTCAGTGGAACTGCTATAGTCAGTGCTGATTTATAAATGGATCTATGCTTGCTATGATGTTTTCAAAGCACTATGATCATTTTCTTCTCGTTTTAATGCTTTATTTATTTTATTTGGAAAACTTACAGTGTTACAATAACTTAATTACTATACAATAGTGAGAACATATTACACCATCTAAAAGTTTTCGCTTTTTATAAGTTATCGACTGATATAGGTATACGGAAAACGAACGAAATTAATTCAAAATGCAAAAATACTTCAGAGTATTGTACGTTCCTTCGCAGCTTTTTGCATTACACGTCAAAATTTGTTCTCTGTACGCTTGCTAGGAGCGCTTCAAATAAGCACAAAAAATTTGATGTCAGTCACTTGGAACAGTCTGTCCAGTGGTATTTATACAGGTCTGTGGTTGAATCGCATTAAATACAAAATCTGTATAGAAATCACAGCTTCCTGTATATCTTCGCAAGTTCAGGCATTTTTTCTTTACATTTCTTAACTAATATTATAAAGAGGAAACATTTGTGTTTTGTATATATGTTTGTAATGTTTTCACACAAAACCTACAGGACCAATTACAAAAATTATTTCACTATTAGAAAGCTGCATTTTCACTGAGTGACATAGGCTATAGGACATTTAAAATAGGGATCCCTAATTAAATTCTATATTATTGAATTGAACACCAAGGTGTGAAAATATTAGTCATAAAAAATCTGTCATCGCGTGCGCTGCGGAAACTATTTTATTATGACTCAACCTGGGCGAAGACCAGACTGGCTAGTATTTCATAAATGCCCCTTTACTTTAAATCCCACCTAACACTTTAGTGAGATGGGGATGGATGAAAACCAACACTGCACGAAATATTATTCCAAGCAGCATAAGCTGTGCCTACTTCCCTGTGTCTAAATGTATGTCTAAATGTAATGTTAATTTTGTATAATAATATGCAATTTTATTTGAAGGGTATAATATTAAATGGGGAACACGATGAATTGTTGATGTCAAAAAGTAATAGAGGAAATAGGTTCGCAGGGCGGTTTATGAATAATTCGCCTTATTAGAATTTTGTACAGTGAATATTATAGGAAGCATTACCTACTTTATGGCCTCAAAAAACATTGTTTATCGTATCTTAATATCGGCAAAAATCAAAGTTTTTTTGGAGCCACAGACAACTTATGGTTGGGTACGGTTGGTTCTAGAAATATTAGGAGATACTTGTACCACGGACGAGTAAAAAAAGGACTCCGCGCCGTGATATTAGCAAGTGAAGCACCTTTATGCTAGTGTGTGTGCGGTTACGGGGTATACCAGTTACACAATTTTTTCTCACTTAAATAATCATATATCTACAAATACTTTTATATTATTGTTTTTAAACTTTTTCACAATGCACGACGGCATTTTTAAAATATTTTATTGCGACGCAAACTGATCTGTCACAGACGATGGCAAATCTCATTATGGCGGCCGATCGGCTTGTGTTTGTGTAAGTGCATGCGTGGGGCCAAGTATTTACACGTTTACCGGCTTGTTTTGGTGCCTCACTGTTACGAAAGGTGACACGGAGTCCTTATTTTTTTACTCGTCCGTGACTTAAAAATAAAACCACACACCAGAGATAATACAATACTACTCTCGCCATTGAAGCGGTATCTCGAAAACCTGTAGTTTTTGTTTGTTTCATTTAAAATTACCTAGTCGTAGAAAAGTATTGTATATGACGTTATATAACTTGGTCAAAAAACGCTCGGTGCGTCATTCATTCAGTCATCATTTTTAGTGTAATGAAATAAATGTCCATTTATTTTTTTTATTATATACTTAATACTAGAAGGTTCAGAGTTTAAAATAGTTTATGATGTAAGATAATATGCGGCAGATAAGATTGCAGCATACTACTTATTGACTTTTGGATGAGCATTTAAAGTTTGAATAATTTTATTAAAAAACATGATGTTCTGATATTTCGCAAGGCAATACATATTTAAGTACAAGGCTTGTAAATATAAGTAATTTTAAGCAAACTTTATAAATCAAGAACTGCAGGATTGCAGGACAAACGGCGAGAAAAACAGATACAAGTCAATAGATTCATACTGAACAAAATATAGTACACTTACTTATAATGTTCCGCAGCATTCTCAAACTGTCCGAGGAAGATGTGTGAATTCCCGAGGTTACTGTTAGCTCTTCTTTCGGCCGCCTTGTCACCAACTTCCTGAGCTATGCGAAGACGATCTGTATGGTATCGTATTGCTCGCGAGAAATCACCGAGCAAGTAGCAAGTATTGCCAAGATTTCCACACGCTCGACCCATAGCTTGACGGTCTCCCACACCACGCATTAGTTCAAGATTTTCCCTGTAAGTTGATCGAATGAAATCATTTGAGTTTAAACATATTTATCAAATCAAATACTAAATTAAACTACAGTTACAATTAAAGATTATTTGTGTGGCAGTTCGAAAATAATGTTTAGTAACGATACATCACAAACTTTTTTGCTTTAGGCGAGTGTTAAACATATCTGCATTGACACTATAAAAAAATTAATCTAGTATAAGAGAAATACTACTTCTGTTTATCAACAGATGAGCATGGGAGACAACTGATAATAGGTAATATGGATCTGGTCTTCAACAGTAGATAAGACTTTATTTAACTTGATATATTTTTTTTTAATTAATTATCTTCACACCAACGAGAATATAATCATGTAATATGACAAATACCTGTAAGTGGAAAAAAAACATTTTTTTATGGAAAAGGAGGACAAACAAGTATACGGGTCACCTGTTGTTGTTACAATATTATCTGATAACTGCGGCCCACATTCTCTTGCAACAATGTACTTTTTTTAGGCATTAATATCGTATAGGAAACTCATACCTGGAAACACCGCACAAGGAAGCCCTGAACAAGACAACCAAACACTTGTCAACCTTCTAACAATTTTCTTTATTGTGGCAAATGGTCAAGTCACTCACCTGAAGGCAAGTGAAAAACCGCTGCCCATTAAAATTAAAATACCCAAGTGTCGAGGGATATGTTGCCTGTGATAGACTGTTTATTCCGAAGAGTAAATTAAAGTAACTCACTCATAAAAAGTAACAGCTTGCATAAGACTGTCACGCACTTCTTGAGGAAAGTGTCCTGGATCATTCTGTCCAACTCGACCCAAATGCTTGCCCTGAGCATGGTACACGTTCCCAAGGTTGTACAGCGCACGCCCTTCACTCAGTTTGTCGCCAATCGATCTAGATATCTCTAATTGTCGTTTGCAACATTGTATTGCTTCACTAAATTTTCCCATCACTTTTAGTGTGTTTCCAAGATTGCCGGACGCTTTTGCTTCGCCTAACTTGTCATTCATTGTCCTGCAGAAAACATGTTGCCTTAAATATCATTAACAACTAATATACCCAACTCCATTAATGCAGGAGTTTCTTTCTGTTTACTGTGATGTTGACATTGATAAAGGTTTGAGGTTTAGTAAGGAGTGTGATGAATACAAGGTTAAACGTTACCATAGATATTGTACAAAATTAAAAAAAATAGGCAATCACTAATAAGTTAAATATTATAAACACAGAATAAATTGAAAGAAGCTTACCTTGCCAATGTTAGGTCGTGCTTATGATACTGCATAGCTTTGCTATAATCACCCAAATAGAAATATGCATTGCCAAGTTGGCTATATATTGCACTTAATGTTTTCAAGTCATCTGTGCCTGCTTGAATTGCAGCCTGAAAAAAGGCTACTCCGGCACGGCAGTCACCAGCTTTACATAACCTCTCACCCTCCAAAGCCAATTCCAGACACATGGAGCCCCCATCACAACTCTGAAATTTGTAACAGATAATTAAATTAAAAAATTAATCATTTAGTTACTACCAACATACAGGATGAGGCTTAAAATAAATTGTCATTAATAAATTAAGAACTACAAAATCATCATGATTCATACCTATATTGAAATTTAGAAAGTCATTTATGTTATAGAAACATTTACGTCACACATCTTTTCAATTACACAACACATGGATGAGAGCCTTGAAAAGCTGATCATAGTTGGGAAGACTGAAGGCAAATCAGCCTGCAAATACCCTACTAGGGCCCCTACCGGTATACCTACCCATAGTGGTATACCATAGTCCAAAATAACTAAATTAAACTAAGCAAGCCTAGACCTATTTCTGCAAGAGAGTCTTCCAAGTTAAATAGGGAGCCACAATTTCACAATTGTCGGTTATGAAAGCTTCATTTCTACAAAATTTTTAGTTAAGCCAAGCCCTGAACTCGCTTTAAATCTGAATAAAGTTATTTAATTACTCAATTGATTTATCAAACAACTATATTTAATGTCTACTAATATAATACCACAAGCAGCAGTTCTGGAAAATATCTTCCACAATTTAAACTGGGACAAATTTGGCATCAATATAAATGGGTTAGAATTGAACCATCTAATATTTGCCGATGACCTTGTATTACTTGAAGAATGCCCTAAAAACCTTGAGTACATGTTAAACGATTTGGAAAAGAGCATGAAGGTTGAACTAAAAATGAACACCAGTAAGACTAAAATAATAACTAACTCAACAAAACTCAATATAAAAATCAAAGACGACTTTCTAGAATATGTAGAAGATTTCATATACCTAGGCCAAGTTATCTCTATGGAAGCTCAAATGACGAAAGAAATAAATCTCAGGATTGCAACAAGTTGGAAAAACTGGTCGTTAAAAGAAATTATGAAGTCTAAAGACTTAAGTATGTATATAAAAACGAGAAGTTTCAATACCTTGGACCCTAACCAAAGCATTGAGAGAGAAACTTAAAATAAACTGCAGGATGAGATAAGAAACACTGACCTAAGGAAAATTACGAAACTTACCGACATACTCAAACAAATCGACCAACAAAAGTGGAGATGGGCAGGGCACATGATGTGAGATAAAGTGGGGAAATGGAGCAAAAGACTTACCTAATGGTACCCAAGAGATGGCAAAAGAAAACGAGGAAGACAGCACACAAGGTGGGAAGATGAAATAAAATTGGCAGCAGGACCTAACTGGAGAAGAGTTGCCCAAAACAGAAAAGAGTGGAAATCGTTGGAGGAGGCCTTTGCCAATCAGCACGCTGGACTAAGTGACATTTTATAGTTTATACTTTTTAGCTTAAGATTATTGGTTATTCAAATGTTAAATGTTTTTTAGTTCGGAATTAAATGACTTTATTTTTATTATTAATATAATACCACAGCTTGAGAAACAAAGACTATTCGGATATTCAAAACAATACAAGAAATCTCCCAGTATTCTTTTTTGCTGATTGATTACACAGCATATTTGCCATGTTCGTATACTGAATGCCTTTATGTGAGTGGCAACCAAGCACAGAGCATCCCTGATGCTATAGTAGCAACTTAACAATAAAGAACAGTGTACCCTGAAGAACACACACTAAATGTTACCATTTATAATGAAAAAAGGTGATTCTTTAAACATTACATTGGCAGATTGTACCATATGAGGACAGTGTCAATTTTTAAGAAGTTCTCTCATTCTATACACATACAAAAAGAATATCAGTTATATTCAAGACTAATTTCGTAATTAAGATTAACTAATTAAGATTTAGAACTTAACACTCCATCTATTGACACATGTACAAATTAAATGAGTGGTAAGCCATTGCTGATCGGCTAAGCATCAACAAGTGCCTACTTGTTAGTTGATTAATGAGTTATTATTATGGAAAAAATCATAAACAACATCATTCAGAAATAAGTAGGTAAATTGTTAAGTTGCACACAGCTTTTTATAAAAAGAAATCTGCCATTCATTATAGTATGTAGTATGTAAGTAGACTCAAAGCTTGAAAAAAAAATTTTTTCTGTAGATTCTAACAAGCCTTAGGAATCAACAGAAGGGGAAGATCTTTTTATAACTAACAACATAAGTTCCAACACAGTGCTTGAACTGGTAACTTTTTCAAGGATCCAAATTATTTTAGAGTTTTGCTCTTGTTATCGAAAACCCAAACACCAACCACTATAGACAACTTTTTCACAATCTATCAGGTATAATGTATTGTTATGTATTATTTCCAGAGTAGCACATATGGTGGCAGAGAGAGATGTCAGAGAGTTAATGAAAAGATAATCTCAGACAAAAATATTTTATTGATAAAAAATCAAAAGTTATTTATAGTGTTTTAAATTATGGTTGTTGCTTATTTTACTATATAAATTAAAATGTTTATGTTTACTTTATTCGACAAACCAACAATATTTATGCACAAATGTAAAAATATCAACAAGGAGACTCAAATCGAAAAGACACAGCAAAAATATCAATAACTGGCATGTACAAAAGATTTAGAGACATACAGATTACTTAAAGTAGTGTAACAAAAATAATAGTAATTTCTATAAATTAGCTCCCTTACGCAGGGAGGCAAAGACATTATGACGAAAGCAGGTTGATGTGGAAATAAATAAATTGAGTTGCTGATTATTTTGAGAAACTGTATTAAATTGGCGACAAATACGATTGATATGCTAGGTTAGTAGTTAATATGATCAGACAACACAAAATAATAGGTATGATCACCAGCCATGGTCCCTTAAACTAGCATCTATTTACAATAGGTGTGACATTGAACCAGAAGAAAGACCCTAGCACATGTTCACAGAGTACAGGGGCAAAGCCAATTTACAGGCTGAAATTCTCTGATTTACAGCATTGCTTCCAATTTCCTGCAGCAGAATGATGAGGCTGCTAGATTTCCAAGATAATCTGGGCTGGTTGGAGTCAGAAGAAGAATATACACACAATGACCTAATCAATAGGCTATATGTATAAACATACCAGTTAAACTATCTATCTAACTAGGTGTAATAAATTTCTTAATTGTAAAACGAGTGGGTGGCTCCTTTGCACAGGATGCCAGCTTGATTATGGGTACCAGAATGGTGTCTATTTCTGCTGTGAAGCAGTAATGTGTAAGCATTATTGTTTCGGTCTGAAGGGTTCCATAGTTAGTGAAATTACTGGGCAAATGAGACTTAACATCTTATATCTCAAGGTGACAAGCACAATTATAATGACACTCAGAATTTTTCTGGTTCTTCAAGAATCTTCAAGAAATTATAACACTAGAAATAAGGGATTGCTTGTAACTAATTCTAGTAGGCTTCATAAGATACATAATAGCTTTAAGGGTAAATGTATACACTTTTACAATAAAGTCCCAGCCACTGTTCAGGCATTATCTATAAATCAATTTAAATGTTTTATAAAAAAATGGCTCTGTCGTAAATCCTATTACTCCACTGCTGAATATCTAAATGATCGGACAGCCTGGGACTAGATTGTGATTATTTTATAGCGACTGTACAATATTGTATATTTTTATTGAAAAGAGCGCAAAAAAAGCAATGCTGGGAGAGTTTCTTGCGCCGCTTCTTCTCTCTCAGAGCGCCATTTGTTTCCGAAGAGGTAGTAGTATCTAGTAGTATAAGAAATGACATCAAAAAGAATTCTAAAGGAACCAATTTTGAAAAAATAAATGCCTTTTAATCATTCCAGAATTGAATTGTAATGGGCACGGTGTATCGATTACCATCACCTGAATGTCCTGCACATCTTATCCCTTAACCCCTGAGGTGCCAAGCAGACATATGCATACCAAATCTTTTTTACAAATTCTAATGACTTTGTACTTGACATCTCAATAATTACTATATTTAAAACTTTACAAATAAATGCAGAATCAGCATATCCAGATATAAAAACTCATTTACCTAGCTTTTCAATCAGTTGTATAAAACTCTTTAGGTGTAGTATTATTAATTCTACATTTTTTTTGAGAGAGTCAAGGAGACAAATGAAACTGTATGAAGATATATTGTATACGGTTTTATAACATCTGTAATGTAAGTAGGTATTGAATTATAGAATAAATATGATAGTGGGTTTTGCGATTGGTTTTAAAACATCTAATTAATACTACTTTTTTACTACCTATACACAGAATCTCCCATCTTCAAACGATTTATACGTTAATAAGTAGGTTTTGTTGTAAATACGGAAATGTTTTGGGAGATGGTGTTTTCTACTTTCCGCTATGTGGATTCCGGCGTGACTTCGAAGATACCCGTTGCTCGTAATGCAGAACTGAACTAAGTACATGAAATGTATTAAATCGAAACCACTTACCTGTGTATCTAGATTGTCAGCACTAGCACCAACAGACATTATAAATGCAATCTAAAATAAATTACGTCAATTGTGTGATCGCGTCTTGATCAGTTTACAGTCATTAGCATAACTTTAACTAATAACTACCTACTATTGTTTACAGAATGAATTCACTTTACTACTTAATTTTACATTTCTTGGGGCGTTCACTTTAAATTAAAATTCAATATCACAATTGACAATATGAATCATGACCAAAGATCAAGTATAAAGTACAAACCAAAGTGTAAAGTGTAGACAGACACATCAGCGAGTCAGTGTGCGCCTCGGAGCAAGCGTGGAGAGCGCACATTTAATTGAACATTTTCTAAGTAGTGGCACTCTTTTATCAAATATACCTACTTGTGCGATAGAAAGAGACGACGTGCGGCAATTGACTTCAATTTAAAGCCATATATTGTTTTTTATCCTAGTGAGGTAGTGTTAAACACTAAGCTAGTCGATGTTCGTTTATAAACTATGTTGATATTGTATTGACAAAGTTTGCCAATTTGAATAGAAGAAATAAAGAAACATACTGTTGTGTTAAATTAATGTAGCTTTTAATCCGGGAGCCTTCGGTCTGTCTTCATACAATACTCTCATAAACCATAGCATACTATCACATTTTGTAATATTATGTTTGAATGTAAGTATGGAATAAAGAGAAAAACTCTTAATTTGCTTGGGTAACTAGAAAAAATGCAATGATCACATTTTAATTTTTAATTAATATAATCATAAACACATTTTCATTAATGTAATACATTTCGAAATTTAAATTGTAAGAACTTATTTTTACACTTTTTTATATGCTATAATATTGGGTATTAATAATTAATGGTAAGTATTATTAAGCCCTATGGATATTTCACAAGAAGGATTATTGCCTCGGCGCCAGATAATCTCAGTTGAATGATAAAAATATTGTTTTGGAATTCATAGTGACGTTTATTCAACGGTGTAAGGTCGGCTATTTCATGAAATTTAAATAAGATTTTAAATCACATTTGATGCAATTTTGTATTTTAAGCTGTTGCACTTTTGCTGCAAAGCATTTAAAATGTGGCAATCCTCAGAAATGGTTTTGTCTGAGGGGTGGATCTTTAATAAAATTATTTGATTTTGAATTCATTTTCGAAGCTTTTTTAATATTTTGTGATACAGTAGACGATACATACTTCTAGACGAGGAATTAGGGGAACTCATATCGAATTCGAAGAGCGGTGTTATGATAAATGAAGATTATTATTACACGAGCAAACTGGAGTCTTCCGAGGATTTAATCGGACAAGGTTCAATTTCCCCCATTTCACGACCTTCTCAAAAAAATACTATTGAATATAAAAGTTGCTTCCGGCACTAGTCTATTAATTCCCGATAGAGATCTGCACGACTGACATAGTTAAACGGCATCTTACGAGACATGCAATATATTGTTGATATCCAGTAGGAACATTGTAGGAGATAACATACACGCAGGCTTAGGAAACTCCAGCGTTCACTGCCTTCGGCATCGAGCAGTATCCCTCGACAGCAACCTGTTTGCCGCGTTTAGTGAGGAAGATGTTGGTGGAAAATCCAGAGTGATTATAACATCATATAACGCGTGTAACTGTGTTTTTAGATTAGTTTTGTATAAAAGTCTTTTCATTTCAACCGCAGTCCCCCTGAAACCGTGATCCTGGAAAGGTCAGGAAAGGTCGGATTAGCTAAAATAATAATAAAAATGTAACTTTAAGCAAAACTAATCTAAAAATACAGTTAGAATTCCATGAATTTTATTCCTATAAAAAGTGATTTATTTAAAAGGCGTACACTCTCCAGGTGCTTGTTTATCTAACAAACCTTCAGAGCCTCGAATAGCATTTCTAAGATTCCTTTTATTTGCTGGTTGTTCAAGATGCGTGCGGTATCTCCTCCAAGAATGAAAGAGAGTGCCATGGGACTCTGCTCTTCCTTCCATTCCCATTTGCAGTTACTTCAAACTCCTGTTTGATTTCCATCCATGACGTAGCACCGTTAAAACTGGGGAGTTTGAGATTTGGAACTCAATTTGTTGAAAGTGGAACAGTCATAGTGTTCAACAGTGTCCTCTTCAGTTCTTCTAATTTCCTCTAATGGGTGCTGCGGGTTAATAATGATCTTCTGACAATATCTTTTGAGTTTTGACATCTTCCTCCAAAACATGATACTCTGGGAATACCCTTCGACCTTCGCATCAAATTCGAGTTTGTTCTTCTTTTTTATTTGGAAAAGGAAGAGAAAGGAACGGTCACCTGATGTTAAGTGATCCCTAGAGTAACAACACCAGAGGAATAATAGGAGCATTCCCTTAACTAAATACCTAACCTACTATTGTTTTTAAGGGCTATAATTTAAAACAGCAGTGTACATAATAATATTTTGGTATGTTGAAAATTACAAAATGCATATTTGATAACAGGTTTGGCAGATAATAGTTAGTAGCAAAATAAAAAATATTGAACTAGGTCATGGAATGAATATTGAGCAGGAAAACTAATTGGGCAGTTAACAAATCGGAATTAGTAGGTAGCCTCTACTAGTGAACGAGGGCCGATTCTGTTCCTGGTACTCGGGGGCCGCTGCCGCGGCACTCTACGCTCGGCTCGTGCGTCGTTATTAACACTCTAAATTTGTTTTTGGGACCTGCTGGTGAACAAGGGCCGAATCAGTTCTGGCACTCGCACTAAATTACCAACCGTCGAGAAATTATTACTTTTATTGTTAAAATGTTAATAATGTGAGTGACAGTAGGTCTTAATGAGTATATTTACAGATTCCGATTAAGCATCCAAACGAATATGTAGAACCTATAGACCTATTTAAACATAATAATTTGTAACACGACCGGTTTTCATAATATTGTCGCAATAAAAGCTACTGCTGGTGAACAACGACTGAATCAGTTCTGGCACTCGCACTAATTTACCAACCGCCGATAAATATGTAAGACTAAAGAATTGTTTCATTATGTGTACCTGTATGTTATGTCTGTTTATTTTATAAAGTTCTTTGAAGTCTTAAATTTTTATCTTTACCAATGTTTGATGTTAATTACAGACTTCAAAGAATTGGCGTTTCTTATTATAATGTACATTTTTGTGCCACATTGATGTCTATTATACTCTTATTTTAAGATCTCATGATACCTGATTACTGAAATAAAATATGCTTTGCGCAACCAGTTTTTTATCATGGTCACCCTACAATTACAATTATCAATGTCGAAAATATAGCAATTGAACGAGTTGTTTAAAGTACTTAGGTACCTGTTGCAATAGGCTTGTCATACTTATGTCTTATTTTATGTATCTTGTTCGTAAATACGTTATAAAAAAAAACTTTGAGCCGCGGGGCGCTGACAGAAGTGATAACTTATTACATAATAAACTATTTTAATAATCTATTGACATTGTTTAACTTGAAAAAAGCTTAGGTTATTACTTAAATTTTATGTGTATTAATATGATAATGTAAGGAAAGGTTATTAATTAAAAGTCTTTTATTGATTATATTAAAATATATTTAATTCTTAGTTGCAATTCTTGAATAATATGTCAATTAGAATTTTGTGTATTTACATTATTACTTAGTATCATTATTTAATCCTATAAAAGTGATAATTGTTTAGAGTGAGAGAGGAGGAGCCTGCCGCTGCCGTGTCCGTGAGAGAAAGGGAAGCCGGACAGACTGGCGCCGTAACGCGTTACATTATGAAGCTGTTTACGGTAAACCGTTTACCCTCTTATAAAAAGTTATAATTGCGGAAAACAACTTGTTAAAATTATAGAACATACATTATACATATTAGCGTATAGAGAACCTGAGCTTGATAATGTAAGACTTATTGATTTGTCAATGTGATGTAAATTTTTGGATTAATTACTTTTATTGTTAAAATGTTAATAATGTGAGTGACAGTAGGTCTTAATGAGTATATTTACAGATACCGATCAAGCAACCAAACGAATATGTAGAACCTATAGACCTATTTAAACATGATAATTTGTAACACGCCGTGTTTTCATAATATTGTCACAATAAAAGCTACACTGACAACGTAACAATGTGATAATGTAAGCATTTATAAGCGGATTAGTGGAGTAATGAATTGCATGAGGCAACTTGGGAGGCGGCGTTGGGCGGCGTGAAGCACGTGACAGTCACGTGCCGGGTTGCACCTCCACAATAGATGGCAGGAATATATCGCTTCCTTCCTACACCACTGCCTACCTTTTTAACAGAGTTATAACGCCTCAATAGCTTCACGAGGGCCCTACTGGTTTGATTTAATTGTGGCCTGACTTCGATGACTGAGAAACTTTTTAGATTAATTCGTCTTTCTAGTATTGATTGTGTGAAATAGTTTTATGTATAATAATATAGGGATGGATACTTACGTAAATAGTACTATGGCTTCCACGTTTTGTTGCTGAATATTTGATATCTGTGACTGTATTTTTGAAGTTATACTTCTTTAGGCGCGTTATGAAAAAATTATGAGAGTGAAATTTTAAGATGCACGCGCATCACTCTAACATAAAAGTAACAGGGTGAAATTGGTTCCTAAAATTTTCTGACGTTAGCGACATTCGTTATTTTTTGGAGTTTACTCCTTAAGAATCGATTTTCATATAAGGCGCCCGGTAAAAATACGGACAGTAAAATCTGCTCATCAAAATGTCATAGTAACGTGTTTGGTGCGCATCATTTCTCGCGCACCTTTCACTTTCTTATATTTTGAAGCTTTATTATATTATTGAAATTGATTTATTATTATACTTTCATAAAGTTAAATGAAATTTCTATAAATTATAGAAGAAAGTGGTGTAAATACTAGTGCCGGAAAATCTGATAAGCACGTGGGTACTAAGTATGTCACAATTAATACATTAATATGACATGTATTGTATATATAAACATGTGTGCTTTGTATTTATATAATATTGAATTATCAATATGGTTGATACAAATTTATATGAGCTACCTATACACATAATTAAATGTTTAATTTAATATGGAGAATATATATAGCGCATTTCACGCCCAATAGACAGTTTTTAACCTAACCTATTTTTTTTAATATGTATAATTTTTTTTAAATTAATACGCTTTTATTAGCTTCTGCTGTATGTATGTTTGTAACCGACTCCATTGGACTTGATTTCGTTTAGTACCTGTTTAAAGACCATCGTTCTTGAGCAATAAACTCCAGTCGTGCGTCGGAGCTGATACACACACGTTTTTTTTTTGGTTTGTTTGTCCATTATTAGAAAAGGCAAAGGGTTCAAGCCTGTACAGCTGTATTCGTTATTTAATCATTAATTGTCAAACCCATCGTTGCAAGATTTTTACAATATTGTTCTTTCTACAATCGTAGTAGCAGGAAGAAAATAATTTTAAGGATTTTTGCTTTGTTAGGCCAAATAAGTATAACTTCTTGCATACACACATACTTTTTTTAGAGAAATTTAGGATGCATAAATATTTTGTATAAAAATTATATTTATGTGGCGTGACGATCTGTATGTCTATAACAAGACAAGGTCGGCGCTGGCACAGGACCGCGATAAATTAAGTAAAGCAGTATTTTGCCCAGCAGTGTTGAGTGACGTTCACAACTGATGGTAATTGATACGCCCTGTCCATTACAATGCAGTGCAGCTCAGGATTCTTGAAAAACCCCAAAGAATCTGAGCGGCACTATAACTGCACTCGTCACCTTGAGACATAAGATTTAAATTAAGTTAAGTATCATTTGCCCAGTAATTTCACTAACTACGGCACCCTTTATGTATCCATTATTAAGTCCTATGTAGTTATATTATTAGTTATAGTCCAATGCTATCTGTCGATAGGTTATTGAAATGTACCTCAGTACCTAAGCGTAAAAGGATAGATTTGTCTACCTCTTGGAAGTTAAACTAAAGATAGGTTATAGAAAACGGCCGTAATACAAAGCGTATTTGAGTGAATGCAAGGTAGAATTGCATCATTTGTCAGGGTTTCAGTTCTCTGTGACCTGCTCGATTACTCGTCGTTGCGTAGCGACGTGACTTCATTGTGTGTCTTCATCGATCTATCTATCTCTACATATCTTATTACGGGGGCGTGATCTGAATAATATTTACATCATTACTCTTAGTTCCACCTCTGCATCGCATGCTACAAACTTAGATACCATCCCCAACACTATGGATCTGCAACGTTTCTCCACATTTTCACAGTTACAAACAAAGTAGGGATTCATCTTCCTCGTGCGGTTTCCACGTTCAGCTGATTGTAATTGAATCGCCCTGCGCATTACACAACTGTGCTGCTCAGGATTCTTGAAATAGTCAAGAATTCTGAGTGGCACTACAACTGCGCTCGTCACTTTGAAACATAAGATGTGTAGTCTCATTAGCCCAGTAATTTCGCTAGCTACGACGCCCTTTAGACCGAAACACAGTATTGCTTACACATTACTGTTTCACGGCAGAAATAGCGCCGTGGTGGTACCCATAATCTAGCCGGCATCCTGTGCAAAGCGTTAAGTGTTAATCACATCCCACTGGTTCTAGTATTCTTAAAAAGTGCCATTTAATTCGTGAGCAGCAGCAGAAGAATATGGGTAGCAGTGATCACTTACAACAGATGATCATCAGTCCCGGGTTCGAATCCCGGTAGGTTTTTATGATGATGATATTTATATGATGATATGGATGTTTGTTTCCGAGTCATGGATTTGTATACGTATTTATGTATGTTTATGTGTATGTATTTAAGTAAAGTATATTGTATTAAATATATGATTGTCTTGTAACCCATAACACAGGCTAAATATGCTTAACTTTGGACAAGATAATTTGTGTGAAAAGTGTGTCAATATTATATTATTATATATCAGTTATCCCCTCTTCTTCCACAAAAAATAAAAAAATATTTGTTATGTGGCACCTGTTATCCCAGATTTACCAATGACATTTGGTGGAACCACTGACCCTTGTGCAATTGGAAATATTATGTCAATAGGAGCTTTTGGGGTTGCACAAAATAAAAAACATGCCAAAGTTCTTTTTGAACTGGTTGAGAAGGAACTAGGTGTAGCTCAGGATAAAATTTATATAACTTTTCAAGATGAACCAAAAGGAAATGTGGGATTCAAGGGAGATACCTTCCAGTAGCCTGTATAGCCGAGTGGTTAGCGATCCTACCTAGTAAGCTAGAGGTCCCGGGTTCGAATCCCGGTAGGTGCAAGCATTTATATGATGAATATGTTTGTTTCCGAGTCATGGATGTTTAAATGTATTTATGTATATTTATGTATTTATGTATGTTTAAGTAAAGTATATTGTAAATATATCGTTGTCTTGTAACCCATAACACAGGCTATATGCTTAATTTGGGGCAATTTGTGTAAAAAGTGTGTCAATATTATATTATATTATTATATCTTTGGTTAAAGAAGTATGATTTCTTTTAACATTAGCTCACTGCTGGATGTGTTAATGTTATTGTAAACCTTAGTCATATGACATGGGTACCTTCAAAAAAAGCGCGTACACCTTCCTTAAAGGCCGGCAACGCTCTTGTGATTCCTCTGGTATTGCAAGAGAATGTGGGCGGCGGTGATCACTTAACACTAAGTGACCCGTACGCTCGTTTGTCCTCCTATTCCATAAAAAAAAGTCATGTATCTATGTGTTGGGCTAAGTCTGAGATCTAATGAGCATACTTAGACTTTTCTCAGACTTTACTTACGTAACACCTAAGTGTTCTCAGCTTACTGAGTGTGATAACACGTGAACTCGACTTTTGTATTGATTTATTTGTCTTAATTAAGGCTAAGCATAATTTAAGTTGTCAAATGACAATAAAAACGAAATAGAAGGTTGTACTAAGCCAACACTCAGCTAAGTTTCTCGTAAGGAAAGTCTGAGCAAAGGCTAAATATGCCCTATAGATATAGTTGTTCGCCCGGACGTTACAGCAAAAATACTATGCATGCATACATCGTGAATACAGTAATATGTAGCGTATATGTATATCCCGATCTTTTAATACTTACATAATCAATTTGTTCTGTTTTAAATTGATAACCCTCTGAGAGTTGAACTGTGAACAAAGCATACAAGAATTATTAACTTTACGTCACACGAACGGTTGGCCCAGTTGGAAAGAGCGCTAGCACGGAACGCGAGAGGTCGCAGGTTCAAGTCCTGCATCATTCATAAATTTTGTTTTCAAATTTTGTTTGTGTATTTAATTCCAGAAGTGAGGGTTATCACTTTGAAACATATCAAATTGTTTAGATTTGCAAGAGCGACATCTCAAGTCAACTTCCTAATTTTCAAATATTTGGGTTGAGCGGGTTATCAACTGTAAAGAATCTGTTATCCTGTAGATGAAGCCATAACCTGAGAATTGAATAAACATTTATGAACTTTACGTCACTCGAACGTTTGGCTCAGTTGGAAAGAGCGCTCGCACGGAACGCGAGAGGTCGCGGGTTCGAGTCCTGCATCGTTCATAAATTTAGTTTTCAAATTTTATTTGTGTAATTGTTTTATATGTTTAGAAGATAGATCAACAAAAGAAAATCCTACAGATAAAATACATCAAAGTGTACGACAAATCAACACAAGTAAATACAATGAACGGATTTGTGTTTTTATTTATCGGTGTAACAGAAGGCCCGTTGCGTCACCCGCATCACCCGATATTTACACTTGTAAGTGTTTTAACAAAGGGTGCTTGCTATCCTAAATTCTAATTGTGTCAAACCATTGTAAACCTTATATACTCTTAGTTGACGATGTAGAAAGGGCTCTTTTTGTGTATGTGTGGTAATATGATAAGATAAGAATAATATCCGCTGCATTGTCCTATACCAAAATATAATAGGACGTAATACTATCAAAATAACTAGACCAATCTAGTCCCGCCGTATCTATGTTAGTTAATTACAATTTTTAGCCGCTGCTAATCTATACCAAAGCCAATCCTTCAATTTTTTGTTTCGTGAGGAATAAAATACATTTATGTATTGAAGGCGCCGAAACGGGGCCCATATGTCGAGTTCGGGTGTAAACGCCCCCTACCGACTAAAAACCTCCTCTGTGCTGATAGTCCTGAAGGCTTTTACAGCGAAGTCGGACGGGGGCCTAGGAGGCCGAAAATGTAGCTCACAGGCGCGGGGCTTCTCGGAAGGAGACTCGAACCTCGGACCGCCTGCTCACTAGGCTGGATGGTAATCCTTCAATATGGAGGCCTCAATGTAAATCAGAATCATGCCAGTAATATATCAGATTTTGAACAACTGTTTAAATTCAAATACAAATATAACATTTAATATTATATATATTATACATATAGTATTACTTTCACATCATATTACCACAGCTCATACACAAGAGCCCTTTCTACATCGTCACCTAAAAGTATATTAGGTTTACAATGGTTTGACACAATCAGAATTTAGGATAGCAAGCACCCTTTGAATAATAACATTTTGAACTAAACATTACGTAGGTATATATTTCTCAATAGGCCAATATTATACATACATAATTCTTTTCATTTTAATAAATTTTTAAACTCTATATTAAAAGCAAATAAGAGTTGTGTTGTTGTGTTCATCAAATGTTCATCAAAATTAAAACCTGAGTTTAAATTTATAAGTTGTAGCGAAATAAAAGGTTTTTTATTGTTTCTTAAAATTTGTACTTTAAGAGGTTTCAGTGTATTGTTTGCGAAATGGTTCATTCAATCTAAGAGAGTATTTTAATATTTAGCAAAACTTTGTGAAATTTATACTTTGTTGTTCTTTTCTTTTAATAAACCTTTTGGCTTCAGGTCAAAGGTAGGTCGGTAAAAAATGTCAGTTATACAAGAACTGATGTTGAAATAATAATACAGTTTATCATTTTAATTTGCCCTGGATTTCAATTCAACATAACTTTTCTTTCACTCCAGAGCGCTTTCTTATGCTAAACTGGGACAATCATAATTTAACACGAGGAACAAAAGATAACTTGTTTCGATTCGGTTAAGTCGAGTCAGTAAGTTTTTTATTGGGTGATGTATATGCTTTGACAACTTGATGAATGTTAGGAAGTTTAAAAGAATTGTTAAAAAACGTTTGTGTGGTAAAGGTTATTATAACATAAATGATTTTCTTAGTGATACCACAGACTGGGAATGGGGCGAACGGGTTCAGGCTCTTTATACTATTTTTTTATTATACGATATGACATTGTAATCCATATTTTTATAAAAATAGCCCACCTAAAATTTATTCCTCTGTTTTTGCTGTCAAAATAAGTGAAGAGTGTAAGTTACAGGCCCTTGAACAAATATTGAGTGACGCGGGAAACTTAGATGCTTATAATCAAGTACATTATAGCAAAACGGGACATAAGCTGATCGTGGTGGTTACTGGGGCTATACCGACAAGCCTAATTCTTTACGTCTGTACACGGTCTGTTTACAGCGCATAGTTTTTTTATGGAAAAGGAGAACAAACAAGCGTACGAACGTCACCTGGTGTTAAGTGATCACCGCCACCCACATTCTCTTGACAACGACATTCATTCCACAGCTTTGTAGTACGTGGAAGAAAGCTACTTGAAAACCGCACTGTGGAGGATCCAGATGGTGGGGATGATTTCCTAATTTTCGCGTGTCATGCGAAGGTGGAATTCGGCGGCAGGAATCAGGTGAAATAGCTCTTTGGAACACTCCCCGTGATAGATGCGGTAGAAGACACACAATGAAGCAATGTCTCTACGCAATGGCAAGTGATCCAGCCGTTCACATAGCACCGGGTCCCCGACAATTCGAGGTGCAACATTAAACAAAACAATAGTGCGATGCTTTGGCCATCTTGCATGCAGATGAGCCGACAACCTTGAGCGTTGGATGGTGACAGGGAAGATAGAGGGCCGTAGTAACGGTGATCGTATCAAATTTACGAAAATCTGAAGATGCCGATAAGCGGCGCACTCCAGGCGAAGGAGCGAAACCGATGGAGAGAGTCCTCCAATCGATATACAAAGAACGATGTGATAAGTAACCAGAACGGAGTAGTTATCTTGTTCAAAATCACATTTTTAGAGCAATTTACCAGATAAATGAGGATCTGCTGTTATTTCTTAAAATACAACACCAAACAATATCTTCCGTCCACATCAAAATTTAAATAGATTTAAAATCGTAAATATTAGACTTATTAACTTGACATTATAAGCCTGTTACGGACCCTTGAATTGGTTATATAACATTGTACACCTAAAACTTAAAGATAATTGTTTCATATTTTTTTCAGTGGAGAGGAATGCAAAACATTCCCGTCATTCTGCTTTATTTTATCTAATATAATATACAATTTTGCGGGACACGAGAATTTTATATATTAGACTAACTGACAAAGCAAACGTTGTATTGCCGATATTAAAATCGCGACACAAAAGTAACTGTTGATCGTAGATGGTTGAAAATTTGAAGTTGTATGTATGTTTTAATGCTGACTCATAATCAAACAAATTTAAAAAAAAAAGACAAAAAAAATTAAAAAAAATTCGTGTGGAGCACCCTTAACATTTAGGGGGATGAAAAATAGATTTTGTCCGATTCTCAGACCTACCCAATATGCACTCAAAATTTCATGAGAATCGGTCAAGCCGATTCGGAGGAGTTCGGTCCCGCACACCGTGACACGAGAATTTTATATATTATAGATGACATTTTGAATATATTACTATAATTTATTACCAGTGGAAGGCTCCTTTGCAGAGGATGCCGGCTAGAATATGGGTACCACAACTGTCGTTAAGAAGTTATGTGCAAGCATTACTGTGTTTCGGTCTGAAGGGCGCC
Source organism: Leptidea sinapis (assembly GCF_905404315.1). NCBI lineage: Eukaryota > Metazoa > Arthropoda > Insecta > Lepidoptera > Pieridae > Leptidea > Leptidea sinapis. Next base: position 7,416,689 of record NC_066312.1, on the reverse strand, counting down.
GTAGCTAGTGAAATTACTGGGAAAATGAGACTTAACATCTGATGTTCAAGGTGACGAGCGCAATTGTAGTGCCGCTCAGAGTTTTTGGTTTTTCAAGAAACCTGATGGGCACTGCGCTGTAATAGATGGGGCGTATCAATTACCATTAGCTGAACGTCCTGCTCGTCCAATATTGTCATAAAAAATGCATGTGGCTTTTTAGGTGAAGCGAAGCGCACCAGGCACCAGCTAGTATATACATTTAAAATCATTTTCATCATCCCCAATTTTTCCAGTTTATAAAATGTTATGTAGTTGGTTAAAAATTCTTAAAGATCGACTCCTACGAAATCCTTGTACTAACTATAATATATAGCATTATTATAAAAAATAATGTTGATGTAATACCACGTATTTGGGCGATCAGTTAAGCTCTTTTGGGAGGCAGTCAATTGTAAAGGCGCGTGTCAATGATTCACTCTCACGCAACTCATTCACTCATCACTGAACGAATGAGCTGTGAATGGAAAGTAACGTGAAAATTACTATTCGTATCCACTGATTGCTTGCCTTTGATCATTAGGCGGGGGAACAAATGATAAGTAGCTTTGCCTCAGGCTACGACGCCTGTTGGATCATTTTGTATAAATATACATATTATTATCCAGACTATAATACAATGAAAGATATTACTAATCTCGTGTGACGTTTGTAAAATTGACTGGCTTCTTGCCCTGGCTTCGTTTGGGTTGAGCTTAAATGATATTATAATGTATGTTAGAAGAGTTTTCGTTAGTAGGTTTGGGAAAAAAAACGGTTCATCACGATTTCGGGCTAAACTACAAGTCATATGGAAAAAATTCAAATTGTATGTAATAAAAAGATCTACAACTTTTGTATTTTTAATTTTTTCACATAACCTCAAAATTTATGTGAAAAATTCAAAAAACCAAGTTCTTGTTTCGTTATTTTTATCATATCCAAAATCAAGTTTTTTTCACGAAATTTGGTGAAAATTTACTTTTTTATGTCCCAAGTACACTGTAATTTATTAGAATTGAAATATTTATTTTTTCATCTTATTTTGACTCAAAATATCGAAAAAGAACCCTTATTTTCAATCGAGAATTCACCCGTCAAAATATCAGTTTTCTGTTCGTCAAATTCTCTACTTTTCGATAGTGTAAAAAAAATATAATTTACAACGGTAAATTTTCGGAAAAAAGCGTTTCATAGAGGATTCATACATGTTATTTCGTACAGCAATAATATGGATTACAATTAACTTTGTAATTGGTAGTACCTGCAGTTTTGCTTACCCCATTTCATACATTATGTTCTATCATCTATGAATTGTATAATATTACTAGCTGACCCAGCAAACGTTGTATTGCCATATTAAAAAATAATAAAAAAAAATTTGGGGCATTTACTTCAGTAATATTAAATTCGATTGCCATCTTGCAACCCTATTGCGTATCGTTGGATGGAATAGAATAATATCAAAATCCCGATACACAAATAGGTGTTGATCGTAGATGGGTGAAGTTGTATGTATTTTAAAGCAGAATTATAGTAAAAAGAAATAAAAAAAAATGTCAAAAAAAAAAATTAGGGGTATGAAAAATAGATGTTAACCACTTCTCAGACCTATCCGATATACACACAAATTTTGAAATAAATCGGTTCAGCCGTTTCGGAGGAGTTTGGTAACAAACACCGGGACAAGAGAATTTTATATATTAGATATTATTATTATTATTTACACTACTATATTAATATTATGTATTTTAGTGTTTATTAATGTGGTGTCAAAAAAGTGTAACAAATAAATAATAGGTAACTGTTATATTATTTTAAACATTGTACATTTCATTAAATTTAAAATATAAAAATAACTAGCTGACCCAGCAAACGTTGGATTGCCGATATTAAAATCGCGATAGAAAAGTAACTGTTGATCGTAGATGGGTGTAAATTTGAAGTTGTATGTATTTGTATGACTCATAATCAAACAAATTAAAAAAAAATGTAAAAAACATTAAAAAAAAACGATTTTATTCTGGAATTCCGCACATATTTTGGGTTTCTTTAGACATATTATAATATCATTAAATATGTATGAACTATGTAGTAACTTATATTTGTCAAATTGGTCAAGAAACGCAACGGCCACTCTTTGAAATCAAATAGAATATTTTACCATGGCTTTAATAAATAACAAAATTATATTGTAAGCCACTGCATCCAAATTATGAATCATGTGCAAAGTTAAAAACGTTTTAAATATCAAATAATTCACAAAACGCAATCAAGTAAAACAAATAGGAACTGTGCAAATATAATCTAAATGCTGGTCAAAGCTAAAACTGTTTCATATGTTAAATATTTCATAGAGAGTAGTTAGGGATTAAACTATACAAATATAAAGTTCTGTACATTGGACGCATCAACCTTTAGAGATTGAATTCGTTGTTTGTGTAAGGATGTTTCGTAAACTTGATGTGATTACTCTCATAATTAGTATTCCGTGTTTACATTATTGCAGCTATAAAGTTGAAATTGTGTAGTCTCCTCCTATAATCTGTAGATTTCTAAATACTGTTTTAGGCTGTAATCTAATTTTATTAAATAATATAAATATAAAAGAGAATGTATGTTTATATGTTCCCTAATAACTCCTAAACTATTCGACCGATCTCAATGAAATCTTCCGTAATAGATTCGTTGAAGCTCAAGGAAGGTTTACATATATAGTTTGTCGTGTCACGATCCCACCCACGCACTCACCAACACTTTTACCATATCCCTCGAACCGTTTATTGACAGAACAACGTCTGTCGGGTGAGCTAGACCAAACAGTTATGTCCGCAATTTTGCTCTGTATTTGCAACATGATAAGATCACACGAGAATTTTATATATTAGATATATTATCGTATTCAGATAGATATATGGATCATCAAAACTTGAATTGTTTGATGAAACCATATGAAAAGATTTGCGCAATACAAAGTATTTTATTAGTTTATCTTTTTCTTATTTTTGGGATAGTGGATCCAACAATCGTTTTTGTTTGTCAAATCCAAATTATAAGAAAAGCGAAATTATGATACCTGTGGTTTTCTATATAAGCTTCGGAAGCAGTGATGTTAGACCATCAAGTGACTGGTGCTCAAATGGCATCGGTAAAATCTTGCACGCTTCTTTTTCGTTGGCTTGTGTAAGCGTTATTGATGACATAATGATGTGCCACGGTCTGCTAACATGGCGCTTGAAAATTACTCTCTTATATCTAAAAAATATCCCACAGTGGCACAGCTTGAAATGACGATGTTCGTCACATGCTCAATGTGTTTTATATCTTTTCGCGTGTTGGTTCTTATTTCATACTAGCTGACCCGACAGATGTTGTTCTGTTCATAATAAAAAAAACTCTTGCGGATGGAATTTTGGAAAATCCGTTCTTAGCTGACCTCTACTCGTTGAAAAGAATATTCCTACCAAATTTCAAGTCACTAGCTCTAGTGGTTCCAGAGATATCGTGATGAATGACTATATACGTGGAAATCTCTTATATGTATATAGATTGAACATGGGAAATGGATTGTCTTGATTAAGACCACAAACATTCAAGGATTGGCCTTAAGATTTGAATGGTCAGGGCGAATGCGAGACGGATCGGAAATTAAAGATTTGCGGGCTAACTTGTCATGCAAAATGTTCATTAAGTAGTTGCTGCAGATCTGAAGAATTGCTATTATCATTGCTGCATTGATCTCTTGACATCGATCAAGTTATTTGTCCATGTTGCCCATGAAGTATAATTGTAAAAATTTAAGCTGTGTATCTTCGAGAGGTTGCAGTGATCCAATACGATGGTGAATCTGACCTTATATCTACAATATCAAAAGCAAAACCCGTACTACTGATTTATAAACACATTTTGATTTTAGAATTAGCATACACAATACATAGGAATAAGTATAGTAGGTATGTTATTCTTCTACTGTATTGTGTGTAAGTATATAAATAAATAAATACCTTGAATGTCCTCGTTCTTAGATAATGTATGCCCAAATTGGGGTCATTTGGAAACAAACATTGTATTTTTGAGTGTTTTCTAGAAAATGGCAGCACAATTCTTGCGTTTCTCCGTAGAATACTCGCAAACAATGTCCATCGGCCCAATGCGAAAGCTAGTATGCAAGCAGTACTACAGTACAGCATAAGTACTGCAATCGTATCGAAACGCTGCTCGATTCAAATCAGTACTTCATAAATTTCTTCTTGTGCGTCGAAAATTATCTATAAGTTGTTGATCTCTGAGGTTTTACTGGACGATTTCGTATTGCCAGCCGATCCGTTTTACGGGCTGCTATGCTTTGCTCTTGTGATTCATAGCACTACGTCGATCCACACTAACGCGGTTCTTTTCTTCAGTCCTTTCATTCGCAATGTTTCGAATCCTAGTTGCATTACGTCTTTGTCAGGAATAATTTGATCGTCTTAGTCGTGACATTGTTAATGATAATATCGGCACAATAAGCTAATATTCACTCGCGCACTCGAAACAAACACACCAACCAGTCAACTGGAATAACATGACGTGCACTGTCAGTTGTATTTTATTACTCATGTAGCGTGAAACTAACAAAAAACTTCATTGAATTCTTTCTATTCTCGAGATGTCATGAAAATGGCAATCCATACAAAATGTATCAGAAAATAATTCTTTTTTATAATAATATTTTTTTGTGATTTTTTCGATATTTTATTACTTACTATCCTATTCCGGACTAAGAGAAATCCAAAAAAACAAACAAGAGAAAAATTGGTCAAGCCGTTCTTGAGTTATAAATGGTGTAACTAACACGACTTTCTTTTATATATATAGATTACAAAAGCTGTTATAAATATAAAAGTGAGAATATTCGGAATTTATTGTGAATTGAAACTGTGTATTTCAGCGCATTCAAGTCACGTAACACAGTTTCTGATACTGAAATAAACATCGGTAAAAACGGTCCTGTTAGGGTGGGTTTGGATATGCGGCTTGTAGGGGTTTGGGTGACGGGGGTTTACTCGCAGGGGTCCGAGGGGTTCCAGATTAGATTACCTGCCTCCGTGAGTTGCAAACAGTTCGTTACGGGGACGAGTAACGAATTCACTAAGTTTAGTAGATTTTCCTCTTGGCCAATATTTACGAAAACGTACACGTTTATGTTTTCAAGTTTTTGATCATTTCGTTTATCTTTATTCATTTCCGAAAATATTGTATATAAAATATACGAAGGGTGGAATAATTCTGTTATCAATTGATGAGCATATAGCATGTTAGCAATTGATGGTCAAGTGTTTATTTCAACTTCAAGCAATGTTAGGAAGAATCCCCATATAAATAATTAAATAACAACCACTGCTTTGGAAAAATTACTCCATGAGAGAGAAGAAACGGCGCATAAAATCATATTAATCTGCTTCTGTGCTCTTTTAAAAATAAAACCATAAAATGAAATTACGTAAGTTATTACTAACTTAGTTTATAATCTAGTCATATACAGCCTGATCAGTTAGTCCGCAGTTTTATAATAAGATTTACAGTATAGCTATTTAATTTGATTGAAAAAATCATTAATTTAAATGCCTAATACCTACACGGATTAAGTCGAGTTTGTATGTCTTTTGTTGGGCGATGAATGTGCTTTTCATACATCATCCCAATAAATGAACAAAACAAATTTATTACAATATGGTAAAAGGTTACTTACATATATGATATAACTTAAATGGCGTTCTTATAATATATTTAATAATATCTTTTTAATGATACCACAGATTTGGAAAGGAGCGACCGCCTTCCGGCTTTTTAATTATTTTGTGACGATATTTTATATAAGAAGGCGACAATTTGTCAATAAACGTTTAAGTTTTATGCATGTCCTGAGAATGGAAAAATGGTTTGTTTCACGAATAAGCCACTTATCATACAATTTTAATGTTTTTTATTGAAAATAAAACAATATCCATAAATGTGTTAACAATACTGAACTTGATTAAACAAATTAAAACTTAACATATTATTTATAACCAAGCTGATATCAAAAACAACTTTCTTCATGACTCTACAGTAATATTCCGTATGTCAATAAGATTTTATATTTAAGCTTTTTCCGTCTGAACAATTTTCCAAGAACTTTTAATTTAATATTTAAATTAAATATTTCTTTTTAATTGTGATTATTACGTATCTTAAATTTTTAACTATACAATTAGCTGTAAATGAATTAATATCAAATTAAACTTAACAATGTTTCGTAATTTAAGTAAGATTGTTTGTATATCTATGGGTAATGCCTGAATATAAATGATTTATTATTATTATTAATATTAATGGGTACACTACACACTACCTACAATTATTATTCAAACAATTTATTGCAGTTTTGTTGTCGATTTTACAAGTGATATACCTAATTTCCTCTAGTTATTTATAAATATGTTAGACTTGACACCAATCTTTATTTCTATTAGACATTATGTGAATTACTACAAGAGCAAATATTTCATAGTAGGCGGTTATTATTATTATTATGAATAGGGGATAATCGGCACTTAGATCCTAGCATCTATTGTGCCCCCTGCTTGCTCTAGCGCGTCTACCCTCGACTTCTTGTGTCTTAAGACAAAAGAGCTGTGGTGAAATCGAGGCTACTGACTAGGATACGTGTGCCGGGATTTAAATTGTATTCTCTAGACCTATTCCCTTTAAGAAGCGTAAGATCCTCAGAGGATAGAGGCCGGGCACGTTCTCTGCTGTGAGTGAGGGTGTTTTAAGTAACCCCAGCGTGATTTTGACAATGGCTTCGCATTCCAGAAGGATCTGTATGGGGTCTTCAGCGGCTTCGCAGCAGAATCTGCACAGATTTGATTCACTGAGACCCATTATGGCTAGGTGCCCGTTTAGTTTGCAGTGGCGCGAGAGGAAACGCGAGAGGGCTATCAGTAGTAGACGGCTGCCTCATCACTACCCCTCTTGCCCGTTTACCCCCTCTTATATAAACAAAAATAGTTACCTTCTCACAAATACAGAATTTGTTAGTAACTCCTTCCAGCTTCAACTTTCTGCCAAAGAATGCTGTGTGTTAATTGGTCCAGAGGATTCGGAGGTGAACTGAATCTAACAGATATAGACAAAAATAAAAAAATAGGACTATGGTATATATAAACATATTTTGGACGAACAAACAAACAATTTATGAATAAGTATGGAAACGTTGAATTGTAAAATAAAAGTTCCTTTAAAAGTTCATTATTTTTATGACAATAAAGTGGTGATATTATCGAAAAGTAGCCAGTATTAAATAATAAGAGGTTTAAATGGCGTGGGTTATATGTTGTTAGTCAAAGTATTTATATTACGGGTATTTCACAGACTACAAATATATAGAAGAAGCGCATCAACAATGACGTTACAGTGTTTTCGTTGGCGGTGATCATTTACTTCAAGAAATCCAAACCTTCGTTCTAATTCAATATCATGGCTTATTCAAGCATCTGCGAAGGTTCTTTTCAACATAGTGCAAAATAAATTGGATTTTACTGCAAACTCAAGTGTATGGTGCATATTTATATGTAATATGACTAAAGATCTCACAGGTATCTATGGCTTATGATATTTATTTACCTTAGGTTCGAGGTAACAGACCTAAAGATTAAGATGACGAATCTCCTGAATATGTATATAATCTGAAACTCAGAAACGGCTCCAGCGATTTTGGTGGGATAAATCGATCTAGCTAGGTTTAAATAAAAAAATGTAGTTTTATCTGTGTTTTAATGAGAAACAGCCACAATAAAATTAGAATACAAAGGTAAATTTCACCACTATAAACACTACTATAATAGCTCAGATGGAACATTGGGTGATCCGAAAAGCAGAAGACCCCAGTTCGAATCCAGATGTCGTATTAGATATTTTTCTTCAAGTTCTTCATTCTTTAAAATCCTTGGCTAAGGCTCGGTCGTCCGGATATTATTATTTAACTCGGCTATATAATGACAGATTTTTATAATTGAATATATGATTAACTAGTGGAATATCTATATCCACCACATCTACTGATATACTGACGTTATTGAACAACTTCCGAGACGCGGCGATGGTTATGTCATTCCTTTTGACGAAACAGGCGGAGCTGAGTATCAATAAACTGGTATCAGTGAGAAGCTGCGAAGGTGGCTCGTAACAAAAAAATAAATAAGAGTGCAAGTTATTTTAAAAAATATAAATTTTCGTAAAACACGATTATGACGTATCATCCACGTGTAAACAGTTCTGCATCTTTTGTTTAGAAATAAGTATATATTCTCTTTACGTAATTAATTAGATTCATTCAAATATTTAATTCACATTTATAAAAGAAAGTAACTACCGATTGCCTTTTTTGGATATTTGAGTTATACGCAAAGCAGACATTTACGGAAATGCAAACCATATAGATACTGATACATAGATCACAACTACTTTCTGTTGGTAAGTATTTGTTTCAGAGAGCCCACCACCTACGTGATGCTGACCATCTCAATGAGGAATTACAGCATGTCAAGAAAGTAATCCATGAGAACAAACTGCAGTCTCCTCGTCTCCATCGGAACAGAGTTAAGGCGCCATATGTAAAGGATGTTAATGCAGCATCTCAAGCCGATTTAAAGAACACATTGCGGATATTAAGGGCAGACGTCCATCTAATTCTATAATATGTAAACACATCACGCTTCGATCAATCAAAAGTTTTGGTACAAGAGAAAATATTTCTCCCAGGACTGGTACGTGAAGCCATTGAAATTAAAGGACACCCAAATTTCAATATAAAAGACGGTCTAAAATTATCTAACACCTGGGATCCAATAATCTCTAAACTAAAACTCACAACTACACATACCAAAAAAGAAGAGGACACTGAAAATTTTGCCGAAAACCACCAATCTACAGCAAATACCACCTCCTAGGTAACAAATGACACTAAACTTAAACCGTGGTAGTGCTTCAATAGACGACGCGACTAATAATTCTTTAATTTATTGATTTTTTAATCAAGAAGTAGGTATTTTTATATCTGTTATGTACATTTACGACGACATTGACAACAATTTTTGATTAAGACCCCTACTGCAATTCGGAACTTTAAGATGATTATCTCATGAACCTAATAATATGAATAGCTTAGGCTTTTTTTAAAATAGCTTAGATTGAATACTAGAATAACTCTTAATCAACAATATCCAATTTTCGTTTTGACTTAATGCCCTTAAATAAAACAATGCTGATTATTTACTTGCTCCGTCTATTATATTCATTAGCCCGGGTTATAACAGACAGAGCACACTTACATGAACCGCGATTTATGCACTACCTGCCATAAATAATTCACCCGCCTTGTTGACAGATATATGGGTGTTTGTATTTATTGTTGTTTGTTCGTCCTATCAGTTAATACTTCGTTATGACACTAAGATGAGCCGGACAAATGAAATGTGCCATAGGTGTTAAATATTTCCATAAATTGAAGAAGATAATACAGAAGAAAATAATAGAACTTACTTTACAAAAACATAATTTGAAATTAGCTGAATAGAAAATATTCTTTTTGTTTGATGTCAAATAACATAATATTAATATCAGCGTAATAACCAAAAGAAAAAAAAAACAAATGATTTACTTCTTTAAAAAAAATTAAATATAATGTGATTAAAAAAACTTGGTCAGGACTCAGGAGTCGGGAACCAGAGCTTAAATCTGGCGCATTAGACCGCGCGGTCAATTTCTAGAGAAATTAAAAACTTAATGATACAACTCCACCCCTACTACAATTGCGGTTCTCTGCGACCGATTTTAATGCGACATGCGGTAGAAGGGCGAAAAAATTTTAGACGGTGTAATAAAAGATTCACTTTTATATTTTTTACAATTTTACTATACAAGAATATTATTTTTTAAACTGACGCTTAATTAAAAATTAATATTCCACTTTGTAACCCTGAGATAGACTTTTTATCATTAAATAATTGAAGTTGTTACAATTCTTGGGTAAAAAGTATTCGGGTTGTAGTGTCTCTAGGATTTAAGACTGCGTTACCACCTATACGACGATGTATGTGTGAGGGATGTGTATGTTAAGACCATATAGCCGAGCGTAGCACATTAACAGTGTAAGTTTGTTTTGGGACCTACTAGTGAACAAAGGCCCTTTTGCTTAGATAACAATAAGTTGATCACACAAATATATAACTAAAAAATTATGACTATACAATTAATACAAGAAACAGACCAACCAGAGACGGCCTCACACACTAACGACCACTAAAAATGTCATTATATTATCATTGCCTGACAATATGACTATAGTCAAGGGCGTGCATTGGTTTTCTAGCACGGTAGGCACTGTAGATCTAACTAAACAAAACGAAACGCTGCTTGCTTCGTATATGCAAACTGTAGACTGCCTATCGTAGGTAGTAAATTAACTTTAACACTAGTGCTATATTTATTTAGGTTCATAACGGGGTCAGCACTGCCTAATTGCCTATATGATATGCACGACCCTGACTATAGTGTACCCGTGACATTACAATGTCACTAAAATCTAAATAGTAAGACATTTATTATTATTTCGATATTATCGATTTCATTAAATCGATTGACAAACACCGTAAAATTATAATATCACTAGCTGATCACTAGTGAAATTGTAATATCACGGCTTTTACAATATAACTGCGACATAAACAATTAATACAGTATTTATTTTTAGTAGTACGTAGTCGTCAGAACTTAATACGTTGATCGGACTCGAAGATTTAGGTACGGATTTACCAACTAACTTAATAAGGCTCCGTTATTTTCATCTTTCTCTTCCTCTTTTTGAGAGCAGGCTGTATCTTAGAAATTTTTGACAGGTTGTGTTTTATTTTAGCTAACAAGTAACACAGTGCGGTTTTCAAGGACCTTGCTTCCTCGTACTACAAACCTGTGGAATGAGCTTCCTTGTGCGGTGTTTCCGGGATGATACGACATGGGTACCTTCTAAAAAAGCGCGTACACCTTCCTTAAAGGCTGGCAACGCTCTTGTGATTCCTCTGGTGTTGCAAAAGAATGTGGGCGGCGGTGATCACTTAACACCAGCTGACCCGTACGCTCGTTTGTCCTGCTATTCCATAAAAAAAAAAAAAACAAAAACCAAATTGATAAATTACAAATTCTTACATAAATCTTATATTTCTAGGCTCTCTTACAAAACTTTAAAGTATATCATCACCGACGCACACTTGGCCGCTATTTTATCTATAATCAGGTATATTTGAACTTTTAACATTACAAAGTAAACATAGCTATTCTATACGTTGTATATCAACAATACCAAAGACAAATACTCTACGACGACTCAAAAGTAGTAATAAATATCAAAAAACTAATTTAGTTTGTTTATATAATTCAATAGAGGCGCGGCCGTTGAAGGTATTGGAAAATGTTAAAGCTGTAATATACAGACAGAGCGACGCAGTTTTATATTTTTTTTTATTGATTTATTCCCATTCAAATCTATCTATACATATAGTTGTAATCTGAGCTTTCATTGTCAGTGCACAAATGATTTAAAAAAAAACATATATAAATTTTTGTTTTGCAACTAAGACAAAAAGAATATAATTTCCTGCACTTGTGTCTATTTGTATGTACTAGTTAATCTCATAGTAAAAAACTAAAAGAATTTCCGTGTTGTGTAAAGGCAAGCTCTAGAGCATTACTAGTAACATTTACGTTTCAGTTACGAACAAATCTGTTACGATAATTGAAATATATTATAGGTATCTAAGTATATTTGATAAGCAGGATAACCTTCCCAGGTTTCACTGTGGCTTATTTTTAATTTGCATAAATGGCCATATTATAAACTTTTAACTCCTATTTTACCCATTTAGGTGTATATGTACGTACATATTCATTTCTATGTTGACAAAACACAAAATTTGAAATCAAAGTACTTACTTCCATATTATCATCCAATCCATATATAATTCCTTCAGAAGTTAAATTTACACAAATCTCTTATTTGTACAAATCTTCAAATTTGTAACTCTACCAGATTAGAGGCTACGTTGTTGTATCTGTTAGTAAAGCAATAAAAAGTAAGAATCTTAAAATCTGCTCATTTGTAGTATACTAAATCTAACAGGTCAAAAATTCTTTGTAATAGCTCGGAGGAATAACTTATTACATTCAAATTGTTTGACCTGATACCTGCCGCCCGATTCCACCATCACACCACACGCCACAAAGTTGAAGATGACCACATGTTGCCAATTAATGAAAAAGCCAAAGAGAGAAAGATGTCGTTTTTGCTTTAAATCATGCTTAAGGCTTGTTACAAACCAATGCTCTCAATACAATACATTGTTTATATGGTTTGCTGCTATAAAAGCAGCAAACCATGCATGCCTATGCAATACATTACATTCCGTATACTAGTGGAAAACAGGTTTGGGTTGGCAGATATCGATAAACTTCGGCGATAACGCGATCGCAGAATACATCTCTAATTCGATTAAACAATATAATATGTAGTAATAATAATAACAGTCTACAACCATCCAGTCAACAAATAACAATCCACTCCGTCTAAATATTTCATCAACTACTTTTTAAGACTTCAGCACAAAATTATGAGCTTGTTCTTTATTAAGGCTTTGATTTACTGCCAAAAAAGTCATTAAAATCTTTAAGGACTTTCGATACGCGTTTCGGGACTGTGTATATGGGAACTTAATTGAAAAAACGAGCAAGCTTCTCGCTATCTTGACCATCAATAAATCAGACTTAGGAGAAAAATATGCGTGGATTTTGCCTTCGATGTGTTGATACTGGTCTGATATTTTAACCGACTTTGAAAATAAATTCATTTGTATTATATTCACCTATGCTGTATTTTGCTTTGCAATAATTTTAGCTTTTTTCTGAATCCTCCTCGCGTCGTATTCCTCATTGCTGAGGGTCGTGATTTCTCTGAGGATTCAACTTTTTGACAATAGTTCACCATCTGTGTCTGTCTTTGGCTACATGCAGTGTGTCATGAAGTCCGCTGTCCAAAGATGTGCGGATTTGGTCAGTCCATCTTATATGGCTTCGACCTCTGGGGCATCGTCCGTCTACCTTCCCAGTAACCATTAGTTGTTCGATTTTGTGGCCATCTTTTCTGGCGATATGTCCAATAACTCTAAGATTCTACGGAAGCAGATGAGAGTCTGGTTTTTACACCTAGAGTGTTAAGGATGGATTGGTCAGTGCGGAATGCTGTCCACGGGATTTGAAGCATCTTCCTCCAGCATTTTTTTCTGAATACCAGAATCTAAATTCGTCAGTAAAATTTTGCCATTTGTAATAATTTTGCTGTGCCAATGTTGTCTTGAGGCTAGATAAACGTACATTAAATTGAAATAATCTCTTTTTAGTCCGTTCGTTAGTTGCAGCTAATCATCGAAGCAACTGGATGGATATTAAGAAACTTGGAGAAAGGATGAGGAATGGTGGTAGCTTATATACAGGCCTTTTTTTATTTATTTAGTTTTGGGCAACAAACAGTATTTAAAACATTTACAAAAATACATATAAAATTGTACACACAACAATAAAGTTTTCACTAATATACATATCATGTGAGCAGTCAAAAAAGTATGTTTATGTGCTCTTAAATCCGTGTATTTAATATACCCCATGATACATGTGGTCAGCACATCTTTAAGTCTGCACTGCTGGTGTTTGAAGTCATACCTAAAAGGCCAACAGCGTTTCAGAAGCGTAGTATAACCATAGTGGGACTTTTACTTTCAATATACTCTTACAATCTGCGTATTAGGGACTTCCCAATATCACAGGAAGGCTTTTGGGCCTATGAGGATAGACGACTCTCCTTCTTTTTCCTTCTTAGAGCGGCTGCACAGCTATATCATTTTTCTCTACGCTTTTATGCCCCGGTACCTTGAGTATTTTTACGGAAATAGTGTATAGTGTAAGACTTCTGTACATAAGATGTTAAGTCTCATTTGCCCAGTAATTTCACTACCTACGGCATCATTTCATCATACCAATGTACGATATAAATATTCTTAAATCATTTATACATCTACATAGACTATGACAGCTGTGAAAACCTCTATTTTGGGCAATGCACGCACACTTACACAAAGTGATATACAAATCGCGATTGTAAGACGTAGATTTTCACGCACACTAGTAATAAACCTGGTCTGTATTCATTGGTTGTCTAGCAAAAAGCGGCTCTATCTAGGCGTATAAACTATATGAGTAAATATAATATTTTCTAGTTATTCAATTAAAAAGATATACAACAAACAAGAGCGTCATATTATGACAAATATTCGTGTAAAAGGGCAAATTTGTAATGTGGGGGCTTTGGCCATATGGTCGCAAATATTGTCGCTTGCCATTCCCCTGTCTTCACCCCTAAGCCTCATGGGAGGACATATTAGATACAAATTCGGAACAATTGAAAACGAGCAGTTATACTAACAAGTCCCTAAAGACATTCTGTTCAGTCACAATCATTTGGTTTAAATAATGCGGATAATTGATATAAAATAAATTTATTGATGATTAAATGTTTGGTCGTATTTGAGTATAAGAATCATTTTTGTTTAGATTTATTTATTTTATTAAATAGTTAGTATTTTTGGAAATACTGATAATTTTTTTAACGTAAAAAAACAACCGACTTCAAAAACACTATTCTAAAACAATAGATATAATACGCACTAAAAAGTATTAAAAATAATTGCGTATTTTTATATAATCTAATTCTAGTTACGATTATTGTTATTTTTGGTATCGGTGTCCTTCCGCCGCGACCCGCTCTCGCCTCCTCACGACTCAAGCACAACTATGTAGTTATAGGTGAGATGTGTCCAAGATAGGTTTGTAACTACATACATATGTAGTTATAAACCTATCTTGGATGACACTGACTCCAAAAATTACAGTAATCGTAACTAGAATTAGATTAATTAATTAGATTGTTTAAAAATACGTAATTATTTTTATACTTTTTAGTGCATATTATATCTATTGTTATGGAATAGTGTTTTAGAAGTCCGTTGTTTTTTTGTTGAAATATTTTTTATTTTTTTATCTTTAGTGAATTTGAAGTACCCTTAACAACAATTTATGTATGTGTAGATATAAAAAAATTATCAATGCAGCAATGAACGTAAGCGCTTTGCAATTTGATTACAGACAGTTAGAAATTTTGCCACAGATCGCACCCTTACTGTAAGTCGTTAAGGAATCCCATTGATCATCATATTCGACTACGATAATTACTTGACCATATCTATGTTATGGTAGATGACTTAAATATCCGGATAGCATAAAAAAGATTCAGCCGAGTATCGTTAATTTGCTCCTAAGAATTGAAGAGTTCCGTTACTTTGTCATGGATTCCGTAATCAGAACCTAACCAAACTCTCACCAAACTATCTTTGAAGTATATCCTTTTTAATAAAAAAAGAATCACCGAAATCGGTTGGCGTGATATTGAGTTATTCGTAAATGTATCATCCACTTTGCTATACGTATGTATAGAAACTTTACTGCTTCACGGCAGAAATAGGCGCCGTTGCCCACCCGTTGTAAGCTCATAATCTAGCCGGCATCCTTTGCAAAGGAGCCTCGCTCTGGTAGAGCTCTTAAAGATAAAATTTAAGACTCTTATGGTTTTCTCATGGATGCCATTGTCAGATCTGGACCAAAATTACAATGGGACCACACGGGAAGCACCAGCTTTCAAATAAAATAGAATTATCAAGATCACCCCGTCGAAAGTTTTGAGGTAACAAACATAAAAAAAACATACCGACGAATTGAGAACCTCCTCCTTTTTTGAAGTCGGTTAAAAAGATCGCAAGGTGGCCTTGTATGTACTATTGACAAAATTGAATCGTAACCCATCTTAATGTCATAATGAACAAGTAGGTCGAAATCCGCTTGAACTACATTTCCTAATTAACTGTTATCATTTTAATTAGACACTGACAGTCCACCAATTGTTATCAATTATTTACGTGGAAATATAAATCTAACTGTTTTTATGATTTTAAAAGAATATCAGCAAAGTGGATAATGGATCAATTTTTTCGATGGTACCTGGTAGTTAACTCTAACGTCTTGGATAAAATTTTAATACGCGGAGTTTAATCGGGCGAAAAATCGATATAGTTATCATTATTATGATCTGTGGGAAACTCGGCATACTTCAATAAGTTGAGAAATATGTGAATCACTACATAATATTATAAAACAAAATCTGTCTGTTCGCGATAAACTCAAAAACTACTGCACGGATTTTCATGGTCTTTTCACCAATGGATAGCGTGGTTCCCGCGGAAGGTTTTAATGTATAATATGTAAAGTTTTGTATACATATCTGTATACATTCACGATATTTGTTGGTATTGGGACGATATAAGCCGTCTGGGAGATTTCAACGAAAACGCGACCTATGAGTTACAAAAATGATTTATCGTGGAGTTCTGTATCTTATACAGGTCTACAGAAAAGTCCGCAATGGCATATGTCTGTCTCTTAGGGGTCACAAACTGTATCAATTTTAAAAAGCTTTTTACACCAATTACGATATTAATCCATATCATTTTAGTACTACATAATATTATAAAATCATACTGAAATTCGTTTTTGTTTCATAACATTTTTAACTCATTAAATTTGATTACACATGTGCTTTAGACTACATTATTCCCGTGTGAGATACGAGTAGTGAATTATAAAAATCACTCAAATGAGTGAGGATTACAGAAGATACATCAACATTGACATCTTAATAGCACATATATATATATATATATATATATATATATATTTATTTATTTATTTCTTCACTATATCAACAGCACTATACATCAATTATTAGCTGGAAATATATAATACACACCTTTGGCCAACAGTAACTTTTATATTTCAATAAATTAAGTACCCCGCGCCCGCTCATTGTATGAATTGTCATAATATTATGTAATGAAATGTCATTGACAAAATTATTTGTATTACAAACTAGCTGACCCGGCAAACGTTGTTTTGCCATATAAATTATTTTAAGAGTTAGACCGTTTCTTGGACATTGCAACATTATGTACTTATTATATTAGCTACCTGCCAATAAAAGTCCCGACAAAATCGGTCCAGCCATTTCAGAGATTAGCCGGAACAAACAGACAGACAGATAAAAATTGTAAAAAATGTTAATTTGGTGTATTTACCGTATATAATATATATTCACATACATGTAGTACATTCATATACATGTAGTAATGAACGGTTATTTGAATATTACAAACAGACACTCCAATTTTATTTACATGTATAGATAATTTAGTATAGGTTCCGGATCATCAACCAACATATTATTATACTAACACTTTCTCGGAATCACGCTGCATTTCATGGTATTAGTATTATTCCGATCGGTTCAATAGCTTTCGCAATTTCACCGAAGGAAAAAACAGATCTCAGTACAGATAGGCAAAACAACAAAAAAAAAATCTTAAGCTTTTTTTTATGAAAATAAGGGATGAGACAAGCAGGACGTTCAGCTGATGACCTTACAACTGCGCTCGTCACCTTGAGACATAAGATGTTAAGTCTCATTTGCCCAGTAATTTCACTAGCTACGGCTCCCATCAGACGGAAACACAGTAATGCTTATGCTTTACTGCTTCACGGCAGAAATAGGCGCCGTTGCCCACCCGTTGTAAGCTCATAATCTAGCCGGCATCCTTTGCAAAGGAGCCTCCCTCTGGTAGAGCTCTTAAAGAACCTACTTATATATAGCATTGAATATAAAAAGTGGAAAAGGATACATGTAAATGCGAAACCGCATTCAAAAATTATAAAATACAATACTTAGTTACGACTTCTAATGTCATTATCATACAAAAAGTTCTGTACACGAGCTTAAATATTTTATTCTGTAATCGTGTATAGGGGTGTGCGCGTGGGGTATAATCACATATAGACGGTCGAGTGAGCACGCGGCTCCCGTGAAATCCTATTGTACTAATAGTCTTAAGGCTCACAAAGGCAGATCAAACTCAGCAATTTGATGCACCAAATGTCACAGATACTTGTTCGCAGGATCTCGACATTGCAAAAAAGGAAAAAAATCCCATCATCTAAGAATTATGTTTATTTATATCTATCTTCTACAAGACGAGACGACGTCCGTAGTTCATATCTATAATTCATAAAAATATTAGGATATAATAGTTTTTTTTTTTTTTTTAATTTAAAACAACAGAACAAAAATACCTCTTCAATAATTTAGTAGTGAAAGTTGTCATCTGTCATTTATCTGGGATTCTGACACTTGTTTGGCATTGTTAAAAATATTCATGAAATATATTATTTGATAATATTTTAATTGTTAATTTAATTTCTAATACATGCTTGAAATGTTATTCTTTTTAGCTTAGTGTAGTTTCTCTCTGTGTAAGCTGTCAGTGTGCCATGAAGTTAAAAATCTATAAGTAGGACATCTTCATGGTAAAAAGACGCCACAAATGGGCGGTGCAGTGGGGGCAGGGAATGCCGAATGAATTTACTACTGTTATAAGTTAGTTAATTTTAATAAAAAGGTTTTAAAATCACATAAGTTTATGTACAAGCAAAAAATATTAATCGAAATTTTTTTCGTTAACGCGATGTCGACATCCCTATAAGCGTCTCACGCTCAACCTGCTTAAATCAACGCTAGTATGGAAAATGTTCTACTTACGAGGCCGTGCGTTCCAAGTATAATATTGCCACATGGTAGTGAAGCTGCGTCATCTTCAAATCTGCTGTTGTGGAAATTATGAGGAACAAAGACGACGCACAGTTTCTGTGAATTGGATTTCTTGTATAAGAACAAATATATCTAAACTTTTCATCAGATTGTAATGTTATGTAAACTATGTATATTATAGACAGGTCTGGGGACTGACCGATATGCCTCCTTGCCTAAGAATCTATATAATACTAGCTGACTCAGAAAACGCAATATTGCCATATAATATATTAAAAAAAATCAATTATTAAAATTTTGATGCAACCAATTCTCAGACCTACCAAATATATCGTACTACAATTATTGTAGATTGCCATCTTGCAACCCTATATCGGTTTGGTGGGTGGAACAGAATAATACAAAAATAGTTGTAGATCGTAAATTTGTATGTATTTTTCAATGCTGAATCATATTAAAATAAAAAAATAAAAATTGTCAAAATATTAAAAAAACAATTTTGGGGTGGACTAAGGTAACTAACATTGTGACACGAGTTTTTGTAAATAAGATAAATATTTTTTTTGTTCAACTCTTTATTTCTTTATACTTAGCGTGGCATTGCAATGCACATCGGATGCTGCAAGTTAAATACATTATAATAATCCTATTGATAATTTCCCTATCCATTAATATTAAAATTATAAACGCGAAAGCTTGTAAGAATGTATGGATGTCTGGATGTATGTTAGTTACACTTTCACGCAAAAAGTAATGAATGAATTTTAATGAAACTTTTGATGATGAGACACATACTTGCTTCATTTCTATAGTAGCGGGGCGTTCAATCATTCAGTCAATTATTTATTTGTTGAATAAGGTAAGTACAGATGGATAATAGAAATGCTATTTAAAAAAAATAATTTATTTTTTATGAATATCCACAAAAAGTCGAGAAAACATATAGGCTAGATGCGGGCATAGTATTTTAACTGCTTCATAGCATCCACGCGGACGTCGTCGCGGGCATCTGCTAGTATATTATAATAATTAATTGTATAGTGATAAAAAGACAATCCAATCAATTACTTTTCCTACACGTTTGCATTGTATATAAATTCATTACTTTTTACTTTTATGATAATTTAAGTTTTATCAGTAAGTGAGTTGTTAAGTCTTATGAAAAATACATTCTTAAACCATGAATCATCTATGGGCGTTCAGTTTTTAAAAATATTTTTGTTAATATCCCAAAAGTTCTAGTATTTTAGAAATGTAACCATGCATTATTCATTTTATTTTATTCTAAATAAGCAAAACAGAACTGTGCTACTATTATTTATATATTTATTATTTTATTATCGACACAGAACTGAAAAAAATGAACAATTCAATACACTACCTTACGTTACACCAAACACGTGGCAACTCACGCATATTGAATAAAAAGGCAATCAAATTTCAATACAACTGCCTATTTTTCGAGTCATGCGAGCATGTAATATTATGTACACAGACAAGTACTCACTATTTTGACGCTTGCCTTTAGTCTGAGATCTATAGAGCTCACTTAGACAATGCTCAGACTTTACTTACGTAAAACTAAGCTGAGTGTGATACAACGCGAACTTGGTCTTATCTTAATGTCCCAGCATAATTACAGCTGTCAAATGACTAATCAAAGTTTATGCTAAGCTCACACTCAGCTAAGTTTTACGTAGGTAAGTAAAGTCTGAGCAAATTATAAGTACGCTCTATAGATCTTTTTTATGAAATTAAGGGACGAGACGAGCAGGGCGTTCAGCTGATGGTAATTGATACGCCCTGCCCATTACAATGCAGTGCCGCTCAGGATTCTTGAATGCCCAATAATTCTGAGCGGCACTACAATTGCGCTGGTCACCTTGAGATATAAGATGTTAAGTCTTATTTACCCAGTAATTTCACTAGCTACGGCGTCCATCAGACTGAATACACGAATCTTTACACATTACTGCATCACGGCAGAAAAAGCGCCGTTGTGGTACCCATAATCTAGCCGGCATCCTGTGCACAGGAGCCTCCTACTTGTACTCATCTCTCATCTCAGTCTCAGTCTGCTGCTAAAATGCTTTCTGGTATTTAGATTGTTGAATTTTCACTATATGGACGAAACATGATATTGTCCTATCTATCCTAAGCGAACGCGTAGAGGTCCATCCTAAAAGAAGCTGTCGTCCGGAGGACGTAAACACCCAACGGAGCTAATTACAGCTTCTTCCCACAGGCGTTTTACAACATATATAGAAGAGGTTAACCTGATCATGGACGTTAGGTTGCCTTCATAGTTTTAGCCTTCATAATCCCCCAAAAAAAAATTGGGGGCACGGTAGTTGCTCCGCCAAGTCGAGCAGGCCGTATTCGACCCGAACAGACAGACAGTCTCGCAATTCAGTTCTTCTACCGTAAAAAAATGTAGATCCATGTAATAGTAAGTCGGTCAATTTATTCAGTCCCTACTTAAGGGCCCTTCTGACTTAAGTTATTACGTAATTAGCTAACCTAGAAACATCTTATAGTGACCATATCAATATTAAAAATGTTTTTAATGTTTTAAATAAATAGATTGACTTGGCCATCGCACTATACAATCAAATTTAATATAAAATGCATTTCAGTTTCGCAATCAATTACCAAAGCTGTCGGTGACTTTCATTCTAACGGATGTCCTCATTTCTAATTCAATCTCGCAGGGAAACTCCGAGCATAGCCCTATTCATTGCTCACTGAGCTACCATGAGCTTTCTTATCAGGCCCAAAGTTAGCGACCACGCCTGCGTACTGTAAGTCGTAATTGGCAACACACACTGGTTGAATGCCTTCTTCTTCAGAAACTGAGGTATTTAGGACGAGAAGATTTTATGGAGCTTCCCGAACGCTGCCCATCCGAGTTGGATTCGATGAGTGACGTCTATCGCGAAATTGGACCTACCCAACTGGAATGTTTGTGCAAGGTAGACGTACTCGTCAACGATTTTGAGAGTACAATTCCCAATTGTTACACAAGTAGGAGCGAAATGGACATTTGACATGATATTCGTCTTGTCCATGTTCACTTTAAAACCTACTCCTTGGAAAGCTGTATTGAGAGGCCATCGAGCATATGGCTTAAGTCTTCCGTTGTCTCAGCCATGATTATGATATTGTCTGCGAATCAAAGGTGAGTGGTGATGTATTCGCCGTTGATATTGATGCCCAGTCCGTTCCAGTCCAAAAGCTTAAAGGATGGCAGAATTATGCTCGAGGATTAAATAGCTTCTGAAGGATCTAAACACAGCTCTCAGAAGCTTGGCTGTAATTACATCATCACCCAGCGCTTTGTTGTTTGTTAAGCTGTTTTAGGCCCATACTTATCTCATACTTACATAATTACTGGGCTAATGAGACTTAACATTTTACGTCTCAAGATGACGAGTGCAACTGTACTGCCACTCATGAGCGCACTGCATTGTAATGGGCAGGGCGTATCAATTACCATCAGCTGAACGGAATATGAAAATAAAGAACGAGACTAGCTTATCTAACTAGGAGCTTGTCTCGTTCCTTATTTTCATAAAAAACAGGTTGATGTCTGGGATATCTTCGGTATTGTGTCGGGCTAATTTGACTCTTGGTCTTCAGCCTTATTGGTAACAGGTTCCCGTGCAGTCGTGTCTAACTGTCCGTAGAACTTCTCGACTTGCCTCAAAAGTTCGGGCTTAGACAAAACGACCCTGCCGTCACCGGTCTTCAGCTGCGACTCTGCCGAATAGAGAAATCTCGTGCGAATACTTTGGGGCCTTTGTTACGCGCTATGGCCGCCTTCACACACTAAGTATTATTATTATAAGACTATGCCGAGACAATATCTTACGTCAATCGTCACTCTGAGTAATAAATCTATTACTCAAAAATGATACGATAAACTGCACAGATACAGTCATAAATAAATCTATATCAGAATCGTATTAATAATTAACAACATTATTTCCTGTTCTCAATTATTTAACATTCGAGTTGTTGTTGATTTCACTAATCTTATTTTTTAAATGACAGGTTACGCCAACCGTATGTTTGAAGATATTTTGTTAATCTATAGATAATATTTGAATTTGATTAATAATAGAAAAAGTTGATGTATTAATGGTTAGAGCCACTGTAAACACGCAATTATGCATTATTCGCATGAGTGACGCTATAAAAGGGTGCGTGCCCCGAATGAACAATACAACACGTCTAACTTAACTAACGTACAACTATCTATCACTACTCTGTGGTACTTTTGCTTAGTGTCATTATAACAACTTTTACGTTATACAAGTGGCGCCTGACTAGAATTTCTAAAATACGATCAATAACTTGAGATAACTCATAGTGATAGTCCTATTACAGACAATCTAACCGCTTCGTAAAAAGCTATTCCATAAAACTTAAATATATATTTTTTTATGACAATAAGGGACTAGACGAGCGGGATGTTCAGCTGATGGTAGTTGTAACGGCCTGCCAATTACAAAGCTGAGCCGCTCAGGACTCTGGAAAAAACCCAAAAATTCTGAGGGGCACTACAACTGCGCTAGTCACTTTGAGACATAAGATGTTAAGTATTATTTGCCCAGTAATTTTACTAGCTATAGCGCCCTTCAGACCGATATACAGTAATGCTCGCACATTACTGCTTCACGGCAGATATAGCCGCTGTTGTGGTACACATAATCTATCCCGGCATCCTGTGGTAAAATATAAGTACTAAGTATTAAAAATATATTAATCTTAAATAAAGTACAGTATTGCATTGAAACTCTGATACATATGGAAAGATTTAACTTGTGTTATCGGTGCTTTATAAAGAAATATTGTCATGCAATGACTCTGTCTAGATTTTAAGTTTCTATATCTGTTGATGTCTTTCATCCTTTGTGAAAATGTATTTCTGATCAATAAAATATAGACAACCAACAATAACAACAAATAAAAAAAAAAGCAGTATAGACCCATATCTAATTAAGTATAAACCATATCACATTGTTTTCAAATAATAATTATGAAAGTGCAGTGTTACTGAATTATGCTTTCACTTACAATTGCGTGAATTAATAATTTATTTTAAAATTTTTGGGATATAATTAATTTAAAAACAGAATGTCTTTTGATTCGTTTGAGTTTTTAAATCATTGAAGGCGTAACAAACAAAACTCACATTCAAATATATAATACTTACTAACTAGATAATATTAAGTATAAATCGTAACTCAGTTTTTATAATCTGTATGTGTGTGTGGTTCTTAATCTATACTGTATATTCTATTAAAAAGAACGTAAAAAATGTGCTGTAAAACTATTGAAATTTATAATTTATTTTCACACATAGTAAAGGCCTATGTTAACTATTAATAGAGATGTAAATAATTAAAGCACGCGTATAATCTGGAACAGTAATTCCAAAATCACAACGAGTACGACAATTTGAGGGTGCAAGTTTTGTATTCGGACCTCAATGCGGAAATCAATGAATGCGAACAAGACAAGCTGATTGATACTTATCTAACCCACTGCGAAATATAAACTTTCGCAAGTTTAGTAACAACATCGTGTAGCCATGATGGATTTTCATTGTTTTGCAAGATTGAAATTACGGTAAAATAGTATTTATTTATAATGTAAGTATGCATTACATTATATTATTTAATATTTATCGTGGAAAGTGCAAATGTATTCTAATTTATAATAACTACAGGCCAATGGATGGATCCTTAAGTTTTTATAATCTATACTAATATTATAAAGCTGCAGTGTTTGTTTGTTTGTTTGAACGCGCTAATCTCTGGTACTACTGGTCCGATTTGAATGATTCTTTCAGTGTTGGGTAGTCCATTTATCGAGGAAGGCTATAGGCTATGTTTTTTTTTTCAAAATTAGGGATCCGTAGTAAAATTGCTATTTTGTAACACAAGGTGTAAAATCGAAAACCTATTTTTGCGTGCGCTGCAAAAACTATTGACAATAGAACAAAATGATGTACAGGCTATAATATAGGCAATATTTTATTACTTATAAAACTATCGCGTGAATTATACTTTATATGGCAAAACAACGTTTGCCGGGTCAGCTAGTCACAAATACAAGAAGTAAAACTGATATATACAAAATTTAAAAACAAAATTTAAAAATAACAAGTGATCAATTGTACGCATTTCAAAGTACGAATAGATAATGATGTAGACACTTAAATAGCCAAAATATTGTATTGTAACAGGACACCTGTTCACATTATTATATTTATATCAGATTTAGATAAATTACCCCAAATAACTTGTGTTCGCTAATAATATTAGGGCGGAGACACACAATAATTAATACGCCTGCGTGATATTTATTACATTAAAACATGAAATTTAAACTTAAACCGTTTGGTTAATATATGGCCTTACAAATAACCTTGGTATAAAGTTAAAACTGATGATAAACAAAGAATCAACAAAGAAAGTTGACATCACTGTCAATACAATGATAATTTTGAAGTTTTCCTAATGACAAGCTGCCCTGCAAATAAACGCGGGAAACGTTATACGTCCGAACAAACCATTCGTAAGCAAAATTTGTATTTGTAAACATTTTACATATTTTTGGTTTATGCTTACTTATAACTTTATGCCAATTTTATTTGTAAGGCCTTTAGTGTATTAAACGATGCAAGTTTATTGTTTTCATCCATTAAATGATTGTTTTCTAAATGCGTGACAGGGTACTCGTATGTCAATAGTATAGCAATTTTATTTACAAGAATAAACAAAATTAATTTAAGACTTTTTGAGCGTTTATTCACATAATAAAGTATAATTGAAGTTAAATATTTGATTAGTCTAGTTTTTCATACTATATTAAATTTTGTTAAGCAACTATTATTCGTCTATTTATTATCTTTGTATCATGCTTAATTTGAGAGTTATGTACTTAACTCATGCTGTTGACTAACTTATTTGTAATGTATTTTATATGTTGTTCTTATGTTTTTTGTAATCTATTGATATTCTAAACAAAATAGTTTGGTAGTAAATACAAGGCAAGACAAATGTGGGGCTTAAATTAGAATCTACATAAAATAAATGCTATATTTAATAGTTAGTATTTTACTATTTTTTTCTGTTTATTAATTTTTATTGTTTCCAGAATACAAGTACTGTTTCATTCGCTAAAATAAATCACACATAAGTAATTAATACTAGTAATTGATTCTTGACATTAAACCTATTGAAAAAGTAACAATAATATTGTTTAAATTAATCTACAAATAAACTACTTTTACAAAGCTTGGTATGTGCCAGTTGGATGAGTAAAATAGGTTTATTTTGTAAAATAATTAATTAGCTTACGATACTTTAAATATTAAAATTTATTATGTTCAAATAATAGGGCCCTATCGAATAAGACGTTCAATCATTCAGTTTACTTACAATAATATAAAACCAGAACTTCGAATGATATTTAATTATCAAAACAAGGTCTGCGAACGGCCTAAGATTTGTTAGATTGCTGTATTCGTTTTATTCGGGAGGTATTGACCCCAAGCCGTATCGACTAACAAACCGCGAATTTAACGTGCTATCTTTGTCTGTCACATTGTAATATGAATGTGTTGGAAAGAGATACTTTTGATTTACAAGAAAAATAAATGTCTGAAGCTTTTGAGGTTGCATCACGTGTCATATTGTATTACTAACATTATATATAATAATGTTTCGCTTTACAATTCTGATTACGGGTTTGTTTGTATCTATCGTATTTACTTATGTAATTCTTAGTTATTTATTTTAGAATTTTATCTATAGTAGTCGCATGCTAACATGTTCAACTGTTTGTAATATAGAGCGTATGTGTTCATTATATCTATATAGATTATATTACAAATCGAGAATGTATGTATATATATAGTAAAGCGGTAACAAGGTAAAAACAATTTTTAAAAAGAATATTAATTGCTGTGTGTCCCAATTTCCAAACCCAATATCCCATAAACAATACCGATTCCAAAAAAGTACTTTAGAGTTTTTATCGGTTTGTCTTTATGTAAGTCCGGGCAAACTGCAGGCATGAAAAAATGTCAATAATGACTCATAAAATTTATTTAAAAAAGCAAAGGTCTACTTTGGTGTTTGAAACATATTTAAATAGTAATTCGGCATTTTTAATTTTTTCAGTAAAATAGGTAAGAAAATTAGACCAACTTGGATATGATGTGAAATATAAAAATATAAAATAAATGCTTAATATATCCTTAGTGTGGTTAATTTTATTCAAACTTAGCCTCACAAAGGCCTACCATATCTAAATTAAATAATTTCCTAAAAGTATTATTCATTACATAAAATAAAGATAATTTGAGGAGAGAGCTACAAACGTAATGACACCAATTGAAAGTAGAATCAGTGGACTGTGAAAACGTCGAGGGGACGGACGTAATTAGAATTTCAAATTCGCAATTTGCGATGAAAAATCGATCCTTCCGGCCAATCCGCTCCCTTCCGAGAGCTTTGAATAAAATACGAACTTTGACGGAAGCTGAGCGGCTATCGGCTATTGAGCTTTCAGCGTTAATTTAGGACTTGTTCGTCTAGCTTCGTAATTTCTACGTTAACAAAAGATGAAAATGTTCACATTTTCTTTTGAATCTAGTATAATATATTTTTTAAATGAAACTTTTATTACGTCGCCTTAAATTACGGCGGCCGCGGAGCAGGGGTGTAGTTGAATCATAAATTTCAACTACTGACATCGAGTCAGGTTGGCAGAGAAGTCTAGGGCGCCACATTTAAGCACTTTTTCCGTAGAGGGAGCGTGGGTTACAACCACACACCTGGCATAAGTTTATTTATTACATTACATATTTTTTTATTTAATCAATAAGTAAAGAATACATTTTGTTTTATTGTTATGGTGATATTAATCATAAAAAAAAATTAACTAGCATTGGGTTTCATAAAACCACATATTTACTTTTAATTATTAACAAAATAATATGATTGACTCGCTGAGATTTACAGATGGTAGGTACTCGGACTTCACTTGCGTCAAAGTTAGCTGAGTGTAAGCTTAACATGATCTTTGATTTGACAAACGCTGTACATCTCTAAAGCGTACTTACACTTTGCTCAGATTTCATTTAGTTACTAGCTGACCCGACAGACGTTGTTCTGTATATAAAATTAAGTTTGTTTTTTACCTCCTGAGAAAGTTAGAAAGATATAAATTCTAGTAAGTTATTCATTTTAAACTATTCTTTCAATTTGCTTTCTGAACGACGGGGGACACATCAAAAGAAAAACAAAATTGTTGTTTTTATTTAATTCCGAGCATTTTCATTTTTATTCATATTCATATTCCTTTTAAACCTTCTCTGGACTTCCAGGAATAATTCAAGACCAAAATTAGCCAAATCGTTCCAGCCGTTCTCGAGTTTTAGCGAGACTAACGAACAACAATTCATTTTTATATAATATATATAATACTAGTGGACCCAACAGACGTTGTCCTGTCGGAAATTTCGGACACACGTCTTAAATATGAAAAATCGGTCCAGCCGTTAGGAGGAGTCCACTAAAATATACTATATGGACGGAATTGAGAATCTAAACCAATCTCAAATACACTGGAACACACAAAAATATCATCAAAATCGGTCTAGCCGTTTTGGAGGTAGTTCAATGGTGAATGTAAACCATTCTTGAATCCACCCGAAGACACACATCAATCTCAAATTCACTGGAACACACAAAAATCTCATCAAAATCGGTCTAGCCGTTCAGGAGGTAGTTCAATTGTGAATCTAAACCATTCTTGAATCCACCTGAAGACACACAGAAAGTTTCAATAAAATCGGTCCAGCCGTCTAGGAGGAGTTCAGTGACATACACACGCACACAAGAATTATATATATAAAGATATATAGATAACAGCTCAGTGCGATAAAACGCGAACTTGACTTTTGCATTGGACTGTCTGATCTTAAGTTTAGCATAATTTCAGCTGTCAAGTCTTATATCTTTAAACGCGCAATTCTTGTATATATATATATCTATATCTGTATCTCGGAAACGGCATCAACGATTTTAATGAAATTTAGCATACAAGTAGTTTGGGGGCGAGAAATCGATCTAACTATGATTTAAATTTTAAAAAATGTAGTTTTTCCGTGTTTCTATGAGAAACAAGTACAATAACATTAGAAAACAAAGGTAAATTTTGCTACTATATGCAAGACTATAATAGCTCAGATGGGATATTGGGTGATCCGGAAAGCAGAAGACTCCGGTTCAAATCCAGATGTCCTATTAGTTGTTTTTAAAGATAATCGTCTGCTAACACTCAGCTAAGTTTTACGTAGGTAAGTAAAGTCTGAGTAAAGTATAAGCACGCTCTATAGATCTCAGTAAGATTAAGAATATGCTATAGTGTAGATGCCTAATAATGCGTGACCAAAATTGATTTGTCAATGTGCGGGTTGGTAAGTGGTTATCAATCTATATTCTATAACGTATCTCTAGTTACGGATACATTGCTGTCACCGTTTCATAACAAGATCTTATATATCCATAGTTATGTCCAATATAATAGTTATAGTCCAATGCTTTATGTCGATAGGTTATTGAAATGTTTAACTAAGGATAGATAGGTTATTGAAAACGGCCGTTAATATTCAAAGTATTTACGAGCTGATTCTAAAAGTGGCTGAATGTTTATGATTCGCTTCCCTTTTCTATCTCAGTTGGAGATGTTCTTCTATTTACCAGAGCGAGGCTCCTTTGCCCCATGCAAAATTCCGATTTAGATTCCGATGAGATTATGGGTACCACAACAGCGTCTATCTCTGCCGTGAAGCAGTGATGTGTAAACATTACTGTATTTCGATCTGGAGGGCGTCGTAGATAGTGAAATTACTGGACAAATGAGACTTTACATGTCTATGTCTAACGTCTTATGTCTCAAGGTGACGAGCGCAATCGTAGTGCCGCTCGGAATTTTTGGGTTCTTCAAGAATCCTGTGGGGCACTGCATTGTAATGGGCAGGGCGCATCAATTACCTACCATCAGTTGAACGTCCTGCTCGTCTCGTCCATTATTTTTAAAAATAAAAATTTCTTTCACGCTTTGTTTGCTTCTGTCTATACTCTAGTAGGTATATTGTATCTATGGTTCGAGCTAAAATTTAATTCCTCATGTTGGTACTAAATTGACCCTAATACTTTCATTATTCTGACTATTCAATCATAATATAAATATTTATATCATTTTCTAATAAGTTGAAATATAGAAGATAATCGAACCGAATCAAATCAGCTGGAAGATGTCCATTGCTGGACAACGGCCTCCCCCAAAGATCTCCATGATGATGGATCCTGCGCTGCCCTCAAAAAAAAAATTCAAAAATTCAAATATTTTTATTCAAAATAGGATTTATAATCACTTATTGAACGTCAAAATCTACCACCCATTCAAAAGAGACTGCCTCAGACCTGAGAAGAATGGGCGCAAGAAACTCAGCGGGCTTTTTTTTTTTATATAAAATATGGATTACAATGTAATATCGTACAATAATCATTAATAATTAAAGAGACTGAGGATGTTCGCTTTAATCCCAGTCCGTGGTGTCATTAAGAAAATCGTTTATGCTATAATAACCTTTCCCACACAAACGTTTTTTAACAATTCTTTTAAATTTCGTAACACATTTGTTTTGTACATTTTCTGGGATCATATTGTAGAAGCATATACATCGCCCAACAAAAGACTTACTAACTCGACCCAACCGAGTAGTAGGCATTACAAGTTTATGTTTGTTCGTCGTGTTAACATTATGAATGTCACAGTTTCTAGAAAATTCCTCAATGTGCTTATGAACATACAAAACATTATCAAAAATGTATTGAGAACAACAGTCAAAATGTTTATTTCTTTAAATTTTTCTCTTAATTATTCTTTAGGACCTAGGTTATAAATCGCGCGAATAGCCCTCTTCTGCAGCACAAAGATAGTATTAATATCGGCCGCACTGCCCCATAACAATATACCATAGGACATAACACCATGAAAATAACTAAAGTATACTAATCTCGCCGTATCTATGTCAGTTAACCGTCTGATTTTCTTGCTACGTATTCCAGCAATCTTGACTACATCATCGGTGAATCTTGTGGGGAGCCTCGATTCGAGGACTTTACTGCCCTAACGGCCATCTGTCCGTCGACCTATGTGCCCTGCCGATTGCCACTTCAGTTTCGCAATTTTGGCTATGTTGATGACTTTCGTTCTCCTACAGATCTCCTCAATTCGACATCGCAGGGAAACTCCGAGCACAGCGTTTTCCATTGGTTTCTGACCGACATGAGCTTTCTCATCAGGCTGATAATACTGAAGTCAAAATAACTTTTATTGTAACAGTAATTTTAATTAATATTTGTAACACTTGTGAATCATAGCAAACTACGTGATATACCATCTCATCCCCACACAGACACAAATCCGAAATTATAGTCTTAAGTTTATAATACCATCGAGGAGGTACGTTCTCTGTGATTGCTCACCCCGAGCGGGGTCCGTACTCATACATCGCTAAGCCCTTCATTACGCTCTCGACATATCTTTACCTACTGCACAACTGTCAACTGTCGACAATTCATTTTGATTGTTGCAATCTATTTTTACTCATTGGTTTGCGGTCGCACATGCTTTAGTAAAAGTATGGGCAGCTTTAAAAACTATAATCCTGTTAAATATCCTTTTTTTTTGTGGTATTATTTAATGGAGTTTGATATACTACATTACTATTACAAAATCAATTGTTTACCAATGGGAATCTCCTTTGCACAGGATGCCGGCTAGATTATGTAAATTGATTGATTAGTAAAATTACTGGGCAAATGAGACTTAATAGCTTATGTCTCAAGGTGACGAACGCAATTGTAGTGCTTCTCAGAATTTATGGGTTTCCAAGAATCCTGAGCCTTATAATGTTCAAAACAATTAAATTATATTTTTTTATAACTTATTTTCAATAACATATTAATCACACAAAAACCCTTTTTCATCAATGCACAGTATACGAACATTGAACTTTTCAGTAAATCCATTCAATTTCACTTATAATTTATACACAGCACTAACTTTGCAGAATACGCAGCTGTATAACTACAGATATACTGCTATAAGCATTTCGATGACGCGAACTCACGAGATTACACCCCTCCACAAACTTCATAATTATATTTATAGATATTTATTTATTGCGTGCACAAGTCATGAGCATGTCGGTGACGCGAACCCATAAGATTATCCCCTAACAAAAAGTGTCCAACGCGTCCAAGTTTTTACACTTGAAAAATAAAGCGTTTATTAGGCATACAGTCCGTGCTCTAAAATCGGTAGGTAATATAGTCTTAATTTTTTTAAACAATACTCCACCGTTCATTGTTATAATAATAATTATAACCTCACCATGAGCATCATCTAATTACTATTATTTACGGGTATCTGGAAAATCAGAAAGTATTTATAATTTTCTTAGCGACGGAGGACTTTTTAATCGGTAAAAATGCATATGTTCAACATGTATATTCAAATTGTTGGTGTTTATAATTGAATTTTGTGATATGATAAGATTAAAAAGGCTTATAAAAACATACAATAATGATTTGATCAAAATCGGTTCAAATTCGGCTTAGGAGTTCATCGTGGACGAACAACGTGACACGAAATTATTATAACATGTTAGTAGCTGATCCGACAGACGCTGTCCTATCAATAGAAAAAAAAAATTAAGTATTCGGGAATAATGCAGTCTAAGGTCATCGGAAATGTGTAATCTTAGTTAATGAGCTAAAAATTAACCTAAAACCTATTAAAAAATGAAATGGATTATTATCGCATTAGTGTAAACAGCTTTTACATTACCGCTTTATTAGTGCCGATTTTATAAAGTATTAAAAGATAAAGTATGTTATCCTTACGAAATAGACATCACGCCATTGACATACGCCAGAACTTTTTTGTAGATCTATATAAGATACACAATTCCGCAATATATCATTTTGCTATATCTCAAAGGGTTTAGACAGCGTTTTCGACCAAACGGCTTATTTTATTCCGACACCACCAAAAAATATCATTACGAGTAATGTATTCAAAAACTTAGCAAATCCTTTCCTCGGGGACCATCATCACCTTAAACCCCAGCCTACTGGAAGTCTTCAATTAACAATGGCAACATACTTATATTTATTTATTTATTAAAGATTGGCTGCAATACAGTCCTACAAACGTTGAGGCCAGTTATCGATAGAAGCACGCACTCTTTCCATGGGAAAATTCTTCAGTACAAATCGTACGGATTGTTCTAGGGACTCCAAATTATCGTGGTGTTTATCAGAGTAAGACGTACTCTCTAAAATTGACCATAAATCATAATCCAGCGGATTAAGATCGGGACTACACGACGGCCAGTCTTCAGCTCTGATGAAATCCGAAACGTTCGTTTCCAACCAAGACTGTGTAGACCGAGATTTATGACCCGGTGCCGAGTCTTGCTCGAAGGACCATTCTTGGTTATTGAACATGGTGTTGTTAAGGGGCTTCACTACCATATCAAGAATGGTATCTTGATACACTTGTGCCGATGTTTTGATACCTTTTTCACAAAACTATGGCTCAGTCACTCCTTCATAGCTAAAACCCCACCAAACCATCACTGAAGTCGGATAGTGTCCACGTTGCACCCTGTCGACTAATTGGGAAGCTTCCTTTGAGCATAAATACGGTCATTTTGTTTGTTAAAATGTTGCTCAGTTAAAATTTCTCATCCGTAAGCAAAATTTTTCTGTGATCTCCCCTTGCGTATCTCTTTTTTCTTGTTACCTATCTTCTCTATTACGCATTTAAAAGCACGAAAGAGTTTAGAGCTAGAAATTGTGATGATCATAATGTCAACAACACGAACAAATTTTAACTTGTTATGCCTAATACTCGGTTAAATCGAGTTAGTTAGATTTTTGTTGGGCCATGTATATGATTTTACAAAAAATGTGCTACGCAATCCAAAGGAATTAAAAAATATTTATGTGGTAAAGGTTATACTACTGACAACGTAGATAAATGAGTTTCTTACGGCCGTTCCCAATATACTATCTACAGATAGAGATAAATTACTACCTTCTACTGTCAGTAATTAGCAGTCAACAATGTGAAGCTGTCCCAATATACCCGATAAGTCATTCTTATCGCCTTATATTGGGACGCGTGAATTGAAATTTCCATACAAACTTCTATCGCTAGTAAGCTATACGTCGTCTCATTGACAGACAGCGTGTACGGTTAGGTGAGTTACCGTTTATTGGGACAGAAATGTCAACGATAGTTACGATTTTCATCTCAAGTAAGAGATAGACTGAATATTGGGAACGGCCGTAAATGTTATCAAAGGTTGTGAATGGTAATACCGCTCTCAGGCTGTTTAATAATAAATGTTATTTTACGTTAGTATTTAAATTAGAAATTTCATAATGTTTCAGAACAACTAAATTATTAATTTCAATTATGAATTAAACGAAACCACTATTTCAATAATTAACATGTACCTATTTATACACATTGAACTTTTCACTAAATCCATTCATTTTCACTTATGAGATATACACAGCACTAATGTTGCACAATACGTCACCTGTATAGCTACAGGTATACTGCTATAAGCATTTCGGTGATGCGACCTCACGAGATTTCACCCATTCAAAAAGTGGCTAACTATATTTATTTATTCTGTTAATTATTAGTCGGTGACGCGAACCCATAAGATTTTCCCCTACGAAGAAGGTTTCACTTCAAAAATAAACTGAACACTGACATATAATTGACGTAACAAGGATTAACATTTAACCCACAACAGGTGCTGACGCGGGTTGGTCAATAATACCATAAGCATCCATCTCGTTAGCATATTTTGGAATGTAAAATGGAAATATGAGAACTATGCGCAGAATTTATAACGAACCATTCGTTTACAAATGCAAATGGCGTAGAATTTTGCGGTGCGTAGTTTTCTGTTCATAGATTTCCGAATTCGAATAAATTTGAATTTTATTATACAGTTGCATTGCATCATTGCTGTCTATACATATTCAAGAATATGTTTTCAATAAAGTTTGTGAAAATACTAATAAAACCAGCACAGGCTCAACAACAGCAAGATAGCTGTTCCTGCTAGCGTACCTACTCATAATAAATACATTTCTACGTAATGGAAAATCAGCAAATTAGTAATTAAAGGTACGTAGAAGTATTAATAGGACGTGATTGAGTAAATGATTAGTATAAGATAATGTTAGATAATACACCTTATATGATAACTCATAAGACATAAATTGCGTTGATTAC
The DNA here is from genome assembly GCF_905404315.1 of Leptidea sinapis. Lineage (NCBI taxonomy): Eukaryota > Metazoa > Arthropoda > Insecta > Lepidoptera > Pieridae > Leptidea > Leptidea sinapis. Next base: position 7,381,426 of record NC_066312.1, on the reverse strand, counting down.
TATAGTCATTTGATTTCATTATTTTCATCATTTTCTGTGTGGGGTTTGTGTGTTTCAATATTGTCTTAACTCTTCCTAATCCAGTATACCAGTGGGAGGCACCTTTGCACAGGATGCCGGCTAGATTATAAATGTGGTACATATAATCTAGCGTTGCCTATTTCTGCCGTCTAAACATTATTGTATTTCCGTCTGAAGGTTGTTAGTGAAATTACTGAGCAAATTAGACTTTACGTCTTATGTCTCAAGGTAACGGGCGCAACTGTAATGCCACTCAGAATTTTTTGGGGTATTTCATGAATCCTGAGCGGCACTGCATTGTTATCGGCAGCGCTTATTAATTATCATCAGCTGAACGTCCTACTCGCCTTGTACCTCATTATTTATCTTATATAAATATTATTATATTATTATTATACATACATACTGTCGTGTATAAAAACTAGTAAATATTAGGAAAAATAACGGTTTTCTACCAAATAAAGTGAAATATTGGGTTTTATATATCTTTGTCATCATATCATTAGTAAATGAGAAAACTAGGATTGAACTATTATCTATCTTCGGCTACTATTTAGCGAATGTAATTTCAGTAGAATTCAGGGTTCCTAAAATTATATAACAGCATTAAATTCCGGTGACCTAAATCCTATTCATTTCCCATTTAATTTTAAACGTGAACAGTTTTTCGTGAGCTGACGTAGTAACCGACACAAGGAGAAACTTTTTCCGTTGCAAGCTTAGATTTGAGTGCTTTTGTGCTCTTATACATACCTATATATTGCGACATATACAGGTATAAATGCGGTATAAGAAAATTTATTGAGTAGGGCGAACTCCAACATATTTGAGTTATTCTGTTTTGATATACAGGAAAGTATTATTGGAGAATACGTACCTACATTATGGTTGCGGCTTGATGGAAGCAGGTATATATTAAAAAACTTTTTATCTATTATTGATGTGCCAATAAATATCGGAATCCATGATGGAAATACAGATACTTCATTTCTCGTAGGATTATACTGTTTAAAGGCTTAACACATGGTCGGATTAGGTATGATCGGAGTATCAGACGGGCGCCTACCACCAATTGGTTCGGCGTCGTACTCGGTACGTTCCGGATGGTAATAATAATTTTGTGCGATTTACAATGCGATATACGATCGAATATGGTCCGCTGCCAGACCGCGTCCGATGTTTCGGCCGTACCATGTCCGATCATGTGTTTAGGCTATTAGAGCTATATTATATTAGACTATATGCAGTCTTATTAGAGATGCTAATCATTCGTGCTTGTACAAATGACTACCAATCATAATAAGTGATGAGTGGCAGCCGAATTATGTAGAGTTTTAGATAACGCAATAACAAATATATTTTATTAAATTTGTTTATTGGTGCATTAAATACAATGGTGGTTATATTATTGCTACATAAAGTCCCATTGTAAATATTTTTATTTTATTTTTTTTAATATTTATTAATGTACCATAACATAAAAGATAAGTTATATAACAAAAGTAATTTCATTCAAATTGAAAATTGAAAATTTCTTTATTTGTACACAGTCATTTACACTCACATATGAAACTCTCCTGGTAGATTTAGATAATCTGTGTTAGGAGAGAATCGCTCATTGCAAGTTATGCAAAACAATATTAAAAACTAAAAGTAAGGAAGTTATTGTCTCTAGTGAAGAGGTTTATAAACAAACAAAACCAGTTATCTAGTCGGCCTGGCGGCCGTAACCTAATAATTATTGTAAGATGCACTCAGTTTTCAGTTAAGAGAATAATGTACAAAAATATTACTTTAAAACAAAATAATCGTGCACGACTGTACGTTCTAAATACTGCAAGATTCTCGTCATATCAGTGCATAATGATAGACCTACCACGTCATAAATTTAGTATATCTATACGTTCCGTACATCGGCTACAGCAGTGGGTGAGATAGAATCCACGCCCGTTACTGGATCCACCAATGGCGTTCTTCTTTAAGTTCGGGGGCCCGTTCTGAGCACCGCCTATTACCACAATCTCTCTTAGTTTACACCTAACTATCGGTGTTAGTGCTCGCTTGTGGCAATCGTGATTTGTGTAAAGTGCGATGTTTTGATATGAATATTTATATATGGTTGGTTCTGTGATATATTAAGGTGTTGGGAATCAATCTAGATATGAAGGTAAGAATATTATAATTAAAAGTTTTTTTTGATCAATGAATATAAAATTGACTTACAAATATACAATCAATTATACTTTATCTCATTAAAAGGACAAATTGAAGCTTGTATAATGAATATTAAGATATATTATATAATTGATTCTCATTATGTATAAATTTGTTTATTTAAATTTCATTGATTTAATTTATTGAAAACTCAAAACAAATTTTAATAAGCAAACATGAGTGTTGTAAAGTAACTCTTTGACGGTAACTACTCAAGTTTCTGATATGGACTCTACCAACTTTTCTGCTTCTTTCGAATTTTGTAGCAAGCGGCTTTTTTTGTATAGAATTTACTGCCTTGAAGTATAAGGTATTGTATTTCAACAGTGCCTTGGGTACTTACCAAAATTACTGGACTAGTTAGACTTAATATCCAAAAATGATGACTGGAATTGAGATGCCGTTTATAACTTTGAGATTAACGAGATATTGTAATGTAGTATTGTAGAGGTAAGGAAATGTAACGATTGGCGTGCTCATTTTGTCACATCCGATAAATAAATATTATTGAAAACTAAGCCTGAAACCTATAGAATTTACTAAGACTTTACTCACGTAAAACTTTGTTAATAGCTTTTGCATGGCTGTCTTAGCTTAAGAGCAGTATAATTTCAACTGTCAAATGACTATAAAAACAAAATAAAAGATTATGCTAAGCATTCACTCAGCTATGTTTTACATGAGTAAAGATTGGTAATAGAATGTTCAAGAAGTAATCGACGGGTTAATGTGGGTTTAGACCGCCGCTGTTGCCATTTCATAGGAATTAAAATAGTGTAGCGGAGAATAAATTGATTCACCTTTTTGCGAGTTTTTAATAATGACACTCACGTAAGCCTGAAATACTTTAGGAGAGTGAACATTCGGAAACGTAACATTATTTCGGAAACACAACTATAATTTTAAATTTAAAATAATAGTGGACTCTTAAGACACTTAAATTTATGTGAATCCGTAAGTACACACTCAACCCATCGAATCAACTACGTTATTCGGATCATATCTTATTGGGTTATTATTAAGTATCATAATTATGAACTTTTTATATTATATCAAAGATTTCCACGACAATCGGTCCTGCGCTGCCCTCATCCAACGTATTCCGTTGATCTTGACCAGATCGTCGGCTATGTCGGTGACTTTGGTTCTCCTACGGATCTCCTCATTTCTGAGCGACCATGAGCTTTCTCATAAGGCCCATAGTTAGCGACCACGTCTGCGTACCGTAAGTCATCACTGGCAACACATTGTGGAAATATTTGGGGGGAAATTGTGGAAATCCTTAATCCAGCAGTAGACGTCTTCCGGCTGATGGTGATGATGATTATATCAAAATTGTTATGTAGATACCTACATGATATATATATATGAAAAAGTTAACTTTAATTTTTTACACGATATTATATATCTTTTAAGTCTCCGTCGAAAAACGAATTGTTTGCGAGTCTTGGTAATAGGTATAATAAATAGAGCTGTGTATTACTCATAGAGCAATCAAATATAAACGCCAATTTATTTACTACCATCGGCTTTGAGGATAAATTGTTGTAGGTAATTAGATCTTCGTAACATCAAAATCAATAATAACGCGTTTCAGGGAATAAATGCCGATGAATGGGAGTAATTAAATTTGACTTTATATACTTACTAGTTGCTGCCCGTGACGTCGTCCGCGTCGACGCTATAGAGTAAAAATACTATGCATATGTATATAGCTTGATGATATTTAGCCTATGTCCCAATCCGAGGAATAAGCTTTCATCATTTCAGCTTTCAGCCAAATCGGTTCAGCAGTTGTGCTGTGAAAGAGCAACAAACATTCAAACATCCAAACTTATTCCTTTCTTTATCCTTTTAATATTGGTAGATAAGATTGTCGAATCCTGTCCTATAGTTATCAGTATTTAAATTTTGTTAGCATAAAATTAAAAAAGGATGTTTCTTTTTAAATGTCCTTACTTTGATACCAATACATATTATAAAACAAAGGACTCCGCCGCGTCTGTATGTCTGTCTGTTCGCCATAAACTCACAAACTACTGCGCCGATTTTCATGCTGGTTTCATCAATGGATAGCGTGGTTCTTGAGGAAGGTTTCAGTATTTGTTGAGCTTTTGTATACATTTGTATATACATTAACGATATATTTTGTTGGAGATGTGGAAATAAACAGCCATCTGGGAGCTTTCAACGAAAACGCTGTCCAAACTCTTTGAGATATAAAAAAATAATGTATGGTGGAATTGTGTATCTATATAGGTCTACAGAAAAGTCCCGCAAGGGTATATGTCTATCTCTTAAGGATAACATAATATATAAATTACCTTAATTAAATGGTAAATATAACGCGGTAATGTAAAAGCTACATAAAATGTACGATCTTAATCCTTAATATTTTCTTACTACATATTAAAAAATCATTTAGAAATACGCTTTTGTTCCATTTTTAACTCATTAACTTTGAATGCATATTTCCCATCGCTTTAATTTTTTGCATATTCAACATCATTCCAAAATATATATATATATATATATATATAAATTTATGTCTATCAACAGAACAGCGTCTGTCGGGTCAGCTAGTTCTTATAAAAGGCATCTCGAGGGATTGACAATAGCCCTAACTTAAAAAAAAAAACAATCATAATCATTATAATACAAGTAATGAGTTAAAAATGTTTTGAAAAACATCGGTTGCGGTTTTCTTAGTTCTAAATTTATTCGAAATTTGAATTACAAATCTGTGACGTAACGATCCGTGCATCATTAATGCACCCGGCCCTTGCGTAAAGTGATAAAGTTCGTATTTTTCGTTAATTAAGACTTAATTAATGCTTTTAGCTTGTAACACGGCCATAACTTGACTTCGCTTTGTTGGTACATACCAATAATTGAAATCTTTACATTTAGTTAAGGAGTTATTTATGGCTTCAGACGTGTTTGTTATTATTAAAATGCAATTTCTTATTTGGACTGATTGTAGTTGTTCTGACCTAGTGCTCATATATGATGGGGTAAATATCTGAATCTAAATAATTTTTTATACGAGGCACTTGGCCCGTGGGGCCCAGAGGCGAGAAGAATGTTCAAAATGCTATCTTCGCGCCTCAATAAGGCTACTGGAAACCCAAGTGCTGGCAGCTGTCTCGGTCAACGGATCAGCCTAGCTGGCGGAAATGCTGCCAGTATTCTTGGTACCCTTCCACGTAATGCTAGTTTTAATTTTATGTAGTCATAGTATTGTAAATATAGTTATAAGATTTATATAAATAATACAAACTTGAATCATAGGATAAGGTAGGTAGATCTTTCCGTTAAAACTGTACAAGAACGCTGAACGGTCGGCAGTTATTGATAAACTGCAAGGAGATATAATAATATTATTGAATTTCTTTATTGGGGCAACAGAAGCACATATTTTGTTAGTTAGGCTTCAAAAACTATGTTAGATGATAGATTATATGTAGGTATATGTTTATTCTTAATAGCTAAGCGTATATAGCATTGTTTACAAATAACTCCAATATCATAATAATAAATTACTTAAATATACTATACTCTAAACGGAAAATACTACGATTCGATGGAAAGATGATTTCAAAAAGATTGCTGGACCATCATGGAGAAGAACAACTTACGACAGGAAAATGTGGAAAGATCTGGAGGAGGCCTCTGTCGGCGGACAAGCGAGCAATGATTAACATAAGATATAACATATATTAGGTGAAATATATTTATAATCAAATAGAATATTAAGTTGCAGCATAAGTTAAACATGTAGCTTTTTAGTTTGCTTGCAATAAAGGCTTCATTCATTCATTCAAAGTTAGGCAGTAGGTATGAGGATATTACGCATAATAATATTAAGATTTGACAATCATGCGTACAATAGACCACGTTGAATGCAAGATTTTCGCAAAGATTCAAGATTGTTCGGTGGCCGTTGAGAGTTTTTTCATATGAAAATAAGGGACGAGACGGACGGTAATTCATACGCTCTGCCAATTACAATGCAGTACCGCTCAGGATTGTTGGAAAACCTAAAAATTTACACCTTGAGACAAAAGATGTTAAGTCTCATTTGCCTAGTAATTTCACTAGCTACGGCCCTTCAGATCGAAGCACAATAATGCTTTACGCATTACTTCTTCACGGCAGAAAAAGACGCTCTTGTGGTACCCATTATCTAGCTGGCATCCTGTGCAAAGGAGCCTCCCTCTCGTAAATGCCCTAAGTCGCGTCTAACGAAACCCTTGCGTCTGGGAGTTCCCTATTCTTTTTATGCCCCGGGGAAGCACAGGGTTAGGGCACAGCTAATGAGAGAGATCTACAATAATGACTGAGGCGAACTTCTTAATTATTATTTCATGGATTCATCGTACATCATACATACATCATTCATACATAATTCAAGGCACATCGGGGTGTAAATCCAAACAGCATGCGATATCTGTGTTTACGAGACCCCGATGCACATCAGCACTCACCTTCAAAGTCCAAGCCAAATAAACTTTATTCAATGAAGCACTTTTGAATCGTCACTATAAATAGTTCTTTTAAATTACCTACCATAATATGTTCGGAAAAAGTAGAGCTCGTGAGAAGAACATATAAAGAACTCAACGGCAACACTCAATCAATTACAGTATTTTACAAGAGCTGTGATACATATAACAAATAAGTTTGTAAGGTGCTGCATCCAAAGTGACATATACAAATCACGATTTTAAGACGTGTCTTGTCACGCACATTAACGTAATAAACCTGGCCTGTTTTCATCGGTTGTCTAGCAGCAAGAGTCTCTATCTAGGCGTATAATTATCTAAGAGTATGTGACGCCTATGCTATTTTATTTATTCAAATATGCCAGGCGCAAAATAAAAAAAAACATCTTTTTTATGGATTGATAATTACAAATAACATTAAATACTTATCGGGAATACATTAATAAACAACGTTGTTCGGAATTTAAAATGGAGTCAATCAATTTGCAAAGTATTATCCGGAACCAACGAATCTCTCCACGGAGCTTGAACCGACGACCTCGAGAAGTTAAATCAAAAACTCGTCTCAATTTATGATGAGAGTAACATTGTATTTTTTACTGCTATGAGATACGCGAAATTATTCTAAAACATTCTATACTATACAAACATACATTTTACATTGTTTATTTTTTATTGTACCTTCCTTTTGCATTACAATATTATTTTGTTTAAATAAAACACTTTTAAAGGATTAAAACGCGTGTAATTATAACTGTTTTTACAATAGATTTTTGCCTAAAAGTTAAATTTTTATTTAAGTTTACCCGACGTTTCAAGAACTTTACAGATCTCAACCCCTACTGAAAACGATTTCTGGAAAGGTCTTGAAACGTCGGGTTAACACTCGCATTAATCAAAGAAAATACAATATGATTTTGACTAATATATGAAAGATATTCTATATCTTTCATTTAGTAGTCAAAATATTAATCTTTACTAATCTTATAGAAAATAAGATGTTATTAAACATGATCTAAATTCTTACATCGTTAGATTGATGAACCTCTACATTGATATTTTAACGGATTTAAATTTAAATCGAATACAGCTTGAATTGTCATTATCATCATTATCATTAGCCGGAAGATGTCCACTGCTGGACATAGGCCTTCCCCGAAGATCCACGATGATCGGTCCTGCGCTGTCAATCTTCGCGTGCGTCGGTCAATCTTGTGGGGATCTTACCAACACTGCATCTGTCCGTTGAAGTAACTAATCTTGAATTGTATGAAAGCCAAAGTTTTTTGTGTTTTATGGAAAAGGATAACCAACTAACATGCGGAACCCTTACAATATAAGAGGATTCTCAGAGGATAGAGATACCAACCAGGAAGTTTAATCTATACTTGTATTGTATTTGGTCGAAAGTTCCTTGAAAAGAGCAATGAGATAAACGCCAAATATCGAGATAGTGAGAGTAATATTTTACGGATGTGGCTTATGATGGATTTTCACAGCAGGAATCAAGTCTAAAAAATCTTTGAATCCTTGAGTTTTGTTTAGTTATAAAAGTGACACACAATTATAAAGGGCCGTCTGTACGTATAAGTTTTTTTGCACGCGGTCAATTAATTGAAAGATTAGAGGCTTACCTCTAGTTTTACTTAAGAGTCACCTGGCGAAATAGAATTCTTAGTTAGCTAAAGAAATGTTTGATGATGAGTATTTGATTTAGAGTAAAAATTTCTTAGAAAATCTATAAACTAGGTACTTGTTAAGGTATTTTATTTTTTCTTATAATATCTAGTCATAATAGGTATAATATTGACAAATTAATAAATGGTCTCGATAATCTACTACATACTACATATTTTTCACTAACTTTTACATCCCACTACTGAAAAGATAAGTTCTTATAACGGGTATTTATAAAATACAACATCTTGCCCTATCTCAACAGCATTTTGTAATAAGTTTCTACAAAACAAAAACAACACCAAAACAGATAAGTATTGTTTTCACGGAAATACTACTCCTGCCAAATCTGTACCTCCTACTGAGTAGCATTCTCATTGAAATCACTCCGTATTGCGCGGATTATGTAAACAACGCAATCATAGTAATCCGAATAAGTCAAGGAACGCAAATTTGTCGTTATTACGCAATACTATATCGTAATAGGATTATCGTATTCATGAATTAAAGGTCAAAGACTTTCATGCGAATAACTGAGTTGAAATTGTAATTTGTACATATTAAAATATATTCTAATTTGATTTACAATATATGTACGTATACATAATTTCAAATGAAGTACTTTAATATTGCTCTGACTGATCGCCCTCCCTTCATCGACAAGAAGAAGGTTTCACATTTAAATTATTAATTTTATCGTTGGTTAATTTTAATCGTATTGAAAAGTTGGATAAAATTCGATTTACTACACGATTGATAGAGTAATGTGTATGGTTATGTTATAATTAATCGGTTGACCTCGTACCGAAATAATTAAATTATCCAATAAAGGTTTTTCTGAGAAGGGATTCAAGAGTTGCATGAATAAGATAACTTGTGTAAAATAAAATTTATTCAAACAAAACAAATCAAATTAAAGCTCTAGTAACGGCCAAGTGTACCAAGAATACTGGCAGTATTTCCGCATTGGATAGCTAGGCTGATCCGTCGACCGAAATAGTTGCCAGCGCTTGGGTTTCCAGTAGCCCTATTAAGGCGCGAGGATAGTTCTTTGTACATTCTTCGCTCCTCTGGGCCCCAAGGCAAGTCAAACATGTAAGACTCACTGAGACTGAAATATTTGCAACGTTTGCCGTCTTCTTGCATAAAAGACTAAGGGGTGAGACTAGGGGATGACTATCACCCCTTAGTCTTGAATTTATTGAAGAAGATAGATCTATTTAGATAGACCTACCTAAGTCTGGATTATGGTTCATAGATTTTAGTCTCTACCCATCAAAAGTTATTTATTTCACAAACATTCTTCTACTGAATGGACCAGGAACACATAAATAGCTTAGCCGCTAGTTGTTTAAATTACAAAGGTTAGCGCATCGAAATTGTCGCGCGACATGAAATCCGATTATCGATCGGGTGCAGGCGATAAATCGTTGTCGCATCGGCTGTCATCAGTCGATTCGTTACGTTTTCCAAACTTATTCCACATCAGAGAGTTATGAAGGCGGTCGCTTTGGTGGCTAATATGTTATTTAAAGCGTTTGGATTCCCGCAGCGCTGCCACCGACTCAAAGGAGATATTAATGATAGGTATGTATCAGGGTGCGAATGTCTTCTTGGCGTTGTTTGGTTAGTCACTCATGGAGTTGTTTCACGTAAGTAACTTTAACCTCTATAACATAACATTGTAAATATCACATTATTACATTGAAACTATCACCGTCAGCAGTAGATTCCATGGAATCAAAATGATAGTCGGCAGTTTGTCATTAATTATTGATTAGTAGGTTTTTTTTATGAAATTAAGACGAGCAGGAAATTCAGCTGATGGTAATTGATACGCCCGGCCCATTACAATGCAGTGCCGCTCAGGTTTTCAAGTCAGGGTTCTTCAAGAAACTTGAAGAACCCAAAAATTCTAAGTCTCATTTACCCAGTAATTTCTCTAGCTACGGCGACCTTCAGATCGAAACACAGTAATGCCTACACATTACTGCTTCACGGCAGAAATAGGCGCCGTTGTGGTACCCAAAATCTAATCAAAGCAGCCTCCACCTGGTATCTGATATATCAACGCTTTATGAATATAATTCTTCAATACGTGTTTATGTCACTTAAATGCTAAAGAAAAAACACACACACACACCAATTTTGGTAGATACAAATAGATTTTTCTTTGTGTTCTATTGGGTTCCGGTTAGTTTAGATTTTAGGCAAACTTTTGGAATTGGCGTTATAATCTTGATGCGAAATTTAGAATTAAGAAAAACATTTTTTCTTCTATTTACATATTAGAGCATTTAAATTTAAATTAACATCTAAATTTTAATTCCCATCAAGTTCAGTTTTAACCTAGATTGCCATTACTTAGCAAGGTTCAGGCAGAACGTCTGTTGGGTTCATGACTAGAATAATAGAAATGACTGAGTTTGAAATATTAATATTTAAAATTAATTAATTCTTAAATTATAACTAAAGTAGAGTTATTAATGGATTTTTTTTTATATTTATTTTTATTTTGTCGTATCGTTTGTAATAGAACAGAACATTCCTTAATTTATACATTTAAATCAATGTATTTTTCAATACAATACACAATATATAGATTTATTTTTTATATATCGACCTCTAATGGGAATTGTGGTCATATAATCCTTTGCTCGTCCTTTACTTTTTTATATCAAATAAGTATGTCAGGGGTGTCACAGTTCTATAAGACAACGTTTTATGTATTTTTGTAGATTTTTACCTAAATTCATATAGTGTCGGGTGTGTGTTCTTACCGAACTTCGTTCCTTGTATATATATAGTAGGATCGTGGCAATAATTCGAAATTGTCTACTTTTAAACTATTTTATCTACACCCATGCTTTAAATCCTCTATTAAAGATTCTGAAACAGTTAGCTTATTGCCAACATTAAAACACCCAATGTTCTAATAACCATTACATCATCCAAAAGAGTGTTGTAATGTTGTACTGAATTTCATAACAACACTCCTATGTTTTTTTTCGATCTCTTCATGCGCAAAGAGTTTCAACAGACAGCCACATTCTTATTTCTCGATGCGTGGTATCTGTATGAATTTCAAAAAAAGAACATTTTCGTTTACGCGCGTTCCACACTACCAGAACGTCGCGTACCGTAAAAAAAAAGTAGGTTATTCGAATCCCCGCCATTTTGCTTCGATATTTTTATTGTTTTGTTTACAAAAATGAGTGATTCATTTTAAACGCTGCAAAAGGACATTATATTCGAGTGAATTTTAATTATCTCACTATACAAAATGTAAATTACTACTAAAATAAATAATTGTTTCAATACTTAGTTTATATGTAAATAATCAGTAATGAATGATATTAGCTTACTACTAGGACTGGTGGTTTAGTGTTAGCAGTAAGCTAACTGTTTCAGAATCTTTTAGAGGATTCATATTCTGGGTGTAGATAAAGTCTTGTATGCAACTGTTGATAATTAGGTATTAAAACACTCATGTGATACTATTATCACACCCGGCTTCGCCTCGTGTGATAATTCCACATTCGTGTTTTAATAGCCCTTATTACGCAACCGTTGCATAAATAACTATTAATTCTTTCACAAACTTTTACATGTACACTCATAATAAACATCCAACTTCAATCTCATCATCAATTAGTTTCATCATGACAGTTCAACATCTAATAATTTATTAATTTGACAATTGATATTAACGTCTTAAATTATAATATTGCCGGCCTGGTACAAAACTTAAAAAAAATATAAAACTAAAATATTTCGACATATATATAATTTATGATATACGGAAATCATTGTTCTGACTATAAGAAAAAAATTAATAAAAAGTTAAATCAAAACTCAATAAAACATAGGATTAAGATTATTCATTCACTTTGTTCTTCTTTATTCTATACTTTATCTTTATCTTATTTATGCAGTGAGAATACCACGGTATGATATATCATTAAAAAAGATTTTTTTTTATTGATGTGCGGCAACCCTACATGTACGGCACCTTGAACGTGTTGAAGCAACTCTTAAGTAGATCATGCGAAGCCTTCGAAGTTTGTTTACTCAACAAACATTTCAAAGAGTATTGTAATCTAAATGACCAGCATTTTATAAGATTCCTTATTCAAACCCCAAACATATAGCTAAATTATATTAATAGGCTTCAAAATGGAGAGATTATCAGTTAAAATCAATAGGAAATCTTTGTTTTTATTTCAAGTAATCCATTTTACACAGATCAAAACCAAATATTTTTATCACTCATTATACATCACTTTTTGAAAGTCAAAAAAAAAAACTACCACCCATTCCAAAATGAATGCCTCAAGCCTGAGAAGAATGGGCGGAACAAACTCAGCGCTCATTTCTTTTTTTCATCAAAAAATATGTTTACAAAGTAAAATTGCACAATTAAATCTATTATTTAATAGCCTGAGGGCGGTCACTCTATTCCCAATCTGTGGTATCATTAAGAAAGTCATTTATGTTATAGTACTTTACTACACAAACTTTTTTTAACAATTCTTTTGAATAACGCAATACTTTTGTTTTAAACATTTTCTGGGATATTGTTGTAAAAGCATATACATCGCCCCACAAAAGACTTACTAACTCGACTTTGCCGAGTGATAGGTATTATCGATAATAAACAATAATAAATGTCGATATTCCAGATTAATATATCCTTCTTCAATAAGAGGACAGTATATTATAATTGCACTTTACTTATTTTTTATGACTTACTAGCTGACCCGACAGACGTTGTTCTGTATATAATATATAAAATAATATTTTTATATGAATTTCTCAATAATATAACATCAAAAATTACTTCGTAAAATATGCATCCTGCTGTCGTAATGAAATTGCTTCACAGCAGAACTGTCAAACCGTGCGTAAATAGATTCTCTCATAGAAATTATGTATGGACACATCAAAGGAAAAACAAATTTGTTGTTTTTATTTAATTCCGAGCATTTTCATATTTATTCACCTTTTAAACCTTTTCTGAACTTCCACAATTAATTTAAGACCAAAATTAGAAAAATCGTCCAGCCGTTCTCAAGTTTTAGCGAGACTGACGAACAGCAACTCATTTTTATATATATAGATTACTTACACTGTATTAAAGTTTTATCACGGACAATCAGATAGTAGTAATACGGATATTGTTAAAAATAAGAAATTAGAATATTAAACTTATGTCAGTTTGAGTTTTATAATTTTATATATTAACTTATTTAACAGACTGTACTGTCCAGATGAAAAATAAATGATGATTAAAGGAATATTTGTGAATATTATCATAACCAAAATTAAAAAAAAAATATATATCAGTCGTATTATGGTGAATATTGAATGAAGGTTCTTTCGTTACTTTTTGAGTTTATCGCGTCCAGACAGACAAATACATTGAATAACCTTATATATAATAATAATAATATAAACACACTTTTTACACAAATTATCTTGCCCCAAGTTAAGCATATATAGCCTGTGTTATGGGTTACAAGGCAATGATATATTTAATACAATATACTTACTCAAACATACATAAATTCATATAAACATACATAAATACATTTAAACATCCATGACTCGGAAACAAATATCCATATTCATCATATAAATGCTTGCACCTACCGGGAATCGAACCCGGGACTCTACTCTAGCTTAGTAGGTAGGATCTATATATATCTAGCTAGCTATCTCAATGTATCTACATAACTTTTATAACACTACCATTATTTATGCCCCGTATATTTTTATTAATTCGGTTTAAAGTAATGAGTTAGTATTTTAAATTTTATATTATTTTTTTTAAAACGTAATGTTTTTATCATATTAGTTAAAGTAACAAGATTATAACGACAAGATCCTATGTAATTTCATCTACAATTTTATTTGCTTCATTCATTATTGCTTTATAACTTACCTTATGCTTTAATATTAGAATAAGTATTAACATTTTATAAATGAAAATAAATAAACAGAAATAACTATATCTCTTGCGCCCATTCTTCTCAGGTCTGAGGCAGTCTCTTTTGAATGGGTGGTAGTTTTTGACGTTCAATAAGTGATTTTAAATCCTATTTTCAATAAAAATATTTGAATTTGAATTTATATAACTTACGTAAATTTTTCTTACATAATTTTATGTAACAGTCCTACTTTCTCATTAAGAATGGTAAAATTTAGCAAACTATGAATGCACTGTTGTTTAGTTATTTATTTGTAAAATAATTAAATGACAAATGGTCACAAAAACATCAACATAAATTACCATTTTAAAGATAATTTTATTATTCTTAGAAAACTTATAATAACAGGTATAGCAATTAATAATAAAAACACTAAAGCTATTTTTTTTTAAATATTTATATAGGATTAATATTCAATTGTGCATTTGTTGTTTGGCAAAGCTTCTAAAATGTAAGGCAATTACTTCTATTATAAATATTTGTCATATTAATATCGTAAAATTCAAACTTTTCCTCAATTTCAAATTCGTGAAGAACAAACACAAGAACATAGTGTCTTCCCCTTAACAGAGACAATAATAATAGTACTAATGGACACTTTCTTAGTTTTAATTGACTTAGTAAATTAAATTAAATTTTAATTGCTTACTATCCTTAGGGTGCCTTAGGCTATATAGTAATTAAAATGATAAAACTGAGGTTTCATAAACAAATTCACTTCGAAATTTTTCTTATTGTGACTTACACGCCAAAGTGATAAATTTTAATTGCTTGCTATCATTAGGCTAGATATAATTAAAAAGTTTAAACTTAGGTTTCATAAAGGAAAGAGCGTGGAGACCGAATCCAGAAATTCCGTAACGAAAATAACCTAACACTTACTTACTAGATCTATATAGATATTTCGCCACGGTCATTACAGTTGCCGTGGAACAGCGGTTATCACGTATGCTTTTAGTGCAGAAGGTTCCAGGTTCGAGCCTGGGGTACGTCTTGATTTTTTTTAATTTCTTTATTTTTTTTTGTCACGTTTTTTTAATATTTATTATTATTTTTATTTAGTTTCACCTGTCCCGTTGTCTGTCTGTAAACTATTCGAGAAATCAAAGTCAGGGAAAAAATGCGCATGGAAAAAGATTCGTGTAAGTCAAACACTAATAATTAACGATTAATAATTATCTACACCTCTCAAATCTCGCATCACGAGTAAAGGTTTAGTGAAGTTAAGTGATATTATAATAATAATATGTTTATGTGTGGTGGACATTGACGAATAGCATTCGCTTGTAAACATTAACGGGTAGGGCACGAAGGATCATTGTGCCCGCGATTGTGTTATAGTGATTAATATGACGGACTAGTGATGGGCGCATACGCATATCGTTCTGTTGATAATTATAAAATAATAATTTTGCTACTAAATCAACATCAACTTGATATTAGATAATATATGGTTTTTGATAACGAATGAATAAATTAGATTGGCTACTTTATTCTTTTCTTTTTTTCTTTATTTTTTTATACAGAATATAGGAATTGTAAAAAAAAACATGTGTGGCAATTCACACGTGCTAGAAGTGAAACAATGGTTTGTGATTTGTGAGTGAAAAAAAAAAGTGATTTCAACCGCTATGAAAAACATAACTATCACCACTACCATATTTATGTTCTCCTGGTGTCTATGTAGTAATACGTCGTGCGCATGACTTCAGAATATATTAAGGTATTATCTCGTCATACATAATACAATCTCTTCTTCAATTATGATCGCCTGGTACCAAAACACTGTATAATATAATTTCCTAACTCATTCTCTCGCCGGCTGAATCCATTTACCTGTTTGTGTCTATATCGTCTCGCTTTTTCGTTTCATCGATTTTCAAATCACAAAGTTTTCTGAAGAAGTTTCACTTCAAAAATTTGTGGTGAGTTTTGTTGAAAGCAGTAGGCAGCTATTATATTGTAGCTAGAAAAATCCGTCAAAGTTATTTTCTTATTGATTTTTATAGATAGAAATATTAACTTTATAGATTGACGGTACAACATAGACTTACAATATACTATATAGAGACAAACCGTTCGAGAGAGAATAATATCTCCAACGGAGAAATAGCATGTATAACTATAACCGATTTTCATAGTACCGTGTGCTTTGAAGTAAAAAGACTAGCTAACGCACATATTGACGAACAAAATATAATAATTAGTAACGCATAATCGGAGTATCAGGTCCTATTGTATATTTTTATTAAAAAGAGCGCAAAAAAAGAATGGTGGGAGAGTTTCTTGCGGCGCTTCTTCTCTCTCAGAGTGCGATTTGTTTCCGAAGCGGTAGCTGTATCTAGTATATTAGAAATGACATCAAGAAGCATTCTAAAGGAATCAATTTAAAGAAAATAAATGCCTTTTTATACCGTTTATATACACTTATTTAATATGCTATACCTATCTATTCCAGTACAGCGACTTTACCATAGCAGGACAAATTTATTTCAAAAATGAACATTTTTAGTTTTAATAAACGAACACATGAGCCGATCAATAGTGGTAAAGGTTCTCTCTCTCTCTAGTCGTTCCCTCATGACTGAGGCAACATATCATGGACAGACGGGTTTTTTCATTTGTTTGCTTGGCCGTCCAAGGTATCCTCAACAAAAGCCTCCAGCATCACACAAGAATATTTATTTTATTATACCTATATCCATACTTCCACATTAATAAGGACGGCAACGTTTATTATGTCCATGACCTGGCTTTTGACTTTCCCTCATAAAAATACTTCAAAGATAACCGTAGCGTAGATGTGCAATTGAGATACACCGAAACAGGGCGCTCTCACCCTGTACCTATAGTCTATAGGACTATAGGTACAGGGTTAGAAAGGGTAATTGTAGTAAGTTTGCAGTGACGTCCCATCTAACCCTACGAATTTGCACTCGTAGTACGCAACTTGACAGGGCGGGGGGGAGTGGAGTGCGCCAGCGGTGATAAGGCGCACGGTCGAATCCTACTACACAAATTCTGATGAAGGACCTCCAAATGGTCCGAAACTAGTGGGTACAGACTACACCGATGAACCGTGAGTAAAGCTGATTTTAATAAATAACGTTAATAATGTAGTAATGAAAGTTTTAATAATTTAATTAGACATTATTAACTTAAAAAGTTATTAAGAAATCGAAGTGAGCATGAATTTAGCATAATATTATGATCTGAGGTAGCTTTGACTGTAGTAAAATACTTGATTCTACTCGGTACTTTGATGTAATGTAATAAGAACGCTCAAGGGTTTTAACGACTTTAATTGAATTATTCCATGCGTAATTTTTGTGTTGCTTAATCAGATTCAATTGACCAAATCACGGCCTAACAAAATTTGCAAATGTTAAGATTTAAATCGTCAACTTCTACATCATGCCAGCGAAGTGTGGATTAGTAAAAGTTTATGATGTTTAGTATTGAGCCTAAATGAATGTAAGTATGAAATATTTACTACCGATAATAATATATAAGCAATTTTATTTGCTGGTATATTCAGTTATATATTAGATACTATAACATAATTATTTTTAAATAGTCAACAAGAACCTGACAAACTCGTCAGCCTTATAAGTTTCCGGGTAAGTTGTCAGTAAACGAAAGATTTGTCGATGGGTGGGTACAACACTATTATCGTACGATATGAGCTTGCAGCCCAGCACTCGGTAATACATCATGGCAGATGGCTGATATTAATAGTTGCAGCCGATAGCCGATATTGACGAACGAACAGACAAAGAACACAAAACACGATCCTAAGCCTAAAGCATAACAACGCATATTTCACCCGTCGAGGAATTTTAACGGGGTGAGTGGGTCAATTATTATGAAGTATTTTTTCTTACACCTCTTGTTGATAGAGTTGCACTATTTTTATTATTTTTATTTGTTATAAATATTTTAAGAATATTTCATTAACCTTAATTATCATCCTTGATTATCTATAGTACTACATGTCGATGTATAGACTTGTACTGTTTGTCCACTTCAGAGTTCAAAATTCAAAATTTTAACAGTTCAAAATTTCATTCTAAAAGTACGCACTTTATGTTATAAAACAAAATCTTCTGCTCAAAACTCAAAACTCAACAAAACTGAAAAACTACTGTACTGATTTTGTTGTTGTTTCCACCAGTGGAAAGCGTGGTTCTCAAGGAAGGTTTTAGTATATAATTTGTTTAGTTTGTATGTACATATTTGTATACACTATCGATATTTGTTGGAGGTGTGGGAAAAAAATAAGCCGCCTAGGACCTTTCAAGGAAAACGCTGTTAAGCCCTTTGAGATATAACAAAATAATGTATGAAGAAATTGTGTATGTTATGTAGATCTAAAAATCCGCGATGGCATATGGCTCTTAAGGATAACATATGATATCCATTTTAGGACTTAAAAAAATTGACAATTATAAAGCGGTAATGTAAAATAAAATAAAATCTTCTGATCAGACTGACATGACAAGCACACGCAGTCTATAGATCTAGCCAATTAAAGGTCCAAACTCAAACCCACATACGCACACACTCACTCACACACACACACTCATTCACACACACACACATACAGTTTTCAGACTTGTTTTCATTGTGCGATAATTGTAAAATTTGGTTTTTAATCATTTTTGTTTATTTCTATACTCGTATTATGTGTCCGCTAAGGAAGTTGCTAGCTATTCCCAATACAAGTGTCCTAAGACAAATTACTGGGAAGTCTCAACCACTAAAAATATATATGTATTATTTGAAATATAAACGAAATTTAAAAATTTAAAATATTAATCCTTCTCATTTTATTACTAGATATTATATTCGTAAAACCATTCAAAAATACGATTTAGTTTCATTTTTAACTCATTAACTTTGATTACACATTTCCGGGGGCTTTAGACTACCTTATTCCCGAATACATACATAATTTTTTTTCTATTGGCAGACCAGCGTCTGTTGGGTCAGCTAGTAGACTATATTTTGAGGTGTTCAATTTATTTCTAACTAGCTTTTACCCGCAACTTCGTCCGCATGGAATAGTTACTATGGGCAACATTTTTTAATTGATAGGATACTTTGCAAATAATACACACACAAACTGCTATCTTCTACGATACAGCGGATATCCCTTGTCATTACAGTCTCTTTAATATTATTTCCCTGTGGACTTTAATCTTCTATTTCATCCCCATGTACGTCTCAGTTTCAAATATGCTCCAACAAATGTTTATAAATTACTTCTTATTAAGTGCCTAAATACAAAGCTTACTGGCTTTATCTCCGAAAATGACGAATTCCCATGCAAAATTTTATCCCTTATTTCAACCTGGTCATGTTTTTTTACAATAAATGGTAGCTTATATCGTTTCCCAAGGTCTAGTCTATTTTTGTACCAAATAGAATCAAAATCGAATTCGGAGTTGGGCGTGGAAGAGTGACGTTGTTTTGACTTCCATACATACGAATTTTTATCCCTTATTTCATCCCTACACCATTCGAAATTTTAAAAACACTTGACTAAATATTTACTTTCTTCTTATCAAGTGCCTAAATACAAAGTTTTATGGAGACATCTTTGATAATGGCGAACTTCGATACAAACTTTCATCCCCTATTTCATCCCCTCCATTTATTTTTTCGCAACAAAAGGTAGCCTATGTTCTTTTCAAATCTCTATTCTATCTTTGGATTAAATTTTACCGAAATCGGTTGAGTGGTTTAGGCGTGAAAGCGTAAGAAACTAACTTAAATTCACATTTCTAATATTAGTAGGGATGATTAGCAAAATCATAGATAACTACACTTAGCTAGTACAACTAGCTTCATGTCATTGAACCTTGCCTGTTAGGTATTAGCATGCTAATGATAACAGTGCAAAACGAAGTCTAAATACGTATTTCAAACTATTAAAGTATAAACGTCTGTAAAGTGTATTGTTTACTATGTATTCATGCCAAATTTTGGGCTTTCAGGCGTAGACGTAAAGGAAGTAGCATTATATCCGGTCCAACTTGTTAACCCAAGGTAGCGCGATACGAAATTAATATGTATATTGTGATGCATCGCAAGTAGGAGATACTATTAAAATAAATATATTAATAATAATTGGAAAGTAAATAAGTAATTAGTAAGAAGAAGAAAAGTTTTAATAAAACATTCCCAATCACCTAGAATTTACTTTAAAAATATATTTATTAGTTTCTGTATACATCAGTAATTTTTTAATATAAATGATGTTTTACAATGAACTTTAGGTACTTTTTTGACAGAAATGTTTATCTGGCCTTCCTCCACAGTGCGGTTTTCAAGGAGCTTTCTTCCACGTTGTGGTATGAGCTTCCTTGTGCGGTGTTGCCGAGACGATACGTCATAGGTTCACAAAAAAAGCGCGTACATTTTTATTTTCGGCCGGCAACGCTCCTATGATTTCTCTGATGTTGCAATAGTGGTGGTGGCATAGCGGTGATCACTTAACTCTTGGTGACCCGACCCGTACGCTCGATTCTCCTCATATTCTATAAACAAAAAAAAATATTTGAGTTAGCAACACGTCTGCATTGAGTTTTTTTATCAACTTATTTACCTGTAACTTTCATTCAAACGTAGGTATAAAACTAAAATGTAACGTTAAGTATATTCTATAGAATTCAAAATCATAATAATTAATATAAAATGACTAGCTGACCTGACAAACGTTGCTCTGAACATAATAAATAAAATACTGTTTTTTTTTTATGAATTTGTCAATAATTTTTCATAACATCAAGAATTATTTTGTTAATAATGCATCCGGTTGTTATAATGAAATTGCTTCACAGCAGAACTGTTAAGCCATGCATTAAAACATTCTCTCATAGAAAATATGTCCATATAAAACAAATATCCTAGAAATAAAAATAAATATGGGTGCCAAATCGAAATAAAACTATCCTATCTCTCAAGTTGCACAAAACTGCATTCTATGAAGTAATCCCCATTAAAATCAGTTCATTATTTTAGGAGATCACTGGAAAGAAACATGGGTTCACTGGATTTATATATATATTACTAGCTGACCCGGCAAACGTTTTGCCATATAAATTGTTTTTAGAGATAGAACGTTTCGTGGACATTGCAAGATTAATTTATTTTTCTAAGATAAAATAATTTTTCGGAAATAAACGTAGCTTAAGTTACTCCTTATTACATCAGATACCTACCAATAAAAGTCCCGTCAAAATCGGTCTAGCCATTTCAGAGATTAGCCGGAATAAATAGACAGACAGACAGACAGCAAAAATTGTAAAAATTGATAGTTTGGTGTATGTATTCATATACATGTAGTAAAAAACGGTTATTTTAATATTACAAACAGACACTCAAATTTTATCTACATATATAGATGATATTAGTAAGTTTAAACACTTAATTAGTCTCGAATATGTTAAATCTCGAGCTGTAGTGAATAGGGATTGTAGTAACTTAGTAGATATTATAATTAGATAACATCCAAAGCCAGTAAGCAAGCTCGTGTTTTCTACACAAGGAAGGGCTTTATCATTGCCACTATTTGCATTACCAAGTACATCGACAATTCATTATCAATAAGAAACGTATTGCTTTGAGAATATTCCTATGTATTTGTAATCCAATTATGTCCAGGGTGTTGATATTCAGATCTTGATCTGAAATTTTAAAAATCCTTTCAAAATATTACTCTTTTGGAGGATCTATTTAGCGAAGGGTTACTTAGATTATTGTCAGAGATATTATTTTTGTCCAAATCTTTTTTATTTATTTTTTTATTAATTATTTTTTATATAGGGCAAAAAGCACTGTTCACAAATCTATAATATCTATGTATGTCTATAGACATCTGCATACTCGTTAAAATTCCGTCAACAGTCAATGAATGGCGTGACGTGGCTGACTGTTTACGACTTGCTGATAATAATTGATTACAGTAAAAATAGAGTTCGATCTCAGTTAGAGAAGTTCTTCCCTCTCGCATGCTTTATTTGTCTATACGTTAGTATGTGGTATGTGGTTACAAATATTTCGATTTAGGCCTCATCTTCATAGATAGAACACCGGTGAACAAATATAAGATTACAGTTTCTGTAGCAGAAAAGCTTATGAAACACTGTTTTTTTAAGGTAAAAAGTGATGTTGTTAAGTGTACGCACCATACCGCTAGTTACAGAAAGCCTCCTTAAAGTTAATGTTACAATAAATATAATACCGTCACTTTATTTTTTGATTTTGACAGTCAAAGGTAGCATGTGATATAATGAAACATTAACTATATGGATGCTTTCTGCAACTAGCGGATAGTCTTTGGTAGAAAAAGAAAAGACAATACCGGGTATCGCTTATCCTGAAGAAAACATGGGACAGACTATATAGATTACTATATTGACATCAGTTCTTTAGCAGTGTGCAAATAAATCCGACGTTTTTAAGGTGTCGAAAATCACACTCCTATATACCAGTACATACATACAGACAAACATACGCATATAAAAGTGGGACAGTCTGTTTAAATCATTGTATTGTTATCGGTCCTTGATATGTGTGCACAGCTTCAATTTAATCCGACATTTTAAAGTGATCATGCTAATATATAGCCGGTAAATAGAAAAAAATCTTCAGCTGGTCTACATGCAGTGTTAAATTAAAGTATTCTCTTTGACCTCACAGACAAGGAAACAAATAATTGAGATAGAGTCGATATATTGAATGATGTTATATACTCACAAAATAACCAGAAAAAAGATGATTGAAATTGAAATTATGTAGCCGATACCGTACTTATAATTATAGAAAAAGGACAGCCAAAAGATTAAAACAAACGCTAAGCAGTGTCAAAATGCGTCCCAGCTAGGTGCGCTCTTATACATAATATCATTGTATGTATGCGTGATTGCACGCGGTGTTATTCAAAAGCCTCTAAGGGTTATAAAACAGTATTAGTTTAACATCTTCTAAATCAGTAATCTTGTTGCTTCGAATGTTATAAATAAATTTCGAATTAATCTTGGCTTTATACTTTACGGTTCGGTTATTGGAAATAAGTTTTACTAACAAGGTGCATTGTTATTCCTTTAGATATTATAAGCACGCACCCCTACTTTGTTCCGTTCGATTGTCTCATTGAGTGCTCGATTTTGGATAGACCTTGACCTTTATTAAAAATAAAAACATACAAATAAACCTAGAATATCCTCTAAGACTAAAACATCAATGCGAAAGATGTGTTTTACATCATGTTTTCTGTTTAATCTTATGTTATTTGCAAACGAAATGTGATCGTAAAATTTTAACAACTAAGAATTGTTTCATTTTAAATAATCGTTAGTTAAACCTTCATTCACTTCACTGTAGTAATGTTTTTTATTCTAAGTGCAAATTAATCAAATTTTTAAGTTTCTCCACTTCGCTATAATACTAAATTAAATCTAACGGTTTTAAAACGTTACAAGAATTATGGCCGCAAATAAAAATGTGACTATATAATTTTAAGATGGTTGGATCAACTCGTGGACGCACGAAATTGGTATTTTGAACTAGATTAACGATGTTTCAATCTTCAAAAGAAAAGCAGATATCTACTCCACAAATTATAACCGTCGCATCCCATAAAATGTAGGTACTGAAATAATTATATATTGATAATAACATTGGTGATAGGAATGCAAATGTTATACCTAAATGTGTGCTTGTAAATCGTAAACGCAGTGTTGACCTGACCTTTACCCTTTTTGGTTTCCTAGAAAGGTGACTTACACACGGAGCACAATATTCATCTTATTGAACAAAATACAAGAATGCTTACAACCACAAAAGAATAGGTGTTCCGAAGTCACTAGAGAAATTAATTTAGTGTGGATTACACGTGTCCTGGCCGATTTAATTTATCAATTTGAGACGTTGTCTGCTCCTCAGGTAGTTTATGAGGGCTTATAAAACGAGCCGTTATGTGGCGGCCCTACATTTATATCTCTTCACAATTTTAATCTTCGAATTTATTACACACTAGCCTCTTGGCTCACGGCTTCATCCGCGTTCGAGGACAGGCTCAAGGGTCACTTTAGTTACTCGGCATAAATTTTGAATTTAAATTTAAAAAATGTATGAGTATATTATTTTGATGACGACCGTGCGATTTTAATAAGCCACTTAGGCGTGAACTTAACACACTCGATGTTTTAATACTTTTAGTGTTTTGCAAGTAAATTTATTCAAAAAAACAATGCCTATACCTATATTTATTTACAATACTATGATTATATTAAATTAAAACCATCATTATGGGGAGGTGCACCAAGAATACTGGCAGCAATTACGCATTGTATAGCTAGGCTGATCCGTTGTTTACAGTAGCCCTATTGAGTCGTGTAGATCATACTTTGTACATCATTATCCGTGTCTCTAACGGGCCAAGTATCTCGACACCAAACGGCAGCACAAACATGTATGACTCACTGAGACCGACATATTTGCGACGTTTGCTGTCTTCGGCAGTCGAAGCAGCAGCCCCAGCGACAACAGAAGTAGCTTGGACATGAGAAGGAGCCTGAGTGTCGACGCAAGTCCCCGTGTCCAAGCCACCAGGGTTATTCCATCAGGACACTTGCCATCGATGTGGGTATACCATTTGTTTCTAAAATAGCTGGTATATTAAGTGGGGCAAATGTTCTCCGGATGACTTCATAAATTTTGGCATTACAACTAATACGGCCTGTTTTTGCAAGTTGTAAAAATCTATAATATTTGTAACAAGCGTAAAGGTCGAAAAGGTCCCTAAGTTATATAGCTTTGTATCTTGATTTCAATAGTGAAAAATTAAAAGTTATAACTGATACTGTTTACTAGATAGTAACGTATTATTAACTACTAAGCCACTTGAATAGGTATAAGGTTAAATCAAGCGTTTTCAAATCAATCGAAAAAAAAACATATAATATTACAAACAATCAGATATAGAATAATAATATTATGTAATAGTTTTAAAAAAACTAAAAAACACTGTAAAGAGCAAAAAATTATTTTTGGTATTCGAAAATATCCTAATATTAGATAAATCGGTCAAAGTTAATGGTTGAACATCAATCCCTGCCTTATCGACGATAGATGAAAATTATATTAATTAACAAAAATCTTATTTTGCAAATTGAAAAATAGAATAATTTTATCAAATTAACGTATTGTCATCGGTCCTTGATAATTCTACGAAGTTTGAACGAAATCTGACCGTTTAAAGTGGGTCGAAATCGCGTCAAAATGAGTCGGTTACAAACAAACATACATACAGGTGAAGCTATTAGCTTGACCTGTATACCTGTAAAAGCGTGTAAAAACAACGAGAAATTAGCGAGACGTGCCAGCAGAATTAGAAACACAAAAGAATAACATGAGAAGGGCATAATTCATTTTAAAAACGAATTGTAGTATAAAAAATAATAAGTTGAATTTAAATTTAACCATATAATATACTTTGAATTTGCACCTATAAGAAACAATTGTATCAATAAATGATTTTATGGTTTATTTATTAATGAAAACATAATTATTACTAAGTTGAATCACTACTTATAGTATTTGTATTTAAATGAATTATTATCCATTCTAAAGACATTAAGTTTGCATGTAGGTCCATGTCGGTGATGCTACCTTATTTTTTAGCATCCTCACTAAACGGCTTACCTCCGGCTTTTTTTTTTGATAATATTTTACCTAAAAAATCGTAATGTCTCCTCTGCAAATTGACCCTGCCACCTCCTAGATAAGGAGAGATTGAGTTGTTAGACAGGGCTACTTTTCTTCCGATTCTCAAACAAAAATTTTAAGACAATAGTAAAAATTATAAGTAACTTTATCAGCGATGATGGTGTTGGCATGGATTTGGTATTGAATAAAGCATTTTTAATACAATTTTGTAAATAAGTATATGGTTTTGAGTTATTACAAATCAAGGAAGCTGATAGTACTTCTCAATAAATAAATAACAAAGCACAGACTGGTCTAGCCACATATGAAGTATTGCTGTCATCTCTGGTATAGCTTTTACTTTTTTTTTTGTAAGTTTTACTTACGGAGTAGCTGATGGTAATTGATACGCCTTGCCTATAACAATGCAATGCCGCTCAGGATTCTTGAAAAACCCAAAAGTTCTGAGCAACACTACAATTGCGCTAGTCACTTTGAGACATACGATGTTAAGTCGATTTCACTAGCTACGGCGCCCTTCAGACCGAAACACAGTAATGCTTAAACATTACTGCATCACGGCAGTAATAGGCGCTGTTGTGGTACAAAATCTAGCCGCCATACTGTGCAAATGAGCCTCCCACAGGTCAGTATCAGGTCGAAAAATATGACCTCGTGCAACGCAGATCTGCTCAAATAATCGGCAGTCCAGTGCTCTGTGAAAGGCTAGATTGATCTAATTTCTTAGACTTTCACAAATAAGAATATCTTCACCACCACAAGAGCGTAGAATGAGTTTCCTTGTCCGGTATATCGACGATACGACATGGGTACTTTAAAAAAATCGCTTACATTTTTCTAAGAGGCTGATAATGCTCTTTTCTCTCTTTGGAGGATTGAGTCCTCCGGAGTTGCAAGAGAATGTGGACGGCGGTGATCACTTAATATCTGGCGACTTGTACTTTCGTTTGTCCCCTCTTCCATAAAAAAATAAGGAAAACTATTAATAATAGTATCAGACATAATACTACTACAGATTCTTATATAATTCATAAAGTATGGTATTTTATAGTGGACCCGACAGACGTTGTCCAGACGTTAGGAGGATATCAGTAACCGACGTAGTAGAATTATTAAATAATATATGTCGACTGTATTGAGAATCTAAACCAATCTCAAATTCACTGGAACACTCAAAAAAATCATCAAAATCGGTCCAGCCATTTAGGAGGTAGTTCAATTGTGAATCTAAATCGAATCGACTTGAACACACACAGAAAATTTCATTCAAATCTGTCAAGCCGTTTACGACGAGCTCATTGTCAACACACGTACAGAAGAATTATATATATTATAAAGATATGTGGCAGAAAATAAGTTTTTATTCAATTTGGTATCTTATTAAGCTAACAAAATATTTCTTTTACTTCTATTTTGGAAGATTTAAAATGATAAAAGTAATATTATAGAAAATGTCTTAGAACAAGAGCAAATACGAGGTGACATGTACATCTTAAAAAAAAGAAATGTGTTATCACACTTGGCTACGTAACTAAAGTCTAGATCTGAGCCTAAGATCTACTGAGATTTTGATTAACTTTAAATATTGTCTCATATCAAAAATCTAAAAACCACAGTGAAGAGTTTTTTTTTTATGGAAGAGGCGGACAAACG
Organism: Leptidea sinapis; assembly: GCF_905404315.1. Taxonomy (NCBI): domain Eukaryota; kingdom Metazoa; phylum Arthropoda; class Insecta; order Lepidoptera; family Pieridae; genus Leptidea; species Leptidea sinapis. The sequence continues at coordinate 7,353,630 of NC_066312.1, read as the reverse complement.
AGCGTACAGATTTAATGATGCAATGCCAGAGGAATCGCAGGAACGTTGTTTAACGAACGTAAGAGTGGCTGGGTTAATATTCTATTAACACTTAACAGAAATCTATGTTTATGGGTCGGTAGTATTCCGAAAAGTCAACTTGTGTCAATAATGAATTCAAACATAGTGACATCTTTATAACAACTTACGATGTTATGAAACAATATATATCTCCACTCATTTAAATCAATCAATTTACAACTCTATACATAATTAATTAAAGTCATATTTTATGCGACACAAATCTATTTACATAACGAGTGACAACACACAGCGGGCACTTGTGTCAATTATTTCAGTTGTTTCGATAAAAAATTTGATGTCGTGTTTACATGCCTTAAGGTTTAGAATTCTATAACGGATTATTGGTAACTTTGAAGGTTCGTATGAGTAAACAATACATTTTGAGGCTTGTTTTCTACGGAATTTTGATTACACACGAATAAATGGCGTAGCGATTAACATATTACTAGACGGCTTTTTAGATGTTTCGTTCCGTGAAGCTTAGTAGTAACGTATTCAATTTAAAAGAAGAACATTTATTACACAATATTCAAGTAAAACATTTTTTTATACCCAAGTTATATTTCTATATTGAATCAACTAATATTATTATAGATTTATCTTGAAGCCGGCCCACATTCTAGCGCTCTACAAAGCGCAGGTCCGGCCACACATGGAGTATTGCTGTCATCTCTGGTCTGGCGCACCCCAGTATCAGCTCGATCCATTTGACCGCGTGCAACGCAGAGCAGCTCGAATTGTCGGGGACCCAGTGCTCTGTGAACGGCTGGATCACTTGGCGTTGCCTAGAGACGGCGCTTCATTGTGTGTCTTCTACCGCATTTATCACGGGGAGTGTTCCGAAGAGCTGTTTAACCTGATTCCTGCCGCCGAATTCCACCTTCGCACGACACGCCACAAGTTAGGATTTCATCCCCACCATCTGGATGTGTGGCGGTCCTCCATAGTGCGGTTTTCAAGGAGCTTTCTTCCACGTACTACAAAGCTGTGGAATGAGCTTCCTTGTGCGGTGTTTCCAGGACGATACGACATGGGTACCTTCAAAAAAATCGCGTACAACTTTCTTAAAGGCCGGCAACGCTCTTGTGATTCCTCTGGTGTTGCAAGAGAATGTGGGCGGCGGTGATCACTTAACACCAGGTGACCCGTACGCTTGTTTGTCCTCCTATTCCATAAAAAAAAGTACCTCTAGTTAAATTAATTTTATGATTAGTTCGAAAGAATATACGCAAGTGTCTTGTATAGTTATGGTTGAAGCTAGTAGAAGGCGTGTGTCACTGCGTGCTTTAAGTACAAGACATACCGTGTGGCGTGTAGAAACCTCAAGGTAGTGAATTCGGTAATAATTACAAGCATCAAAGAATCAAAGAATAACTATACATTTTTTAAGCAGAATCTATAGATGTTCTGTGCATTTATTTTTTTATCCGCTGTAATGATGGGCTATGTAACGCTCGTTCAATAAATTTGGCTCGAGTTGACTGAGGGAGACTCGATACCAGTCCATCTTCTATATATAATGAAAATAGTCTTTGTTTGAGGCTCTTTCAAGCCTAAGCCACTGATCGTATCGAAATAAAACAACCACCGTTCGATGCAAAATTTATCCTAGATAGTTTATGAATACTTATTTGTCGAATTCCATCGATCCTTCAATAACTTATTGCCTTTTAAAATTCGCCCAGCGAAGCGGGCGGAAACGGCTAGTATATATATTTATAACGGAAATGGTCTTTGTTTGTGGCTCTTTCAAGTCTAAACCACTGATCGTATCGACATGAAAGTATTACCATTCGATGCGAAATTTATCCTAGATGCTTATTTTTTGAATTCCAATGTTCCTTCGTTAATTTATTACTTTATTACATATAAACCAATAATCCCGCACCCGCTCGTTGTATGAATTCCCATGTCTAATGGAATGTCATTAACTGAATTATTTGTATTGGTATTGGTATTTCTTAGTCAAAACAATATAGGTTGTGGATAAGTAATCACTAACATATATAGTAATTCTCCATATGACGCATCTTTTAGTATAAGTATTATTCTGATCGGTTCAGTAGTTTTTGTAGTAATATAACCGAAGGAAAAAACCGGTTCTCCATTTATTAGTATATAATATTCCTATAGATTTGCTGCCGATCTAATTTATTCTAGTAAAAACAGCCGCGTTACCAACAACGCATCATAAACATGTTAAAGTTAATATTAACTATTGTTAGTTTGTAGATTAATTTCTTCGTGGTACACGTAATTTAACATTTCATACAAACTGTTGTTAGGTAGTTTAGATTTAAGTTATCACTTCTACCTATCTGATTTTTGATTAAAATTGTGTGTTACTTTCGATAATCCAACATCCTAGACGTTCGTAATATGTACTAAAATAAAATTTTTGACGTAGCATTAAATTAAAAAAAAACTATTTACCTATATTAGTTGTACTTACTCAACCAAGGTTAAAATGTAGTATTTAGAGTTTTTGTCAGTTTTTTCTGCTGGCTTATCTCAGAATTGGCTCGATCGATTTGAATGCGGATGTATTGTAGCAAGCTTGTTATTACAATTAATATAATTAATTATTAATTTAGTGTTTATTTCATTTCAATCAGTTCAAAAACAAATTGAATGACAATATTAATGAAGTGAAATTATGAATAACATAAGTTATAGCCCTTAATTTGATTCACACCTAATAGTTTGTTAACTTATCGTAAAAATGATTCTGATAATAATAAGTAACTGTTTTCGGTTTTATTTTAATAGGTAAGTAATAATATAAATTACATATTCTTCACGTAAAGTATAATAATAAGTTAATCACAAATAGGAGGAGTGGTAGTGCCATGTTGGGTCCCCACGGACACAACACAATTGGCCCGGCACGCCCGAAGAAATACCACTCCTCCACTCGAAACCGGCGTGAAATAGCGGCTATGCCACTGTGTTTCGTCCGGTGAGTGGGGTATCCGGAGGCCTACAAAAAATACAAATGGCAGCACAGACTAAAAAGAGACTACTCCAGGACGGTACCAGGCTATGCAGCCCTGGAGAATCCGTCCCTGGGCGTCCACAATTAGGGCCTGTACCTAACAGTGGTTGCCCAGGCTGCCCCGCGTATTCTGGAGGGGGCAAATCTGCGCTGACTCGGGGCAAACAGCAGGAGGCTCAAACCACCCTCCTCCACACTCGCTGTGGACTTTTGCAACATCAGGGGGCTTCGATCAAATATAAATGCCGTCCACTTTCACCTGGAGACGGCGAAGCCGGCCCTGTTCTTTTTAACCGAGACACAGATATCCTCCCTAGCTGATTCATCTTACCTTTCCTACCCGGGGTATAATTTGGAACACTCCTTTATACCACGGGCTGGCGTGTGCGTTTACGTCAGGGAGTATGTCTGTTCTCGACGCCTGAGTTTTCTTGAAGGACAGGACCTATCCATCATCAGGCTGCGTGTAGACTGCGATGACCATCCGCAGAGACTGGCCGGCTCCTCGAACACATCCAAATGGCTACAGATTCCGTGTTGAAGCAGATCCCCACTGCAGAGATCGAGTTTCTTGGCGATTTTAACGCCCACCACGCCGAATGGCTAGGCTCACGTACCACCGATCATGCAGGGAGATCTGTTCACGACTTCGCCTTAGCATATGGTCTGACGCAACTGGTTATTGCGCCAACGCAAATCCCAGATGTGCAAGATCATACACCTTCACTGTTGGACCTTCTGTTGACCTCACATCCGGACGGCTACCTAGTTTCCGTTGACCCTCCTCTGGGATCGTCGGACCACTGCCTGATCCGGAGCACCGTGCCGATCACGCGCCTAACACGGCCCCGCTTCTTAGGCTGTCGCCGCGTGTGGCACTATAGGTCAGCAGAGTGGGACGAGATGCGGTGCTTTTTTGCATCCTACCCGTGGAGGCAGATCTGTTTTTCGTTGGGAGATCCAGATGCCACTGCTGACGCTGTTGCTGATGTGGTACTGCAAGGTATGGAACTCTTCATTTCATGCTCCTCTGTGCCTATCGGTGGCAGGTCCCAACCATGGTTTGACCGCTCCTGCAAAATGGCCTCTCGCCGAAAGCAGGAGTGCTATCAGGCTTGGGTCAATGCGGTGGTATCTAAGGATGTGAATTCCAGCGAACTTAAAAAACACTTCAATCATGCCTCCAGGTCCTTCAAAAGAGTTATTGCTGACGCGAAGTCGAAGCATATTGGCAGAATTGGCGAGAGACTTGCACGCCTTCCCTCGGGAACTCGTGCGTTCTGGTCACTCGCCAAGGCTGTCCAAGGAAACTTCTGCCAACCAGCCATTCCGCCACTGCACAGGGATGATGACTCGCTGGCCCATGACGCGAAAGAGAAAGCTGATGTCCTGGGCTCCCTCTTCGCGTCCAACTCGACTCTGGTTGACCAAGGTGCACCACCACCGCATATTCCGCGGTGCGATTCATATATGCCGCAGGTAAAAATCCGGCATGGTGCCGTGCTTAAGGCGCTTCTTACCTTGGATATTCACAAATCGAGCGGGCCCGATTGCATTCCCCCGATAGTGCTGCGGACATGTGCTCGGGAACTGGCGCCGGTCCTTACCCGTCTTTTCCGGCTCTCCTACTCATCAGGCGTAGTCCCGAAATTATGGAAGGCGGCTTTAGTGCACCCGATCCCTAAGAAAGGTGTACGCTCAGATCCGTCCAACTACCGCCCCATTGCCATTACCTCCATTTTCTCCAAAGTAATGGAGTCGATCATCAACCGCCACCAGCTCTTGGGATACCTAGAGGGGCACCAGCTGATCAGCGACTGCCAGTACGGTTTCCGTCAGGGTCGCTCAGCTGGTGATCTTCTTGCATACCTCACCCATAAATGGGCGCAAGCGGTTGAGTCGAAGGGAGAGGCGTTGGCGGTGAGTTTGGACATAGCGAAGGCCTTCGATCGGGTGTGGCATAAAGCGCTTATAGCGAAACTGCCATCCTATGGGCTTCCCGAGAAGTTGTGCAAATGGGTCACTAGCTTTTTGGCTGACCGGAGCATCAAGGTTGTTATCAACGGTGCATGCTCCGACTTAAAACCCATAAACGCTGGTGTCCCGCAAGGCTGCGTGCTATCCCCTACGCTGTTTCTTCTACATATCAATGATATGCTGCAAATCGGCAATATTCATTGCTATGCAGACGACAGCACAGGGTATGCTTTCTACACCGGCCGTGCCAACATGTCCCGGGATAGCTTCGACGAGAACCGGAACAAACTTGTGTCTGAAATCGATACTATGCTTTGCAAAGTCTCGGAATGGGGCCGACATAATTTAGTCCAAGAAGACACAAGTTTGTGCGTTCACCACTAAAAAGTCTCCCTTTGTCGTATCCCCTCGATTCGAGATCACTCCTCTAACTGCCACAGCCTGTATTGGCATACTTGGCGTCGATATATGTGCGACGTTCAGTTCCGTGGTCATTTGGAAGAGAAGGCCAAACTGGCCTCTAAAAAGCTTGGTGTACTCAGTAAGGCGAGACAGTACTTCACTTAAAGCCACCGCCTGCAACTTTATAAGGCGCGAATTCGGCCTCACATGGAGTACTGTTCTCACCTCAGGGCGGGTGCTCCCCAGTACCAGCTTCTTCCATTTGACCGCATACAACGAAGAGCGGCTCGAATCATCGACGATCAAGTCATCTCCGATCGGCTTGATTCTCTAGCATTGCGTAGAGATGTGGGTTCTCTCTGCATCTTCTACCGCATTTATCACGGGGAGTGCTGAGAGGAGCTGTTCGGGTTGATTCCAGCGGCCGAATTCCACCATCGGACATTATGTGCAAAGTACCATCCGCATCACGTAGACGTCCGACATTCCACAACCGCGCGTTTTAATCGGAATTTCTTGCCTCGCACAGCCACTTGTGGAATCAACTACCGGCAGCGGTCTTCCCGAACAGATACGACTTAGGGACCTTCAAGAAAAAAGCATACTCCCACCTTAAAGGCCGGCAACGCATTTCTAGACACACCTGTTGTTGCGGATGTCCTTGGGCGGTTGCCTCACCTCTGCCGATCCCGTGAGCCTCCTGCCCGTTTGCCCACTCTCATATAAAAAAAATAATAATAATTTCAAGTTTGTACGTTAATCCGCAGGCTTAACTGAACATAGCGAAACCAAGTTTCTTAAAACCATTGATAATGTCTTATTACAATATATTTAAACAATAAAATAAGTATACTTTCATAAGGATTGAGGTGCCAATATGAATGTTAATTTTAACACGATAAAATAATTTATATTTACGTTTTCGTGAATTATTGAATATTTTATTTATTTAGGCACACAAACAAACTACAATAAATTTAATTAAATAATATAGTTTACAAAATATATATGTATTTACAAATCTGTATTGTAGTTCACTAATAGCGTGCACAGCATGCGTTTTACAAAGGTAACAATTTTATTAGGTATCAGAATAAAGCATAAACATAAAAATGAAAAACATTAAACTATACGTAAACCACTTAAAATGTTTGCAATATAAATTGAACTTATTTCAAGTATATGATTTTTGACACAATACTTGAAAACTTTGACTAAATAATATATCTAGGTTTTTATTTTTCTCAGATAATTCATATATAAATATATCTAAAACGTTTCAAGTAACAAAATTTTATTATGTATAGTATCATATCATCAAAAGTGACAATATATATCTTATATAACGTTATCAATTATTAGTATTGAATTAAATCTATACTACTGTTCCTCCGCCGCCAGATCGCACCATAGTATCGAGTTTGGTCGGTAAGTTGGTCATGTCGTAACTATTATAAAAAATTTAGTGTATGTAGATTGAGAGACAAAGTTAATCTTTTTTAAATACTCGGAGCATTAAAAGTATTTTTTTTTGATATAAGGATCAATTTGCTACTACGATATGTGCATTAAAAAATAAATAATGTAATAAAATATCTAATAAATATTTTATTGTATTTGTTGTCCACTATTTTGGCATTATCGCCAACACGCCTTACACATGAAATATAGAGCTTTCGCGGTTCTTTTTGTAAGACTATTTAAGATAAACATTTCTATTATAATATATTAATATCCGGACGATCGAGCCTTGCTCGGATTTTTAAGAGTTTACAAAACTTGAACAAAAATAAAACATAAAGGACATCTGGATTCGTATGTCATACTATCGGTTGATACCGTGACCAAGACCATAAAATATCAAGGTTACTGTGTGCTGTTAGAACTAAAAAGGATGTTAATCTTATAAAAGCCAAAGTTCACTCAAATCGTATAAGGGAAAAAAATTTTTATCGTGGGAATCGAATATTCCCACTAAGACTCTTTCAACAAAAAATACTTAAAGGTTGCAGTTTACTGTCAGTATACAAAACAAGCCCTATATCAATGTCTAATGTTAAATATAAATAAATAAAGAAACACGGTTGAAAAGTACAGAAATATCCTTTTCACTAAGTCTTAGATCTAAAGTGCGTAGGTACTTAGATATTGCTCAGATTTTGATTATGTAATAATTTGCTGAGTGTGATGAAACGCGAAATTGATTTTTGCATTTGACTGTGTTAGCTTAAGCTCAGCATAATTTCAGCTGTCAAATGATTAAAAAAATGAAATCAAAGATTATGCTAAGCATACACTTAGCTAAGTTTTACGTAAGCCAAGTAAAATCACAATTGAAGAGGTCACCACAGCAAAATGACAAATTTACAACGGTGCGGTGTAACGTGTTCATCATACTGCATCAGTCACCAAAAACTTCAAACATTATTGTATAAAAATAATCTAACTATATTTATTTACACACTTTTAACTAAATTATGCGGTAAATTAATATTTTCATTAGTTATATTCAAAACCTTCTTTATTAGAATACCGTTTTTTCTACAAACGTAAAATAGCGCGAGGAATCATTTTTTTAGGATTTTTGTTTTATAACGCCAAAGAAGAAGAATTTATTGTGTACGTACATAAGTATACACTTTTTTTTTTTCAATTTAATTTGAAACAAAAATGCGATGGCAATAAAATCCCTACTTTACACCAATTTACGTTATTCTCCTCTAAGCTCGTGCCACCCTGATTATATTACTCCTAGAGGGTGGAGGCAGGTCGACGTTTCATACAAACATACCTTCGATATTGAAGACGTGACTTCTGTCTGTTTCATTTGTCGATTTGTGAATTCGGTTGACATCAAAATGCTGTTTTAAATTACATTATAATGTACCTAGCTCAATGACGTCCTACGAGGGGAGGCTGATAAGTAATTTACCTAACTATGAAAGAAAAGACTTTGATGGCTAGTTTTTTTTTTATTTTTCTATATAGTCTCCTGCAAGTGAAATACACTTATGACATTTGCAAATAAGTGACATCATGCCGTTATAATAGTAATTTTTATTTTGCTCGTCAAAATGGTCAGTCACAGCCTCCTTCATTTCTTCGTCCGTCGAAAATCTGCGACCCCTCATTTTTTTCTTTAAATCTTTGAATAAGAAATAGTCACAGGGAGCCAGATCAGTAATGTAAAAATCCAGATATAGAGAAATATTTACAATTTCATTCGATTATCTCCGACAAATACTTAATAGTTTTGATATCACTTGTGGCAAATTTTGAAACATTGTCTCAATCAGACGTCGGGATTTCCTTATTTTATGAAGAATTATGAAACAGCGGGGCGTTTGACCGGTTCTAGCAATCGACACTGTAGGTATATTTGTATAGTAGACAATGGGTGGTATTTATATACAAAAGGCAGCGAACTGTAAGGAAAGGTGTAGGTAAGGGGAGGGGGGGTCTAGTAGGCACGAGCGGCGGTAGCGTCCCGCTGTGACTGACACCGGTGCCAACACTAGGTATACCAGTGGTTTATCGATATCGATTTGTCGATATAAAAATATAGGCTGTGAAACATCTCACGTGTAAACCAATTTATTTTCCTAACTTAGTAGTAGATACTCTGCTAAGTGTTATTGTATTATAATTATAGGAATTAGTTGTTGAAATAAACCGCTGTAGTCTGTGATTCGATTCTAAACAAACTGTATAACTTTACAAAAGATACAAGACGTGTCGTTTAATTATTTTAATTAGCATGAGGATTTATGTACACATTGAATGTTCTACAACATCGATATCGATTATAAGCCGCTATTGTTTAGCACAACACTTAGATTTTTGCCGAGTGGCGTTCACACCTGCCGGCCACACGATCGCTTTTAATTGCGACTAAATTTAACGTGGGTTGGTATTATTTACAAAATTATGCTTACTATAAAGATGCGCAATTATTTCTCGGGCAACTGCTCGGATACGATGAATTTAAGCAGCTTCAGCTCATTATGGTGGATAACACGGAGGTAAAGAGAACATCTGGAAAAGACAGAGGCTACAACTATTAAACCTTCGAAGGGATAAATCCAAGAAGTTGTTGGCGAATAGGCTCTTGATGAGGAAGGATTATGGTTCTCTTCATCTGAAAATAAAATTAGACGTCTGTCTTATTAAGCATAGAAGTAGATTATGTAACTTATTATTATATATGTATTAGTATATATAAGTAGATATTGTGTGTCCAAATCACAAGGCTTTATATACCACAAGCTCAATTAATTATTCACTGTATATCACAAGGAATTTTCTTCCATGTGCAACGAAACTGTAGAACGAAGTTTATTTGAGTATTTCCTTTATTCTATTCCAATTACGAAAACCCATTAATGTTATATCTTAGAACTTAAAGGCACACGTTCACAAGCCTCGCGAGTCGAATCGAACCGAATTGTTGAAATCCGCATTTTATTCGTACTGCGCACGTTATTTTTATTCCGCGCCGTATCGTATTTATTTGACTCAGTGCGCAGTCGAAGCTAGAAAACAGCTGAAGCTGTCGTGTTTTAGTTCAAAGAAATATTTAAAAAATATTAAAAATAAATTTACAGTTTTTAATCATCGATGTGTAACCTATAATAATAGAGGATCTATTATTATAGGTTACATGTGTACATGTGTAACCTATAATAATAGAGGATCTATTATTATAGGTTACACATTTAAATATGCTATAGGGACATTGTAAAAATCTTTAAAGCGAAACCAAACGCTGATACATCCTTCTTGTAAATTATAATAAATAAGCACCCTTTTTTAATTAATATAAATATTACATCATACTTATACATTAGTAATAAACAACTTAAATATATCGCTTTTATTACTGGGGTATGTGTAGTTGAAATAGATGCAGAAGTAATGAATACCCGGGTGAGTGTTGTCGACGAGAGCCTTTATGCTCATGTGTCAATAATGTTGAACTATCGGCTAATTTGACTTGGTATTTTGAATAATGTATTGGTTGGTATCCTAGTAAAGAACAACAGTACTCGTATAGGGTAACTTTATAAGAAGCATACGTATTGACGTCACACACTATAGTTTGCCCGATTACGCTGAGTTGAGCTAATACCCAATAACCATTAAAATGGCGACATTCGTAGACCTGACTTTTTGTTGATATCCGCCGCGCCATCATCTGTTATGATGGCAATACTTATTTTACATCTTTTAATTAGTTTAGAATTTTGTTTGAAGACGCTATGCATATTAAAAGTGGCCCGCCGCCTAATTTACTACTTCCCAGCCAAGTTGAACGCAATTAAAACAGAACTAGCGTTATTAATATTGGGAAGCAAGTGGCGCCTTCGGCTGTTAAGAAAAAAGAACTCGGAATTTATGCGTCAATAAGAGTTTTGTAGGGCATTATCGTAAATAGCGTACGGTATTTAATAGTTGGCATAAGGAAAGCCGCTCCTATTAGAGTTTGAGTTATATGACAGTTGTGATGCGCCCATCCCGCGCCGATTTCCCCTTGGGATCGAAACACAGCCAGCCGGCTCTCATAGTCGAATTGTTATTGTTATTACCAAAAGGTACGGCCTTCACTACGTTCAGATCACAATTAACTGCAGTAGCTTTACCCAAAGTTTCCAATTTGAGTATTGCCTTCATCAAGGTTATCGTTTTCACTTCAATCTATATTAGGTGTACAGAACAGGTCATAAAACATTTTCTCATCCTGGTTTTGTCAGAAAGAAATGCATCCCAGCTATGAGTGAAGATGAAGTAGGTTATTTATATGTGTTTGTTGACAAATTGCACTGAGCCAAATCTTATGTGATACCCAATGTACCGTATTCATTTAAATATTATTTGATTAGACCGTTAGTCGTGCGAAAATTTCTTAGCTTCACAAACATGCAAATATTTTTTTAAGTATTAAAAAAAAAATTATCACCGGATTAATATAGTTATATTTTTTATCACTGGCAATAATTAGATGTCTGTCATAGATACACACGCGAATATAGTGCTTCTTTCTTGTGCGTTAGGAAGTATTTACTTCTACTTTAAAATAACACTCGATTGTAGAATTTGTACACTCAATTGTATGACAGTCATTCAGTCACAAAGCATTTTTAATAATCATTGAGCAACTGAGAACAAACCAGGTAGTTTGCTACTCAGAAAGCTCATACTAGCAATGAGTCCGTCAAAACATATTCTAATTGACGATTTTGTTTCCAATAAGCAATAAATACGACGGGTTTGTGTATCGATACGGCGCGCGACGGGGGGCGGGAAGATGACTCCTAATTGTTGATAATTAGCAGTGAAACCGGGCGGGCCTAACCGAGTGATATTGACTGTTTATTACTTAATACGTTAAGAACTCGGTCCGATAGAGAAGTCTATAACGAATAATGGAATCACTCGAAGGTTAACATCGCTCTCGGGTTTATAAGCCAGCCGTGTAGATAATTAAAATGTTTTTTGATGTTTCGTGGAGAATATTTTATAACGCAGGCTAATACGATTTTATTTCAATTATTGTTGGTTACGCGGGTTTTATTATAGAGATGGCGCCAAAGGGTTTTGTCGATTATGTTGTGCTGTGACGGAATACCAAATTTAATTGTAGTTGTTTTTGCGTTTTGTTAAGGCTGAGTTTACTGTCGATAAACTTAGAGGGCTTTTTGTAAAACGGAATATCGTAAATGTTATATAGGTATATAGGCCATTTGCAAATTCAGAGTGGATATGGTTTTTATGTGCGCATACACATTAGGAAAACTTAGGGTGAAAATTGCTTGGCTTGATGTAGAGAAACAGAAATCGGCTTCGATAGTTAATGTAGGTAAATAGCCACCTACCATAGCCATCATATTAAACTATCGTAAAAAATACCTACACCGTATACCAGTGGGAGGCTCCTTTGCACAGGATGCCGGCTAGATTATGGGTACCACAACAGCGCCTATTTCTGCCGTGAAGCAGTAATATGTAGACATTACTGTGTTTCGGTCTGAGGGGCGCCGTAGCTAGTGAAATTACTGGGCAAATGAGACTTAACATCTTACGTCTTAAGGTGACGAGCGCAATTGTAGTGCCACCCAGAATGTTTGGGTTTTTCAAGAATCCTGAGCGGCACTCCATTCTAATGTCCAGGGCGTATCAGTTGCCATCAGCTGAACGTTCCGCTCGTCTCGTCCCTTAGTTTCATAAATAAAAAAAATAAAAAAACACCATACAGCCTTATCAATAGAAACAATGAATCAATTACATAATGTCCTTAGTTTCGCTACAAAACTAAACACTGAAATTTCGTTTTGTTTGGTTAAATAAATAAGGTAATGGTGATCACTTTTAGTTTTCTTTTTGTCGTCTGTACATTTTATGATTGTTGCATACAAAATCAGCAGTTATTTACAAATCTTTAGCTTCATCTAAGCAAACTCTTTTGTAGTTTTATTTATCTTTTACTCAATTTCATTCATCTTGTAAGTCTCTGTTGTTATTTGTCTGTGGCTTAAATTAAAATCAACAAAGCTTTTGATATTATTATCAGCAGTTGGTGTTATTTCAGGTATATATACAACCACGTGTTGGTATATTATGCCTACCACCCTCGCTTTCATGTTCCTAATAATAGAAATATTAATAGCGAGTGGATGCCCCGACTATACCCACCTAGATTTTGGCCTTTTGTTTTAATTAATATTTCACCGAACGGTTGGAATAAAACAAAACATTGGCTAAATTAAAGCTTGCAAATAAATCAGTGAAAACTGCACCCAGATTTGACCCCTCGGTAACTGTACCGAGAGGTCAAATCTGGGATCATGAGATTAGCGTGTTTGTGCACGACAAACCGTCACATATACAAGGTTAATAAAATATTTAATGTATGGATACGCATAATATTTTAATATCTGTATACAGGGTGTAATCGTTAAGTGTAACCAGGCGGTTATTTCGTAACTATAACTAATATCGAAATTACGTTACATGACCAGTAAAATAATAATATCAATAACTTTGTAAAAATCAAACGAGATGCATGCAAAATGTCCATATTAAACACTACACCTGTAGATACATTATTAATAATAATAATAAGGCGAGAGGAGGAGCATTGACCGTTATATTAAAGAGTATGTTAAAGTCTTAGATTATTATATGACTAAATAGACTATGGCAGCTGTGAAAACGTCGTAAAAAAATTGAGTTTAGAGTTAGCCTTTAATTTGAGCAATGCACGCACGCTAACACAAAGTGTCATATAAATCGCGAGTGTAAGACGTAGCTTGTCACGCACACTAAACTAATTTTTGTCAAGGTGTTTTTGTGTAAAGGTTGTCTAACACCAAGAGACTATCTAGACGTATAAATTATCAACGGTTCAAGTTTTTTTAATGAAAATTTGGGACGAGACGAGCAGGATGTTCAAATGATGGAAATCGTAACGCCTTGCCCATTACAATGCAGTGCCACTCAGGATTATTGAAAAACTCAAAAATTCTAAACGGCACTACAATTTTGTTCGTCACCTTGGGACATAAGATGTTAAGTCTCATTTGCCCAGTAATTTCACTACCTTCTATTATATTGTCTAGAAGATGAATAAGAAACGATAGCGTCGTCTCATTGGCCTTTTTGTTTTATCGATTTATCAATATATTTATTAGTTTTGAAATTTTAGTTGAGTACGAGTTGGGAATTAAAATCATTATCGTAAAATGGAGCCCTTACGGGACGCCTGATACATATTATTTTGTATAGATACTCATGAAAAATATCTAAATCATACTTTTAAGGGATGTATTGAAAGAAGTGTCATCCAAATTAAATTTGTCACCAAAATTTATGAACGTTGCGAGACTCGAACCCACGACCTCTCCGCTTGAGTGCGAGCGCTCTTACCAACAGAGCCAACCGTTCGAGTGACGAACAGAAACTGAGAGGCGCATAATTAATCCCAGAAGTAAGGGATTCCACATTAAAATAAAAAATTGTTTTAAAAGTGCCATCATTTATATTACTAGTTATAACTTAATTTAATTAAAAGTGGTTACTCACTATGGAATTAAATATTTAAAGTTGAGACGGCTCTATTCTTTCTAAAAACAACAAACCCACGGCGAGCCGTCGCGACGCCAACAGTCTGTCAATTTCGCCTCAATACAATATGTTTAATCATCAAAAAATTACGTTAAAAGTTGATGAGAATAACGGGAAAAGTTATTTTAATTCATAAAGTCGATTGATATTTTAATTATGAAAAATATATACCCGTATTTTAACACAATAGACTGTGATAATGCTGTAAAAAATATCCTTATACTGTTAAATATGAAATGAGGTAAAATTTGTGTTATTATTGTAAAGCGAAATGCATTAATATACATTTCTACAATTTCCCGCCACTATACTTATTTACCTCAATTATATCGAGCTGGAAGTATCGTACAACATGGCCGTCGGTGTATCGTCTATCGTAACTTAATCAGCATCAGTATTCAGCAGCAAAATTGTTTCAATATGACGTAGGGAGCTCTCACGTAGGGGCGATGACGTCACCCGCCACGCCCTGTCACGCCTCTGCCAGCTATCACGCAGTCTATTATACGCTTTATCACAACTAGATTATAGCTGAAAATGCTTAAGCGATACGCGGCTTCTGTATTTCAACTGAAATGGATTTATGTTAATTCAGAATGTAGTTTAACCACAGTTTTTGTAGACTGCTACAAATGACGTAGTGGTTGGAGAATACAAAGTAAAAGATTAAATCAAATCAAATCAAAATATTGATTACGTATTGTTATCATCACTCGTATTCTAACGTTTTAGACTATTATATTGGTACCTATTATAAAAGAAAGACCTAACCGCATAGAGATTTTCATTTCAAAATGATTTCGAATTGAAAATCTCATTCGGTTTTTGTATGGTCTGAATTAAGAGGCCTTGTAACCGAAAAAAATAAACTGATATTATTCATACCAACATAGGAAATGGAGTGACATAATATATTTTGATTAATGTTTTATTTGTATAATTTGCTTTTTTTTAGTTTTAATTTTGACAAATTGAATAATTCGTTTCAATATTTGAAAAGGAAATGTTGTGTTACTTATTAAGTTTGAAATGACAAATGGTATGATAGCTAAGTATGGGAAATATTATGAGAAAGCTCATGATCACTTGGATCATGGCTCAGGATCAAGATGGCCTGATGATCTAGTCAAGATCGCCGGAATTGGTTGGGTGATGGCAGCCCAGGTCCAATTGTCATAGAGATATCTGGGGGAAATCTTCGTCCAGCAATGGATGTCTATCCGCCGAAATGATGATTATTAAACCCAATTCAGCCACTAAGAATCCATCCAAGCTATACAGGTTTAACAAACACGATGGAAAGCATATATAGGCAATAATTATTAAATACAAGATATCAAATAACAAAATTCTTATATATCCAAAGAAAAAACTTCCTTAAGTAAATTCATTATCCAGTTGATATCAATGGCACCATGTCAAAGTCAAATAAATAAACTTCATAATTAATTAGGCTTACACATTGCTTCTGCAGTAATGTGTAATACACAGTGTCGTTCTGCATGGCAGAAAAAGACACCGTTGTTGTACCCATTATCTAGCCAGCATCCTGTGCAAAGGAGCCTCCCACTGTTAAATGCCCTACGTCGCCTCTTACGACACCCTCGGGTCTTCGCTATTCTGTTTATGCCTCGGGGAAGCACAGGGTTAGGACATAGTTAATGAGTGAGATCTACAGAAATGACTTCTTAATTAGTATTTCATGATTTCATCGTACATCATACATACATCATTCAAAGTACATCGGGTGGTAAATCCAAACAGCATGCGATATCTGTGTTTTCGAGACCCCGATGCACATCAACACTCACCTTCAAAGACAAAATTAAATAAACTTTAATCAGTTAGGCTTAAACTTAGTGCTTCTGAACCGTTACCATAACGATTTTTTTAAAATTACTGAACATATAATAAGTTCGGAAAAAGTAGAGCTCGTGAGAAGAACACAAAAAACTCAACGGCCACTCATTTCAACCAATAGAGTATTATACAATGGATTTAATATGTAACAAATTAGTTTGTAAGGTGCTGCATTCAAAATATGAATCGTTGGCAGCATTGGTAGTTTTAGTTTTAGTTCTGGTATGGTTCGACACTCTTCGTAGTGCCGGGGTTTTATCTGATAGTAAAACGCAAAAAACAGTTTACAATATTTAAATTCAAACCACATAATACGAGTGAATCTGTATAATTCATTAATCATACACACCCAAGTTTTTATACTTGTCTTATCATTAAACAAAATCTACAGTTTAAGAAATTCATTGCTGTCTACCACGACGTATTCATATAATACAGATTTTTGATATTTTTAACTAAACCCGCCTTCCGACTTTTCCCGGGTTCATTTTGGAGGTCTGCTTACCTTACTTGCGTACTGACGAATTAAAAACAACGACTTTAAAAGATTTATAATAGAAAATTAATTAAATAATGCAACGCTATAAGTATATGACCCGAGATGACACGCTATCAATATATTGTAGGCGATAAAAGTGTCACCGACCCGGTCTACATCGCGTTCGAAACACTTGCAATTATTAGATCCATAATTAACTCTTGTTGAATGCAGAGTCGATGCTATATATTTAGGGTGTGTCCATCCTAGAGTATAAACTTAAAACTTCTTCTAAAACATCGCGTTCGAATCGCTTGCAAATATATTCATAATTAACTCTTGTTGAATTCAGAGTCGATGCTTTATATGTAGGGTGTGTCCATCCTAGAGTATAAACTTAAAACTTCTTCTGAAACATCGCGTTCGAATCGCTTGAAATTACATCCATAATTAACTCTTGTTGAATTCAGAGTCGATGCTATATATTTAGGGTGTGTCCATCCTAGAGTATAAACTTAAAACTTCTTCTAAAACATCGCGTTCGAATCGCTTTCAAATATATTCATAATTAACTCTTGTTGAATTCAGAGTCGATGCTTTATATGTAGGGTGTGTCCATCCTAGAGTATAAACTTAAAACTTCTTCTAAAACATCGCGTTCGAATCGCTTGCAATTATATCCATAATTAACTCTTGTTGAATTCAGAGTCGATGCTTTATATGTAGGGTGTGTCCATCCTAGAGTATAAACTTAAAACTTCTTCTAAAACATCGCGTTCGAATCGCTTGCAATTATATCCATAATTATCTCTTGTTGTATTCAGAGTCGATGCTATATATTTAGGGTGTGTCCATCCTAGAGTATAAACTTAAAACTTCTTCTAAAACATCGCGTTCGAATCGCTTGCTTTATAAATAGGGTCTGTCTATCCTATAGTATAAACTTCTTCTAAAAAAGCTTAAATGTGAAGTCACTGATATGTTTATTTTAAATATCAGCTGCTATAAGTATGTTGAATCACGCGTATGACATGCACTTTCAATACACGACAATATTTACATGAACCCGCTATGTAGACATAACATAATATGAGTAATTTATTATATTTATTAACATATTTGTTAACACAATATCATATTGTCTATTAATAATAAAACCGTAAATATTTCATATAATTGGTGCTTTTATAATAATAATTATTTATTGGCAGTTAAATAAAAACAATATTATGAGTATTATCTTATAGCAGAATTATTACCACGATTACAAGACCGCCTTTATATTCAAATTCAAATGGAAATATTTTTATACAAAACTTATGAACTGAGCCAACTTTTCGAGCGACGCATGGATCTTAAATCAAGGTATGTCTTGTTCATCTCTCAGGTTGTGGCTCCATCTACAGGATCTAGTTTACAGTTGATAACCTGTTCAACTTCAATAATTGCATAAAAGGAAATAGAGATGTTGCTCTTTCAAATCTAAGCAATTTGGAAAGAGCGTTCGTACGGAACCCAAGTGGCGCCTGTTCATAAATTTTGGCTACAAATTTAATTTGTAAAATTAATCCCAGAAGTTAGGGATATCACTTTAAATAAAACAAATAGCTTCGAAATATTTTTATTCAAAATAGGATTTCAAATCACTTATTGAACGTCAAAAACTGTAGTCTAAACTAGTCAGCACAGTTCAAAGTAATATGGTTAGCATACAGTCATACAGATCAAATACTTTACCGGTGCTGTTTCGATCATGACACCTCATTTATCTTTAAATACAAAATCAATAGCGGGGGTCAACGTTCCAACAGACCTCCCTGATAACTCTGATCAGTGACGTGTAAAATATGAAAAATTTAAATGGTCGTCCGTATAAAGGCACTCGATCGTTACGATGACGTACGCTCGTGGTGACCCATCACGAACAAACTCAAGAGGCATGCGTGAATGGTGTGAAACGCTTCTATTATAGTGATACCGGCCCCCGCTGTGCCATCGCTTTGTGCTCAGCCGAGCCTTCGCGCTGACACACGTATTATTTATTTCCGATACACCTTTGTTAAATGCTTTAAACTCTCGATAGCAGACGCCCAAAACCATAAATCAAACGACAAAACAAATATCAAAGCATCGACGATTCGATTTGAATTTTTATAACCCTTAGCGATTTCTCGTTTATACAGAACTGTTGCCAGAATACGAAACGAGAAGGAGAGATCCCAATTTGCGAGATTGACTACTGTTATGTTAATGCGAAGGAAGTGTTCGTCTCGTTTGTGGTGCATTGTGTGTTAGATCTTTGATTCATTGTTTACAATTCGTAGAACAAACAATGATTTATCTAGTGATAGAACTTTTACCACTGTCTATTGCATGCTGGTGGACAAAAAAAACTGTGTGTGCACGCGAGAAGTTATACTTTTTTAGCCTAACAAAACAAAAATGCGTGCTATTCTACGTTTTTAGAAAGAACAATTATTTTGTATAAATCTTGCAAAGATGGCTTTGATAATGAATACGGCTGTATGGGCTTGAACCCTTTGCCAATTCAAATAATGGACGAAGAAACCAAAAAAAAAGCGAATGATGCAAAGTCAGAAAATTTTAGGAACCAACTTTAACCTGTTACTTTTGTGTTACAGTGATGCGCGCGCATCTTAAAATTTCACTCTCATAATTTTTTCATAACACGCCTAAAGAAGTATAACTTCAATTATTTGATGAAAATATAAGCAATGAATTAATGTACTATATTATGTTAGTTAAACTTCTTTTTAATAAATCAACATTAGTTAATGAAACTCATCGAATCTCTATGAAAACATTAATTCATTAAAGTAGGTATGTGTTATAGGTAAAGCACTCGGAAATAAGAGTAAACGTAACCGAAATAATTTTAATGAACGCTTTGAAACTAATACAAATTTATAACACAAGCAGACGATTACAAACAAGTCTATATTATAATATATGTTAATCGTTGGGATCCTTTCCATTGAACCTACTTAATCTTCCAAACACATTTATCATATTCATACGATAAAAATACCATTGAGATCAACCGCTTACAAAGAGCTACAAGTTCTTCGTACCTGATACAGAAAGGAAAGTCAATTATATTTAAATATAAATCGGATTTGCTAACGTAAGCCCCTGACAATGGCGTAGGCGCCTTGAAGCACCTTTTAACGATCGCCATCACATTGTCGAGCAGCTTGGTGTCACGCCCGAACGTTTGTCAATGTTACACCCTGTATTCGCACCCCCACATTATGTTCGCATTTGCGGATTATAAAGTCACTTTTGTTGTCGAAATAATTTACTACACCGTATCATAAAACTATTAACTGGTCGTTGGAACTCTATATAAATTTATCGCGTTATTGAAAATAGTCACCAAAATATTGATCGATCTAGATTTAGTAATATGCATATGATATTAGCATATTGATAACTATTGACATGCGGTGCTCTTTCTCGTGTTGCAATCACGTGGGACTGATTTATGATTTGAGTCGTTTGTACTTTGTTAACAGTTATCTACTCGTATGTGTGCTCTACACGAGTGTCAGATTTATTGCAGATTCGATTGAATTGTGTCGGTAGTAATAAATTTTTCACTAATTAGATTTTTTATCTCAAATCTTTAGTTGTCCTATATTATTTTCAAATACTAAAATATATCGAAGTAGTTAAAAACTAAAGTATTTTATCACCTATATACATGTCGAATTGATCGTAGTGTATTTAACAAATTGATCTAACTTACATATTTTAATAACTTTAATGTTTTAAGAAAACATAATTTTGCGTTTTACTTTTTAATTACAACAGTTCTTGTTTGGTAAGAGTATTTAAGTAGCATTTGCTTCTAAATCTAATTTGTTTGAAATGGCTTTATCTCTACTGTACAGTTATCTATAAATATATATAACTTACATTTACGAAGTCGCATGAAGACTACGTATACTTGACCTTCTACGTTGAAGGAAATTAAATCTATACTCACCTGTGATGAAAGAATTTCGTGTTAAGCGTCACCATCGCACGGAGCCACCAAACTGGGTCGTATAAACAAAGTAATATTAATGAAACATATTCCACATAAAGGTGAAGTTTAAAGTAAAATATCACTCAATGATATTCTTACAATCTCTCTGTTACCTACAGAAGTACATGTTTATTGTTCACCCATCCACGTACATTTTACACTTATGCAAAATCTGTAAATTCGATCGCGGTTCATAGGTTTAAACACTGGGCTAATCTTAAGATTACCTGATCATTTCCCGAAAATCAATATTGTCGTTTGTTGCTGAGAAGAAACATGCATTAACACGTCGATTTTTATACATGTAGGCAGCAAAAAGAGCAATCAGTTTCCCTGTCGATAAGTAACCGTTGTCAACCACATTCTTTTGTGACGGAAAAGGAGCATGTTCCTCAGTTTGGTTTCATATGAAAAAATGTTTCTTGAACACTGTGACGAAGGGGTTAAGGCAATATTAAAATAATAAAATAATTATGAAAACAATGCCAACTGGAAACCTCAAAACCGTCTTGTAAATGATACATACATTATAAATTTGATTAGTTTAACCCTTGTTATAAAGGCTTACGGTAGCTTACTCTTTCGGCCGTTGATAGTATGGCGTGTTACGAACACAAACGTCAGGCACCATGTAAAAGGCTCCTCATTAGCATAATTTGCTGTAGAATACAGAACAAACAGCGTTGTAAATGATGCGTTAATAAAATTCGAACGACTGTTATTATGCGACTGTAGCGAGCATCTCTTGCGCGTTACAAAAACTGTCATAAAAACCGTATCAGTTTCAGCTGAGTGAGGGACGCCGGACAATGCAAGCAGCCGGTATGTATTCTGATGAATGGGGCTCTTAAGAAATTTGTTAGGAAGTGTTTGATAGGTGACAAGTAACATTGTTGTGGTAGCAGTTCCAGGCGGGGATTGGGATACATATGCCCCGTGGGCTCCCCGCGGTTTGTGGTTACGAATAGAGCTCACACTTTTATTACTACGAATTTTGGGGTGACGTCGACGAAGCGACGCTAAATGTTAATGTTATACACCATTGTTTGTTATTATTTGATCGACCGGCTGCTGGGGACTGCATTATGCGTGTAAGTCAGAATAGAGTGGAATATTATTGAGTCGAGGGCACTTGGCAGTTATGATAGCTAAACACGCCCGAAAATCATTATAAATCATTTTGGTTGTAGTTCTGTAGAATTTTATTGAGTAATACTAAAATGTAATCTTAGTGATGGCTCTAGTATATATTTATTTAACATATTATATATAAAATAATGTGAGTAATAATATAAATAATATAATAATAATGTAGTATAAAGGAATGAAGAGTTGAATGATGTCGATGGATATGTTTGAAGAATATGATGTAAATACGCTTCGAGGAAAATGGGTATCATAGATATAGCAAGACAATACTTCAAGCTGGCTCACATAGAAGTGCAGGCTCAGTCACATATGGAGTATTGCTCAGGTCGTTAGTCTGGTATCCAAGTGGGAGGCTCCTTTATGATGCCGGCTAGATTATGGGTACCATACGTGCTTTTTCTGCCGTAAAGTGTAAGCATTACTGTACTTAGGTCCGTAGCTTTTGAAATTACTGGGCCGAAGGTGACAATCGCAATTGTAGTGCCGCTAAGAATTAGCACAGCATTGTAATGGGCAAGGCGTCTCATATTATGGAAAAAAAATCAGCTGAAGCTGTGAATCGAAGTTGAAGTGATCGTTAATCGTGGATCCTTGTATGTGTGTAGTATTTATATACATATCTATACTAATACTATAAAGGTGCAGTGTTTGTTTGTTTGTTTGAACGCGCTAATCTCTGGTACTACTGGTCCGATTTGAATGATTCTTTCAGTGTTGGGTAGTCCATTTTTCGAGGAAGGCTATAGGCTATGTTTTTTTTTCAATATTAGGGATCCGTAATAAAATTGCTATTTTGTAACACAATGTGTAAAATCGGAAACCTATTTTTGCGTGCGCTGCAAAAACTATTGACAATAGAACAAAATTATGTACAGGCTATAATATAGGCAATATTTTATTACTTATAAAACTATCGCGTGAATTATACTTTATATGGCAAAACAACGTTTGCCGGGTCAGCTAGTATTAAGATATAGGCGTTACCGAATCTGCTCATAAATGTTTCTCGCAAATTAATAACTGGAAGAAGTGACAAATATGTAACAAAACTGTTACATTTTGTATGTTTTTAATGGGACGCACTTCTTTGTAAGTCAGGCTTTGATGATCTTTTGGTCACATCGATTGAGAGAGCAGAGCTTGCTCTAATGAGGATGGCTTTTAGTTACAGGCGTTACCTTCTGTGCCAATTGGAACGATACTTGATAATATGACATTGTCAATATGCGTATCACTGCGGCTAGGAATAAAATTAATCACATCAATGCCAATGTTCACGACCTATTCTGCATAGTTCTGGCAGGCCGTATCGGTCGTCATGCCAGCATTGCCGTCTATACAAAGAGAAATATTGTAAAAAAGAAGGTTTTTACCGCACAATTTACTTATAATATCTTGCCCCAAACTAGGCGTAGAGTGTACTATGGGTTCAAAACAACGATATATTTAATACAATATACTTACTTAAACACACAGAGATATATTATATATATATATATATAAATATATATATATATATATATAAAGATCCATGACTCGGAAACAAACATTCATATTTTTCATATTCATCATATAAATGTCTGCACCTACCGGGATTCGAAACCTCAGCTCAGTAGGCAGGGTCACTAACCACTGGGCTATTCTCGTCCATTGGTTGTGATTCACTAGACTTAATATTAGTTACTAGAGGCTTATGGTAACTGAAGCGTGATACAAATGGTTTTAGCTGACAACTAGCGTCAGGGTGTCGATTTTGCGTGACGTTAAAATTAACTCTGATATTTTTGAATTTATACTTCTTTAGGTGCGTTATGAAAAAATGATGAAAGTGAAATTTAAAGATGCGTCCGCATCACTGTAACACAAAAGTAACAGGTTGAAGTTGGTGACTTAAAATTTCTGACTTTGACGTCATTCGTAATTATTTTTGGTTACTTCGTCTATTATTAGAGACAGGCAAAGGGTTCAAGCTCATATAGCCGTATTCATTACTTAATAATTAATTGTCAAAGCCATTTTGCAAGATTTTTACAAAATTGTTCTTTCTAAATACGTAGAATAGCACAAGGATTAAATAATTTTAATGATTTTTGCTTCGTTAGGACAAAGAAGTATAACTTCTTTTGAGCATCCGCCTATATAGTATATCTTCAAACATTTATATAAAAAGGATTGTGTGGTTTTATGAAACCACGGTTTTGTTTTTCACATTAGGTACAAAATTAACTATTAATTAAATTAAATATTAATTAACTCAAAATGTTTGTAATAATATTCCATTAAGTGTATCAAAATCGCTTTATCAATCTTAATTTTATACTTGGAAAATTGGAATGATAATGTGAAATAATAAAAACAAACAAAATAGCGTGGAGCACTGACACAAATAAGTAATAGTCTATACACTACACGGTCAGCTGCTGCGGACTATAGGCGTCGCCCGACCGTCACGCGACATGCAACACACAGACGTAAAATTTTAAGACGATGTAATAAAAGTTTCACTTTAAAAGTACTGAATAATAGAAACTTAAGCCTTTTAGATCTAGGGGAAGTTCAAAACCGACCCTGCGCGATTAAATCGATTACGTCAAACTATAGACGCGATTTATTCGTGCATTGAAATTTTATTTGAGTTGCGTTGCAAATATTTAACTAGATTTAGCCTAGCGTTTGATTATCCTGTCTGTAAGCGGGGGCTGTTATATTTATGCAACTTCTCTATTAGATTACGTCTGCTCCCTTCTGAACTGCCCCAGCCTCTCGCCTCCAAGCCGGATGAAGTAACGCTCCGGCGACATGTGGACTATTGTTTAAAATAATTTCTCTCTGTTGTGAACCATTTATTGATGTAATTGCATTTTGAGCTTAAAGCATGTTTGGTCTGTATTTATTCTGTGTACAGTAAAATTTAGAAAACAAACAACACATATCGTAAAATATGTAAATGTCTTGTTTTACTGATTGGCACAAATGTAGCAGTTTATTAAGATAATCTATACATAGAAATAAAATTGGAGTGTCTGTTTGTAATATTAATATAACCATTTTTAGTACACGTATATGAATATATATACGGTACTTACACCAAAATAACATTTTATACAATTTTTGTTTCGGCTACTCTCCGAAACGGCTAGACCGACATTGACGGGACTTCCATTATTTTAGAAAATGTTTATTTTAGAAAATATATTTTATTTTAGAAAAATAAAGTGTTTTGCAATGTCCAAGAAACGGTAAAATAATTTATATGGCATGACAACGTTTGCCGGGTCAGCTAGTATTAATATTAATATTGACACATTCTTACACAAATTATCTTACCCAAAACTAGGCATAGTCTGTACTCTGGGTACAAGACAACGATATATTTAATACAAACATTCATATTTATTATCTACCAGTGGGAGGCTCCTTTGCACAGGACTTTGCCGGCTAGATTATGGGTACCACAACGGCACCCATTTCTGCCGTGAAGCAGTAATGTGTAAGCATTACTGTGTTTCAGTCTGAAGGGCGCCGTAGCTAGTGGTAGTACTAGGCAAATGAGACTTAGCATGTTACTTAACAGAGGGACTATTCTCAAGGTGAGGAGCGCAGTTGTAGTTATTTCATTCAGAATTAATGGGGTTTTTCAAGAATCCTGAGCAGCAATCTTTTATATTGGGCAAGGCGTATCATTTACCAGCAGCTGAACATACTGCTCGTCTTGCCTCTTACTTTCTATAAAAAAATATATAAATTAGTGCACCTACCGGGATTCGAAATCGGGACCTTCTGGAAATCTAAATGGGTTTTTTTTGGACGTAGGTAGTACATTTCATCACAAAATTTTCCCAAAGGAGTACGATATATCATTTTATAAATACAAATGTTATTTACTTTGTTAAAACAAACCTTTTTGTCAAACCTTAACTATTAATCCGATAAGGTAATAAGGTGCATTCAAAGATAAGAGACGAGCCAAACTAAAATATATTAAAATATGGGTCTCCCTACTACGGTCTGCTGTTCAGACCAAATTGCGACACCCAAACTGGGTATCCATAATATACTGTCATGTATAATAATTATAGTATTAACTTCGAATGTTATATTTAAGGACTATTATTATGGAATTGCAATAAATTGAAATTGAAATTGAGAAGAGACGTACAAAATAACGCAGAAAAAGTTGTGAGTAGTTAATAATAAATGTTTTCTGCTAAATTGTTTCAGACGGAGCACCGCACTTGCTGTGCGTGTGGGGAGCCTATAGCAGACCGCTTCTTGTTAGAGGTGGGTGGGGCCGCCTGGCATACCGGCTGCTTGCGATGCTGCGTGTGCGCAGTCCAGCTTGACCGGCATCCATCCTGCTTCCTCCGGGATCGACAAGTTTACTGCAAACAGGACTATGCCAAGTTAGTATCAACTTCACAACAATCTCATTGGCATACTTAAATTTCTAGATACCACATTATTGACGTTTTTACATTTGTGTGGGTGTACTGGTACAGTCAGCATATAAATAAATAAACTAATACTTTTGCATTTTTTTTTTACAATTTTTATAGCTATGTACTTTTTATTGAAGCAGGCGTTACTTTGCGGAAATCCATAACTATCCAAATAATTTGAGTTTTCTTTATTGTTTCACCTCTACATGAGGCATCCTCAGGACGTGTTGACTCGCCAAAATCTGGCACGAAACTGATTTGTCAGCTTAAAGACAAATATTGGCGGAATTAACACTAAAGAAAACTCAAATCATTTGGATAATTTTGGATTTCCGCAAAGTAACGCCTGCTTCAATAAAGCCAAATACTTCATATGGAACTAATAATATTAAACTGACAATTCGCACTCATCCTCATTCTCACTTTCATCCGATTAATTATTTGTATTAATTGTTATTTCATCTTATATTATAACTAAAGTATCATCCGTGCCTTGAATTTTTTAATAACTTTACAATAATAACACTGAAGAATAATATTTTAAGGCATACGAATAAACCACAAATAAAATCAATTCATTCATTTATTAGCTAAAGTCAAATAGTCATATCTCACAACAATTAGAGACGTTTATAAATCTATAACTATTATTTATTTGTGGCATTCGCCATTAAATTCTGATTGTCAATATATTTTCAATTTCAAAATGTAACAAACATCTCTTTCTGACTGTACAAAGAAATTCAAATTTCAAGTTTAGAATTCCTGTAAATATACATATAGGTACTACTACAAATGCAAAAACGTCTCGAAGGTAATTTATCTGTACTTAGAGGAATATGCTTTATATTAGCAGTGTCATACTTAGTGCAGTCTGGTCAATATTAGTGAACAACCTACAATCACGTAGATATATCTATCTACTACTTATTATTTGCTTATATTAAATATTCTTTCCAACGGTTATAATATATCCTCTCACTATGTATTTTATTATTGATAAGTTTTATGTTTGAATAAATATTAAAATTGAAAAAAAAAAAAGTAAAACTTAGTTTCTAAGTATAAATTCGTGATTTATTTAGGGCAATGCGAATGAATGTTATTTAATTAAGTGAGTGTATTATACGGTATTGTGTTCCGTAGTTTACGGTACAGTCATAATATATATAAACTAAACATTGTCCAAGAATACGGCCATCAAACAGTTTGATCCGTTCACATTAATTCCTTTACAAAACTCAGCCTGCGTCCAATTAACCTCACGTATTAGAAATGTTCACAGTCATTTCGATTTCAAGAGTCATCGACAATGCTGTCGAATTTGAAAGATCCGTTTGATTATGAAGTAATGTTCACATTCAGGTTTGGTTTGATTTGGTCGGGTTATGGTTGGTATGCCTAGTATAGGTGCACGCGACCCTTGACCCTATCTGGGTGGTCATGATATTGCATTATTCCTCTGCGGCACTCTTTGTCAATATCATGCTCATTGGCGCAAATCTTTACTCAAGGCAGCGTGCATACCAATATTAAATTATGGTTTTCGTAACATGTCTTGAATCGAAAATATTTCATTTTGTAAATGGCTGATTGGTACTTCATTCTTAGCTCTCGTTTTCATTTAGATCTTTTTGTATTTTTTAAATATTTTTTTCCATTTCTCTTTATCTTTTCTCAAACTTTTCTCTTCTCGAAATTTTGACTTCCGGTGACGTATATTTTACTTAATATTTCAATTGTCCATAGGTTATTGTTTCTATATTGTTTTGCTCTTGACGTCACTTGAGTTTTCCCACTTTTATCTAAATATATAAAAATTTCGTGTCACGTTGTTTGTCCGCGATGAACCCTTAATAAACCAGACTAATTTATCAATAATAATGAAAAACAATATATTACACTAAATCATTATCCTCTTTGGCTTTATAAATATATTTGATCAATTGTAATCCATATTTTACTACGTTGCTACGAAATAACAGGTATGAAATCTCCATAAAATGCCTTTTTATGGGCCCAAAGTTTCCGAGCATTTACCATTGTAATGTATATTTTCATATCATCGGAAAGTAGAGATTTCAAGAAACAGAAAACACGACTATTTGAAAAAGCTGTGATTTTGACGGGTGAATTATCAATCGAAAAGAAGGATTCTTTTTCGATATTTAAGTCAAAATAAGGGGAAAAAATAAAAATTTCAATTCAAATAATTTGCAGTGTGTTTTAATACCGTATTATGTATACGGTGACTTTTCACGAAATTTCGTGGAAAAAAAAGACTATTTTAAGTAAAGAATTTTTCCTACAAATTTTGAGATTATTTGAAAACATTGTGATAACAAAAGTTTGAGATATTTTTATTACCTACAACTTTGCAATTTGACTTTTTTCCATAGAACTTTTTTTTTCGCCGGAAATCGAGATAAACTGTTTTTTACCATTCATAAGTATTTTTTAACATTCATAAATGTCATTTCCGTGACCTACATGAATTAAGTGATTTAGATTTGATTTGATTCAATGATTACTGTACGTGTACTTTGATTTCTAACCAGATTTTAATATTACATGTCGTTGATACCTTGAAAATAAAGGACTTCGTTTAGAGCTGATTTACACCATTTAAGGCTCTGAGCAATGAAATATATTTTCATCAATTCTCTACGGGTCTGCGTGGTTGAATCAGTCCCTTAATCTGCCGTATAAAATATATATGTAATGATTATTATTTTTATATTTAAAATCATTATTAATTCATGATTTTTATTTTGAACATTATTTAACTACAGAACCCCTGACTCTGCTCTATTTGTATCCATTTTATAAATTATAATGGATAATAATAGACTTTGTTCTGAGAAAATTATTTTATAACTTTAATAATGGCGAAAGCCTTGATACTTTTATCCACTTGATATAAAATTTAGGCCTAACATTATCTCCGTCGACGTAGAAAACCTGCCTAACAAAAAATAACGGGTTGCACTCCGGAAGTGCCGGCAGAAGTGAAAACTTGAACATTAACGTTGTGCTTTTTTGAATTTAGAATTGTGAGGGAATAATTTCGCACGAATTGCTTTATTAATCAGTATAAAACTAGCTAGCATTTATGTGGTTAAGTACAGTATTCATTTATTGCGCTATCGTACACAAAAATGACAATATATATTACATTAAAAATTGAACATTTCAGAACTTTTACAATTATTTGACATTAAAAAGTTTATCTCTCAAAAAAATCAAATTTCATCCATAATTTTAACCACTGTCTTACCAATTTTCGATCAGGTCACGTGTCCTGACGCGTGTTTAACATTTTATACACATACCAAGAAAAATGCTTAACGCCGCTAAATAAGTTTTCACTTCAAAAAAACGTCAATTACAAAATATGTTATAATACAATCGACATTATCTCTTCTAGAAATTTAAATTTTTCCGTCCACAAAACTAAAAATTTTATTATTTCACTTTTGTTAAAAAAATGTAACATTAATCAAAACCTAACATTTCTCTAAGCAAATGTAAATACAACCAAGCCAAGTCAGGGAAAAGTACAAAATGATGTAGATTAAGATTTTTGTTTTACGAAAGTCCTAAAGAAAACTCCGCAACAGTATGATTCCGAACAATACGCGTTGGGTTGTTATTCTACTTCCAAAATCTTCCGACAAAACTCATCATACGTCGAAATTTTCTTCTTCTTCAAGTGTCATTTGCTTTGCTTAATTGCCTATTAAATTAATTATTAAATTAACACAAATTATCTTGCCTCAAACTAGAAATAGCCTATACTATGGGTACAATACAACGATTTATTTAATACAATATACGTGCTTAAACATAAATAAATACTTCCATCCATGACTCGGACACAAACATTCATATTCATCATGTAAATTTTTGCACCTACCGGGATTCGTCACTAACTTTCAAAAACTTTACAATAATTTATATTTTCAAAATTAAAATCATAGTTTTATTATCTGTAAGTACCAATGTTACGTGACCTAATACCCCAACCATCATCTTGTGACGTCACTATAGCAGAAACCTAAACAATTTGATTTTAACAACACACCAAAGATACGGACTATGAAAAGTAACTTTTATGTTTAGAAAGATCAATAAGTATTGCACTGCAATTTTTTGACGTTTCATTGTTTATGTTATTAAGACTATGCTATCATTTAAATTTTAAACAATTTTTCATAGCATAACGTGGATTTTTTTTGAGAAAATAAAAATCCCAGTTGGCTATCGAATTTTTACAATCACTTCAGAATATATTAAAAAAATCGAAGACTACCCTATGTGCCAAGTATTAATTATTTCTTATTCAATCACATTGTATGTAATCTTTTCGGCTAACACAAGATTTCAAAATCACATAACATGAATCATGCGGCATTTTGGATACGTTGTAAGTAGGCTTATTTTCGGCTTCATTATCATCTACGGGCAAGTCCGGTATAGTAGCCTCAATAATTATCCCGGCATCTATTTACCGTTTATCCGCGTTGACAATGTTGAATCGGGAACGAACAGCCTTCGGCGCTATATATAAATCTCCAATCGTTGATTGCTTTTCCCTCCTCTCGTTTCGTTTTAATAGGTTCCCATTCACTCGACGGACGACATGATTTAAGTTATTTGTTTTAGTTACACGATTTCAGAGATTCATTGGTGTATTATACAAGTTTGTTTTAAGTGAATAGGGGCGACTGGTAGTGCCTCCGGCGATGATGATCGATGCTGGTAAACAATGGCTACTAATAACACTAACTAAGCCAAACAGATCTTACCTGGGACTGAGCATAATATAGCGATAGCTTAATGAGTTTACTGGACCACATTACTTACATGTTCATCATCATCATCACCCTGAAGACGACTTTGTCCAGCAAAGATTTCCACGACAATCGGCCCTGCGCTGCCCTCATCCAACGAATTCCGGCGATCTTGTCCTGATCGTCGGTCCATCTTGTGGGGGCCTACCAACACTGCGTCATCCGGTACGTGGTCGCCATTCGAGGACTATGTGCCCTGCCCACCGCCACTTCAGTTTAGCAATCATTTCGACTATGTCAGTAACTTTAGTTTTCCTACGGATCTCCTCATTTCTGATTCGATCTCACAGGGAAAGGCTCTCCGAGCATAGCCCTCTCCATTGCCCTCTGAGCGACCATGAGCTTTCTCATAAGGTACTTACACGTAACGAGTCCCTAAATATTTTTCGACCTATTTACACAACACACGCCTTCCCACTGTTTGTTACCTCAATACTCTAACGTTTAAAAGTAAGTGTAAATAATTAAATTGGTTCCAATTGTACTAAAACTGCAGTTCTGATTACGGGTATAGTTACAGATGGAATCAATGGAATTCTTCAGACGCTATACGTAAATATATAGAGATTTTTTTTTCACAAATCGTCGAATTGGTCGAAGCTGATATGTTTGATGATGTGTTCTAGCCTTTATTATTATTATTAGTATTACATATAGCCAGTGATCGTATTTTTATATGCGTTCACTATATACACTAAGGGTTTTAAAAATAATAAGCAAGTTTAGAATTGAAGATTATCTCATGTCCTATTCCAATTCCGGTTCCCGTTTTCGCTCTCGTTCCCAACATATTATATGAATCTTATTTCGAGGAGGATTGCAATGGCTCACTAAACCTACTATCGGTATAGTTATACCTCATTGACGTGAATTTCAATTTTACACAAATCCTACGAGAACAATGGATTTTTCCAGGATAAAATGTAGCCTATGTCCTTTCCCAAGCTCTAGTCTATCGCTGAACCAAATTCCATCAAAATCGGTTCAATAGCTCCGAGTAAAAGCGTTACAAACAAACTTATATTCACATTTATAATGTTAAGTAGGGATTGAGTTAGTGAGAGAAATGTAAATGCGTTATCATTATTGTGGTGCATACTTTTATTATATATACCTACTTGTACTTACAACACGACGCCTTAAAGTCTTAACTTAAAACTGTAGAATAGAATGCTATAAAAATACTGTCTTTTGATATATACGTGTAGATTAATACTTCAAGTACATCATTGTGAGTTTTGAGCGGCGAAAGGTTCAACCTTTTTTATATCTATATTATATTTTATTTTTACTTAAATAATTGTTTTTATGCAGCTTTATTCTAGATTATAGTGGTTTTATTATTAAGTAAGAATCAAAAATTTTGTTACACTTTACAGGAGTTTTATTTTTCTTATTACTTTGCTTACCTACCTTCTTATTGCTAATGTCTGAGTAGACGACACACACAAGAAAGAGTGTTTCAAATAATGTTTATATTCCATATTATACATGAATAAGGAATAAAACTAAACTATTTGACCAAAAAACTGCAATGGTCGTTTTGGTGATTCTCTGGACGAACACATATATCGATTACTGTAAATTTTAAGTCGAACAGTGAATGGAGAGTGGATAGTAAGTGTACTACAGCCACCATTCGCCTATTACCAGTCAATAAAGGTATGAATAACGTTGCATGAATAGATATTTGTGAAGCAATTCAATACAAACTTATCAGATGAATATTGGATCGAATCTGAGATCGTTATCTCTGGTATTGGTATTGTATGATTGCACGGCGGCTTTCATTGTTTTATATTCAGGGTGAATCGATTAAGTTGGGTTTATTTATGCGACTAGAGATTAATTAAACTTGGAGGCGACATGGTACATTTACATAGAACATGTTGCGAGCATTTGTGGAAGCGAACGAGCGGTGTGGGCGAGCCAGTGCGACATCGCGTGATATGCGACTGCAGAGCGTCGACGTCTGTAAGGGACCTTCCACATTATACTACTACGAGTTCGAACGCACGCGCGTTAAATAAAAAATACGGGTTGCACTCCAGGACTGCCGGCAGACACTTGGGGTGAATTTTTTTATTTTAAATTTTAAAACTTGTATTCAAATTCAAATTATATATTGAAATTTATTTAACTATTGTCATTTATTGGTTGAAGTATGATACAAATTGTCTAGTAGACGAGCTAACATCAGGGTGTCGAATTTGCGTAACGGTGTGCGCGCGCATCGTAAAAATTAATCTGATAATTTTTCCCTTACGTGCCAAAAGAAGTATCACATCAAAAAACCTGAGTTGCTATATAAATAAATAAGTACATATATTAATATATTTAATTAAAAAAAAACATCAAGAAAGATTGTATTAACTCTCACAGTTTCCTAGCAAGTATTTAGAAAATCGTTAAGTAATAGAATTCAGTATAAAAAAGCCGTCGGTCTGTGTTTCTAACTTGTATCTTTGAATAAGTCAACTTCCTTCTTAAACAAAAGACAAAAGGTAGTGTTAAATAAACAATAAACGTATGATATATCAAGAAAGCAATTACTCTTGGACCCTCGGGCGAGCTACATTTTACATCGATCCTGACTTGTTGTGGATCCAGTATTTACATTACGCACAGACTTCTTCCATTTTAACAATCCTTGTAAGTGGCTGAATAAGATTCATGATGATTTAACTTATGTACAGGTAAATTACTTTGGAGGCGTTTTTGCGTTTGTAGTATTTAAATATTTTAAAGAATTCTAAACTTAAAATTTGAATTCCCTTGTATAGTCCGAAAAAAGGGGTTCGTTAGATTTTGAAGAAAAAAATATCAATTTATTCAGTACAATTAAAAGTCATGAATGGTCATGAATGCCAAATAAATAACAATTATATTTCTAAATATTGCTAATCAGTGTGAGGTCTGATTATTCGGTTGATTAATAAATTAATGAATTGATTTTATTTCTGGTTTATTCTCATGATTTATCTAATATATAAAATTCTCGTGTCATGGTGTTAAACTTTGAACTCCTCCGAAATGGCTTGACCGATTCTCATGAAATTTTGAGTGCATATTGGGTAGGTCCCCTAAATGTTAAGGGTGGTCCACATGATTTTTTTTTTTACTTTTTTGACATTTTTTTTTAAGTTTGTTTGATTATGAGTCAGCATTAAAAAATACATACAACTTCAAATTTTCACCCATCTACGAGCAACAGTTACTTTTGTATAGCGATTTTAATATCGGCACTAAAAGGTTTGCTGGGTCAGCTAGTAATATATATAATTAGAAATTTCATGGCACAGATAATACTTTAGATATTATAATATCAGAACAAATTACATTTAATACAAATTATTAATCGGATGAAAATAAGAATGAGGATGAGTGTGAAATGTCTGGAGTTGAAGAAATTTAGAATAAAAAATTATTTTTGGCATTGAAATTTACTATTTTAATATCGATTAATATTATTTGTTCCATATAAAGTACCTGGCTATAAAAATTATAAAAAATGTATAAGTATTGATTTATTTATTTATGTGCTGACCGTACACGTACATACACAAATGCAAAAAGTCTCGAGACTTATTTATTTATTTAAGTCTGAAAGCTTGTCCGTTATACTTGTTGAATTTTTGAAAATAAATATAAAGAATTTAATGCTATATCATGCAAGTAAATCAAGTTTCATGGGATTTAATTTTAAGTTATTTTTTTGTATTCAATAAAGAAAGAACCTGCAATTACAGCAGTACAGTTAGCATAAGATGTTTTATGAGCTCTCGTTTAATTTAATACAGTTAATGTCACGTGTGTGAATGGAAAAGTATGAGGGGATAGACTCTTTTGAGCTTATATTTCTTTTGGCGCAGTAGGGAGAATTTATTAAAGTGAATTTTTACTATGCGTATGTTTACACCGTCACGCGAATTCGACACCCTGACGTTAGCTGGTCAACTAGACCATTTGTATCATACTTCAGCTACCGAGCCTCTTGTTACTCATAATATGTCTACTGAACCACAACCAATGGAGTAGAATCTGAACCACAACCAATGAAAATTCGATGAGAATTAATTTCAATATAATACATACAAGTTGTAAAATAAAAAAAGAAAAATTTATCTCTTATGGTATAAAAATAATTTAATGATGTTTAATTACATGTTATTTAACTAAATTATGTGGTATAATAATATTTTCAATGGTTGTATTTAATACCTTCTTTATTACAGTATTGTTCTTTCTACAAACGTAAAATAGCACGAGGAATAATTTTTTTAAGTATTTTTGTTTTGTTACGCCAAAGAAGAACAACTACTTGCGTGCGTACATACTTTATTCTAGATTGATTCGGATTATATCCTTAATAAATTCTAAGAATATAGAAATGATTATTTCAGACAGAGCGCCCAAAATCTTGTTTCGGCCCGACACGACCTGATCGGCGAATGGTGGCGCACGGGATTTATAATGTTTTTAAAATAATTGTGTAAAAAAAACGGGTTTATTAAATTTACTGAAAAAATAACTAACAATACCTGTATTTAATACATAAAAGATATATATTTATGTTCCAATATCGGTTAAAAAATGTTAAAGATGATTTTGTATTTTTTATATATTATAATAAATAATTTTATTACAGAACTTAAGATAATATAAAGTAATTGAAGTTAACACGATACACTTAATCTTAATTGTGAATATTCAAGAACATTGTAGGCTATTTGTTCTATTTTTTTAGTAACTGTGTTTTTTGACTTCTGTGTTACAAGCACCTTGCTTGATGCGGAGCTACCACTTAGTACAAATAGCCTTCAATGTTACTTCTATTTTACTGGCGGAACATACCATGGAGATTGTAGAAAAAGTAAATTAGTAAAAAAATGAAATAAAATAAAAGCTTCCTAAATTTAATAAAACTATTTTACTATAGTAAAATGGTCATATTTTGTTATAGGACTCTGTAGTTTAGTAGAGCACTTTAATGCTTTATTTTTCGTCTTGAAAGATAACTCTCACGGTTGTTTTCGTGAAACGCTACAAAGTAATGGCCTTCTCTATAAAAAACTGTCCGGAACCCCTTGGAATATAAATTATGGTTGGTATTTGATGACATCAGAAACTTCCCGAGCATGTAGTGCGGAAATCCATAGCGTCTTGGCCGGACAGATAAAAGAACCAGGTAATAAATATTTTCGAATAGAATTCCTCAAAGTTCAACAAATAAATACGCGTAAGCTTTATCACAATTAGATTACGTCAAGAGTAAATGCATTTTAATGATGTAATTGAAGTTATGACCAGACTAGACTCAAATAGAGTGACATCATTTATACATATAAACTGGAGTGTCTATTTGTAATATTTAAATATCCATTCTTTTACTACATGTATATTATGAATATACGGTACATACACCAAAACAACATATTTTTGAATTTTTGTCTGTCTGTCTTTGACGGGACCTTTATTGGCAGGTTGCTGATGTAATAAGGAGTAACCTAGGCTAACGTAGCCTAGGTTACTCCTTATTTTAGAAAAAATATTTTATTTCAGAAAAATAGTGTAATTTTGCAATGTCCAAGAAACGATTTAACTCTAAAACTAAATATGTGTTCAAGCTATATATGTGTTATTCCTGGATTTTTACATAAGTTGTTTGCATTTCATACCAAATGTGAAGTTAATAGGTCCCATAGCATTTAATAGTTGTAATGTCTTCGAATGGACGGGATCAACCAAGCGGATACTTGTTGTGAGGATTGCTGATTAAAATAGTCATTTCAGTCATACTTGACTCGTACCTATTGACACTTAATGTCAAGGTTATACTTAAATGAAGCCTCAGCGTATAACCGAATGGGCACTTGTGTTAGTGAACCGATGTCGGCAATTCTTTGTTATCACCTTTTGAACTCTCTCTTTGATTATATACATACATATATGAAAATATTTGAAGAACCGTATTAAAAGATCTATTTTGACAGACGCTAAGTGGTCATAGTAGATCTATTGTCTATATATATGACCCGTATCTATTTATAGAGAGATTCATAGAAGCTTTCTTCCGACTAATATAAGAAGCAAGACAAGTGTAGCTGTGTTGACCACGTGATAAGAAACAGAAGGAATAAATGGTCAGAAAGGGCATGTGATAGGAAATAAAGCAAAGTCAAAGGCAGAAACTCATAGCGTACACTAGATGAAGCATAAATGCTAGAGAGAAGAAACAAAAGGGGTAAACGGTCAGAAAGGACATGTGATAGTAAATTAAGCAAAGTCATAGGCAGAAACTTATAGCGTACAATAGAGGAAGCATAAATGCTAGAGAGAAGAAACAGAAGGAATAAACGGTCAGAAAGGACATAAAGCATAGTCATAGGCAGAAACTCATAGCGTACACTAGATGAAGCATAAATGCTAGAGAGAAGAAACAGAAGGGCTAAGCGGTCAGAAAGGACATATGATAGTAAATAAAGCAAAGTAATAGGCAGAAACTTATAGCGTACACTAGAGGAAGCATATATGCTAGAGATGAGGCTGCTACTCATGTTACCAATGGCGGAGAGTTGAAGAAGAATTAAGAAAATAATGTCTAAATATATAACATTGAAGAAAATAAATTGTTATATTCATTATACGGCCTAAATAAACACTATTTTTGCATTTATAACTACATACTCATCTATTACATACACACACACATATATATCTAAAGAAAATTTTAACTTAAGCTAAAAACTTAAGCTTGAGTTTGGGTTTCTTGGTGGTCTATCAAAAGCTATTCAGGTGTAAAGGTTTTTCATAGAGTTACATTGCATATGAGGTTTGTTCATGAGATCGTTCCAACAATGTCCATTTTGAACAAATTGGTTTGTTTCCATTGTAAGTCAGCATTTTTTCTAAGTTTTAACTACTATTGCATATTACATACATATACCAGGCATGCATAAACGGAGAGAAGACACGTGAGGGTCGCGTGGTCCTCACAAGTATAAGAACAAAATTGTAATCTTGCTGAGTCTGTAAATTAGTAATTAAAAAAAAACATTTGATATATATTTTATTTATTTTATCGAGACCAAAATCATTAGTTTAAAGTTTTTTTGTTTGTCGATCTTAGAAACGGCTGGTTGAATTACTTTCACTTTGGGTACAAGTGACCAGTGGGAGGCTCCTTTGCACAGGATGCCGGCTAGATTATGGGTACCACAACGGCGCCTATTTCTGCCGTGAAGCAGTAATGTGTAAGCATTACTGTGTTTCGGTCTGAAGGGCGCCGTAGCTAGTGAAATTACTGGGCAAATGAGACTTAACATCTTATGTCTCAAGGTGACGAGCGCAGTTGTAGTGCCGCTCAGAAGTTTTGGGGTTTTTCAAGACTCCTGAGCAGCACTGCATTGTAATGTAATGGGCAGGGCGTATCAATTACCATCAGTTGAACGTCCTGCTCGTCTCGTCCCTTATTTTCATAAAAAAAAAAAAAACAAAAAGTAAAATGTTTGGGTATCGAGTGTTCCTAGAAGAGTGATTTTCATTTTGGTGAAATATTCCGGTTGTTTATGTATTCGGGATCTTCAGGTTCTGCGAACTTAAAAGGGAAGTCCTACAAATACCACTACTAAAATGCTAAATAAATAAATTTTTGATTTTGATTTTGATTTTTGATGTATTCGGGATATGTGTGTCAAATGCAAAGAGGGTAGTGTTAATATTTTCTTTTTGATAAAAAATGAATTGCAGCTCTCCATCC
This sequence comes from Leptidea sinapis, assembly GCF_905404315.1. Taxonomy (NCBI): domain Eukaryota; kingdom Metazoa; phylum Arthropoda; class Insecta; order Lepidoptera; family Pieridae; genus Leptidea; species Leptidea sinapis. Next base: position 7,314,484 of record NC_066312.1, on the reverse strand, counting down.
AGTGTGCCTTGCATCTTGCACGGATAATTTTTTTTGAACTCTGAAAGCGCGAATTGCGACCGAAGAATTTCCCCAAATGATGGGTCCATAGTACGGGTGACACATACCCGTGGTATGCACACCACACGGCTTGTTCTGATACTGTCTATCTTATTCTCTTAATAGCAAAAATAAACCTATCCAATTTATTACAATTGTCTTCAATATGTCCTTAACCGCCTCATCTATAACTTGCCTGGGTAATGTAAATAAATATGAATTTTCTTGTTTCAAATAACTGACGTATGTTAATTCCAGTAAACCAATCACGGTGGCCAGGTGCCAGGTGGCTAGGCCATTCCTCACATATCAGACCCCGTTCCGACTCAAATATATCATTCCACGTCGCATCGACTTATCACAATCAAAATAAATGACATATGAAAACGATAGAGTTGCAAGTCACGACCGCTCTGGGTATTTTTTACCAACAGAATACCCGTCATCGCTTTGTTGGGCCACACTCGAATCGAGATTTTTCAATAACCTATACCGGGACATTGGTAAAGTTTTTTTTTATCATGATAGTGATTCTCACGCACCTGTTGCATTGCTTTACTCACGTACTTTACGTACGTTTTACCAGTGGGAGGCTCCTTTGAGGCGTCTCCTTGAGGAGGCGGCGCAGGATGCCGGCTAGAATATGGGTACTACAACGACGCCAATTTCTGCCATGAAGCAGTTATGTGTAAGCATTACTGTGTTTCCGTCTGAAGGGCGCCGTAGCTAGAGAAATTACTGGGCAAATGAGACTTAACATCTTATGTTTCAAGGAGACGAGTGCAAGAGTACCGCCGCTCCGAATTTTTGGGAATTTCAAGAATCCTATGCGGCACTGCATTGTAATGGGCAGGGCGTATCAATTACCATCAGCTGAACTTCTTGCTCGTTTCGTCCCTTTTTTTCATAAAAAAAAGTTAATGTGGGTAACTTTGCTGGGTTGACCTTATTGGTGGAGTCTAACTAGCTCGAATTATTGTTCATGTTATTTTATGCGATTTTAATGCTTAAAACAATTTAATAATAAAATCATTTTTTTAATCCTTTATCTTTTTCTTTCAATAGAACAGTGATTCAAATTCAAATCTAACTAAATCTATCTAATCTAATCAAACTGCGGGTAAATTTGAAATTAATGACAACGTCTAGCCGACCCGACTAGACGTTGTTTTGTTCAAAATAAAAAAAATCTTACGGGTTTAATTTCATAAAAATCTTAGGTGACCTCTACTCGGCGAAAAGCCTATTCGTTCGAAATTAAAAACTAAAAAAAACATTGTTCATTTATTAATAACTAGCTGACCCGACAGACGTTGTTCTGTTCATAATAAAAAAAAACTCTTGTGGATGGAATTTTGGAAAATCCGTTCTTAGCTGACCTCTACTCGGTGAAAAAAATATTCCTACCAAATTTCAAGTCTTTAGCTCTAATGGTTCCAGAGATATCGTGATGAGTGACTATATATGTGGAAATTTCTTATATATATATATATATAAGAAATTAAAGATAATATCCTAGTGATGTCTGTTTTGCACACCGTAACAAACCGCCGATGTGACGTCATCGACGTCAAATCCAGAGATAATGTAACCGGGTGGTATTTTTTAAATAAGCACAGACAACCATAAGTTAAAACCTTTTGAATTTGTGGCAGTCAGTATATATAGTAACTTATCTGTGAAGTCGCCATGTTGAAATTTCATTCGACTGTCAGTGTCTACTTACGTCAGTAATTATTATGGTGATAGAACAATTAAAAAACGTCATCCCTATTTACTTAACTGCTTGCCCGAGGATATTAGAAACGAGCCTAACAACATTAAATTTAAAAATATGTTAAGAAAATATCTATTGGAAAGTATTTGTTGCTAAAATGTTTATTTCTTGTTACATAATAACCTATAGCTATTAAATAATATAGCGAGATTGTACGATCCCCCATCAAAGCATCTAGACGGCTTTGGAGGACAATATATATTTATCAAAATGTATATTATATTCTTAGAAAATAAATAAATAATACTACTTTCGAGTGTTCCGTGTGTTTTATTGCGATACTTCTGAATTTTAAGCGTTAAATATGCCCCGATTTTTGTGCACATTGGAATTTATTACCAACACTGAAACGACGATGGCGACACCCATCAGTTCACAGATAAGTTGGTGACACTGTAATAGATTTATTACAAACTTTGACACAAAAATTCAAATGACAGACGAAGCAAAATAATATAAAGTAAGATTGCATTTGTATCGCGAGATACGAACGCAATCGTAAGAAACACTTCGGTTAAAACCGCTATTTTACTTATTAACATTTTGTCGCCGCCTGCGCCACTATCAATTAAACGCGGACCTCGCATAGTAATTAACCGATGACAGATTTACAAGTTTTAACACTCGGCTATAATGAAGATGTCTTGTGAGTCTCGATAAGTGGCTCGTTCGACGGATACTGGTGTGGTAATGGTGGTCCCTTATTCCGATGGAAATTTAAAAAACAACTCCTTTTTTATGGAAGAGGAGGGCAAAAATGCGTACGGGCCACCTGATGTTAAGTGATCGCCGCCGCCCACAATCTCTTGCAATACTAGAATCACAGGAGAGATGCGGTCTTTGAGGCAGGTTTACTCATTTTTGTCCAAGGTACATTTCGTATCATCCCGGAAACACCGCACAAGGAAGCTCATTCTACAGCATTGTTGTACTACTACTACCTCAAACTACACCATTAAACTCGCTTCTTTAAGATAAAATAAATTTTTTTCTTACTTAATCACAATATTCGTAGTTAAAGCTTATTAAAAATTATTTTCTACTTTTAAGTTTGATTTTCTTCAAAATCATGTTTGTTAGTTCCTTTCTCAATATTATTTATTTCTGCTTTGTTTCGTTTTATTGCACGCGCCATAGCTTTTGACATAAAGCCACTTCTGAGTATCGATCATAAAAAAATCGCTTAACCTGAAGATACTGATAAGAAAAATGGGACAGAATATGTACATTATTAAATTGATACCAATCCTTGAGCAGTGTGCAATATTTCAAGTTAATCTGAGGTTTTGAAGGAACTAAAATCACCTTCAAAGATTCCAATACATACGAACAGACATACATGCCAAGCTAGTTTGTTTAATTTATTTATTGGTTTCCAAACAACATACACGATTGTATTAATCTTCACAAAATAACGCTACTTTAAGTAAATCATGATTAACATATACATGATTTAAATTGAAACACTTATTATGGCGTGATATTTAACTAAAATAAATGTAGAAATATATAATACAATTGTTATTTTATGTTACTATCACGGCCTAGACAAATACATGTAAACGTGTTAACTAATAAAATAAAATAAAAAATTTAGAACATACATAAGAAGTAAAATTATATCCTAAATACGAGTATTTTAGCCAAAACTGATACACATTTCAAAATATATAATTAATTTGAAGCACGTGAAGATAAGTTAAATCTCTAATGTGATGAATATGATGATTTACTCCTTTATACATGTTTATGTGTCCAGGTTAAAATATTTTAGGCTCCATAGCTATACAGTGAATTTTCTAAGCTTTGAATGGATACACAACATTCTCAAAAAACGTTTCTGATCATTTCCAATGTAGGTTTGATAAATGGTGACCATGCCACTGAACAATATTCTAAGATACTACTAACCGGAGATTTAAATAAGATTACAACACTATGTTGGCATTTGAAATGTTTTGAAACACGCAAGACAAAACCTAACAGTCGATTTGTTCTTTCAGCAGTTGTATCAATGAATGATAGTTTTTTGTCAACAATGACACCTAAATCTCTAGTAAATTATTTAAGTCTTAAAACTGAATTCGAAATGTCATAGGAAAAAACTATTTATTTTTTAGTGAATATGACATTTGTCAACATCAAATTTCATTAAATTATTATGACACCAAGAACTGGGAGCAGAAAGGTCACAATGTAGATTGAAACAGCCCTCAATGTCATCAATTTTTACAACTACTGTTGCAGGTAAAATTAGATGAGACATCATTAATGAACAAAACAAATGATAAAGGACAGAGATGAGTCCCTTGAGGTACTCCAGATTGAACCAAAATGGCGTCAGAAAGAAAGCCGTTGAAAGCTATTATTTGTGTACGATTTTTAATATATGACGTTATCGAAAGCAATAAAGTATCATGTGTACCACATTCCATTAGCTTTTTAAGTAAGAGCTCGTGGTTGACCTTATCAAATGCTATTTGAAAGTCTGTATAAATAATATCTACTTATTCCTTATGAACGATGATCTCCATATATTCTGTTGTTAGATGTTGATTTACGTGATATAAATCAGTGTTGTTCAGGCTTCAGTATAGTTTTCATAAAGTTACAAATATGCCTATATATAACGCGTTCAAATATCGTCGCACAGCAAGTAATGGGTCTGAAGTAACGACTTGTGTACAGGAATCACATGAGCAATTTTCCATTTTTTAAGAAAAGCTCCAGATTATAGGGATTTAATAAAAATAATAGATAGGGGTGCGGAATGTTCAACGTAACATAATTAAACAAAATGTGAGGGATTTCCATCTGGGCCCATTATTCGGATTAAGGTTTTTCAATATACTATTTAAAGCCCAAATTATTATTGTAAACCGCAAAAATTTGACAAATCTGGTTACCATCTGTATCAACTATGCTGTCTAATTCAACATTAGGTGGAATAAGTGAGCATTTATTTTATACATAATTCAAGAATAACTTACTCCGATAAATTATGTTCTTACTGATCTCGATCCCTTACTCTACTCGAACTGCCGACAGAATTTTTTCAATTCAATAATCAAATAAGATTTATCGTGAATTAGGATATTTTATCTAATGCTTACTCTTACTGTTATTTATTATTAATGGGAATGTGAGCTTATTTATCACACCGATCTGCATGAAAAATACATTATCAGGGGTAGAGAAATGGGCAAATGGTATTTTTAACCCGTAATTCTAGAGTTTATATATTTTATATATATAGGTTTTGATTTATAGGACAATATTGTAATTAGTTTTTATATCTTAGTTACTTCTTGGTACATGAACCAACGACTCTTGTATATTTTTGTGTATTTGTGCAAATAACATTATAATTCAGCTCTGCAGAGAGAGGTTTTCTTATAATAATATTCACTAAATGTTGATCGGAATTACTTAAACTTAAAAAAAACACTAAATTTAATATTATTTTTATGAAAATATTTCATACCGAGATTTACATTAGGTGGTTGATGAATGACAAGAAAAATAAAACCTACAATCGATTGTCAGTGATAGAATCGTTGAATCCAAACATCTGTGAAGGACAGATTGATTCATTATGTATTGAAAGTACAAAGTTATCCGGTTTTCATTAAGAGATAACTGTGAGTTGTTAATCTAAAAGCAAGACAACAAAGTGGCTTCTGAGAACAAATGTATCAAAACAAAAAGTGTTATGTCGGACCGCTGATATGATAACAAGTTAATGTACACACTGCACGCGTTTGCTTAATTAATTAAATATTAAAACGCCGCAAAATGGTAATGAGCTGTGATAAGCGACACAGAATGCATACGTTTTAACGGACCTTAAGGTAAAATGACGGGACAATATACGTACTCCTTGACTCGTAGGATAACCAAATTACACAGACCTTGCTGTCCTTCCGTCAGTCTGTCTGTCAGCGGGTTGTATCTCATAAGCCGCAATAGCTAAACAGCTGTTAGATGAGTATTAACTAATTGCGTATAGGTACTGCAACTACTATTTCATCGAAGATAGGAAATTCCAAAATCGCAGCCACGCATTTCAAAACATACGAGCTTTAAGGCTAAGTACATATTTGGAGCGTTCACATGACTGCATAATGTACGTGCGACAGTCTAGCCTCGTATATACAAAGGTGCTCTGTGAGTCTGGCATCTACATTGCTTAAAAATACACGTGGAGGAGGCAATATATACAGATGTCACAGAAGAAGGCAAAGATAATACTTATTGAATATTATATTTTTGGAATCGGTTCGCCTGTTTATTAAAAGAAAAATAATAATTGTTTTTAACAAAAACAACCGAATTTTAGACAAGAATCGGTGTCCACCCGCTACGGCCCTACCCTCGCTCTCACTTTGTCACGTTGCGCGTGCGACACAAGCACATCTCACCTATAACTATGTAAAAAGTTAAAAACCTACCTGGGCTGACTCCAAAAATGACAATAATTGTAGGTAACTAGAATTAGATTTATTAATTATATTGTATAAGGCTTTTTAGTGCATATTATATCTATTGTTTTGGATTCGATTTTTGTAGTCGGTTGTTTTTTTGTTAAATTTCTTTTTTGTTTGTCTATTTTTAGTGAATCTGACATAACTAACAAATTTGTCTGAATATGTATAAACTTACTAAATTAGCAATGCAGCAATGAACATAAGCACAATGCAATTTGATAGCAGACAGTTTGAAATTATGCTACAGATCGCACCCTTACTGAAATACGTTATGGAGTTCCACTGATCATCATATTCGACAACTTCAAAAACTGAAAAGCATAAAATAATCGTTTGATATGATTTGATAAACATGTAAAAATATTCAGATTTTTCTGTTCAACTTCGAATTGTTGGTAAGTTTACGCATATAGTTTTTTGTATTTAGGTAGAGTTGATTATTTACGTGTTTGTCGGTTAATATTCTTAGCCCACTTAGCATCACACTTCTTAGGTAGGATTAACACTATGCATACTATTGTAACATGATATGAAATAAGTTAATTTCTTAAATTTATTCAATCAATCAATTTGAATCCAAACAATTGTTTTTAAGAATATAGTATTGAATAAATTTAGATAATTTTTATGATTGCACTGCGAATGTAATTTTTCCTTTATCTTTAGATCTTATGTACACAGTTTGGATATGAATACTGTTGAATTAAAAAAAATAACAAAATTCTTTTTTAATTAAAAATACATCATTGTTTAATGTATTTTCTTTGTAATTTTAAGTTTCGCGGCAGTCTGTGTTAATTGTCGTGTTAAATTCTTTTCAATTTTATTATATATATATATATAAAAACTCCATGCTATTTAACTTTTTAAATTGACTGAACTGGGAAGTAATGACACGTAATGATCAAGTCACTAACGCGTAAAATAATGAGTCGTTTGCGAAACATTTAATTATCGAAGGAAGTTGAAGTGTATGATCATTCAGAAATACGTTTTTGTTTCATTTTCAAACTAATTAAATAAGATTACACTTACGCTTGAGACTACATTATTCCCGAATACTTACATCATATTTTTTATTGACATAACAGCGTCTGTCGGATTAGCTAGTAAAAATATAAAAATATAGCTAGTTAGAAGAAAAAATAACTTGTGTTTGTCACTGTAAAACTTTTTTCAAAGAAAACGTTACCGATAAAAGACATTGTAACGACCATTTCGAGTCACGCGATGCACTTTTTTTTAACTTAATGCATTTTAATTTGATACCAATGACGCTTTTATTGCATAGAACGTCATTACTTGGCACACATAACAATTTTTTTAAAGAAAATGTAACTGATCGAGCAGGACATTCACCTGGTGGTGAGTGATAGGCCCTGCTAATAACAAAGCAATGCCTAAAAAATCCTAAATATGGGAGTTTTCTTTATGTCATTCCAATTGCGCTCGTCACCTTGATACATAAGATGTTAAGTCTCGTAGCCCGGTAATTCCTCTAGCTAAGGTGCCCTTTCAATTAATTAATTTAAACAAAATATTGTTCATTAATTTAAGTTCTAGCTGGGTCAGAGCGATTACACAAAGCATGACCTCAGGACCGATCGCGATGATCGGTCTCTTGATTTCAGTCCAGGTCTTTCTGATATCTTTTGCTTCGTCAATGAAAGTCCGCCGCCAGGTTTGCTTTGGACGGCCGCGTTTGGGTTTTCCTCGAGGGTTCCAGTCTAGGGCTTGCCTCTGTATATGGTTGAGGTCCCTCCAGAGTGTGTGGCCTATCCTATACCTATAGAGTCTATAGCTCCGTTTCCGGCGTTAAATCTGTTTGCCGATAGTGACATGACAACGTTGCCAAAGATAATCGTTTGAAATTTTGTCGGGCCAGTGAATACCGAGTATATTGCAAAAGCTTCGGTTAACGTAATCATGAAGTTGACGGGAGATTTACTCGGTGATCTTCCGCGTCTCACATACAGAATTTATTTCTTGAATTTAAAATAAACTTATGATTACAAAAATATTAGCGAAAGAAAAGTTTTTATTTATCAGTGTGCAGACTAATGCATCCATTGTAGGTTTTTTTATGAAGTCACTCGTATAAGGTTTAGCTCGTATACTGTTTTACATTGCTGCTTATTGATCAAGAATATTTTTAACAACTGGAGTAAATGCAGCAATGTATAGATATAGCAGTCGAAGTTTATTATGTTGTAATTTGTGGCATATTCCTTGATTAAGCTTTGTTTTATACAACGAAGAACATTATTGTCAATAAATACGTACTTGCTTATCTATTACAACAGACACTATAACTTTCATATTATATATATTATTTCTTTTGTGAACAATGATGGTCAACTTTATCCGCCCCAAAAGTATTTTTTTGCCAACTCTGCTTTGCATATCTTATTTATGTGTTGATGTGAAATGGCATCAAGAAATATTTATTTGCAGGAGTTTCGGTGCGAAGTGCTCGAAGTGCTGTAGGGGTATATCGTCATCAGACTGGGTGAGGAAGGCCAGAGAGCAGGTGTACCACCTAGCTTGCTTCGCATGCGACGCCTGCGGCCGACAACTATCGACGGGTGAACAATTCGCGTTACATGAAGATAGAGTGCTCTGCAAACCACATTACTTAGAGACGCTTGATGGCGGATCAATTTCCTCAGACGGTATATATACTTATTATGTACTTATGCATGTTATAAGAAAATACCCACATTCCCGTAAAATGATATTACATTGCTAAACAAGACGAAATTGAATAAGCTGGTAACCGCTCTTTTATATCCTCGTCCCATAATTAGGCGTGCTGTGATTGGTCGGCTGTTGTGACGTATTACCGGAATTGCCGGATGAAATATGTAACAATGGTGAAGAGACCAAATTTGTTTGTTCATTCAACAATGTAATTCAACATGTCTCGTGCCAGAATTTCGCGAGCCAACATCTCCTGAGGATGGCTCGTGTTGAGGCGAAACCCGTGTTGAATTGGTTGAAGACGAATGTTAGCGGAATTTACACTCAAGAAGGCTCTCAGCCTTTGAATAAACAAGACGAATGCTGGGTGTAAGTCGTTTATCTTACAGCCCCGCGCCATTGAGAACATATTTTTGATTTCTTCCTTTAGATTGACACAACTCAAGGCCGCAGCCTATATTTATATTGTGATGTTAAAATATACAACCTGGAGCTAGAGCAAGTTATGATTTATACAAATTGGCTCTTAAAATATTAGGTAATTTTACTCAAGTTAATATAGATCAATTTCCAATATAATCATTATTAAAAAATTATACTTAGATTTTGTGTTTGCCAAAAATATTTTTTTTAAATTCAATCTGTGTGTATGAAAATGCCAGCAATAAATAATTGATTTTAAGAATATTTTGTAGTAAAGTTAGACTTACGAAATTATCAGGCTCTATCCCTGATAAGTTGTTGAAATCATTCAAACTAATCAATTCAAAATCATACAAAATAATTTGTACCGAATTGTCTTGAACGCAAATTTGTTGTTGTTGGCGGACTTTAGTAATTTAAAAACGCTTTAAATGATCGTAAAGACCTAGAAACTATTATATAAGTTCATGGCACTGGAAATGTTCCTGGGTGACAAAACTATGGATGGAACAGACGCTATTAACGTTTTAAGCAAAGCTTTAATTCACTTTTTACTCTATCTTGTATGCAGATGGCTGTGACTCCGAGGGCTACCACAAGAGTAAGGCGAAGAGGGTACGCACAACATTCACCGAAGAACAGCTGCAGGTCTTGCAGGCCAACTTCCAGCTCGACTCAAATCCAGATGGTCAAGATCTGGAGAGGATTGCACAAGTAACAGGACTTAGCAAGAGAGTGACACAAGTATGGTTTCAAAACAGCAGAGCTCGGCAAAAGAAACACCAGCACACAGGGAAGGGGAAACAAAGCCAAGGTAAGAAAGACATGAATCTTACAACTTGAATTCATTGCGACATATTTCTGATAAGTCTAAGCCACTTGCACAGCGTTTGTTTTAAATCTGCCCCTGCGAATATGTTTAAGTTCTGTATGAAAGAGTAATATATTTTGAAAGTTCGTATGATTTTATATGTCTGTCTGTATTGTTCACAGTGATGAGGGATCCTGATGTGGGGTTTGGCAGACCCATCAACCTTCACCTTACATATTCTTTCCAGAACAAGCCACCTTTTGTTCCAATAGGTATGGATTTATTGCAACACTACCTTATATATATTATTACAAAAATAAGCCTATCTGACAATTTAATTGTGTTCTTTCTTCCCCTTGGTCTTCGTAACTGCTCGTAATTATTTTTTTGACTTCCGTTTCCCTAAGTAAGAAAGAAATTTTCAAGCCACGATTTTTTATAAAGAGCATGCGGGAATATTAAGCTGAAACGTTTACGACAAAAGATAAACTTATGAAAGAATCAGCCATAAAGCCTACTATTTAAACACAGCCTAAATACTCTAATAATAATATTAAATTATTAAAACTTTCATGAGACATTATTAATTACTGTGTTTATTTAAATCGGCTTTATTCAGTCACGAAACATCGGGTTAACTAAAATAATAATAAAAATGTAACTTTTACGAAAATACTAACGTAAAAACACGGTTACAATTACACGCGTTTAAATCCTTTAAACTGTGTTTTATTTAAATGTGTAACACTCGCGCCAATCAAAGCAAATACTAAAGTTATACTCATTACGTGCTATTAATTTACAATTCTTCGAGTATGAAAGCTTGCTCCTGTAGCGCCTAAAATAATATTGATGGCAAAGTTTCGGGCTGCAGATTTCAGGCTCTCTTTCTACGACATATCGTCCTGTGTCACATATCGGTAATGTTTGTTTTCCACCAAAACGAATTGAATTGAATGTCAAACTCGCACTTATCTTGTATTTAAAAAAACTCATTTTATGCAAAAATTTTGGTATAGACCGTGCAGCTTGGATATTATATTTTATATATTCATCTAAATTGTACTTAGGGTCATTTTACATATACATAATTTTTTTTTATTTGTCGGTATACGAATAGCAGCAATTGTTATACATACTCAAAATTTCAGCTAAATTGCGGTCATTATTGCCTGCTGGCAAAGAGTTGCCGTGGGCTGTCGTTCGGGTACGGAAGCCCAAAAAGTAATTCAGAGAGATATGGAATCATTGTTGATGTAATCCATAATAGTTGTTCTACATTAAATATATTTATAAACCGAAGATTTGAAGCAATTACGGTCTATACACATATAAGGTCATATCATTTAGAGTATGATAGCATATTTTAAGCAACTGGAGAAAACAACAACGGTAATCTGGTGTAATTTGTGCCATGTTCTATATTTCGGCTTTGTTTTTATATGGCGTGGTTTTTATATATGTATAGAACGTCATTGATTTCAAGTGACAAACTTATGTAATAGTTTAACTGTCTCTTATTGTGGCTAGTACGGCTAGTAATGAATAGCACCGATTACAAAACTATTGTTTTACTTTCAGATGGAACTTCGTTCACGGATTCTTCAATGGATGAGTTGTCAGAAGACTCCTCGATACACTGCATGCAGAGTGAAGTGTAAACTAGTTTTTGTGTAGTAAAACCTTTAAATGGGTATTTTAAAATGGATTACTATCAACTATTTTGATCAATGATCAATTATTCTAACAGACTGAGTAATATATCAACACCCTAGCCGTTGAGGCCTACCATCCCCTTAAGTGATAAAATAAAGAACTACTAGGAACAACAGACTAGAAATTGAGCTTGTACGATCCAACTCTAAAGACCCTCTGTTGATAAATTGCCATAACTCACCCTATGTATGCTTTTCATTACATAAACGTGTGAAAAAGTACTAAAAATATAACGCGATAAACTAACTCAAGAAACGTACCTATCCCTTATGTTTTTGAGTTAAGACTTTAGTAATGTAATAGTTCAATATTGTTTTATTATTTCTTTTAGTAATAGCCGCAAGGAGCCGTAATGTACATAAAATGTAAAAGTGTATATTTATATTCGCTTATTCGAAATATTTTTTTGCTGAATGTAGCTTAAATTTTTGCCCATAAATAAAGCTAAGAATATGACCATGTAAACGTGGGAAATTTTCGGGACAAGTCTTTCAATTTTCAATTGCGCTGGTCAATTTGACACATAAGATATTGAGTCTCATTAGCCAGTAATTTCATTAGCAACGGCCATTGATATATATATATATATATATATATACTATAAATATCAATATATATATATATATATATATATATATATATATATATTGATATTTATAGTACGCTATAAGTAACTAGAAAAATATCAATTAAGTTATATAGATAACATTAAAACATTCATTCAAATTTACAACTAATTTCGTAGCAGTTATGTTCAAAGTCTATTGTAAACACTCATAAGAAGTTCATTGGTTATTTTGCGAAATGTACGAAAGAGATGGACGCTAAGACGAGACAAGAACATTTTGTCTTAGCAATTGAAATGTAGTTATTTAGCAAAATGATTAAAAACGTCAATTATGTTAATTTAAAGGGACACTTGCCTGAAATAGGACACTGCATACTTATTAAGTTTGGATATGCTGTTATTTGAACAGATTTTCACTCAATATTTTTTCATTGCGTGGCGTTATATTCAAAGCGCGGTCGGAACACAAGTGAACAAAAGCTTTGCCAAATAGACGCGTAGGAAGGTTTGCTTTAGACAACTTTAAGACCGTGATTATGAGTATACTTGTTTATTGTACATGAGTGATCACAAATATTATGAAATCTTTATAAAATTAGCTTAGATAATTTATACGTCTATACTAGATCTAATATATAGGTACGTAATATAGATAGACAGTGACACATTAGGACACGTTGAAATAAAATGCCGGGAATTGTTAACAAAGTTAAACAAGGAACATATATTTCTCGTGTGTGAGGCATAGCTTGTCATGCACACTAGGGTAATAAACCTGGCCTGTTGCATACGCCTGACAGCAAGGGGCTCCATCTAGACGTATAAATTATCTAAGTAAATAAGCTTCAAATGACGTGGCAAGTAAAATAACATAAACCCATATATATGACTATACCACGGATCAACGAATGATGTAATTCGAAATAGGCTTTCAAATAAAAGCCAAGCAATGTCTACATTTTGGTAATTGATATTTGTTTGAATATAATATATAATCTGTGTTACTTATAAACGTGCAGTAAAGTTATTCCAAGATTAAAACTTTTTGTTCTTATCTTATATTTGTCACTACAGAATTATATTACAGGGCGAAGTAATCAAACTTGAAGAAACTTTACAATGCCTTTATTATTAGTAATGTCTTACGACCGTTCCCAATATACTGTCTACAGATAGAAATAAATTACTACCTTCTAATGTCAGTAATTAGCTGTCAATAATCTGAAGCTGTCCCAATATACCCGATAAGTCATTCTTATCGCCTAATATTGGGACGCGTGAATTGCAATTTCCACACAAAATTCTATCGCTGGTAAGCTATACGTCGTCCCATTGACAGACGGCGTGTACGGATAAGGTGAGTTACCGTCGATAAGTTTATTGAGACAGAAAAGTTAACGATAGTTGCGATTTTTTATCTCAAGTAAGAAATAGACGGAATATTGGGTACGGCCGTTATAAATATGTTTAAATATTGACAGTTCGAAGTTTTACTACACTATCAAAGGGTAGAATGAGATATGCTAATTTAAATGCAAGATATATCTAGGTTCCTTCTTTCATTCATAATAAATTTAATGAATTAATTAAACATTTCAACGGCCAAATGTTATAAATCATTCAAAATACGTTAGTGTGTATAAAGTAACGTATTTAACTTTAGTGTAGTTTGCGTATGTTTAATAGATATATATATTATATTAATATTCTAATGTGTATATAGTTGTACTTATTTATTTATTTATTTTTAGTGACTGTGATAAGTTTTTATGACACGATCATAATTTTAACAAAATATGTCAATAAAAGCAATTGTAATTAAAAAAAAACTATAATCATGAATTATGTAATTATAACTATCATCATCAGCTCCACCTGGACTTTTGAGGTTTCCTCAGACTTCTACCTTACTTTACCCGGTCTTTGGTTGTGATTCCAGTCCATTCCTGGATATTACACAGCACTTCTTTGTACGCCCAATATCTTTTGTTGCGCCCACTTATCATCTGAAGAAACTCACGCCTAAGTCCGTGACCTAGATAGGCAACCATTCTACAGGCTGCGAGTGTAGTTTTCATGTAATTAGAGTCACTAAGAGCGATTTCAATGCGGGTTTTTATTTCAGAATCACTGTATCAGTTTTCCTTCACCTATGTACCCAGATACTTATATTTATGCATCCGTTCTAGCACCTTACCTTCTGCAGAAATCACTGGATTTACAGCCTCTTTCTTTGTAACCACCATGATTTTTGTTTTGGAGACTTTCATACCAAGACCCGCGATCAGCATACTGCAAACTGCAATATTTCTTTGCCTTTACTTAAATGTATGGCTGTTGCTTGAAATTCAATAAAGTTATATTATTTAAATAGTCTACTTAAATAGAGTAAGATGTTATAACTATTTCTATATTACTCATCCAATAGTGTATATACTGGCCCATTAAACAAGTTTTGCAAATACAACTTATATGACTCACATTTGAAAATTAACAACCAGACTACTAAGGTTGGGTTGTACCTACTAACTTTAGCAATAACAAACATGTTAAAGTACCGGTTAAGCAAGAATGAGCTGCACCATTTGACAATTTTTAGATGACTTCATAACTTTTAACTATGAACCGTAACCGTCCAATCTTAACCGGTTAAAGCTATTGTTAATGTTAAATAGCTTATTAACGACCTGTCAAAAGTTTCACTTTTCACAAATTTCGACTTTGTATTTATAGTAATAGATTTACTTCTTACCTATGTATGTATAGACTTAATTTATAAAGTGCTTCGAAAATTTTTCAAATAATTGGCGTGTCGTAATTAATTTAATAATAATCAGGATTGTATATAAATAAGTTAAACTAATTTATAATAATTATCGTTTATTGTAAATTCGATATTACGATACTATAATATATCTACTTCAATTAAAACGATAATATTAGTCGCTAAAAAGTACTAGGTACTTAGTTTTATGTACAAATCTATCTATTATATTATGTTGGTTATTAAATGGTTTTATTTTTATTTCCTGTTACATACTGCATCCTTAACTATATAATAGTATTAATGTATCCAAGCCTACTCTGTGATATTATACACAACATGTTTTGTGCTAAGCGCCATCCTGTGTCAATAATATGACACAACTACAGAAAATTCAAAACATGTAGGAACTAAGTAAAATTATTTGTGCTAGTTCCTGCTGCTCACCACTGTCGCTGTTGCCGTTGTTTCATTCGTCGTATGGGAGGTCAGTGGACCTGTATAAATACCACTGGACAGCAAATTTTTCGTGCCTATTTGAAGCGCCACTCGTGAGCGTCCAGAGGACTAATTTTGACGTTTTTGTACTACTTAAAGTCTCTAGAACGAAACTCAAGGGACTCAGCATTTTTTGTCGTTATATGGAGTGCACAAAAAAACAACCAAATTAACAAGAATTTTTAATATGTACCTATGTCTTAGATTATAAATGCTTATACGGGTAAATTATTGTTTACACATATAGTCTGATAACTTTGTCTGACGTTTTTTGCTATGCCAGTACTTGTTTTGTATTATTTTATGTATTCTATTCATATCTAGATATGTGGTGGAATCGTCTTGATTAAACAACAAATAACTTTCTATCAACTTACCGGCATCTAGGGCTTTATTTATTTATTTATTGACACACCAACAGCATTACATACAAAACATTAAAAATAATTATGGTCTTATAGGTTTATAATCTGGTATGAATGCCAGTTACTGGTGCATACACCACTCTCATTGCAAGACATTAATTTAAATACAAAATACAGTTCGAACTACAAATTTAACAAGGATTTTAAGCAAATTACTCACAATAATAGATACAATATAACGAAGAAATAGTTAGTATGAATATCAACTAACATATTATTATTATTTACAAACAGAAATGTGCGGTTAGTTTTTTTTTAGACTTGTCACTTTGTCATGAAAAATATCAAAATCTTTTATGGACGCGGAAAATCGATTGTACTCAGAACACATCCTTGATAATGGAGAATGCTTAAGGGCATTTGTCCTACTTACTGGTTCCACAAGTATGTTAGTAATCGGATTTCGTGGATATCTGTGCGGGATTTTGAAATTTATTTTATCCAGCAATTCACTGCACTCCGTCTGTCCTGATAACAGCTTTTTGAGGAATGCTAACATTCCTCAATGGATCTGGATCTGGATCAAAATCCAGTGTTATGCGGCGATTGTAGAGTGACAACATTTTAAAGTGTTTCAGCCGCTGGTCGTAGGTGGCCTTATGAAAGATGCCGGAACTATGATATGCCAAGTATCTAGTAAAGGATCTTTGTAGTCTCTCTAAACGTTGAGAAGGTGCTGCGTATTGGGGACTCCACACAACTGATGCAAATTCTAATTTGCTGCGAACCAGTGAGTTATAAAGAATTATTTTGGTTTGAGGAGAAACAAATCCTTTTGTGTTTTTGTGTACTTTGAATTTAAATTGTGAGTCCATTGTCACGCCCAAATCTCGAATCTCAGTTACCTCTTGTAACTTATCGGACTGTAAATTATACGATGATGGAAATTGTATTTTTTTCTTTGTGTACTTAATGTGATAAGATTTCTTTGTGTTAATAACCATACCATTTAATTTACACCACATATTTATTGCATCAAGATCAGCTTGGATGAGCTCCACATCACTATTCGAACTAACAGTTTTAAATATTTTTAAGTCATCGGCAAAAAGTGAGTATTAACAGTGATGTATAGAACAGGTAATATCATTTATAAACACCGAGAAGAGAACAGGGCCTAGGTGGGATCCTTGTGGTACTCCTGAATACGCAACATACACATCTGATATGTGACCGTTTAGCACCACAAACTGAAGTCTTTTTGCTAGGTATGACTTAAACCATTCTAGCAAGGTCCCGCACACACCAGACCCTCTCAATTTATCTACAAGAAGCGAGTGACACACCTTATCGAAAGCGTTCGAGAAATCCATGTACACACAGTCTACTTGCTGACGACTATCTATTTCATTACTGAGATGGGACATAAACGACACCAAGTTCGTTGTGACAGAACGTCCTTTTCGAAACCCATGTTGACAATCTGATATCAGGCTTTCCAAGTGGCGCGTGACAATTGGGCAAACAAGAGATTCAAACAGTTTAGGTATACAGGAAAGTATGGATATAGGACGGTAGTTTTGGACGTCTTTATTGTCACCTTTTTAATACACTGGAACAATCTTAGTTTTTTTCCACAATTCAGGAAATACCCCGTCATGTAAAGACTTGTTGAAAAGGAGTGACAGTGGCAGAGCAAGAGTAGGGCCGCAGCGCTTTACAAATACGGGAGGGATCTCATCTGGGCCGGCACCTTTGAAACTGTCTAGATTTTTAATGGCACGTTTAATTTCACGTTCACTGAATTTTATTATATTCAAAAATAGGAGACCATGCGCTGCGGACTCTAGACTATCAGGTAATACTACGTTACACACTGATAAAAAATTTTTAGCAAATAATTCTGCAATTGTTGTACCAATGTTAGCAGTTACCTCATCAAGGGTCATTTCGGCAGGTATAGTAGATTGACCACCTCGTCTATCCTTAATATAGTTCCACAAACATTTAGGATTCCTGATAATATTACCCTCGATCCGTTTTTTATAATTTTGTAGGCATGCGTCTATTATTTTTTTACTACGCTCACGAAGTAATTCATATTCCAACCTATCGCGTGGGTTTTTGTATTTCATATACTTTTTTCTCTTACTTTCTTTTTCCGCGATTATTCTTATCAGAGACTTACTAAGCCATGAAGGGAACCTGCTTTTTTTGGCTTCGAAACAGGGACGTATGTTTCCACGGTATTATTTAAAATACGGTAAAATACAGTTGTCATCTCGTTAACGTTTTGGCACTTATCGAACGTTTGTGATCAATTAATTTCCTTCAGGTGAGCTAAGATTAGCTCATAGTTCGCTTTAAAGAAGTTGTGTCGTGGATTTTGTGCTGGATTAAGAAAGTGTGGTATTAATTCCGGTACAGTAATTAATAAGGGAGGATGCTTTCGATCAATTTTACTTATAATATTTAAGGAGTTAGAAACTTTTAAGGTAACACAGTTAGTTAGAACGAGATCCAGAACAGGGCTTGTTGAATTGTTGGTGGTGATTCGGATTTGTCCACTTGATCGCCTTCTTCATTTTGATTATCGGGTGTTTCCTGACTTTTTGTCACTAAATCAAGAATTTGTTCATCTGTAAGTGTACCAGTTGTGGCTACATCCTCATCTTTATTTTGGTACGATTGTAGATCTTCGTTAAAATTGTTTGGTATCTTGAACTAGCTTATCCATTCACTCAGTGGTAGATTGTCTTCACTGTCAAATTGGTTCGTTTCTTGGCTACTACATAATCCAGCATGTCGAAAAGAATGTTGGATAGTGGCTGCTGTTACCTCTTGCCAAGCTTTTGATAAGAAGTTCACTGCTTGCCCGGAGCGTAAAAAGAATATGGGAATTCCAGGCCCATGGGTGTCGTAAGAGGCGACTAAGGGCTTTTTAGAAGTGGGAGAGTCACGCTACCGTCTTTTGACGTCAGCACAATCGGGCCAGACTCGTCCGGGTTAATTACCACACTCGCACAGAATACCGGCGTGAAGTAGCGGCCTAGAGCTGCTATGTTTCGCATAGGTTAGTGTCGAGGACCGGTGGCTATTCCCCCCCCCCCTCCACGCGAATATTACAGCGGAACTTAAAAAGATTTTACCCTAGGAGGGTACCGGCTCTACCAGAGTAGGAGAATCCCTCCCCCAGCACTCTAGCTCGGGCTGCCCTTCGTATTCTGGGGAGGGCACAGAACCGCGCATGACCAAGGACAAACGAGGAAGTAACACCACGGCACCCCGCTCCAGACTCAACGTGGACTTATGCAATATCAGGGGAATTCACTCCAATTTAAACGCCGTCCACCACCACCTTGAGACGGCGCAGCCGGCCTTGTATTTCCTTACGGAGACGCAGATATCTCGACCTAGCGATACGTCATATTTTACGTACCCCGGGTACAAAATTGAGCACAATTTTTTGACTCATGCCGGGGTATGTGTGTACGTTAGGGAGGATATCTGCTATCGCCGTCTCGGCAATTTTGAGGGTAGGGACCTGTCCACTCTCTGGCTCCACGTAGATTTAGAGGACCGCGTCCGCGGTAGTGGTAGCGCAGAAACCGATCATCTCATGGGCTGCGTTCAAGCGGAAATTGACGACGTGCTTGCACAGATACCCTCCGCTGAAATCGTAGTCTTGGGTGATTTCAACGGGCACAATGCCGAATGGCTTGGATCACGTACCACAGACTACGCAGGGCGATCTGTGCATAATTTTGCATTGGCGTATGGTCTGTCCCAAATGGTTGAGTCGCCAACGCGGCTTCCAGATGTGGATAGCCACATGCCGTCCTTATTGGATCTTCTACTGACTACACATCCCGATGGTTACCAGGTCTTTGTCGACACCCCTCTCGGAACGTCCGACCATTGCCTGGTCAGGAGTGTAGTGCCTATCCGACGCCAACGTCGCAGACCACCAGCGACCCGCCGCGTTTGGCACTACAAGTCAGCAGATTGGGATAGGATGCGTTCCTTTTTTGCATCCTACCCTTGGGGCAGGGTTTGTTTCCCATCGGATGATCCTAGTGCCTGCGCCGTTGCAGTAGCCGATGTGATACTACAGGGTATGGATATTTTTATACCAAACTCTGTAGTACCCATCGGTGGCAGATCACAGCCCTAGTTCGATGCGTCAGTTAAAGCAGCATCTGACTGCAAAAAACAGGCGTATCGAGCTTGGGTTGCGGCGCTGGGCATAAAGGATCCGAACTGCACAGTTCTTAAGAGGAAATACAACGGTGCCTCCAGATTTTTTAAGCGGCAAATCGCCCGTGCAAAGTCAACACACGTCGTCAAAATCGGCGAGCAGCTTTCCAGTTACCCGACCGGAACACGCAAGTTCTGGTCGTTGTCGAAAGCTGCTCTTGGTAACTTCAGCCAGCCGTCCATGCCACCGTTGCACATGAGGAATGACACCCTGGCCCATACGGCAAAAGATAAAGCCGATCTCTTGTGCACTCTTTTCGCCTCCAACTCGACTCTTGACGACAACGGAAAAACACCGCCGACCATCCCGCGGTGTCAGAGCTCTATGCCTGAAGTACAGTTCAGACAGAAAACTGTTAGGCGAGCCTCTGTTTTCGTTGGACGTCAGGAAGTGGAGCGGGCCGGATGGCATTTCTCCAATCGTGCTTAGAACGTGTGCCCCTGAGTTGACGCCGGTGATAACGCGTTTATTCCGGCACTCTTATTCTAAAGGTGTAGCCCCTGACTCATGGAAGTCAGCCCTTGTCCATCCGATCCAAGAAAAAGGAGACAGTTCGGATCCGGCAAACTACAGGCCTATTGCTATTACCTCCCTGCTCTCCAAAATCATGGAGAGCATAATTAGCAGTCAGCCTAGAGGGTCACCAGTTGATCAACGACCGACAATACGGGTTTAGCCATGGTCAGTCGGCAGGTGATCTTCTGGTATACCTAACACATAGATGGGCTGCGGCTATTGAAAGCAAGGGGGAAGGCCTGGCAGTTAGCCTGTTGTTGTATATGGCACAAGGCGCTCCTCTCCAAACTTCCATCATTTGGGCTTCCCGAGAGCTTGTGCAAGTGGACACCCAGCTTCCTCACTGGGCGCAGCATACAGGTCGTTGTCGACGGATATTGCTCGAACCCGAAGCCCGTGAATGCTGGAGTGCCCCAAGGCTGTGTGCTGTCTCCCACGCTGTTTCTTCTGCATATCAATGATATGTTGGACACCTCCAACATTCATTGCTATGCAGACCACAGCACTGGTGATGCCGTATACACGGGCCATGCAGGTCTCTCTGGAGAAATCGTCGACCAGTGCCGGGAGAAACTTGTGTCTTCTATCGAGTCCTCTCTTGAGAAGGTCGCGGAATGGGGAAAATTGAACCTTGTCCAATTTAACCCCCAGAAGACTCAAGTTTGCGCGTTTACCACTAAAAAATCCCCATTTGTCGTATCACCGCTCTTCTCGCCTAGTATCGGAATACTGGGTCACGAAATCTCAAAGATTGCCAATTTCGTGGTCATTTGGAAGGCAAAGCCAAATTGGCTTCAAAGAAACTGGGCGTCATTAATAGAGCACGGCAATACTTCAAGACGGCCCACATACTAGCGCTCTACAAAGCGCAGGTCCGGCCACACATGGAGTATTGCTGTCATCTCTGGTCTGGTGCACCCCAGTATCAGCTTGATCCATTTGACCACGTGCAACGCAGAGCAGCTCGAATTGTCGGGAACCCAGTTCTCTGTGAACGGCTGGATCACTTGGCGTTGCGTAGAGACGTCGCTTCATTGTGTGTCTTCTACCGCATTTATCACGGGGAGTGTTCCGAAGAGCTGTTTAACCTGATTCCTGCCGCCGAATTCCACCTTCGCATGACACGCCACAAGTTAGGATACCCTCCTCACCATCTGGTCCTCCACAGTGCGGTTTTCAAGGAGTTTTCTTCCACGTACTACAAAGCTGTGGAATGAGCTTCCTTGTGCGGTGTTTGCGGGATGATATGACATGGGTACCTTCAAAAAAAGCGAGCACACCTTCCTTAAAGGCCGGCAACGCTCCTGTGATTCCTCTGGTGTTGCAAGAGATTGTGGGCGGCGGTGATCACTTAACAACAGGTGACCCGTACGCTCGTTTGTCCTCCTATTCCATAAAAAAAAATAGCTAAACCCTTTACGAAGTAGCGGTAGATTCAATAAGAAAAAATTTTTTTGACATTCATAAGTGTCATTTCCGTGACCTACATGAATAAAGTGATTTTGATTTGATTTATTGTTTGATTATGTGGTAATAAGTTTTTACCAAATTTATTGCTCTTTCAATTTTATTCAAGAAAGGAATGAAAAAAAGCTGGTCCCCTACAATTATTATTTATATGATATAAATAAAACAAACAAAATTATATATTTTCATGTAATTATTTGTATAATTATCTGAGAAATGTAATGATATTAAATTTATATCTAGGAACTGTAAAGTTTGTTTAAAAAAAACGTTTTCTTTATAATTTTAAACCCTTTTTTTTGAAAATACGCTTTTTTATAATACTTAACTTACTATGTAAAATCAACAAGACGTTTTAAAACTAAAATATAAAAAATATATATATCTTAGGATCTTTTGTTGCGTTCGAGATCCAATTTACATAATCAACCTAATTTATAACTTTAATCAAAATTATTAAAAATTATATTGTTTTTTACTATTTTGTTAACTATTTCAGATAAACATCTTTGTCAGTATCTAGTAATATTTTTTTTTGTGTATTATATCTTATCTCTTATATCTTATCTTAAATTATTTATACGTTTAGAATCTAGATAGACTGGACAGCTGTGAAAACCTCAAAAAAAGAGGTTGACATCTCTACTTGCTTGTCACGCACACTAAACTAGTAAACCTGGCCTGTTCTTATCGGTTTTCTAGCAGCAAGAGGCTCTAGATAGAACCTATTCAGATTATTAACGACCGTTCCCAATATACTATCTACTTTCTACTGTCAGTAATTAGCTGTCATTAATCTGAAGCTGTCCCAATATACCCGATAAGTCATTCTTATCGCCTTATATTGGGACGCGTCAATTGCAATTTCAAGACAAACTTCTATTGCTGGTAAGCTATACGTCGTCCCATTCACCGACAGCGTGTATGGATAAGGTGAGTTACCGTTGATTTTTATCTCAAGTAAGAGATAGACTGAATATTAGGAACGGCCGTTATACGTTTAGATTGACGTTTAAGTAATCTCAGGGGTTGATATAATACAAATTTTGAAATCACAACATGGAAGACAGCTTACAAACAAGAATATTATAAAATATTTAAAACTAGTCGACAATGACCAAAAGCATATAAACCAAGCTCCGTAATATTACTACAATTAATCTATATAATATATAATAATTATTCTAAATTACTTTTAAATATTCATCTATATCTTATCTAATGATTATTAATTAGATTTTCTCCAGAGTTTTCAGCAGATGGTCCATTTCGGTGTGAACTTGACGCAATAGATCTTTCATTTGTTTGGGCGAGTCTAGAATGTCGATACTCTGTGTATACGGGTTGTAACGTACACCGAAGTCTCGAGGAATCGTTTCGGAAAATTTGCTGAAAATCACGAATGTATATTTTATTACATGAAAGTATATTTATGTAATCGGAAGATACTTCGTGAAGAACAAATCCATCCTTAACAATGTGTATGCTATTTTTAAGTTACACGGCTAGTTTGTATTTATCTGGCGGTAGGAAATTATTGCTAGTATTCGGGTTAGTTGATAGTAAGTGAATACCATCTGCTGTTCTCTTGCAACCCAATAATCATACGCGTTCATATGTTTTCATTATTATAGCTACTATTGATAATGTAATGTATGTTCATAGGCACATAAGTGAAATTGCCAGAAATTGTCATAACCATAATGTTAACACCGGGAACAGACATAAACTTATGATGCCTACTACTCGGCTCAGTCGAGTAAGTAAGTCTTTTGTGGGGCGATGTATATGCTTTTACAACAAGATCCCAGAAAATGTTCAAAACAAAAGTATAACGTTATTCAAAAGAATTGTTAAAAGAACGTTTGTGTGGTAAAGGTTACTATAACATAAATGACTTTCTTATTGATACCACAGATTGGAGTGACCGCCCTCAGGCTATTAAATAATAAGTTTAATTTTATAATATTACTTTGAAAACATATTTATTCGATGTAAAAAAAAACCCGTTGAGTTTGTTGCGTCCATTCTTCTCAGGTCTGAGGCATTCATTTTGGAATGGGTGGTAGTTTTTTGACTTTCAAAAAGTGATGTCGCATCCTAGTTTGAATAAAAATATTTGAAATTTGAATTTGAATTGTCCAGACCTCGCCGCTGACCGTCCGGCGGTCGAGCACTAAAACCAGCTAAAGGTCCATGCAGCGCAGAAAGTTTTTAAATAAAAATGTAAGTATGTACTCAAATTAATAAAAGTAGTGGTAGAAGTATTTATGTATTAAGAAACTTCTTAAGCGACCATCTATCGTTGGCGTAACGAATTCAAACGCAGTTGTATAATTTTAAGGGATGTAGAAAGATATTGTCGTTATAAATGTCGTAGATATGGTTGCTTCGACAGCCGTTGCCGAAGAAAACGTGCGAGCAGTTAAAACTTTTATTTAATGATATAATATTAATATTACGTATGAAGACATTCAACATACAATTGGGATTGTTTGTGGGTGTGTTGGGAGTGTTTGCATGACTTTAGAAGCCTAGAACTAGCAATATCGTGCGGTGAAACGAATATAAAACCCCGCTCGTCCCAGCAATGGATATGGTACTCTGTTGTTTTTATTTGGCTTTATTCGATAGGGAACCCCATTATTGCAGTATTAATTAATTTATTTTATGATGCTTTTGTAGCTAAATAGACATAAATATATACAAAGTAACTTACATCATTTTCTCTTTAGCACTCTCGAAGCTATTAGCAACGAAATAAATGGGTTGATATTCAGTGATTGGGTACTTCTGAATGCCAGTTACTTCGGGCTCGAAAGGTTTCAACTCTGGTTCTCCAGAAAGACAGTACTGGAGCTCTCCAAATGAAGACAAAAGACCGGCGCCGAATGCCTTCAGTTCGCCATCTTGTCGGCACAAACCAAACTCCACGGTGAACCAAAAACACTACAAACATACAAACATACATTATTAATATACTGAACACAAAGTCAAATAATTTATTTTTTCATTTTTACAATTTGATATTAATATATGTATAAAATTACATTATTAAATGTATTAAATTATTTCCAAAGTAATAAAATTTTGGAATTTAATCGATAAAATCACCAGAATTTTGTAAATCTCATCTATTTTGGTACTTGGCTTTGGCTACTAAATGTCACCTATTTATCTAACGAAAAAGGAAAAGAAGCTCCTAAGTTCTAGTTCGTAGTGTATTGATTATATATATGTGATGATATATATATATATATATACATATAGTATGAAATGTAATCATGACCCACCGTAATGTCTACAGTTATAATAAACAAGTAGGTCGGAATTCGCTTGAACATACATTTCCTAATTAATTGTTAACATTTTATTAGACACTGACAGTCGTACAATCTTTTTGGTGCAGATATCAGCCTATCGAAACTCTTTAAGAAAAAAGCGATTCATTCGATCGTATGACACGTGCAGTCATTGATAGATTGTCAGATGACGGCTATAATCTTGTTAAAAACGGATATAGCCAAAATCCAATACATTTTAAGCAACTTTTTCGCTTTTAAACTTAGCCGGATTCCACCTCGTCGCCAGTCGCATTACTGTAATTACTGCTATTTTAAACTTATGTCAATACACTGCACGTTTCATTATAAACTATATTTTAATTTTACTTAGGCAGTAAGTATCTTATTAGGTAGTATTTACATCCTCTTTGCAAATACAAATGCTTTTTTTATGAAAATAAGGAACGAGACGAGCAGGACGTTCAGCTGATGGTAAGTGATAAGCCCTACCCATTTTTCATTCCATTCATTTGAAAATTCTGAGCGGCACTACAATTGCGCTCGTCACCTTGAGACATAGAATGTTGTCTCATTTGCCCAGTAATTTCAGTAGCTACGGTGCCCTTCAGACCGAAACACAGTAATGTTTACACATTACTGCATCACGGCAGAAATAGGCGCCGTTGTGATACCCATAATGTAGCCGGCTTCCTGTGCAAAGGAGCCTCCCCTCTAATCGAATTATCAGCAAAGTGGTCGATGAATCAATTTTGTCAATGGTAGGTACATAATCTAATATCTTTAAATGAGCAATTCTTGTAAGTATAAGTCATAATATATATATATATATATATATATATATATATATATATATTCTGAATCTCGGAAACGGCTCCAACGATTTTAATAAAATTTAGTATAGAGGTAGTTTCGGGGGCGAGAAATCGATCTAGCTAGGTTTCAATTTAAAAAAAGATAGTTTTATCCGTGTTTTAATGAGAAACAGCTACAATAACATTACAACACAAAGGTAAATTTCGCTACTAGATACAAGACTATAATAGCTCATTGGGTGATCCGGAAAGCAGACCCCGGTTCGAATCCAGATGTCCAATTAGTTTTTTTTTTGTTCAAGTTTTGTACATTCCTAAAAATCCGAGCAAGGCTCGGTCGTCCGGATATTATCATAAAATACATAAGTGTTGTTGGTCTCTCAAATATTTTGTAATCACTCACCGTCGCAAGCTTTTCAATATAGTCATCAGGAGCCCCTAGAGATGCAAGACCGATCTCTTGTGAGAACTGCGCGAACGCTGGATCTGCAAACAGTGGCGCGTGTCCGAGTAGTTCATGGCACACGTCAGGCTCAGGTGTGTACAGAGGTCTGGAGTGGTGTCTGATATACTGGGTGCTGTGGAAGACACGGAACGCGAGTCCAGCCAGGAAATCACGGGATGATAGGAGTCCCGCTACCGGACGCAGCGTAAAGCCGGTGCAATCTGAAACATGTTGAGTTTTGTTAATGTATGTTACTTATAATTAAATCAGCCACGTGTACTATTACATATTCTTTGGTGCGGCATAAAGTAATACCAGAGAATAAACTGAGAGTATGCAAAATATTAACTATATCGCTGAAGACACTGTTAATACAATCATATTTCTAAAGTTTTGCGAATGTCAAGCAGCCCTGCAAATAAACTCGGGAACGAATAAACCAATCTTAATCAAAGTGTGTATTTGTAAAACATTTGGCATATTCTTGGTTTTTTTTGTTCTTTATAGCAATTGTATTATTTGAAATAAAACTACATCAATTTTATCTTGTGGGTATTAAAAGAGACTAATCCGAGTAGCAGGGCTATGTTACGCTCGGGCAAAGTCGGCTAGAGACAATCTCTTGTAGAAGCCTCACCGTGATGAAGTTTTATCGGGTGATAGCATTTAAAGAAAATTTATTGAATTATGAATTATTATGCGGAAATTAATAATGATTTAAATGTTATAATTATTTGTATATAATTATAAGTGTTATAATTATAAGTGTTACTCAATGGAACTAGGCGGATTTAAAACTGAAGGAAAAGTCATAACATTTGTATAACCCACACTTTTTAACATCTTATTTAACACCTATTTGGTACATACCGTACAGGTGTTAAAAAGTTGGCTGCTAAGTTCCTTCTTGTAAAAGTTTTTATAAACTTTTGCATTTGATGAATCACAATCTTCTTAAGTGCAATACCCGTAATAATAAATCCTTTACCTTTAAGGAAATTAGAAACATCTTCTAGCTGGGGTATGTTATCCTCCCTGTATCCACAGTTCTCAATAAGTAAGGGAAACACATGGTTATGCTCTTTGCAGGCATGAGTCGGGTATAATTCAGTAAGTTTCCTGAACACCGCGCCCCACGTAGCTATTTCATCTTTGGTGTAGACGACATGGGGCAGTGGCTGTCCGTGCTTATAATGATAAGCAATATCAGCAAAATACTTTCTTCTTGCTCGGTATTCCGCGTCTGTAAAGCCTGGGTGGTCAGAGTCCAATTCAGCGCCATAGGAAAGAATTTGGTTGGCGAACCTGTCGAGGTCTCGTATACGACGTGGAAACCATGGGACAGCAGCTGAAAATTGAATCCACAGTCAGTTTATCTATAAAAAATAAGTTTTATTACATAGATTTAGCAACTTAGACTTCATTTTATTTTGATACCACTTTTTTTAATGAAAATAAGAGATGAGACGGACGTTCAGCTGATGGTAATTGATACACCCTGCCCTTCAATTCTTGAACAACCCAAAAATTCTGAGCGGCATTACAATTGCGCTCGTCACCTTGAGACATAAGATGTTAAGTCTCATTTGGCCAGTAATTTCACTAGCTACGGCGCCCTTCACTCCAAAACACAGACGGACGGCGTCCGCGTGGTGTTCAGAATTGGGTTTGAGTCTCCCAGACGATATAAACATATTACCAGATGATAAGAACTCAGATGAGTTAATCATTGTAAACAACCTTAGTACAATGTTTCATTCAAATCATCCTAATCAAACTAAACCTCTTTTGTAAATTTCAATAATACGAAAATAGCGAATAAAGAAAAGTCTTCGGCAAACAGTATTATAAGCATTTTTAAAGAGATTTTTTAAAAACATGATTGGTACAAATACATAATGCTAATTTTCTTTACCAAGTTTGTACCAAAATCAATATTCATGATTGAAGACTCGTTTTAAGCACTAGAGCGCCTGAGTGGGAAGACGTGGAGTCTTGCATAGCTTACTCATTCACCATCATCATCATCATCAGCCGGAAGACGTCCACTGCTGGACAAAGGCCTCCCCCAAAGATTTTTACGACGATCGGTCCTGCGCTGCCCTCATCTAACGTATTCCGGCGATCTTGACCAGATTGTCAGTCCATTTTTTGGGCCCACCAACATTGCGTCTTCCGGTACGTGGTCGCCATTCGAGGACTTTACTGCCCCAACGGCCTTCTGTCCGTTGAACTATGTGTTCTGCCCACTGCCACTTCAGTTTCGCAATCATTTGTTATAGCTTATTAATATAACATTATTGACAGACAATCAAACATATTCTAATTACTAACAAATATGTGTACTAAGAAATAAGATGTACGTGGGTGTTGGGGTGTGTTAGTGATAAGTAATGTGTGAGAGGTATATTGAGGTGTATGTGGGTCAGTGTGTATTTGTGATCAAATGAAATTTGATAGCTTACATCTATTGTCCTTGTAATTGCGTGAAATAATATTCAAGTATCCTGATTCTTCCTTCAACTCCTTAAGCGCTGCACCAAAATCTCCGGACCCATGCTCGCATTCAACCATAAACTCGTAGCCCGGTCGTCTAGCAGATGACCGGGATTCGATATGGCTGAGGTTTACACCGTGTCTCGAGAAAACGCTCAAGAACTTGGCAAGTGAACCGGCTTCGTCTCGAGTTCCGGGAGCAAATAACAACCATGTTGATTTACTGGAGTCACGGCCTTCCAATATGTAGTTGCCTCCATTCATCAACTTTGGCTGTAAAAGTTTTTAAAAGATGAATATTAATATATTCATTTATTTGAATATACACAAATGCCAAATAGTGAAATCAAGTCGCTTTTGATTGTCAATATACTGGTCAATATAAATATTTCTTTTAAATTACTGAATCATATGTTCGAAAGAGTTGAGCTCGTGAGAAGAACAAAACTCAACGGCCGCTCTTTTACAATGATTGTGTATCAATGTATTTTACAATGGCTGTAAAATACATTATAAATTAGTTTGCAAGGTGCTGCATCCAATATATGAGTCGTGTTTAAATAATATAAATTATTTCATAAAAAGTAATAAAGAATAAACTGTATAAATATAAATTATCGTATATTGGATGCATCAACCTTTAGAGCTTGTATTCATTGTTTGTGTAAGGATGCTTCGTGAATATGATGCTCGTTATTACTGTCATAATTTGTAATTGCATCCAACAAATACAATGACTTATTAAGTATTACAGGTCGACTTGGCACGACAAGCAGCACCCGTTCACAAGTCGACGCATGGACCAGCCATCGTTCCCTTCGCACATAGAGGGCAGGAGACGACCCGGCACCTAACGCCACGAATTTCTTAAATAATTTGTACGTATAGATAGAGCCTCTTGCTGCTAGACAATCGATGAAAACAGGCTAGGCTTATCACATTAGTGTGCGTGAAAAGCTACGTCTTAAACTCGCGATTTATATGTCATTTTGCATCAGTGTGTGTGCATTGATCAAAATAGAGGTTACCTGTCAACTTCATTTCTTTCAACCATTTTGTTCTACGTTTTCAGATGTATCAATGATCTAAAATCATAGCTATCCGACTGACTTGCATAAATACCATTGGACAGGCTGTTCCATATGCTTGATAGCAAATTTTTTGTGCCTATTTGAAGCGACACTCGCGAGCGTCCAGAGAACAAATTTGACGTATAATACAAATGGCTGTGAAGGAACGTACAATACTCTGAAGTATTTTTGCAATCAACGTAATAAAGAAAACAATTTTTTTCATCACTAGTTTTAGTACCGCAGACTCTCGCTATATGGCCATCAGCAGCAAAATGGCGAATATCAAACAGACACAAAAGCACTTTGACAGCCGCCAGTCCAGTGGTAAAAGTAGGTAGAGGTCAGTGAAGCTATCTCATGACCATAGATACAGACTATATACTTAAGGAGCTTAGATTTAACAAGCTTTTTCTTGTGGAAATACCACAAATCGAAGATGGCATCATCTGATATACGGATGACTCATTTTTCCATCTCAAAATAGCCTTTTCAGCGTAACCGGGTTCGCGCTGTCTAGTGTGTTTAAAACGTACAACATAATGTCGTCTCATGCGAGAGTCGAGTCTCAGTCAAGCTGTAGGCGTGTAACCATTGCCGTAAAACATGACTTCGCCATCGAAATTGAAGGTGAAGTGACTAAACGGTGGTATTTAGGTTGTGTGTATGTGTGTTGTGCTGCTGTCGGTGTCATTTTCATGCGCGATGGTGTCATGATGAGATGGATTCCACTAGGACATGTCGAGGTCGAAGGCTGTGTCTTACTCTCAGGTATCGTTAGGTTACTTAGGTGCTAAAGCTTTTCGTTAGAGGGTGTCTTGTGGAAGAAGCATCGTGAAAGCTCTTTGAAATGTTGAGCAATAAATAGTGGGCAGCTTAAGATCGCAGCGAAGGTCTACGTTCAGGACAAACCACAATATGATTAAAAAACAGATGCAATCTTCCATTTTGTACAGCCTGAAAATAGGCATTTTGCCTTCTAAGCTGAAATCATTGTAATTCTATTTTTCACCTATCATAAAACATTCAGAATCCATTTCTTTCTAATTTTGATTATATTAGCAATCATTGAATTCACTCACCACATTGAACAATGTACTGATTTACAGGAATGTTAAAATAATCACTTATACAACAATCAATTATCTACTACGTTAAATTTAATCCCCCTCTTTATTTTCCTTACCTTACCTTTACTAAAATGAATATGCAACCATTCTATTTATTATTGTGAGTGAATGAGAAATATACGAAGCGATTGCAACTTGCCTTACGCCCCTGATAAGGCTCCTCTCATACATAAAGCCCGCATTACTGTGATAACCTATTGGGCCACTGTCGGTTGAACTCAGATATCAGATAATATTAACTAGTTGTTATCATCAGATGACGACATACTCGTAATTACACGATGTGGACGATTTCTCTACACAAGAGAGACAATTTTTTTCAACCCGATTTTTTTTTGTTAAATATGTGAAGAGAAAGCATGAATTAATTTTGCTCATACATATTATTAGTCTAGAACACATGCTAGATTTAAGATTATGACTTGAAAAATGACAGGAAAAATATAAACCCAAATAAGCGAGTAAATAAGCATTATTTGTGTCCACTTTGGTCGAAACACAATCAAGAGCAGACGCAGAGCGCTCTTAAAAAAATAAGTATTTTTTTTAAGTTTATTATTTTCGTAAAAAATTTTATCCATTTTTTTTCATTGCATTATTGCAATAATAATCTTTTTATTCTAATGAAGGGCGCGAAACCAGTGGGACTTGTTTTTTTATTGAAAAAGAGGACAAACGAGCGTACGGGTGGTGTTAAGTGATCACCGCCGCTCACAACCTCTTGCAACACCAGAGGAATCACAGGAGCGTTGCCGGCCTTTAAGAAAGGTGTACGCGCTTTTTTTGAAGGTACCCATGTCGTACCGTCTCGGTAACACCGCATAAGGCAGTTCATTCCACAGCTTTGTAGTACGTGGAAGAAAACTCCTTAGAAACCGCACAGTGGAGGATCGCCACATATCCAAATGGTGGGGATGATATCCTAACTATTGGCGTGTCGTGCGAAGATGGAATTCGGCGGCAAGAATCAGGTGAAACAGCTCTTCAGAACACTCCCCGTGATAAATGCGGTAGAAAACACACAATGAAGCGACGTCTCTACGCAACGCCAAGGTATACATATTATAGTTATTTTATTATATGATATAACTAGCTGACCCGGCAAACGTTGTTTTGCCATATAAAGTATAATTCACGCGATAGTTTTATAAGTAATAAAATATTGCCTATATTATAGCCTGTACATCATTTTGTTCTATTGTCAATAGTTTTTGCAGCGCACGCAAAAATAGGTTTTCGATTTTACACCTTGTGTTACAAAACAGCAATTTTATTACGGATCCCTAATTTTGAAAAAAAAAACATATCCTTCTATAGCCTAGCATAAATGGACTACCCAACACTGAAAGAATCATTCAAATCGGACCAGTAGTACCAGAGATTAGCGCGTTCAAACAAACAAACAAACAAACAAACAAACAAACAAACAAACAACAAACACTGCAGCTTTATAATATTAGTATAGATTACTAATCGGCCATATTATCACGTGAAGCCCCCTCCCGTACCTCTTTAACCCCGCCGCGCTCGTCCTGACACGTCAGTACGGTTTGCAGTTTTATTACCGTGACATGTCGTGATATTTTCATTTTAGGACTCCTTTGTTTTTGAAGTTTTCATTGTTACATTTTGAGTTTTGTTGTATTTTTGTAGTTTCTGTTTTTTTTTATGACGCTACTATAAATAGTTTCAGTAATATATTACTGAAACTATTTATATTCTGTTATATATAACAGAAAAATAAATACTCCTTGTACTTAATCGAGATTGCTTCATTGATATTTCATCATTGTAATAATAATTATCAGCATCACAGCACAACAACACACATCAATCAATAATGCAGATAAAATTAATCATAGTTAATTTATTGATAATAAAATCTTAGTGATTCTTGTTTTGCACACAGTCACAAAGCGACGGTGTGACACCATCGACGACAGATCCAGCGACAGTAGTAGGTACATATTCAAGCAATGGAAGCAAATTTAATTAAATATTAATTCCTATCAACTCTATATAAATCCGGTAGTAACCGTATTTTATAAATGTCGGATTGAAAATTATACATTGAAGAGCTTGAATTCATTGTTTGTGTAAGGATGCTTCGTGAACATGATGGTCGTGATTACTGTCATAATTAGTAATCGCAAACAAATACTATAACAGTTTGACCTGGCACCACAAGCAGCGCACGAGTTAAAGAATGGACCAGCCATCGTTCCTTTCGCACATATTTGAGGGAAGTAGACGACCCGGCACACGACGCCGCCGCAAGCAAAGTATGCGAAAACTTCACCAAGGCTAGGCAAGGCAAGGTTAATAATACGAAATAAAAAGATATTTTGGTTATATTTATCTTTAAAAAGTACATTTAGGTACATATTATGTTATAGTTGTGTTTTTATTACTCATCAGTATTTTGTCTTGACTCATTTTATCTGAACGAGCGTTACATACCCGGATGTAATAGCTCAGTCTCATTCAATACACGAACAAAATCATACCAACGCGGCTTAAAAGTTGTAGCTTCAAAGTTAATTCCACACTTAATTTGCGCATGAGTGAAAGTTTTGTCACAGAAAACAAACAAGGGTTATGATAAATTATCAGTTTCGTTTTATTTATGAAACATTGGCTTACTTGTATATTATAAATGTGGCAAGTTAATATATTTTCAACGCGAAAACATATTAAGAGCCTTATCAACTGAGCCAATTGTAATACCAAAAAACAGGTTTCAACTAAAGCTACGAGTAACAAAGGCTGCATTTATTAAAAGAAATCAATTCCACACGAAGTAATTAATAACACTTGTATCGCAAAATTTCGACGGCATTCTTGCAATAATAGTATTAAAAACTATATCCGCATTAACGCACGAATTGATCTAAGAAAAACAGCAAAAGCTCTTTGTATTTTTTGCTCGTTCAGTGACTGGTTGTTATTGTCGTAACCTCGATGGTTTAACGTTTGTACTATCATTAACATTATTAATTATAAGGCAAACGTATTTAAAAGGTCTTGCTATAAAGATTTTCAATAATAAACTTCGAGTTTTTATTATTTTTTTAAATATAAATTAGATCGCGTTTATTATGTTATAAATCTTAATGGAATGGCGTATTAAATTTAACAGAATCAGGCATGGAGCCACAGCTTATTTTTAAGACACTTCGAAAGCTAGGAATCAGTTGTATGTTCGTGTATAGTACTATCGATAAATACACGAACACATCCACTGTCAAAAACTGTGAAAGATCAACACAGCTGCTGTTCTGATAGTATGTCAGAACTAACTGAGATCCTAACAGGAAACAAAATAAAAAATATCGCGAGAAATATAAAATAATAATATAAAATAGAAGACATGAAGCTTGATGCTTGTCGTTGAAGTACAGGACATGCCCAATAAATCCCTACAAATAAAGAGAGTGGCTCGATCAGAATGCCTACTACTCCGAAACGTGGATGAAAATTAAGGAAATATTCAATTTAATGATGCAAAAATGTTCACTATTGAAGAGCGTTGAAGAGAGAGAAGACTTGGAAAAGAGCAACGTGCTCATCATCCTACGTCACTTATGGTTTCGTGGAGGGTTTCTGTTAAGGAGTCACAAAGCTCGAGTTATGTGAAAAAGAAGTTTAAGACTATAGCCGAAGTGTCAAAAGAATGTCTTAAATACTGTTGAAAAACATCTCAGCAACATGTTGATTCGAAATTTAGCTTGGCCTTTAAGCAAGACTGCATCCGGTCAAAGGCACGATTTACAGAAGCTTGACTAAATTAACGTTCTGGTTTTAAGAAGAACTGAAGACCCCTTCTAGCTCAGATCTTAATACCTTGGGCTACAAATTGGGGTCGCTTTATCAGTTACCATTACTGGACAACATATGTTCAGGTGCAAATAGATATTACCTTAATTAACAAATCGTTGACAATTTTCTTTGAATTCGCAATTTTATTATTCAATCGATAATACCCACCACCGGGATGATTCCTACATTAATAAACTTTCATTAACAAATTATTATGTTCATAAATAAACATTATATTATTTTGCATAACAAAAAACTGACTGGATTTTCAATTCATTTTTTACCTTACCTACATAGCTCGATCTTTGGTAATTAGAAAAATACATACAAAAATTGCTCCATACAGAAATATTTACATATTGACACGAGATGATCTGAGTGACAGACTTGAGTCTCGTTAGAGTAAAAGTGTTCTGTGCTCAAGTAGGTGTCATAACTCTGAATAACGCGCAATCCCAGAGTCATTCGTCTAACTAGAGCGGTTTTCATCCAATACAACCGATTCCACTAAAAGGAAAATATTTGTGCAAATATCAATTTAAAACTCCTGGAAGAATCACGTTGTTTTATACTATTTAAAAATATATATGAATAAACAAACATAGAAAGTATAATGTAACAGAAATTCGCAAGCCTTAATAACATACCTTGTCTGGTGGCGAAGTAGAAAGGCTTTCCTGTGGACCGAGGACTTCCATCGTAATATTATGTAATGAAAACAAGATAACTTCCGTATAGTTCGAATGCGCGAGTTATACAGAAACATAGCAAGCTTGAGCAACGCTTTTATTCTCACTCTATGACGCCACAATACACCACTCTTATCAAACTCTTAAACTTTTCTACGTGTCTTGCTTACAATTTTGTTATGTTATAATAACATTAATTTTATTTATCAATAATATATGTTTATACTCAAGTCACTACAATGATAAGAGTGTTTGCCAAAAAGCTATCAGAATTCGATAACTTTAATATAATGTAACTATGTTGTTACAAATATTGAATACGATGTCATGTTCCAAAATAGAAACAAAAAACAATTTAATCAAAACAAAAACACGTTATAACATTATAAAATGCATTTCTTTTCTCAAAATTGATTCCTTTCTTTTTTCAAATTCATTCACTGTCATTGTTATTTCTATAAAATAATTATAATCTAGTCTCAGGCTGTCCGGTCACATAGATATTCAGCTGTGGGGTATTATGATTTAATAAAACATTTAAATTTGTTTATAGAAAAGGCATGAATAGTGGCTGGGGCTTTATTGTAAAAGTGTATACCTTTGCAACTATTATTTATCTTATGAAGCCAACTAGAATTAGTTACAAGCAATCCCTTATTTCTAGTATTATAATAACGAAAATCACCATTAAGACCAAAAAGGTGACGTTTTTTGTGAACGTATATTTAATTTTCATAAATGTACTGAAAATCAACAATCGTAATATTTATTATTCAAATTTTTCATTGAGAGATTTTCCTTTATTTTCTTTGAATAACCAAGCTGATATGTAGCACGAACAGCATTTTTTTGTAGAGCTAACACTATATCAATGTCAGCAGCATGATCCCACACCATAATACCGTACGTCGTGATACTGTGAAAACAACTGAAGTATCTAACGTTAGCCACAGGTGTTAGCAACATTCGTATACTCTCTAATCTTTCTAAAAGCGTATGTCGCAGAGCTGAGTATATCTGCTAGTTGGGCAATATGTCGACTCCACTGAAGCTTTTTATCTGACGTGATACCCAAGAAGATCGTAGTGTCCACAGGTTCCAATCTCTGCTCATTTATAAGTACGTTGGTTTGTACGTCCGCTGTATTTGGTGTAATGAACCGTAAACATTTTGGTTTTTTTGTACTGTTAATGTGCATATTATTCGTCTCAATTACGCGCTAACTTTGATAGTGCATTGTTTACCTCGTCACCATTATCTGCATGTCATCGCTTCATTTTAAAAATACGTAAAGTATCACTTGCAAATAATGCAATCTCATGGCTATCATCTACCACAAACGGTAAATTGTTAATATATATAAAAAACAAGAAATGGCGGAAAACAGAACCCTGCCTGCACACCTATTCCTACAGGTTTAACCGAAGGCCGTTTGCCGTTTACTTCGACTATATAAACTCTTCAAGTCGAGGCAATACTACAAGTAATGAATATTAACGAACAATTCTTGAAACGAACGCCAAGGACAACGCATGACAATAAATTAATAGAGCGAATAATACATAATATATAATTTATTTAAGAAAAAAATACAGGCTGAGAGAAAAAGCGTTGACTTGAAATAATCTCATGCATTAAGTGATGGGAAAAAGGCAATCAATTCTGTACCAAATCAATCGTAATTTTAGGTGTAGTAGCAGACAAAATAGACACTGAATCCCACCAAAAGCAGAATCAATCTTTTTAATGGTTTCCTGAACATCCACAATCTCTCAAAACCTACTGTTAGGAATAGCAAAAAAAGGATTTCATTAGAACATACTAGAAGCCGGACTCAGAGATGTTGTTTGGGTTGATACTAGTAGCCGGAAGACGTCAAAAGGCAAAATTCCGCCAGCGTCATGTTGCGAGAAATGTCTTGCCTGCATAGCATACTTTATCGAATCAATTACCAGATGCTGTTATCCCGAACCGATATGACTCATGGACCACCACTTTTTTCAGGTGTATACCTACGTACGTGATTTTCATCACTTTTAAATTAACATCATCTATTAAATTTTTTTTTGTATTATTTTTGTTTCATTACATCTAAATTAGGAATCGCAAAAGTTTACATGGTTCATCAGGTTTATTTCAGTGAGCTCATTTGGTACCCTAATATCAAGCTTTTTATGTGTACCTAAGCTAAACAAACGATCTTTAACTATCAATGTTAATTATATGGTTTCTATCACACTTTGGATGATTTGGATAAATAAAAATTGATTAATCGACATAATCAGCGAAATATTTAATCAAATTATTAATTATCACTTATCACAGATTTAAATCATTATAACGAGTGGATCTGAGTGAGACGTGTGTTCACCTCAGTCTATGTTTCATTAAAGGAGAATAATAGTGTAGTCAAATTAACATGTTTTCATTTTCCAAGAATTTAATTGAGAATGCTGTACGAAATTGAATAAGATTTGGATTGGTGTGGAAACCGCATCTTCTTATCCAAATGATCTTGGCAAAGTTAATATAGCGGTAGAACTGTTAGGTTTCTGTATTAATCAAATCATTAAACATATTAAATGGCACTATGAAGACACATAAATAATCTAGTAGAACCAGTTTTGTGACTTGTCTGTGCGATTCTATTATGACAATCTATTTTTAAATGTCATATATTATCCATATGAATAATTAGAACATGTGATACTTACATATTTTTATAATGCCACATATATTTTTTTTATATCCACACCGGCTGTTAAAAATATCAAAACTGTCAAGATATAATTTATATAATTTTAGAATATCTTTAAGAAACGCATCTGCTACCGATCTGCTTAACAATAATGTGTCATTTGCCTAATATTTACTTTTTGATCATTGTTTGCTGTAACAAACATGTGCTTCAGTAACTTACAATGCAAGATGTAAATTTTGCTATTGTATAACAGTGATATTTTTATCACTGCATCAATTAATATTTGACACAACTTTAATTTTACCACTCAGTTTAATCGTGTTACTAATGTGGCAGCCACATCAAAAGCTAAGTTACAATATACATTGTTTATATATTATTGATCATTTCTATTGCTATTTTCATAAAGGAAGCATTATTTGATAATTCAATGGTAAATACTTTACATACAACAAAAAATTTATACACTGTGGCCGAATCCGTCCCTGACTAAGTAGAAGACTGTTGCTTATCAATTTAGCGGCGCGGGGTAGACGTGCTACACGTCAACAGATAATACCCATTGATATGTGAAATCCCATACATAGGTTTTTAGAGACTACTCCTACAGAAATTCTTTTTCTGAAGAAAAGCAAGTAGCCAAGCAAGAAGGAATGAAAGCAAGTAGCCATCTTATTCGATGATACAACTGATGCATTTTCGACATAATATTTGCACAAACAAAAAAAGGAGTCGACCGGCTGATGCATCCGTCGTACAGTATGCTTTTGAATGCTAGTAACGAATTTACCAGTGTTAATGATTGGTGCCAGGATTGAATAAAGTTTTATTTTTTAATTGTACCTGAAACATGTATACATGCTGTTAGATTATAATGGACAACACACAGATAATATTACTTAAATAAAACATTTATTGTGTTAGTTGTAACTTATGGTAGTTTATATTGTTAGATAGAGCCTCTTGCTGTAGACAACCGATGAAAACTGGTCAGGCTTATAATTTTAGTGTGCGTTACAAGGTACGTCTTACAATCGATATTAATGCGTCACTTTGTATAAGTGTGCGTGCATTGCTCAAACTAGCTCATAGAGGTATACCTTCAACCTCAATTTTTTTCGAAGTTTTCACATATGTCATAGTCTATGGACTTATAAGTAATCTTAGGTAACTTAATATTATTTTGTTTAAAATTTACAAAAGGAGTGAAAACTAGGGAGAGAAGGTATTTCAATCCTAACGGTGGTGCGGGGGTTTTCAGGAGGTATAAAATTCTAGAGAGAAGACTTCATTAAAGGTCAAATAATGGAAATACTGGAATGCAAGAGTGGTGCGCAATTGGTTGAGATTATTGTTTTATTGGGGATCTTAAAATTCGAGAAAGGATTTATATATAATTTCAGCTTTAAGTTTGCCAAAAATTTGCCTATTCAAGTTATACTGGTTCAGGTCAAGTTATACAAGTTTACCAGTGAGAGGTTCCTATGCACAGGATGCCGGCTAGATTATGGGTACCACAACAGCGCCTATTTCTGCCGTAAAACAGTAATGTGTAAGCATTTCTGTGTTTCGGTCTGAAGGGCGCCGTAGCTAGTGAATTTACTGGGCAAATGAGACTTCACAACTTATGTCAGCTCAGAATATTTGGGGGTTTTTCAAGAATCCTGAGCGGCACTGCTCGTCTCGTCCCTTATTTTCATTAAAATAAAACTACAAATTTTGGGTTAATTTATAAGGTTTTCGCTATGTTTTGAAATAAACATCTGTTTTTCGGAAATATATATAAATTCATCACTATATGGGAAAACGCCGAGTTTTAATTTACTATCTAAATTAAAACAAACAATTTACAATATATATTTACACAATACGAACTTAAAATAATTCGTAAATATTGATCCCTCCTCTATGCTGAAATCATTTTTTCAATTTTGACAGTTGTATGTTAACCTTTTCCTATAATTACCACAGAAAAAATATGACAGTTCTTGTTTATTCTATATTTATCGCACTGTCTTCATGACATCTGTATAAATGTGATGTAAATATAAATCTCTTTTTGTAGCTAAAAGAGTAAATTGACGTAAAATGGTTCAATTAAAACAGGTTTCCTTACGCTTGAAATCTATCAAAAATATTCAGAAAATTACTAAAACTATGAAAATGGTGTCTGCAAGCAAGTATGAGTTTATAATATATTCTCTACAATTTAATATAAAACATAAGAATACTAAATAGTAAATACTTTAGTATTTTAAAGGCCTTGATATTCAGAAAGTATTATTGCTCTAGCACTCCAGTGGCAAGAATTTTATCTTTATTATAATAATATGTAGTCATACGGCTGATATAAGGCTGTTAATATTTTATTCATACATATGTCAAAAATGAGCTAACTGGCTTCATTTGAACAAGGTTATTGTTATTCAAAGTATATGTAGTGAATTTTCATAGAGATCAGTTAACTGATATAAAAGTTAGTATAAATTTGTATATTTATGTATACATTTAAGATATTGCTGCTCCTGAAATAATATGTGCGACGGGAACAATGACTGCCTGGTCGACCTGATATAGCTAATTACTAAATATCTGTACGATTTTTAAGAATGTACAAAACTTGAACAAAAAAAAAGTAATAGGACATCTGGATTCGAACCGGGGTCTTCTGCTTTCCGGATCACCCAGTGTTCCATCTGACCTATGTCTATTTTAAAATTGAAACCTAGCTAGATCGATTTCTCGCCCGTGAAACCCTTTGTATACAAAATTTATGAAAATCGTTGGATCCGTTTCCGAGATTCAGATTATATATACCGGGTGTAATCGTTAAGTGGTTACGTACAGGTGATTATTCCGTAAATATTACAGATATCAAAAAACTTTAAACTGACATCGAAAGCACTTTACTTAATGAGTAAAATGACAATTATAACTTATCTATATATATATACATATTAGGAGATTTCCACGTATATAGTCACTCATCACGATATCTCTGGAACCGTTAGAGTTAGAGACTTGAAATTTGGTAGGAATATTCTTTTCACCGAGTAGAGGTCAGCTAAGAACGAATTTTACGAAATTCCACCCGCACGAGGTTTTTTTTATAATGAACAGAACAACGTCTGTCGGGTCAGCTAGTTATAAATAAAACGAGAAATATCAAAAAAAATTACATTAAACACTCGCATACATTTTATATCTTAGTAAGTACAAAATTTTGTATTCAAAGCAGATGTTCGAAGTGACCTCCTCGATGTGCAACACAATGACGAGCTCTATTTACAGTTTCTAAATGAACTTCCTTAAAATTTGCGGAGTAATTAAAGCAATTGCACGACGTACACGATACTGAAATTCTTCTAGACTGTGAACACTCTCTGCGTACACGTGGTCTTTGACAAATCCCCATAAGAAGAAATCACAAGGCGTGAGATCCAGAGATCTGGCAGTCCAAGGGGTTTCACTATTATTGGTTATTAAGCCATTAATGTGCAACGTTAGACTATTTACATACATACAGTTGTATGTCTTTCTCTTATCTTTTTTATCATGTTATATCACTTTTTTGAGCAATTCGTCTACACACCCATGAATCAATTAAAACAAAACGCCTAATGACGACCCACATAGCCGGTTAGTGACCCTGCCTACTGAACTAGAAGTCCCGGGTTCGAATTCTGTCATCTATGTAAGTATGGATGTTTGCTTCCGAGTCATGGGTGTTTATAAGTAGTTATGTTAGTTTAGGTAAGTGTATTGTATTAAATATATCGTTGTCTTGTAATCATAGTACTGGCTATGCCTAGTTTGGGACAAGATAATTTGTGTAAAAGTGTGTCAATGTTATACTTTATTAAGTATTTCTCCATCCAGATTCACAAAAGCGGAACGCGAGTTGAGTGCAGCAAGGCCATTTGGTTACGGTCCTCGTAAGTTCTACGAGTCAAGTCAATTGGTAAAGGGACCTGTAGACCAAAAGGAAAAGGAGAAACAGCCAGATATAGTAGCTGATAAAACAGAAGATATTAAGGATGACAAAATGACAAAGAGAATCTACGTGGCAGTGACATCGGATCGAGGTTTGGCTTCTATAATAACACCACGTTTCTCTCATTCTAAATAGCTGTTAAAAATTATTAATATTTATACCAGTGGGAGGCTCTTTTGCACAGAATGCCGGCCAGATAATGGGTACCACAACGGCGCCTATTTCTGCCGTGAAGCAGTAATGTGAAAACATTATTGTGTTTCGGTGTGAAAGGCGC
Organism: Leptidea sinapis; assembly: GCF_905404315.1. Classification (NCBI taxonomy): domain Eukaryota; kingdom Metazoa; phylum Arthropoda; class Insecta; order Lepidoptera; family Pieridae; genus Leptidea; species Leptidea sinapis. The sequence goes on along the minus strand of NC_066312.1, from coordinate 7,271,357 downwards.
CGTAGTTAGTGAAATTACTGGGCAAATGAGTCTTAACATCTTATGTCTCAAGCTGACGAGCGCAATTGTAGTGCCGCTCAGAATATTTGGGGTTTTTCAAGACTCCTTAGGGGCACTACATTGTAATGGGCAGGGCGTATCAATTACCATCATCAGAAGGTCCTCGTCCCTTATTTTCATAAATATAGAATCATGGTTACAAAATAAACGTATCTAAACTATGCAAATAATATTACACAGAAGAAGGGCGATATATTTTTTATCCGCTTACAAGAAATTAAATCTTAATGTATACTATTAAAAGTTATCTAAACGAGATTGTCCTAGGCTAAACTTGTATAAACTTGTGTAAGCCTGACACGTTTAGATAAATCGTTTTGGCCTAGAATAAAACTAGTTTGAGCTAAAATCATAAAGTCGGGCCAGTAACATAAATGTTCTACAATAGTTAGATTCAATCAATGTATGCTACGTTGCGCTACGAAAAACAAATTAATAATTTTTAAACGATAATTTCATCAATCATTATTATAAATCCTATTGTTTTTTGTGTCCTAGAAGTGTTATACTTATGATATTCAAAGGAACGCTAGGGCTTCGATTAGATTATTTTTCCCCTTATATACGTTTGCTGTAGTTTAACCATACAATAGAAAAGACACGTTTGTAAGGTTTACTTTCAATACAATACAAATTTTATCGCAGACTTACACGACCACTAGTGACACGACTCTTTGTGGATATTGTGAACAAAACATAATGAAATAAAGAATAATTTGTTATTAAATGAATCACTTTACCTCTAAGTAATATAATTTAAATTATGAATAATATTTAATATACGGAGCTATATAATAGAATGATTTTCAATCTTTCTCTGGTTTTCTGTTCTGGTGAATTTCTAAAAACAAATAGCTCGAATTTAGGCAACTAGCCGTTCCCGTCCAATTCGCTGGGCGAATTTTAAAAGGAAATAAATTATACAATAAAAAAATAAATAGCCATAAACCATCTTGGATAAATTTCGCATCGAATGGCGGTAGTTTCGATACGAAAGGCTTGAAAGAGCCTCAAACAAAGACCATTTACATTCAAATTCAAATATTTTTATTCAAAATAGGATGTGAAATCACTTATCACATCAATCATTAATCACAAGTCAAAAAAAACTACCACCCATTCCAAAATGAATGCCTCAGGCCTGAGAAGAATGGGCGCAACAAACTCAGCGGGCTTTTTTTTCATAAAAAATATGTTTTACAATTAAAGTAACATTTACAAAGTAACAAAGTAACATTGTACAATTAAACTTATTATTTAATAGCCTGAGGGCGGTCGCTCCATTCCCAATCTGTGGTATCATTAAGAAAGTCATTTATGTTATAGTAACCTTTACCACACAAACGTTTTTAACAATTCTTTTGAATAACGTAATACTTTTGTTTTGAACGTTTTCTGGGATCTTGTTGTAAAAGCATATACATCGCCCCACAAAAGCCTAACTAACTCGACTTAGCCGAGTTATGACACTTTCTGGCAAATTCATTTATGTGCCTATGAACATACATTACATTATCAAGAATATATTGAGAGGCAACAGTCAAGATGTTAATTTCTTTGAATTTCGCTCTCAATGATTCTCTAGGACCTAGGTTATAATTTCTAATAATCTAATCTAATATTTTCCTCAAAGCACTTAATTATTAGGTTATTAGCATTGTAAATTAAATTAAAGTTGATATTGTAGGAGATTGAAGAAATATAATTATAGTACGCTGGTTATCATAATATTACAATACTTGAAATGCCAAGAGAATGTTTCTTGTAAATATTGTGTTGGTGATTTCCGGTATCTTACGGCCGTTTCCAATATACTATCTACAGATAGAGACAAAAATACTACCTTCTACTGTCAGTAATTAGCTGTCAATAATCTGAAGCTGTCCCAGCATGCCCGATAAATCATTCCTATCGCCTTATATTGGGACGCGTGAATTGAAATTTCTATACAAATTTCTATCGCTAGTAAGCTATACGTCGTCCCATGGACAGACGCGTACGGATAAGATGAGTTACCGTCGATAAGTTTATTGAAACAGAAAATTCAACGATAGTTATGATTTTTATCTCAAGTAAGAGATAGACTGAATATTGGGAACGGCCGTAAGTGGTTAGCGCAGAAAATATTGACACTGGTAACGTTTATGCCTACTACTCGGCTAAGTCGAGTTAGTAAGACTTTTGTGGGGAGTGATGAATATGATTTTACATCAAGATCCCAGAAGATGTTCAAAACAAAAGTATTACTTTAATCAAAAGATTTGTTATTAAACGTTTGTTGTGAAAGGTTACTATAACATAAATAACTTTCTTAACGATTCCACAGATTGGGGATAGAGCGGCCGCCCTCAGGCTATTAAATAATAAGTTTAATTGTACAATATTACTTTTTAAATATATTTTAATGAAAAAAAAAGCCAAAATACTTCTCAGGTCTAAGGCATAAGGTGGTAGTTATTGACTTTCAATGTCATATTCTGTTTTGAATAAAAAAAATTGTATTAGAATTTGAACAGTGGTTAGTTGGTGGCACAGAAAATATATACTATTTTGGCATAAGTATTTTTTCTCTCTACAAAAGGTTAATTATATTGAGACTGGGAACGATATAATTGCTCACACACAAAGCTCCAAAGCCGCGAGCATTTGGAGGTCAGCTTCAACGCTCTAAATTATTTCGTAGTTGCAAAATGTATAATAATAATTTTAAGTAGCAATTGGTAATTAGCACAAATATATAAATTGTTGATATGAGTGTTACCGCGATAACCCTGTCATAAAAGACACGAGCCATTGTTAGGGTTGACAAGTTGGGATATATTTAAATTAATATATTTTGATTCTGTCTGCCATGTTTTCTTTTATGAAAATATGGGAAGAGACGAGCAGGATGTTCAGGTGATGGTAATTGATACGCACTGCCCATTCAACGCGCTTGGCACCTTGAGACATAAGATGTTAAGTCTCATTGGCCCAGTAATTTCACTAACTACGGCGACCTTCAGACCGAAACACAAGAATGCTTACACATTACTGCGTCACGGCAGAAATAGGTGCCGTTGTGGTACCCATAACCTAGTCGGCATCCGGTGCAAAGGAGCCTCCCACTGTTAAATATCTGTAAAATTACAAGCCTTTTTATTATTTCAAGAAGAATTATGAAGTTTTAATGTCTAATACTTACGTAATTAAAATGCATACTATGCATGAAAATATATTAAAAACACTTTTTACATTTATCTAAATGGGGAGGTGCAATAATCCGCAATAAACTCTTAATGTAAGTAAAGTAAAAAATAGCACAATTTCAAAGAATTATATTAGGGTTGAACTGGACTTGTTGCGGAACGGAGGAGTTAACGATTCACTGAAAAAATAAACACTTAAACGTTTAGTAGTATAAAAATAATAATAAAACTTTATTTTCAAGTAACTACAGACTCAAAATCATATTAGTTTAACTTGAAAAACTAAGTTAGTACTGTAACCTACTCTTAATTTCACTATTTCTCCATTCCATTTGAGATAGAGACTCATATATTTGCAGTCTATCCTGCTACCAATCATCTTAAGAATACCCTATACCGTACGTTGTAGTTAAAAACATTTAAAACATTTGTAGCTGCGCAGCATTTTGTACCCTTGAACTGAACAATTAGTTTTTGTGATCTTTTATAACCAGTCAACTCTATTTGTTACTCTGATTTTCCCGTTGCTCGCAATACACTTGTATTATTTCATCATATCTAGATATATAATATTATCATAACCGTACAACGCATATCTTTCTACATAAAACTTTTATCTTAATACGTATGGCAAGCAGATATTCGTTGTTTAATTTCATTTCGTTGTATAAATGTAAATTATAAAGGCAAAAAGTGATTTGCAATAGCAATCAGTAAAACCGTCATGGTCGCTAACTATGGGCCTTATGAGGAAGCTCACTATTGCTAGGGCAATGGAGAGGTCGGAGTTTCCCAGCGAGATCGAATCAGAAATGAGGAGATCCGTAGGAGAACCAAAGTCACTGATATAGCCCAAATGATTGCGAAACTGAAATGGCAGTGGGCAGGGCACATAGCTCGGCGGACAGATGGCAGTAAGGCACCACGTACCCGTGGTCGCCATTCGAGGACCTTCCTACCGGAAGGCGTAGTGTTGGTAGCCCCCCCACAAGATGGACCGACGATCTGGTCAAGATCGCCGGAGTTGGTTGGATGAGGGCAGCGCAGGACCGATCGTCATGGCGATAATTGAGGGAGGCCTTTGTCCAGCAGTCGACGTTTTCCGGCTGAAATGATGATGATACTGATGAAAAACGTCAAAGGTAACGTTCATGGTCATAATTTTTGAGCGCGCTAGTGGAAATAAAAGAAAATAGACAACTTTCGCAAAAAAATTACAAGTTCATTGACATGGTATAGACCATTTATATAGCGAATTCTTATTGAAGTAGTTTTATAGAAAACTCCATTATTTTGTAGTGGTTGGCTTATCCAAACTTCAGCGTTCAATAAATACCAGACGAAGAGATTATAAGTGTGTGCCAATAAATATAGAAAGTTACCAAGTATTGGTAATGTAATACGGAAAAAAAGTAAACTGAAATCGTAATAAGAATTTGTAAAATCAACAATGGTAATTGATACGCCCTGCCCATTACAACACCGTGTCGTTCAGGATTATTGAAAAACCCAAAACTGTGCTCGTCACCTTGAGACATAAGTTGTCAAGTCTCATTTGCACAGTAATTTCACTAGCTACGGCGCCCTTCAGACCGAAACACGATGCTTACATATTACTGCTTCACGACGCAAATAAGCGCCATTGTAGTACCTATAATCTAGTCGGCATCCGGTGCAACGGAGCCTCCCACTGCTGAATATTGTAATAGGCTTTAATAGATAAATAAACATTATGGTCAGTGTACAAATAATTATTAAATCTTTCTCGTCCTCAACCTCATTAATGAAGGTTGTTTTTGTCCTGAAAAAACATCACCGGCTTATCACCAAGCTCCCGTCACTTTTGTCGCAGAGTATTCGAGATATTGAGACCCATTATACTTTTTATTTGTTCGTACGAGCAGGTCAGTGATCGACTTATTGGTTAGTTGTTGAGTGTCCTCGATCTGTCTTCCACAATTTAAATGTTTAAACAAAGTTCCGATAAGTCAATCAAGCGAAGAGCCGTTTAACCTGATTCCTGCCACCGAATTCCACCCTCGCACGACAGGCCAGTTAGGATATCATCCCCACCATCTGGATGTGTGGCGGTCCTCCACAGTGCGGTTTTCATTGAGCTTTTTCCACGTATTACAAAGCTGTGGAATGGGCTTCCTTGTGCGGTGTTTCTGGGACGATAAGACATGGGCACCTTCAAAATAAGCGCGTACAACTTCATTAAAGGCCGGCAACGCTCCTATGATTCCTCCGGTGTTGCAAGAGAATGTGGGTGGCGGTGATCACTCAACACCAGGTGACCCGTATACTAGTGTGTCCTGCTATTCCATAAAAAAAATCAACGCGGATTGTATTTTCGGCCGGTGGTCCAATTTATTGGTACAGGTCTAAGAGACGAATCTTACACAGTCACAATAACTAACACAGCGAAATAGCTGAGCCAGCCAGAAAAACAGCCAACTCCTATCTAGTCTGAAAAAAAAAATTAAATTAAGTATCCAGTCTTCATATAAATTATTTATAGAACTCATGTAAGACAAAAAAAAAATATAAAGACCGACCAAGGCCACATAAACTTTCTCGCCGATGTGTCGTAATATGGAAGAGTTATAAGTCTTATTACGTCTTAAATAATATTTGTTATAGAAGTAATATATACTGAAGAAAAAGCAGGCCACTGTCTTACCACATCAGAGTAGGTAGTAGTGCCATCGACAAAATTGATTCATGACATGTCATTTTAAAATCATAAAAACAGATTTACATTTGCACGAAAAAGATTGTATGACAATTGTTGGACTTAGTGTCTTATAAAATGGTAACAGTTACAATAAATGTGTATGTTAAAGCGAATTTAGACCTAAATATACGGTTATATTATCTTTAGACCAAACGTCGATGATGTCACATCGTTGCTTTGTTAAGGTATAGATCGACGTATGTTTGTAATATATATACTCGACTGTCGGTTTTTTAACGAATCCCTTTTTGAGATCTGATACACATTACAAGTAAGTGACTCCACGTCGCGTTGTCGCGCGAGTATGTCGCAAGCGACATTCACTCACGATTTTCAATAACTAGAATGCAGTGGGACAACGAAAAATCCCATTTATTTATCGACAATTACATGTTACAATATACAATATGAACTCCTTCAACTAATCATGCAAGGGAAAGTGGCAGGCAGGAGGAGGCCTGGCCGCAGAAGGATATCGTGGCTTAAAAACTTGCGCCAATGGTTTGGGAAGAACACAAGATCTTTATTTAGAGCAGCTGTGTCGAAAGTTGAAATTGCCCTAATGATTGCCAACCTTCGCAAGGAGACGGCACGTTAAGAAGAAGAAGAAGACAAAGAAAACCCAATTTAATGGGATCCTAATTATTAATTAAGCACACACAACCTCTACTGACGTTATGAGAAGAAATAAAGCACACTTGAGCCAAGAGCTCGAATGATACATTACAAACAAACAGTAACCTTTACGGTGTGCAAAACAAGCATCACTAGGATATTATTAGTAATAAATAAACAACTATTTATTTGAGAGTTATAGATTGATGTTGATATAGATAGGTGTTGTATTTTTGTAAAAAAAAGTCTAGTTCTATTATAGCGACACAACTACAGAAGTACTAACAACAAAAGTCAATGTCAAATGAAAACTTCAAAAACAAAGCAGTGATAGCACGAAAACATCATGTCATGTAAGTACATAAGGTTCACCTTACGGTAATGAAACTGCAAACCGTACTGAAGCAACAGGACGAGCGCGAAGGGATGAAACAGAGACGGGAGGGGGCTTCACGTTCCAGCGAGGTCCAAAGATAATGGGGATGTGTAGTATATGTTTATTTATTTATTTATTTATAATAGACACACCAACAAGCTATTCTAAACTAAACAAAAATAAGAAAAATATAAAACGAACATTATGAACAGAATAGCTTTCTTACAGGTATGTACAGCTCTGTTGTATTATTAAAGATAATGTTAGTACAAAAAACGCAAAGTAATTTAAAGATTAATAAATGTTAAAAATACAAATTATTTCTTATGTTGAATATGAGCAAAGCGAACAGACCATATATATAATTAAAAACTATTATAAATTGTAGCACCGACATCCCAAACATATCCATGGAGTCAAAATTATTATTAAGGAGCTCATTAAATGATCTCATAGAGCGCTGCAGTGGAGAGTGAAGACCAATATTAGTTCTCGGAATAGCAAGATGAAAGAATTCACGATTAATAAGCCTTGCACCGGGACGGGGTATATTGAAATCATTTTGTCGTAATATTTCTGGGGCACTAACAATACCATTACATAATTTAAATAAAAATAGCAAATCTTGAATACGACGACGATTTTCGAGAGATTTTAATTTAAAAATATTTAGCCTGTGGCTGTATGGTAAACGTGAACCGCTATGTTTTGTGTCTTTGTATACCAGAAATCGAGTAAAAGGCCGTTGTATTTTTTCCAACCTATCAACATGAATTTTGTAAAAGGGGTCCCAAATCACACAAGCATATTCCAAATGCGACCGAACAAATGCATTGTATAAACACGTGACAGAATTAATCTGTTTAAAATCTTTTGAAGTACGCTTAATAAACCCAACCATTTTCGTCGCCTTTCCAACAACTTCATCTACGAGGGGAGGTCAAAAAGTTCGCGGAATGACTGGGAAAAAAGATGAAATGATACATTATGTTATTTTTCCTTTTCAATATATTCCCCCTTAACACGAATACATTTTTGGGATCTGGCATATAACTTATTAATACCGTCGAAAAAATAGGTTTTGTCTTGGGCGTCAAAATACGCCGAAATCGCCGACTTGACTTCATCATCGTCTCTAAATTTTTTTCCACGCAGCTCTTTCTTCATCTTTGGGAATAAATAAAAATCGCTAGGGGCCAGGTCTGGACTGTAGGGTGGATGGCGTAGTTGTTCAAAACCGCATCGATGAATGGCAGCCGTCGCAACATGACTCGTGTGAACGGGCGCGTTGTCGTGCAAAAGGAGTACACCTTTTGTCAGTTTTCCTCTTCTTTTTTCTTTAATAGCTTCTTTTAATCGGTCCAATAGGGAAGCGTAGTACTCTCCCGTTATAGAAACACCACGTTCTTTATAATCGATCAAAAGAATACCTTCAGTATCCCAAAAAATAGTCGCCATGATCTTTCCGGCCGATTGCGACACTTTAAATTTTTTTGGGGGTGGTGTGCCTTTTTTGTGCCACTGCATCGACTCCTGCTTTGACTCAGGCTCATAGTGGTGAACCCAAGTTTCATCACCGGTTACAATTCGGGCCATAATTTCTTCCCTAACTTCTCCACAGCGGTCCAAATACTCGCGGGAACAGTTGACGCGCTCACGTTTTTGCAGCGGCGTGAGCATTCTCGGGACCCACCTTGAACACACTTTACTCATGCCAAGATGTTGATGAAGAATATTTAAAATTGTGGTTTCTGATACTCCAACTGATGCTGCAAGTTGTTTCTTCTTCAACCTTCCGTCTTCCAATACATGTTTTTCAACTTTTTCAATGATTTCCGGCGTAGTGGCCTCAATGGGCCGTCCAGGTCGAGGATCATCTTCAATTGACTCCCTTCCTTGCTTGAAAAGGCCGTGCCATTTGTAAATCATGGTTTTACCAGGAGCAGAGTCTCCGTAAACAGCTAACATCTCTTGCAAAATAGTTTGAGGCGTTTTTCCTTGTTTGGTGAGGAACTTTACGACGGCGCGATGTTCAATTTTCTCCATAGTGGCTAGTTTGTTCCCGATTTACTTGTTCACTCGTTTGTAACTCGAAAGCTAATGACCCAATTAGGCTAGAAATTGGCATATATAGTAATTATGAGTTACTCAAGTAGCGGCTACCTGGAGGAGCGACCTCACCCCCGCCAACCCCGCCATTCCGCGAACTTTTTGACCGCCCCTCGTATATGTGGTTTGAATGAAAGTCTAGTGTCAATTAAAATTCCTAGATCTCTGGCAGTATTTACTTCACTTCATGTTCATGTTTATTATGACTGTAGGAAAATCACGATTTATCTTGTCGATAGTACCATTTTTGAGGCAAATTTCATACATTCAAATAAAATACAATAGTTTTAACATTATTCAGTAAAGATTACATCAGGTGTTTATTTATTCCGATGTTTCGTTAATTTTTTAATAAGCGTGACCATTATGTGAACATATATTAACATTATATATATAATAAAAAAATAAGTTTTACTCTATGGAACATTTAAAACATAATATAATTATAATATTATCTTTATTTACTTTGGAACCCTTTGCGGACTGATATTTATAGTCCGATGTAGTACGATGGTTCTTTTTTTTGCGCCCAGGCAAAGGGAAAGGGCTACCCTCCTGGATAACGATGGGAGGTGGTGAATGCTCATGCCTACCAACGCAGCCTAAGTCTGCTTTGGCTATGTGGGACTTACGTAAACCCTAAGTGCCTACCTACTAAACACCACCTGTAGTTGGCTTTGGGCAAGTGCCCTCTAAGCCTTCATCGAAGGCTACCTTCTCTTTGGGAGAGAAAGGCGCAAGCGGCACTCCCTAAGGAGTATCCGCTGGGATTTCCAATGGTTCTCAATCTTTGTTCTATTTTGTAGGTCTCTGTGGTGGGGTGCACAGTGGAGTATCTCGCCGGATACGTCGCGAGATGAGCGAAAGAAAAGGTGAAGGACCGACGAACAGGATTGTTTGTATCGGCGACAAGTCTAGAGCTATGCTGAGACGAGAATTCAGTGATAGGATGCTAATTAATGTCAAGGATGTAAGTTTATCTCTTTATATTAAAAATTGTCATAATATTTACAAGACTTTTACGTTTATAAGTCACTAGCCTTTCCCGCCCGCTTTGCTGGGCGAATTTTGAAAGGAAATAAATAAACACGTAACCATAAACCGTCTTAAGATAAATTTCACATCGAATGGTGGTAGTTTTATGTCGATACAATCAATGGTTAAGGCGTGATTAAGCCACAAACAAAGACCATTTTCATTATATATACAGTCGTGGTCAACTAATTAGGGACATTCAAGATAGTGAAGAGAAATAACCGGTTATGTACATATAAATATAAAACCCTATTGATTTCTCAGTAACTATTATTTGCATACATTGGTCCAATAAATAAAAGATTAAAAAAATAACCTTTAACCTTATTCAATTTAAGGTATAATTCTGTAGCTGGACATTTAATTTAGGAAAGTAAAGTAATATGAAAAATAGAGTTAAACAAAACTAGTAATCTGCAGTATTTTAATTTCTTTAACAACTCCATTTTATTACGTGTAAAATTCAGTACCCAGTAGCAAAACCTTTGTTAGTTATTATCGCTAGACACCGATGTGGCATAGACATGATCAGTTTCTCACATGTTTCGACAGGAATGTTTGCCCATGCATCACAAAAAGCTGCATTAAGTTCTTCTAAAAATGTGGTACGATAAGTGGCAACTTTTTTCTTGATTTCATGCCAAAGGTGCTCGATTGGGTTGAGGTCCGGGCTATTTGCTGGCCAATCTAGCACTGATACCGACTGACTGTTATGAAACGACTTGACTGAACGGGTGGTATGTTTCTGGTCGTTATCATGCTGAAACGTCCATATAATAGGGAGATGGAACCTGGTTATCTTTCTATCTTCTTGCGGATTTGTTTTTCTTGATCCTTTTTATCTGGACACATTTAAAGCTGTGTTGTTGTGCCTGAAATGTTGCACTGCATTGCACACCATAGTTTCTTAAATATTCTGCTATCCCTCGGTATGACCAACCACGCTCGACAAACTTCACGATGATTTTTCGTAGTTATGTATCGCAACTTTTATTTTTGCCCATTTTTCTTCAAAATAGTTCTCAAAACTTAAAATTAATAATCTTGATTGCCGACAAAACTACCACGGAACAATAGGAGAAGAAATAAAAAAATATTGAGATTCAGATTTTGAAAATAGTACGTAATATCTCAGTGTCCCTAATTAATTGATCAGCCAGCATTTTTTGATCAAATAGCACTGTGATAATCGATCAGCTATACTGTAAAGAGTTTTAAGGTTTAGGAAGTTGTTATTGTTTGTATAATCGGGCACATAAATGACTAATTATACTTAAATGTAAGGGATATAAAATCTTGTTTAGTCTCGTTGGAAAATAAAAAATAAATTCACAAATTGGTTTAACTACAGAGTGTCCCTAATTAGTTGTCCACGACTGTATATATCATAAGAAATCGCAAGTTAAAATCCCCGCTTGATGTACGTGGTAAAAGACACAAATATAACGTGATATCTTTACGCAACGCTAAAAGATCAAGCTGTTTATAAAGTACTAGATCCTCGATAGATAGATGCAGCTTCGTATTACAATCCGTAATTTTATTTCGTGCTGATATTGGAGTACACCAAGGAAATACTCAACTTTCGTTGCGGCACTTCATTATGTCCGTTATACCATGGCATGTCCTGTGCATCTCCGGGGCGTTATAATAATATGAAAGTCCCAACCCCTTGGATGTCGTAAGAGGCGACTAAGAGTTTTTCGAAGTGGCAGATTCATATCACACAAGTCACAACGGCAGCACAAACTAGCCCAGTTTGGCCGGATTACCTCAGTCACACATTTACGGCCCCTACGTAAGTACTCCCTACTTGAGATAAAAATCGTAACTATCGTTGACTTTTCTGTCCCTAAACTTATCGACGGTGACTCACCTTATCCGTACACGCTGTCTGTCATTGGAAAGACGTATAGCTTACCAGCGATAGAAGTTTGTATGGAATTTGCAATTCACGCGTCTCAATATAATGCGATAAGAACGACTTATCGGTTATATTGGGACAGCTTCAGACTATTGACAGCTAATTACTCACAGTAGAAAGTAGTAATTTATATCTATCTGTAGATAGTGTATTGGGCACGACCGTTAACCGGCAAGAAGTAGATGGGCTTGAATAATTTTTTTGAAAGCTGATATTTTGACGGGTCAATTTTTAATTGAAAATAAGGGTTTTTTTTAGATATTTGAGTCAAAATAATATATAAATTAAATATTTAAATACAAATATTAATTTACCTACAGCTTACAGTGTATTTGGGACATAAAAAGGTAACTTCTCTCCAAATTTCATTTTTTTTGTTATAAATAAAATAAAAACAAAATACTTACTTGTTTTTTTGAATTTTTCACAAATTTTGAGGTTCCGTGAAAAATGTGTGAAAACAAAATTGTAGATTCTTTATTACCTTAAACTTTGCCATTTGACTTTTTTCTGTAGGACTAGTAGTTTTGCGGGAAATTGAGACACGAACACCCCCTTATTCACTTCTTACCTCAGATCGCTCGTAATTTATTTTTCCTTTAATTTTTGTTATATTCTCTGCCATTTCCAATGGGTTTCCATAATATATAATATAGATAAGTGTAATTGCACGATCTAACCATATATTTTATGAAGAAAAAAAAGGCCCGCTGAGTTTTATGCCCCCGTTCTTCTCAGGTCATAATGCACTCATAAATTGTCAATGTGAAGAACAATTATTGCCATAGAAATCTCGCGCATGTAATGGAAATTCAATAGCACAAACATTTATTGTACAAATTTGTAAGGTTTACTCAAAAACACTATATATTTCCTGGACGAAGTTTTATGGAATTTCAGCATAAGTACTATTTTTCGGTTAATATTATCGCTTTCTCCTTCTTGTCTTCAATAGGCGGTATGCGTTGGATGAAATAACGTGCTCTTCGGTCATGTTCTCGTTGACGATAGGGAAGGACCCTCTTAAGATGTATTCTTACCAAAAATTAAGCTACGTAGTGTGCAGTTCGATGAAATAATAATTGATATTTTATATTTCGTTTGCAGATCGGAAGAATCGCTCCGGTATTTGCAGATGCTTCAGTAATGGCCGCCGCTATTGCTGAGTCCGGATATAAGTATGATGTTGGGGAAATATTTTACAATAAATATTTCACACCAGTCAAATATGAATTGACAGTTATTCCATTTTTCAACAAGTATAAAATTGAGGTAATGGATATTCTATAATTATACGACTCGAACGATTGAAAAGATGACTGTTTCCATTGACAGTTCCTCATTAAATTAGTTAAAATCATGTTTTTTTGTACGAAATAGCAACATTGCGTACTATAGAGACGTATTAGTTATGGGAGATTTATCTAACGAATATGAATAAGGAATTTTATCGAACGTTCGATAGGCTTAAAATACGTTTTAACTTATATAGCTTTATACCTTCGAAAAGCGTTTTATTATGAATAAGGCTGCTAGAATATACTAGCATATAGACGATCGTACAGCCCAATAATGTTTGACCAATTTTGGTTTGTCAGTGTGTGCTTTAACTTGTGATTTAATATTCAAAATACTTACGAACTAAGCTTCTGCTCAAACGTGGTTGATTATTTACGACTTGTTAATCACAATCGGTTTCAGTAACAATAGAGCTACACAACACATGACACGCCACAAATTGGGATATCGTCCCCACCATCTGGATGTGTGGCTTTACTCCACAGTGCGGCTTTCAAGGAACGTTCTATTACGACCAAAGCTGTGGAATGAACTTTCTTGTGCGGTATTTCCGGTCCTATATAACATGGGTACCTTAAAAAAGGAACCTTCCTTAAAAGCCAGCAACGCTCCTGTGATTCCTCTAGTATTGCAAGAGTATGTGGAGGGCGCTGATCACTTAACACAAGGTGACTCATTTGTCCTCCTTTTCTATAAAATTAAATAATAGTTAAAAATAAATAATAGAAGAATTCTAATTTTAATAATACTTAATCCCACGCTTTTTTTATAGTGAAATATATTTTTTGTTTACACTATTTTCAATTTAAATTTATTAAAATTTATTTTCTATTTTTTAGTTGAATTTAATATAAAGCGTTTTTTTAGTTTTTTTAAACTAAATAACTTAATAATGACTTAATAAATAATAATTTATTTTTCACTTTTTTTGTTAATTTTTTTAGATTGAATGAAGGAATTTTAATATGTATTTGCGAATAAAAATATTTTAATTGTATTGAAAAGATCACTTAATTCAGCTAGCCGGAGATCACCGAACTAGTTCTTATAATAATTAGCTCAGTTAAATCACTGATTAATAATTGAAAATGGAAACAAATTAATTAAACAGTGGCATCTTTTCATAAATAAAAACATTAATTCATCATTACCGAATCATTTGTATACACGCCTACGTTCCATGATATCATTTCATAATTACCTTAAGAGTTTATTAAAATGCTGCTAGATGGCGTTAAATAAAAAGTCACCGCCATCTATTCGCTTCTAAACGTATTTGATACTATAATTATGAGGAACTGTCTTGAAATGTGGCGCGGTTCCAATTGTAGTTTACAATAAATTACTAGATGGCGCTTACACTAATAAGCGCTATAAATCACTGATTTATTTATTTAAAAATTATCTAAATTGGCAAAATTCTCATTTTGCAAATTGAATAATGGAGTAATCTTATCAAATTAGTGTATTGTCATCGGTCCTCGATAAATCTAAAGTTAAATCTAAATCTAAAGTTCGAATGAAATCTGGCCGTTTAAAGTGGGTTAAAATCGCGTCTAAAGGAGTCAGTTACATACATACACACAAACATACAAGTGCAGCTAATATAAAGCGTGTAATGAGTCGCTTTCCTTTTCTAACTTGCTGTATCTCTGGTAGAGATAATCTATGCGAAAACCTAATGAACACCTTCGTCTTTTCAATGCCAGAGAAAGCTGTAACTCCAAATAACTCCAATTTAGTATGCATGCTATTGACAAAGAGTTCATATTCGCACGCAACTGTTATATCAATTGTGACACATTCGTAATAACTGCTTCCATTTGTATTTTCTATTCCGTGTTTTAGACTTATTATAAAAAGCATGTCGGTTTATTTAAACAGACCAAATCAAAATGTGCGTGAAAGTTGCTTTACAATGGATTACCAAAGATCAGGAAGTACTATTATCAAAAATAAGCATAATTAAATACGTTAGCCTGGTTACGTTATACTATACTAAAATATTTTTATCCTTAACTCCCCATATCACACAATATAAAAGAAATCAAAATATGCATTAGGTCAAAATTTAATTTATAATTATTACAATACAATTCACAATAATAACATAACAATAGAATTCTCTAACAGTTTGTGTTAGTGGGTCTGGGTTGTATAATTTTATTCACACAAAATAGTACATTGTTCACCAATTTCTACGAGGATGCAATTTGTACGCACGATACAACATTCCACGCCGAGGGCTCACTACACCTTTGCAGTGGAATCGCACTTTCGTCCCCGGTATGCATACTTTGTATACTAAACCTAACAAAAATATAACTTCAATGATCAAAATCGTGCAATTAAATTGTTGTCTTTTTGAAAGCTTTTTTAAAAAAATATCACGGCTGGCATGTAGGTTGTATGAAAATCGAAACTATCGTATCTACTATCTATTGTAATAGTATCGTATAGACAATCAACATATAATATTTTATAATATCTCAACAACGAACTAGTTGAAAATTACGAATTGGAGAATATTTTTTTTAATTAAAATTATATCTATAATCTGTTTAGGAATCACAACAGCTCATAAAACTAAAATACTAGCGTAATATAACCTACGATATTTCGTTTGACCATAGATTTCTATGCGACAGTTATTACAAGCAGCAATGTGTATTTGCGAGGTTCCTTATTCCCACTGCCTCTACTATATACCACTGAACTGGTGACTGTCAAAGTACTTTTGTGCCTGTTTGATATTCGCCATTGTGGCGCTGTTGGCCATGTAGCGAGAGTCTGCGTTACTAAAACTATTTTCAAAAAAAATATGTACTTTATTACGTTGATTCTTGAAGTATAATTAATAACACGGAAAAAGAAACGAAATTAATTCAAAATGCAAAAATACTTCAGAGTATTGTACGTTCCTTCGCAGCCATTTGTATTATACGTCAAAATTAGTTCTCTGGACGCTCGCGAGTAGCGCTTCAAATAGGCACAAAAATTGGCTGTCAAACATATGAAACAGCCAGTTCAGTGGTATTTATACAGTTCAGTCCTAAGCGAAATGTAATTTCAGACAGCGCCAAACATGAATGCTTTTGATGATGTGGATCAAGACCAACTGGAGTGCTATTCCGAATGGACTCTAGCCGCTTTGCTTTACTATGTATTGAAAGAAGGTGCAGCGTCCGAGCAATCAGCTAGAATGTCAGCAATGGACAACGCAACCAAGAATGCGGATGAGATGATTAAGAAACTCACCTTGCTGTTCAATAGGACAAGACAAGCTGTCATCACGAGGGAACTTATTGAGATCATATCAGGAGCGGCTGCCTTGGAATGAACACTGTTGAAAATTGTCAATTATAGAGAAAAAAACGTGTGGCACTCTTAAATCTATCTCGGCATCCTAACTAATATTAAAAATATGAGTTCGAGTTCGTTTGTTTGTTACACTATCACGCTAACCCTTCGTTTACACCAAGGTATTGTACACGTATTTGACATGTTTCATGCAAATTACAGATACAAGTTTTCAAAATACACAAACATAAAAATTGTTGAAGACAATATTTGTATGAAACTTGTCTGATGAAATTGTTTGTGACCTATTAGTTGTCTACATGTATATGATCTAATGTTTTTTACTTGTTGTAGGCTTGCAGCTAAACTTATTTAAGACATGTCAGTGCACAAGTTAATGAATTCGACAATACAATTGACTTCTGGTATAGACAATAGAAAGTGAGGTACTGTGGATGTTTGCTTTATGAGTGCAGTATACTTGTACATCATACATCATGAAGGAAATTCAAGAAAACCACGCAAGTACTGTTCGTCATCATTTTTGAGGAGACGACAGCAAGAAAGGGCCTATCGTTCCTTATTGAATGATTTAAGAATAGAACACAGAAGTGGATTCATAAATTTTGTTAGAATGAGACCAGTACATTTGGAGAATTTGCTTCAAAAAGTTGCACCATACCTTTCTTAGCAGAAGAAGAAGAAGAGAAATGGAAAAGAAGGACAAACGAGCGCACGCACGGGTCACCTGGTGATACGCGATCACCGCCGCACACATTCTCTTTCCACCAGAGGAATCACAGGAGCGTTGCCGGCTTTGAAGGAAGGCGTACGCGCTTTTTTTTTGTTGGCTGTTTATTTGAGATTTCTAGCTACTTGCGACTCATATTCTTCTTTGTATTTGCATCAGATATCAAAGGCAAAATGAAGTTAATGCATTACTAATGCTTGCGAGACGTTTATAAAAGTATCGAAAGAATATCTTAATATTAGCCGAGATAAATATTGCTAATAAAGCTTATATCTTTGACCACTCCATTTATCTTCTTCTTTTCCACAAAAAAAAGCGGTCTGTCCGGTAAATGTTTAAGAATATATCCACCAAGCATGGATAGAGTATAAAACTTGTTTTAATAAGTATTATAAACTTCAATAAAATTAACAATACTTGTTAAAAACATGTATGTTATATGTTCGTGTGAACGCTGTCATTGTATCAGACTGTATCAAACATGTCTCAGATGAATATATGAACGCAAATGTGTTTTATACTTGTATAAAAACTTGTTGGCAACACAGTGTGAACGCAAGAATGTTTCAGACAATTGCAATACATGTTAAAAACAAATTAGTATTCTACAAGCTTAGTATAAAACAAGATTTTTACTTGTTTCTTGATGTAAACGAGGGAGTAAAATACTCAACTGATTTACTAATTTATCTTCAAACACTGTCAGGGGTAAAGAAAAGGATACACTTTAAAGGGAAGTATAAGTTTCGGTGACATGAAATTTTTCTATATTATAATCGTTTGACATAATATTATTTACTCGGCCGTCCGACGTGTTCGGGCAATTTAAATGAACATTTCTTACAAATTTAACGCCATCTAGCCTACAAGTACAAGAACACCTGACCCGCGCTTTGTAGAGCTAGGATGTAGTCCACGAGGTTAAAATCTGGACTAGACGAGGGCCAGTCTTTAGTTCTTATATAGTAACATCGATTTCTAGCCAAGCTTAGGTAGTTTTTGTGCAAGTGCAAAGTCCTGCTGAAAAGTTAAAGATAGGTAGATAGGATACCTTTTTTTAGAGTATGTCCTATATATCGAACCTAGGTATTTTTTATTTCCTTATAGAATTACGGCCATAATAAAATAATATATTATATAGAAATGGGCTTCCCGAAAGGTTACGCAAATGGTTTTCTAGTTTATTTTAGTTAATTTTCATAAATTAAACTAAACTCATGTCAGGTACAAAACTAACAACTTCATTTTTCGTCGAGTTAAACACGTCTTATCAGGCGTCAATAATTGAGTATTTTGATGGCGACAGTTATTGGGTATGTCGTGGTATTATTTCTATATAATTATGATTAAAAAATATACTTTTTATTTAATACATTTATTTATTAGCTCCACTTGGAAATAAGAAAACCGATTAAGGCTAGGCTCCCTTAATTATATGGGATTTTCAAGATATTTTACAAATAAACCTAAATCCTATCAAAGAGAAATTTAAATATATGTTTATATTTATAAATCTTTTTCTTTCCGTTGCCAAAACCGAATACACGGTTGGAAGATATTAATTGTTTGATACTTTTTTAATACGAAAACGATGCTTACTAAATTTGGCAACGGATTACTATGTTATTATTGCCATATCAAAGACTGCTATGCGATGCCACGCCATACTCACTCTTATTATTGCTAAGTTTTATTGTAGTAATAACCACTGGTAGACCTAAAACCAAATATTATATAAATGTCTTTGACTTTGAACTTACCGCGCAAAGCGTTGTTACTACTATTAACATAGATGGCGCTAGCCGTTGTTAAAAAAGCGCTGTTAAAATTTACTTGCGTAAAGTGGTAAGGTCTCAATCATCTCAATGTATTATAAAATAATAATTGAAAAAAGTTTAATTTTTGGAAGAGTGGTACTTACCTACCACTTATATTTGATAATCATATTAATACTAACTGACACAGCAAACGTTGTGTTGCCGATATTAAAATCGCGATACAAAAGTAACTGTTCATCGTAGATGGGTGAAAATTTGAAGTTTTATGTATTATTTTTAATGCCGACTTATAATCAAACAAAATTAAAAAAAAATGACAATAAAATAAAAAAAATCGTGTGGACCACCCTTAACTATGTATATATATAACATGTAACTAATTTTGTATTTTTGAATAGTGGTAAGAGTTGAGACGTACTAGGCAATATGCAATACTAGGTATGACGGTGACTGTGACTCAAAAGTAACAGCGACAAATACCTGTTACAAAATACTAGCTGACAGTGGTACTTACCTACCACTTATATTTGATTAATGTATTAATTCTAGCTGACACAGCAAACGTTGTATTGCCGATATTAAAATGGCGATACAAAAGTAACTGTTGATCGTAGATGGGTGAAAATTTGAAGTTTTATGTATTTTTATACAGGTTGCGGCAGAAAGAACTCCTCGATTTTAAAGCCGCGCTGCTACGAGTGGGAATGGTGCAGAGTGGTGGGGGTAGTGTTATTCGACTGCTGTGTACGTGCCATTGTCAGTGCTAGCCATGGCTTGGTCGGGTGCATAAGGGTGGTGTGCTGGGTCCATATTTTTTTGAAGAAGACGGTGTAACAGTTACGGTTAACAGTGATCGTTATTGTGAAATGTTGGAAAACTTTCTTCGGCCAAAGTTGGACGATATTTTTAATGAACATGGAGCTGGCAATGTTTGGTTTCAGCAAGATGGCGCAACTTCGCACACATCTCGGCGATCTCTTGACACCCTCAGAGACATGTTTCCTGGACACATTTTATCGCTACGAGGTGATATCGGATGGCCTCCACGCTCACCAGATTTGACACCTTGCGATTTCTTCCTATGGGGATATCTCAAATCCAAAGTGTTTCAGAATCGCCCCAGAACCATAGATGCTCTAAAGGAAGCAATAACAAACGAGGTTGCTGCCATTCCGCCCGAAATGACTCGCCGAGTAATGGACACATTCCGAGAGAGACTTAATGAATGCATCAACAACGAAGGTCGGCATTTAAGTAATGTATTGTTTAAAACCCGTACCCGACGGCTTTAATTTAATGTGAATATAGAAATGTAAATGGCATTTTGTACACTTTATTTTAATAAAATGTATTTTTTTGTATCTAATAAGGTTTTGTTTTTATTGCCTTCTAAAATAGAGGAGTTCTTTCTGCCGCACCCTGTACTTTTGATTAAGTAAACAAATCATTTGTCAGTTGTTATTTATGTTGTGGACCTCATCATACTTGGCAATTTGATTTATAATATTTAATGATTTTTGTTCGTTACTACAAGGGTCTGTACTGGGACCAATATAACTCACATTATTCTTAACTGACTTGCAAAATGTTATAAGTATCCCATTCGCCAATGACACCAAGTTCTTTGGGAACCCTATACATCAACAGGGTGACATATAATAAAATTTAAAAGCTATGGAAATAAGAAAGACCTAGAAGTGATCATAAGCAATGATCTCAAATATGAAGCACACATTGTGGCTACTGTGAACAAAACCAACTCATCCTGTACCTAATCAGAAAAGTATTCTTGAACATCACCAAGAGAACCTTTCTAAAATATATAAAACTTATATCAGACCATTACTGGAGTATTCGTTTCAGGGCTTGAATCCATATTTCGTTAAGGACATAGAATTGTTGGAAAGGGTACAGAGGCGAGCCACTAAGTTGCCTAGGGAACTGAAAAATCTTACATTACATTACAAAGACTTACAAAGCTTGGACTCAGCACCCTCAAAAGCAGGCGAGAAGAGGCGATCTAATTGAAACAAACAAAATACTATCCCCCTTATTCTGCAATAGTCTGCTAACTTAAAGCATTGCTAATTCTCACCCTGTCTTCTTCTATTGACCTAACTCAGAATGAGAAAAAACACTCTAAAGCGGCTGTTTAAAGTTAGCGGACCATTATGAATAAGGGGGTAAATAATTATTATAATGTCCCAAATTTTGAGAGCATGTTTTCAAGAAGGAGCAATCCTAGACTAAGGGGACATGATATGAAGCTAGAATATCAATTAGCATCATCAAATCCATGAGCACTTCCTGAGCAACAGAGTTGTTCATTTATGGAAAATATTGCCAATTGGAAGGTTGTGGTTATATCAAAATCTGTTAACCTTTTTAAGAATAGACTGGAAAAACATTTGAATAGATTTGACAAATGATGACCACTTTGTTGTTTTCAGACCTGTTTTATGTTAGTTATAGTGTTCATAAATTTTGAAACTTTCACTCGCTCCACTCTCCTTAACTGTATGGGTTGATTTAGGCTATGTCCTGTATATCGAACCTAGGTACCAACTAGCTACAGATCTTCTATAATGAGACGGGAGATAGTCCGAGCGGGAATCTTAATTTCATATTTTTTTATTTTTTTGTAGAATTTCTGCCATAATAAAATAAAATATCGAAACTGCCAATGCGCTTCCCGAAAGGTAATGCACTGGGCCACCAGCTTTTTGGCTGGTTCAATGCATTTGGTGCATCAATGTTAAGGATGGTACATACTTCGACTTAAAACCCATAGATGCTGGTGTCGCCGCAAGGCCGCGTGCTATACACGTGCCCTACATTGTTTATTCTGCTAATTTATGATATGCAAATCAGCGGAATTCATTGCAATGTAAACGACAGAAGCTGTGCCGACTACCTTTGAGATCAATGAGAACCAGAATAAACTAGTGTCTGAAATCAAGAGTTTGTCGTGCAAAGACTCGGACTGGGGCTGCAAAATTTAGTTTATCTTAACCTCTAATTGTTTAGAAAACAAGTCTGTATGTTCACTGTTAAGAGTCTTCCATCGTCGTATGCCATCGATTTAAGATCACTCCTCTAACTGCCATAGCTTTTATCGGCATACTAGGCGTCGATAATTCGAGCGAGCCACGTTCAGTTTCATGGTGAATTGGAACAGAAGGCCGAATTCGTCTTTAAAAGCTTGATGTGGGATGTGTAAATTTAGCCAGACTTAGAGTATTTTTTCTCTGCATTTTAGTTATCTCTGCATCTTTTACCGCATATATCACGGAGAGTGCTTCGAGGTGTTGTTCAGGTTGATACCAGCAGCCATTACGCCAAAATGCGAAATTCCATCCGCATTATGTAAACGTCTGTTTTTCTGCAATTGAGTGTTTTGAGAGAAAATTCTTGCCTCGTACAGCCTATCTGTGAAATTAATTACCGGCTTTTGTTCCCGAACCAGTACGACTTAGGGACTTTGAAGCTTAGAGCATGCTTCCAACTTAAAGGCCGACAACGCACCTTGACCCATGGTATTGCGGATGTCTTTAAATGGTTGACCCGAATGCTTCTTTGTCTTCCAACCAACAAGAAAGTAGCAAAAATTTTCCTACTTTGCTCTTTATTAAAAAAGTGAGTAATCTGTCTGGGTCCGTGAATTTCAATTAGTTTTTGACAATAGCTTTCTAATTCTCTTCTGGAAAATAGGTATTAGAAACTTATGTGAGTAAAACAAATTCTTATTTAATTGAAACTTTATTCAAAAACGTAAGTTGCAATACGCAAACTAAAGTAAAGTTAGCCTTATAAGATAACTGTAAAAAAAATAAGATACTGTAGCGCTGTTAAGATTACTTTTTATTTAATAAGAAAAAGAACTTACCAACGAAATTTCCATTATATAACTTACAAAGAACAATAATTGTTTGAGTCTCTTGCCGATTGTTCTTAATAGGTATTATAAATCAACTTTTAAATTGGTGGTGGCGATAAAAATTAAAAAAATTGTCGTCTAATTTATACTTTGTAAACATAACATCTTGCTGAAGCATTTAAGGTGTAGTTTTCGTTTAAAGTGGCTTGGTCTGTATGAAGCCTCGTTTAAAAAATAATAATCAATAATAATGGTCAACCTAGTAGCTTATCTTGAAATTTGATATGAAAAAGCATTTCCAAAGTTAAATATTAATTAAAATTAAAATACTTAAACTATAAATTCATAACATTAAAATCCGTGCTCGTAATAAAATCGAACAAAAAAACCCACTTAAAAATATGGTTTGATAATCATTATAACATAAATCCGATAGAAAGTAATATTCAATTTTAAACTGTTTACCATCAAGCAAAAATAAAGAATGTTTAAGCTCAGACACGATAATGAAACCGTCTAATATACAGGTGAACCAAAAGTCCGTTTATATTTGAATCGGTTGCCGCGTCTAGCAGCGGTGGCGGAGGGGGGTGGAGGGGTTACGCATTGCAAGAGCGGCCAATGGGAATTTAGTACCATGGCGTCGTTTAGAAATAGTCAACGTGCATTTTGTGTACACGAGTACTATCGAAACAACGATTCTGCGACCTTAGCTCAACGAAAGTTTTGCAATCATTACAAGATACGACACAAAAATCAAGCTCCATCAGGTGTGTTAATTAAAAAATGGGTGCTCAAGTTTGAGAAGACGGGTTCAACAATGGATTTACCTCGATCTGGCCGGCCTAGAACGTCGAGGGACCCCGAAAACGTGGAGCGAGTAAAATCGTCTGTTCGTGAGCAATCTGGACTATCAACTCGAAAGCGGTCTGCTGTCCTTAACGTGCCAAGATAATGATGTATTAAACCGCATTCTCAAGAAAGATTTAAGTCTACATTCCTATAAAATCCAAATCGTGCAGGAATTATTGCCTCAGGACCATGCCACTAGGTTGCAGTTTGCGAACGAAATGGTAGAGCGATTCACCAGTTTTACAAACATTTTTTTCTCAACAAGGCACACTTCCACCTAAATGGGCATGTTAATAGACAAAATTGTCGTTATTGGAGTGACACTATGTCATGGTGATCAAAAACCCTTGCATTCCAGCCAACCAACCCAGTAACTCTTGACGAATTAAAGGATCGTATTCGCACAGAAATCCAAAACATCTCAACAGAAACATGTAAAGCTGTCATCGAAAATTTCCGCTCTAGATTGCAGCAATGCCAGAATAATGAAGGATTGCATATGGATGATGTGATTTTTAAGAAATAAATCAATTCATCATTCCAATTATAAACGGACTTTTGGTCCACCCTGTATAAAATAATCTAAGCTTTTGTAAATTTTATTGAAAATGAATTAATGTAAATGACGAGAGGTATTGCTTGTTGTCATTTGTCATGTTGCCTTGGATCAATCAAGAGATACATAAATAAACTCCCTTTATTTTTGCTTAGAAGTGTTATATTTATCGTAGGTAACAGGGTACAGCTTGGGCGGTGCTGAAAATGGCGCTGAGTGCACTGTAAGTTGCAAATGATCCGCCGACGACACCAATTGCAATGATTTCCCAGCAGACAAATTTGATCCAACCTGGTGTAGTGCTGTTGTAACAAAAAATATTGTGGTTAATTTTCCATATAATTTGAGTTTGAGTTAATTTCAGGACGTGGAGGAGATAGAGAAAATTGTACTGATTGGTATAATCGACTGATGTTATTATAACAAATTTTTATAGCAAATTTCCAAATGATCATTTGTGTTTGTTTTCTACAAAACAGGCGTTAAGATTTCTTTATTCAAACTGGTTAAGTTTAACTAACAATAATCTATATATATTATAAATTATAATATAATAATATTATATATTATAAAGCTGCAGTGTTTGTTTGTTTGTTTGAACGCGCTAATCTCTGGTACTACTGGTCCGATTTGAATGATTCTTTCAGTGTTGGGTAGTCCATTTATCGAGTTTGTTTTTTCAAAAATAGGGATCCGTAATAAAATTGCTATTTTGTAACACAAGGTGTAAAATCGAAAACCTATTTTTGCGTGCGCTGCAAAAACTATCGACAATAGAACAAAATGATGTACAGGCTATAATATAGGCAATATTTTATTACTTATAAAACTATCGCGTGAATTATACTTTATATGGCAAAACAACGTTTGCCGGGTCAGCTAGTGTTCTATACATATAGACAAATGACGTCGTATAGTAACAATATAAACAATGGAATTATGGAATATTCTACACACCATAAGAAGAAAATAAATCATAATAAGATCAGAAGTAGTGTCTGGTAGACTAACAGAAAAATATATTGTCACTTTTGTAGATTAAATTTCAAATGGACACTTCTAATATTAAATCAAGTATTCTGAGTATTATTAATGTTCAATCCTAACCTACTGACTTTAATTGAACTGAATTTAAGAAGCTTTGACTGCAATATCTGTGATTATTATACATTTCCACAATTTACTACTGTTGCTAAAAATATTCTTAGTCAATAAGCAGCAATCTAAAACATTTATTCAGTTAAGGCTACGTATGTTGAAATTAGAACCCAATTCGGTTAATGACTCACGACTAAGAAGTAAAGTGTGCTTAAATTGCCTTTAAGAAAGCCATTGCAACTAACAGATTACGAATGATCTCGGCGGACAGATGTCCGTTGGGGCAGTAAGGTCCGTGAATGGCGACCACGTACCGGAAGGCGTAGTGTTGGTAGCCCCCCCACAAGATGGACCGACGATCTGGTCAAGATCGCCGGAGTTGGTTGGATGAGGGCAGCGCAGGACCGATCGTCATGGCGATAATTGAGGGAGGCCTTTGTCCAGCAGTGGACGTTTTCCGGCTGAAATGATGATGATATCAATATCATTTCATCAGTCAATTTCATCAGTGAAAAACGTCAAAGGTAACGTTCATGGTCATAATTTTTGAGCGCGCTAGTGGAAATAAAAGAAAATAGACAACTTTCGCAAAAAAATTACAAGTTCATTGACATGGTATAGACCATTTATATAGCGAATTCTTATTGAAGTAGTTTTATAGAAAACTCCATTATTTTGTAGTGGTTGGCTTATCCAAACTTCAGCGTTCAATAAATACCAGACGAAGAGATTATAAGTGTCGCCAATAAATATAGAAAGTTAACAAGTATTGGTAATGTAATACGGAAAAAAAGTAAACTGAAATCGTAATAAGAATTTGTAAAATCAACAATGGTAATTGATACGCCCTGCCCATTACAACACCGTGTCGTTTAGGATTATTGAAAAACCCAAAACTGTACTCGTCACCTTGAGACATAAGTTGTCAAGTCTCATTTGCACAGTAATTTCACTAGCTACGGCGCCCTTCAGACCGAAACACAGTAATGCTTACATATTACTGCTTCACGACGCAAATAATCACCATTGTAGTACCTATAATCTAGTCGGCATCCGGTGCAACGGAGCCTCCCACTGCTGAATATTGTAATAGGCTTTAATAGATAAATAAACATTATGGTCAGTGTACAAATAATTATTAAATCTTTCTCGTCCTCAATCTCATTAATGAAGGTTATTTTTGTCCTGAAAAAACATCACCGGCTTATCACCAAGCTCTCGTCACTATTGTCGCAGAGTATTCGAGATATTGAGACCCATTATACTTTTTATTTGTTCGTACGAGCAGGTCAATGATCGACTTATTGGTAGTTGTTGAGTGTCCTCGATCTGTCTTCCACAATTTAAATGTATAAACAAAGTTCCGATAAGTCAATCAAGCGAAGAGCCGTTTAACCTGATACCTGCCACCGAATTCCACCTTCGCACGACAGGCCAGTTAGGATATCATCCCCACCATCTGGGTGTGTGGCGGTCCTCCACAGTGCGGTTTTCAAGGAGCTTTTTCCACGTACTACAAAGGTGTGGAATGGGCTTTATTGTGCGGTGTTTCTGGGACGATAAGACATGGGCACCACTTCAAAATAAGCGCGTACAACTTCATTAAAGGCCGGCAACGCTCCTATGATTCGTCCGGTGTTGCAAGAGAATGTGGGTGGCGGTGATCACTCATCACCAGGTGACCCGTATACTAGTGTGTCCTGCTATTCCATAAAAAAAATCAACGCGGATTGTATTTTCGGCCGGTGGTCCAATTAATTGGTCTGGCTCTCTATACAGGTCTAAGAGACGAATCTTACACAGTCAATAACTAACACAGCGAAATAGCTGAGCCAGCCAGAAAAACAGCCAACTCCTATCTAGTCTGAAAAAAAAATATAAAATTAATTATCCAGTCTTCATATAAATTATTTATAGAACTCATGTAAGACAAAAAAAAAATATAAAGACCGACCAAGGCCACATAAACTTTCTCGCCGATGTGTCGTAATATGGAAGAGTCATAAGTCTTATTACGTCTTAAATAATATTTGTTATAGAAGTAATATATACTGAAGAAAAAGCAGGCCACTGTCTTACCACATCAGAGTAGGTAGTAGTGCCATCGACAAAATTGATTCATGACATGTCATTTTAAAATCATAAAAACAGATTTACATTTGCACGAAAAAGATTGTATGACAATTGTTGGACTTAGTGTCTTATAAAATGGTAACAGTTACAATAAATGTGTATGTTCAAGCGAATTAAGACCTAAATATACGGTTATATTATCTTTAGACCAAACGTCGATGATGTCACATCGTTGCTTTGTTAAGGTATAGATCGACGTATGTTTGTAATATATATACTCGACTGTCGGTTTTTTAACGAATCCCTTTTTGAGATCGGATATACATTACAAGTAAGTGACTCCACGTCGCGTTGTCGCGAGAGTATGTCGCAAGCGACATTCACTCACAATTTTCAATAACTAGAATGCAGTGGGACAACGAAAAATCCCATTTATTTATCGACAATTACATGTTACAATATACAATATGAACTCCTTCAACTAATCATGCAAGGGAAAGTGGCAGGCAGGAGGAGGCCTGGCCGCAGAAGGATATCGTGGCTTAAAACTTGCGCCAATGGTTTGGGAAGAGCACAAGATCTTTATTTAGAGCAGCTGTGTCGAAAGTTGAAATTGCCCTAATGATTGCCAACCTTCGCAAGGAGACGGCACGTTAAGAAGAAGAAGAAGACAAAGAAAACCCAATTTAATGGGATCCTAATTATTAATTAAGCACACACAACCTCTACTGACGTTATGAGAAGAAATAAAGCACACTTGAGCCAAGAGCTCGAATGATACATTACAAACAAACAGTAACCTTTACGATGTGCAACACAAGCATCACTAGGATATTATTAGTAATAAATAAACAACTATTTATTTGAGAGTTATAGATTGATGTTGATATAGATAGGTGTTATATTGTTGAAAAAAAAGTCTAGTTCTATTATAGCGACACAACTACAGAAGTACTAACAACAAAAGTCAATGTCAAATGAAAACTTCAAAAACACAGCAGTGATAGCACGAAAACATCATGTCATGTAAGTACATAAGGTTCACCTTACGGTAATGAAACTGCAAACCGTACTGAAGCAACAGGACGAGCGCGAAGGGATGAAACAGAAACGGGAGGGGGCTTCACGTTCCAGCGAGGTCCAAAGATAATGGGGACGTGTAGTATATGTTTATTTATTTATAATAGACACACCAACAAGCTATTCTAAACTAAACAAAAATAAGAAAAATATAAAACGAACATTATGAACAGAATAGCTTTCTTACAGGTATGTACAGCTCTGTTGTATTATTAAAGATAATGTTAGTACAAAAAACGCAAAGTAATTTAAAGATTAATAAATGTTAAAAATACAAATTATTTCTTATGTTGAATATGAGCAAAGCGAACAGACCATATATATAATTAAAAACTATTATAAATTGTAGCACCGACATCCCAAACATATCCATGGAGTCAAAATTATTATTAAGGAGCTCATTAAATGATCTCATAGAGCGCTGCAGTGGAGAGTGAAGACCAATATTAGTTCTCGGAATAGCAAGATGAAAGAATTCACGATTAATAAGCCTTGCACCGGGACGGGGTATATTGAAATCATTTTGTCGTAATATTTCTGGGGCACTAACAATACCATTACATAATTTAAATAAAAATAGCAAATCTTGAATACGACGACGATTTTCGAGAGATTTTAATTTAAAAATATTTAGCCTGTGGCTGTATGGTAAACGTGAACCGCTATGTTTTGTGTCTTTGTATACCAGAAATCGAGTAAA
The DNA here is from genome assembly GCF_905404315.1 of Leptidea sinapis. Taxonomy (NCBI): domain Eukaryota; kingdom Metazoa; phylum Arthropoda; class Insecta; order Lepidoptera; family Pieridae; genus Leptidea; species Leptidea sinapis. The sequence continues at coordinate 7,241,949 of NC_066312.1, read as the reverse complement.
AGGCCGTTGTATTTTTTCCAACCTATCAACATGAATTTTGTAAAAGGGGTCCCAAATCACACAAGCATATTCCAAATGCGACCGAACAAATGCATTGTATAAACACGTGACAGAATTAATCTGTTTAAAATCTTTTGAAGTACGCTTAATAAACCCAACCATTTTCGTCGCCTTTCCAACAATTTCATCTATATGTGGTTTAAATGAAAGTCTAGTGTCAATTAAAATTCCTAGATCTCTGGCAGTATTTACTTCACTTCATGTTCATGTTTATTATGACTGTAGGAAAATCACGATTTATCTTGTCGATAGTACCATTTTTGAGGCAAATTTCATACATTCAAATAAAATACAATAGTTTTAACATTATTCCGTAAAGATTACATCAGGTGTTTATTTATTCCGATGTTTCGTTAATTTTTTAATAAGCGTGACCATTATGTGAACATATATTAACATTATATATATAATAAAAAAATAAGTTTTACTCTATGGAACATTTAAAACATAATATAATTATAATATTATCTTTATTTACTTTGGAACCCTTTGCGGACTGATATTTATAGTCCGATGTAGTACGATGGTTCTTTTTTTTGCGCCCAGGCAAAGGGAAAGGGCTACCCTCCTGGATAACGATGGGAGGTGGTGAATGCTCATGCCTACCAACGCAGCCTAAGTCTGCTTTGGCTATGTGGGACTTACGTAAACCCTAAGTGCCTACCCACTAAACACCACCTGGAGTTGGCTTTGGGCAAGTGCCCTCTAAGCCTTCATCGAAGGCTACCTTCTCTTTGGGAGAGAAAGGCGCAAGCGGCACTCCCTAAGGAGTATCCGCTGGGATTTCCAATGGTTCTCAATCTTTGTTCTATTTTGTAGGTCTCTGTGGTGGGGTGCACAGTGGAGTATCTCGCCGGATACGTCGCGAGATGAGCGAAAGAAAAGGTGAAGGACCGACGAACAGGATTGTTTGTATCGGCGACAAGTCTAGAGCTATGCTGAGACGAGAATTCAGTGATAGGATGCTAATTAATGTCAAGGATGTAAGTTTATCTCTTTATATTAAAAATTGTCATAATATTTACAAGACTTTTACGTTTATAAGTCACTAGCCTTTCCCGCCCGCTTTGCTGGGCGAATTTTGAAAGGAAATAAATAAACCCGTAACCATAAACCGTCTAAGATAAATTTCACATCGAATGGTGGTAGTTTTATGTCGATACAATCAATGGTTAAGGCGTGATTAAGCCACAAACAAAGACCATTTTCATTATATATATAGTCGTGGTCAACTAATTAGGGACATTCAAGATAGTGAAGAGAAATAACCGGTTATGTACATATAAATATAAAACCCTATTGATTTCTCAGTAACTATTATTTGCATACATTGGTCCAATAAATAAAAGATTAAAAAAATAACCTTTAACCTTATTCAATTTAAGGTATAATTCTGTAGCTGGACATTTAATTTAGGAAAGTAAAGTAATATGAAAAATAGAGTTAAACAAAACTAGTAATCTGCAGTATTTTAATTTCTTTAACAACTCCATTTTATTACGTGTAAAATTCAGTACCCAGTAGCAAAACCTTTGTTAGTTATTATCGCTAGACACCAATGTGGCATAGACATGATCAGTTTCTCACATGTTTCGACAGGAATGTTTGCCCATGCATCACAAAAAGCTGCATTAAGTTCTTCTAAAAATATGGTACGATAAGTGGCAACTTTTTTCTTGATTTCGTGCCAAAGGTGCTCGATTGGGTTGAGGTCCGGGCTATTTGCTGGCCAATCTAGCACTGATACCGACTGACTGTTATGAAACGACTTGACTGAACGGGTGGTATGTTTCTGGTCGTTATCATGCTGAAACGTCCATATAATAGGGAGATGGAACCTGGTTATCTTTCTATCTTCTTGCGGATTTGTTTTTCTTGATCCTTTTTATCTGGGCACATTTAAAGCTGTGTTGTTGTGCCTGAAATGTTGCACTGCATTGCACACCATAGTTTCTTAAATATTCTGCTATCCCTCGGTATGACCAACCACGCTCGACAAACTTCACGATGATTTTTTGTAGTTATGTATCGCAACTTTTATTTTTGCCCATTTTTCTTCAAAATAGTTCTCAAAACTTAACATTAATAATCTTGATTGCCGCCAAAACTACCACGGAACAATAGGAGAAGAAATAAAAAAATATTGAGATTCAGATTTTGAAAATAGTACGTAATATCTCAGTGTACCTAATTAATTGATCAGCCAGCATTTTTTGATCAAATAGCACTGTGATAATCGATCAGCTATACTGTAAAGAGTTTTAATGTTTAGGAAGTTGTTATTGTTTGTATAATCGGGCACATAAATGACTAATTATACTTAAATGTAAGGGATATGAAATCTTGTTTAGACTCGTTGGAAAATAAAAAATAAATTCACAAATTGGTTTAACTACAGAGTGTCCCTAATTAGTTGACCACGACTGTATATATATCATAAAAAATCGCATGTTGAAATCCCCTCTTGATATATGTGGTAAAAGATACAAATATAACGTGATATCTCTACGCAACGCTAAAAGATCAAGCTGTTTATAAAGTACTAGATACTCGATAAATAGATGCAGCTTCGTATTATAATCCGTGATTTTATTTCGTGCTGATATTGGAGTACACCAAGGAAATACTCAACTTTCGTTGCGGCTCTTCATCATGTCCATTATACCAACGGATTTCTAGCCAGTCGCATCATCTGCCCTGCTGGCATATCCTGTGCATCTCCGGGGCGTTATAATAATATGAAAGTCCCAACCCCATGGATGTCGTAAGAGGCGACTAAGAGTTTTTCGAAGTGGCAGATTCATAGCCCTAAGTCACAACGGCAGCACAAACTAGCCCAGTTTGGCCGGGTTACCTCAGTCACACATTTACGGCCGTTCCTAATATTCAGTCTATCTCCCTACTTGAGATAAAAATCGTAACTATCCTTGACTTTTCTGTCCCAATAAACTTATCGACGGTGACTCACCTTATCCGTACACGCTGTCTGTCAATGGAAAGACGTATAGCTTACCAGCGATAGAAGTTTGTATGGAATTTGCAATTCACGCGTCTCAATATAATGCTATAAGAACGACTTATCGGTTATATTGGGACAGCTTCAGACTATTGACAGCTAATTACTCACAGTAGAAGGTAGTAATTTATCTCTATCTGTAGATAGTGTATTGGGGTTAACGGTCGTTAACCGGCAAGAAGTAGATGGGCTTGAAAAATTTTTTTGAAAGCTGATATTTTGACGGGTCAATTTTTAATTGAAAATAAGGTTTTTTTTAGATATTTGAGTCAAAATAATATATAAATTAAATATTTAAATACAAATAATAATTTACCTACAGCTTACAGTGTACTTGGGACATAAAAAGGTAACTTCTCACCAAATTTCATTTTCAAATAAAATAAAAACAAAATACTTACTTGTTTTTTTGAATTTTTCACAAATTTTGACGTTACGTGAAAAATGTGTGAAAACAAAATTGTAGATTTTTTATTTGATTATTAAATTATATTATTAACTTTGCCATTTGACTTTTTTCTGTAGGACTAGTAGTTTTGCGGGAAATCGAGACACGAACACCCCCTTATTCACTTCCTACCTCAGATCGCTCGTAATTTATTTTTCCTTTAATTTTTATTATATTCTCTGCCATTTCCAATGGGTTTCCATAATATATAATATAGATAAGTGTAATTGCACGATGTAACCATATTTTTATAAAGAAAAAAAAGATCCGCAGAGTTGTATGCCCCCGTTCTTCTCAGGTCATAATGCACTCATAAATTGTCAATGTGAAGAACAATTATTGCCATAGAAATCTCGCGCATGTAATGGAAATTCAATAGCACAAACATTTATTGTACAAATTTGTAAGGTTTACTCAAAAACACTATATATTTCCTGGACGAAGTTTTATGTAATTTCAGCATAAGTACTATTTTTCGTTCAATATTGTCGCTTTCTCCTTCTTGTCGTCAACAGGCGGTATGCGTTGGATGAAACAACGTGCTCTTCGGTCATGTTCTCGTTGACGATAGGGAAGGACCCTCTTAAGATGTATTCTTACGAAAAATTAAGCTACGTAGTTTGCAGTTCGATGAAATAATAATTGATATTTTATATTTCGTTTGCAGATCGGAAGAATCGCTCCGGTATTTGCAGATGCTTCAGCAATGGCCGCCGCTATTGCTGAGTCCGGATATCAGTATGATGTTGGGGAAATATTTTACAATAAATATTTCACACCAGTCAAATATGAATTGACAGTTATTCCATTTTTCAACAAGTATAAAATTGAGGTAATGGATATTCTATAATTATACGATTCGAACGATTGAAAAGATGACTGTTTCCATTGCCAGTTCCCCATTAAATTAGTTAAAATCATGTTTTTTTGTACGAAATGGCAACATTGCGTACTATAGAGACGTGTTAGTTATGGGAGATTTATCTAACGAATATGAATAAGGAATTTTATCGAACGTTCGATAGGCTTAAAATACGTTTTAACTAATATAGCTTTATACCTTCTAAAAGCGTTTTATTATGAATAAGGCTGCTAGAATATACTAGCATATAGACGATCGTACAGCCCGATAATGCTTGACCAATTTTGGTTTGTCAATGTGTCCTTTAACTTGTGATTTAATATTCAAAATACTTACGAACTAAGCTTCTACTCAAACGTGGCTGATTATTTACGACTTGTCAATCACAATCGGTTTCAGTAACAATAGAGCTACACAACATATGACACGCCACAAATTGGGATATCATCCCCACCATCTGGATGTGTGGCTTTACTCCACAGTGCGGTTTTCAAGGAACGTTCTATTACGACCAAAGCTGTGGAATGAACTTTCTTGTGTGGTATTTCCGGCCCTATATAACATGGGTACCTTAAAAAAGGAACCTTCCTTAAAAGCCGGCAACGCTCCTGTGATTCCTCTAGTATTGCAAGAGTATGTGGGCGGCGCTGATCACTTAACACAAGGTGACTCATTTGTCCTCCTTTTCTATAAAATTAAACAATAGTTAAAAATAAATAATAGAAGAATTATAATTTTAATAATACTTTAAAAATAACCCCACGCTTTTTTTATAGTGAAATATATTTTTTGTTTACACTATTTTCAATTTAAATTTATTAAAATTAATTTTTTAGTTGAATTTAATATAAAGCGTTGTTTTAGTTTTTTTTTAAACTAAATTACTTAATAATAACTTAATAAATAATAATTTATTTTTCATTTTTTTTGTTAAATTTTTTAGATTGAATGAAGGAATTTTAATATTTGCGAATAAAAATATTTTAATTGTATTGAAAAGATCACTTAATTCAGCTAGCCGGAGATCACCGAACTAGTTCTTATAATAATTAGCTCAGTTAAATCACGGATTAATAATTTAAAATGGAAACAAATTAATTAAACAGTGGCATCTTTTCATAAATAAAATCATTAATTCATCATTACCGAATCATTTGTATACGCCTACGTTCCATGATATCATTTCATAATTACCTTAAGAATTAATTAAAATGCTGCTAGATGGCGTTAAATAAAAAGTCACCGCCATCTATTCGCTTCTAAACGTATTTGATACTATAATTTTGAGGAACTGTCTTGAAATATGGCGCGGTTCCTTTGTAGTTTACAATAAATTACTAGATGGCGCTTATTAGTGAATTATTTATTTAAAAATTATCTAAATTGGCAAAATTCTCATTTTGCAAATTGAATAATGGAGTAATCTTATCAAATTAGTGTATTGTCATCGGTCCTCGATAAATCTACAAAGTTCGAATGAAATCTGGCCGTTTGAAGTGGGTTGAAATCGCGTCTAAAGGAGGCAGTTACATACATACACACAAACATACAAGTGCAGCTAATATAAAGCGTGTAATGAGTCGCTTTCCTTTTCTTACTTGCTGTATCTCTGGTAGAGATAATCTATGCGAAAACCTAATGAATACCTTCGTCTTTTCAATGCCAGAGAAAGCTGTAACCAAATAACTCCAATTTAGTATGCATGCTATTGACAAAGAGTTCATATTCGCACGCAACTGTTATATCAATTGTGACACATTCGTAATAACTGCTTCCATTTGTATTTTCTATTCCGTGTTTTAGACTTATTATAAAAAGCATGTCGGTTTATTTAAACAGAAGTTGCTTTACAATGGATTACCAAAGATCAGGAAGTACTATTATCAAAAATAAGCATAATTTTAGCAATAAAGGATCAATTAAATACGTTATTACCTGGTTACGTTATACTATACAAAAATATTTTTATCCTTAACTCCCCATATCACACAATATAAAAGAAATCAAAATATACATTAGGTCAAAATTTAATTTATAATTATTACAATACAATTCACAATAATAACATAATAATAGAATTCTCTAACAGTTTGTGTTAGTGGGTCTTGGCGGGCCTTTGCTCTTTGTATAATTATTCAAACAAAATAGTACATTGTTCACCAATTTCTACGAGGATGCAATTTGTACGCACGATACAACATTCCACGCCGAGGGCTCATTACACCTTTGCAGTGGAATCGCACTTTCGTCCCCGGTATACATACTTTGTATACTAAACCTAACAAAAATATAACATCAATGATCAAAATCGTGCAATTAAATTGTTGTCTTTTTGAAAGCTTTTTTAAAAAAATATCACGGCTGGCATATAGGTTGTATGAAAATCGAAACTATCGTATCTACTATCTATTGTTCTAGTATCGTATAGACAATCAACATATAATATTATTTAATATCTCAATAACGAACTAGTTGAAAATTACGAATTGGAGAATATTTTTTTTAATTAAAATTCTATCTATAATCTGTTTAGGAATCACAACAGCTAATAAAACTAAGTTACTAGCGTAATATAACCTACGATATTTCGTTTGACCATAGATTTCTATGCGACAGTTATTACAAGCAGTAATATGTATTTGCGAGGTTCCTTATTCCCACTGCCTCTACTAGATACCACTGGACTGGCGGCTGTCAAAGTACTTTTGTGGCTGTTTGATATTCGCCATTGTGGCGCTGTTGGCCATGTAGCGAGAGTCTGCGTTACTAAAACTATTTTCAAAAAAAAATATGTACTTTATTACGTTGATTCTTGAAGTATAATTAATAACACGGAAAAAGAAACGAAATTAATTCAAAATGCAAAAATACTTCAGAGTATTGTACGTTCCTTCGCAGCCATTTGTATTATACGTCAAAATTAGTTCTCTGGACGCTCGCGAGTAGCGCTTCAAATAGGCACAAAAATTGGCTGTCAAACATATGAAACAGCCAGTCCAGTGGTATTTATACAGGTCAGTGCTAAGCGAAATGTAATTTCAGACAGCGCCAAACATGAATGCTTTTGATGATGTGGATCAAGACCAACTGGAGTGCTATTCCGAATGGACTCTAGCCGCTTTGCTTTACTATGTATTGAAAGAAGGTGCAGCGTCCGAGCAATCAGCTAGAATGTCAGCAATGGACAACGCAACCAAGAATGCGGATGAGATGATTAAGAAACTCACCTTGCTGTTCAATAGGACAAGACAAGCTGTCATCACGAGGGAACTTATTGAGATCATATCAGGAGCGGCTGCCTTGGAATGAACACTGTTGAAAATTGTCAATTATAGAGAAAAAAACGTGTGGCACTCTTAAATCTATCTCGGCATCCTAACTAATATTAAAAATATGAGTTCGAGTTCGTTTGTTTGTTACACTATCACGCTAACCCTTCGTTTACACCAAGGTATTGTACACGTATTTGACATGTTTCATGCAAATTACAGATACAAGTTTTCAAAATACACAAACATAAAAATTGTTGAAGACAATATTTGTATGAAACTTGTCTGATGAAATTGTTTGTGACCTATTAGTTGTCTACATGTATATGATCTAATGTTTTTTACTTGTTGTAGGCTTGCAGCTAAACTTATTTAAGACATGTCAGTGCACAAGTTAATGAATTCGACAATACAATTGACTTCTGGTATAGACAATAGAAAGTGAGGTACTGTGGATGTTTGCTTTATGAGTGCAGTATACTTGTACATCATACATCATGAAGGAAATTCAAGAAAACCACGCAAGTACTGTTCGTCATCATTTTTGAGGAGACGACAGCAAGAAAGGGCCTATCGTTCCTTATTGAATGATTTAAGAATAGAACACAGAAGTGGATTCATAAATTTTGTTAGAATGAGACCAGTACATTTGGAGAATTTGCTTCAAAAAGTTGCACCATACCTTTCTTAGCAGAAGAAGAAGAAGAGAAATGGAAAAGAAGGACAAACGAGCGCACGCACGGGTCACCTGGTGATACGCGATCACCGCCGCACACATTCTCTTTCCACCAGAGGAATCACAGGAGCGTTGCCGGCTTTGAAGGAAGGCGTACGCGCTTTTTTTTTGTTGGCTGTTTATTTGAGATTTCTAGCTACTTGCGACTCATATTCTTCTTTGTATTTGCATCAGATATCAAAGGCAAAATGAAGTTAATGCATTACTAATGCTTGCGAGACGTTTATAAAAGTATCGAAAGAATATCTTAATATTAGCCGAGATAAATATTGCTAATAAAGCTTATATCTTTGACCACTCCATTTATCTTCTTCTTTTCCACAAAAAAAAGCGGTCTGTCCGGTAAATGTTTAAGAATATATCCACCAAGCATGGATAGAGTATAAAACTTGTTTTAATAAGTATTATAAACTTCAATAAAATTAACAATACTTGTTAAAAACATGTATGTTATATGTTCGTGTGAACGCTGTCATTGTATCAGACTGTATCAAACATGTCTCAGATGAATATATGAACGCAAATGTGTTTTATACTTGTATAAAAACTTGTTGGCAACACAGTGTGAACGCAAGAATGTTTCAGACAATTGCAATACATGTTAAAAACAAATTAGTATTCTACAAGCTTAGTATAAAACAAGATTTTTACTTGTTTCTTGATGTAAACGAGGGAGTAAAATACTCAACTGATTTACTAATTTATCTTCAAACACTGTCAGGGGTAAAGAAAAGGATACACTTTAAAGGGAAGTATAAGTTTCGGTGACATGAAATTTTTCTATATTATAATCGTTTGACATAATATTATTTACTCGGCCGTCCGACGTGTTCGGGCAATTTAAATGAACATTTCTTACAAATTTAACGCCATCTAGCCTACAAGTACAAGAACACCTGACCCGCGCTTTGTAGAGCTAGGATGTAGTCCACGAGGTTAAAATCTGGACTAGACGAGGGCCAGTCTTTAGTTCTTATATAGTAACATCGATTTCTAGCCAAGCTTAGGTAGTTTTTGTGCAAGTGCAAAGTCCTGCTGAAAAGTTAAAGATAGGTAGATAGGATACCTTTTTTTAGAGTATGTCCTATATATCGAACCTAGGTATTTTTTATTTCCTTATAGAATTACGGCCATAATAAAATAATATATTATATAGAAATGGGCTTCCCGAAAGGTTACGCAAATGGTTTTCTAGTTTATTTTAGTTAATTTTCATAAATTAAACTAAACTCATGTCAGGTACAAAACTAACAACTTCATTTTTCGTCGAGTTAAACACGTCTTATCAGGCGTCAATAATTGAGTATTTTGATGGCGACAGTTATTGGGTATGTCGTGGTATTATTTCTATATAATTATGATTAAAAAATATACTTTTTATTTAATACATTTATTTATTAGCTCCACTTGGAAATAAGAAAACCGATTAAGGCTAGGCTCCCTTAATTATATGGGATTTTCAAGATATTTTACAAATAAACCTAAATCCTATCAAAGAGAAATTTAAATATATGTTTATATTTATAAATCTTTTTCTTTCCGTTGCCAAAACCGAATACACGGTTGGAAGATATTAATTGTTTGATACTTTTTTAATACGAAAACGATGCTTACTAAATTTGGCAACGGATTACTATGTTATTATTGCCATATCAAAGACTGCTATGCGATGCCACGCCATACTCACTCTTATTATTGCTAAGTTTTATTGTAGTAATAACCACTGGTAGACCTAAAACCAAATATTATATAAATGTCTTTGACTTTGAACTTACCGCGCAAAGCGTTGTTACTACTATTAACATAGATGGCGCTAGCCGTTGTTAAAAAAGCGCTGTTAAAATTTACTTGCGTAAAGTGGTAAGGTCTCAATCATCTCAATGTATTATAAAATAATAATTGAAAAAAGTTTAATTTTTGGAAGAGTGGTACTTACCTACCACTTATATTTGATAATCATATTAATACTAACTGACACAGCAAACGTTGTGTTGCCGATATTAAAATCGCGATACAAAAGTAACTGTTCATCGTAGATGGGTGAAAATTTGAAGTTTTATGTATTATTTTTAATGCCGACTTATAATCAAACAAAATTTAAAAGAAATGACAATAAAATAAAAAAAATCGTGTGGACCACCCTTAACTATGTATATATATAACATGTAACTAATATTGTATTTTTGAATAGTGGTAAGAGTTGAGACGTACTAGGCAATATGCAATACTAGGTATGACGGTGACTGTGACTCAAAAGTAACAGCGACAAATACCTGTTACAAAATACTAGCTGACAGTGGTACTTACCTACCACTTATATTTGATTAATGTATTAATTCTAGCTGACACAGCAAACGTTGTATTGCCGATATTAAAATGGCGATACAAAAGTAACTGTTGATCGTAGATGGGTGAAAATTTGAAGTTTTATGTATTTTTATACAGGTTGCGGCAGAAAGAACTCCCCGATTTTAAAGCCGCGCTGCTACGAGTGGGAATGGTGCAGAGTGGTGGGGGTAGTGTTATTCGACTGCTGTGTACGTGCCATTGTCAGTGCTAGCCATGGCTTGGTCGGGTGCATAAGGGTGGTGTGCTGGGTCCATATTTTTTTGAAGAAGACGATGTAACAGTTACGGTTAACAGTGATCGTTATTGTGAAATGTTGGAAAACTTTCTTCGGCCAAAGTTGGACGATATTTTTAATGAACATGGAGCTGGCAATGTTTGGTTTCAGCAAGATGGCGCAACTTCGCACACATCTCGGCGATCTCTTGACACCCTCAGAGACATGTTTCCTGGACACATTTTATCGCTACGAGGTGATATCGGATGGCCTCCACGCTCACCAGATTTGACACCTTGCGATTTCTTCCTATGGGGATATCTCAAATCCAAAGTGTTTCAGAATCGCCCCAGAACCATAGATGCTCTAAAGGAAGCAATAACAAACGAGGTTGCTGCCATTCCGCCCGAAATGACTCGCCGAGTAATGGACACATTCCGAGAGAGACTTAATGAATGCATCAACAACGAAGGTCGGCATTTAAGTAATGTATTGTTTAAAACCCGTTTTTTTTACATTTTGTACACTTTATTTTGTACACTTTATTTTAATAAAATGTATTTTTTTGTATCTAATAAGGTTTTGTTTTTATTGCCTTCTAAAATAGGGGAGTTCTTTCTGCCGCACCCTGTACTTTTGATTAAGTAAACAAGTCATTTGTCAGTTGTTATTTATGTTGTGGACCTCATCATACTTGGCAATTTGATTTATAATATTTAATGATTTTTGTTCGTTACTACAAGGGTCTGTACTGGGACCAATATAACTCACATTATTCTTAACTGACTTGCAAAATGTTATAAGTATCCCATTCTCATTATTCGCCAATGACATCAAGTTCTTTGGGAACCCTATAGATCAACAGGGTGACATATAATAAAATTTAAAAGCTATGGAAATAAGAAAGACCTAGAAGTGATCATAAGAAATGATCTCAAATATGAAGCACACATTGTGGCTACTGTGAACAAAACCAACTCATCCTGTACCTAATCAGAAAAGCATTCTTCAACATCACCAAGAGAACCTTTCTAAAATATATAAAACTTATATCAGACCATTACTGGAGTATTCGTTTCAGGGCTTGAATCCATATTTCGTTAAGGACATAGAATTGTTGGAAAGGGTACAGAGGCGAGCCACTAAGTTGCCTAGGGAACTGAAAAATCTTACATTACATTACAAAGACTTACAAAGCTTGGACTCAACACCCTCAAAAGCAGGCGAGAAGAGGCGATCTAATTGAAACAAACAAAATACTATCCCCCTTATTCATAATAGTCTGCTAACTTAAAGCATTGCTAATTCTCACTCTGTCTTCTTCTATTGACCTAACTCAGAATGAGAAAAAACACTCTAAAGCGGCTGTTTAAAGTTAGCGGACCATTATGAATAAGGGGGTAAATAATTATTATAATGTCCCAAATTTTGAGAGCATGTTTTCAAGAAGGAGCAATCCTAGACTAAGGGGACATGATATGAAGCTAGAATATCAATTAGCATCATCAAATCCATGAGCACTTCCTGAGCAACAGAGTTGTTCATTTATGGAAAATATTGCCAATTGGAAGGTTGTGGTTATATCAAAATCTGTTAATCAGTTTAAGAATAGACTGGAAAAACATTTGAATAGATTTGACAAATGATGACCACTTTGTTGTTTTCAGACCTGTTTTATGTTAGTTATAGTGTTCATAAATTTTGAAACTTTCACTCGCTCCACTCTCCTTAACTGTATGGGTTGATTTAGGCTATGTCCTGTATATCGAACCTAGGTACCAACTAGCTACAGATCTTCTGTAATGAGACGGGAGATAGTCCGAGCGGGAATCTTGATTTCATATTTTTTTATTTTTTTGTAGAATTTCTGCCATAATAAAATAAAATATCGAAACTGCCAATGCGCTTCGCGAAAGATAATGCACTGGGCCACCAGCTTTTTGGCTGGTTCAATGCATTTGGTGCATCAATGTTAAGGATGGTACATACTTCGACTTAAAACCCATAGATGCTGGTGTCGCCGCAAGGCCGCGTGCTATTCCCTACATTGTTTATTCTGCTAATTTATGATATGCAAATCAGCGGAATTCATTGCAATGTAAACGACAGAAGCTGTGCCGACTACCTTTGAGATCAATGAGAACCAGAATAAACTAGTGTCTGAAATCAAGAGTTTGTCGTGCAAAGACTCGGACTGGGGCCGCAAAATTTAGTTTATCTTAACCTCTAATTGTTTAGAAAACAAGTCTGTATGTTCACTGTTAAGAGTCTTCCATCGTCGTATGCCATCGATTTAAGATCACTCCTCTAACTGCCATAGCTTTTATCGGCATACTAGGCGTCGATAATTCGAGCGAGCCACGTTCAGTTTCATGGTGAATTGGAACAGAAGGCTGAATTCGTCTTTAAAAGCTTGATGTGGGATGTGTAAATTTAGCCAGACTTAGAGTATTTTTTCTCTGCATTTTAGTTATCTCTGCATCTTTTACCGCATATATCACGGAGAGTGCTTCGAGGTGTTGTTCAGGTTGATACCAGCAGCCATTACGCCAAAATGTGAAATTCCATCCGCATTATGTAAACGTCTGTTTTTCTGCAATTGAGCGTTTTGAGAGAAAATTCTTGCCTCGTACAGCCTATCTGTGAAATTAATTACCGGCTGCTTTTCCCGAACCAATACGACTTAGGGACTTTGAAGCTTAGCATGCTTCCAACTTAAAGGCCGACAACGCACCTTGACCCATGGTATTGCGGATGTCTTTAAATGGTTGACCCGAATGCTTCTTTGTCTTCCAACCAACAAGAAAGTAGCAAAAATTTTCCTACTTTGCTCTTTATTAAAAAAGTGAGTAATCTGTCTGGGTCCGTGAATTTCGATTAGTTTTTGACAATAGCTTTCTAATTCTCTTCTGGAAAATAGGTATTAGAAACTTATGTGAGTAAAACAAATTCTTATTTAATTGAATCTTTATTCAAAAACGTAAGTTGCAATACGCAAACTAAAGTAAAGTTAGCCTTATAAGATAACTGTAAAAAAAATAAGATACTGTAGCGCTGTTAAGATTACTTTTTATTTAATAAGAAAAAGAACTTACCAACGAAATTTCCATTATATAACTTACAAAGAAAAAAATTGTTTGAGTCTCTTGCCGATTGTTCTTAACAGGTATTATAAATCAACTTTTAAATTGGTGGTGGCGATAAAAATTAAAAAATTTGTCGTCTAATTTATACTTTGTAAACATAACATCTTGCTGAAGCATTTAAGGTGTAGTTTTCGTTTAAAGTGGCTTGGTCTGTATGAAGCCTCGTTTAAAAAATAACAATCAATAATAATGGTCAACCTAGTAGCTTAACTTGAAATTTGATATGAACAAGCATTTCCAAAGTTAAATATTAATTAAAATTAAAATACTTAAACTATAAATTCATAACATTAAAATCCGTGCTCGTAATAAAATCGAACAAAAAAACCCACTTAAAAATATGGTTTGATAATCATTATAACATAAATCCGATAGAAAGTAATATTCAATTTTAAACTGTTTACCATCAAGCAAAAATAAAGAATGTTTAAGCTCAGACACGATAATGAAACCGTCTAATATACAGGTGAACCAAAAGTCCGTTTATATTTGAATCGGTTGCCGCGTCTAGCAGCGGTGGCGGAGGGGGGTGGAGGGGTTACGCATTGCAAGAGCGGCCAATGGGAATTTAGTACCATGGCGTCGTTTAGAAATAGTCAACGTGCATTTTGTGTACACGAGTACTATCGAAACAACGATTCTGCGACCTTAGCTCAACGAAAGTTTTGCAATCATTACAAGATACGACACAAAAATCAAGCTCCATCAGGTGTGTTAATTAAAAAATGGGTGCTCAAGTTTGAGAAGACGGGTTCAACAATGGATTTACCTCGATCTGGCCGGCCTAGAACGTCGAGGGACCCCGAAAACGTGGAGCGAGTAAAATCGTCTGTTCGTGAGCAATCTGGACTATCAACTCGAAAGCGGTCTGCTGTCCTTAACGTGCCAAGATAATGATGTATTAAACCGCATTCTCAAGAAAGATTTAAGTCTACATTCCTATAAAATCCAAATCGTGCAGGAATTATTGCCTCAGGACCATGCCACTAGGTTGCAGTTTGCGAACGAAATGGTAGAGCGATTCACCAGTTTTACAAACATTTTTTTCTCAACAAGGCACACTTCCACCTAAATGGGCATGTTAATAGACAAAATTGTCGTTATTGGAGTGACACTATGTCATGGTGATCAAAAACCCTTGCATTCCAGCCAACCAACCCAGTAACTCTTGACGAATTAAAGGATCGTATTCGCACAGAAATCCAAAACATCTCAACAGAAACATGTAAAGCTGTCATCGAAAATTTCCGCTCTAGATTGCAGCAATGCCAGAATAATGAAGGATTGCATATGGATGATGTGATTTTTAAGAAATAAATCAATTCATCATTCCAATTATAAACGGACTTTTGGTCCACCCTGTATAAAATAATCTAAGCTTTTGTAAATTTTATTGAAAATGAATTAATGTAAATGACGAGAGGTATTGCTTGTTGTCATTTGTCATGTTGCCTTGGATCAATCAAGAGATACATAAATAAACTCCCTTTATTTTTGCTTAGAAGTGTTATATTTATCGTAGGTAACAGGGTACAGCTTGGGCGGTGCTGAAAATGGCGCTGAGTGCACTGTAAGTTGCAAATGATCCGCCGACGACACCAATTGCAATGATTTCCCAGCAGACAAATTTGATCCAACCTGGTGTAGTGCTGTTGTAACAAAAAATATTGTGGTTAATTTTCCATATAATTTGAGTTTGAGTTAATTTCAGGACGTGGAGGAGATAGAGAAAATTGTACTGATTGGTATAATCGACTGATGTTATTGTAACAAATTTTTATAGCAAATTTCCAAATGATCATTTGTGTTTGTTTTCTACAAAACAGGCGTTAAGATTTCTTTATTCAAACTGGTTAAGTTTAACTAACAATAATCTATACTAATATTATAAAGCTGCAGTGTTTGTTTGTTTGTTTGAACGCGCTAATCTCTGGTACTACTGGTCCGATTTGAATGATTCTTTCAGTGTTGGGTAGTCCATTTATCGAGGAAGGCTATAGGCTATTTTTTTTATTTCAAAAATAGGGATCCGTAATAAAATTGCTATTTTGTAACACAAGGTGTAAAATCGAAAACCTATTTTTGCGTGCGCTGCAAAATCTATTGACAATAGAACAAAATGCTGTACAGGCTATAATATAGGCAATATTTTATTACTTATAAAACTATCGCGTGAATTATACTTTATATGGCAAAACAACGTTTGCTGGGTCAGCTAGTGTTCTATACATATAGACAAATCACGTCGTATAGTAACAATATAAACAATGGAATTATGGAATATTCTACACACCATAAGAAGAAAATAAATCATAATAAGATCAGAGTAGTGTCTAGTAGACTAACAGAAAAATATATTGTCACTTTTGTTGATTAAATTTCAAATGGACACTTCTAATATTAAATCAAGTATTCCGAGTATTATTAATGTTCAATATCTACTTTGTATTAATAATTCACACATGCACTACACACACAACATCACAAATATGCACACACACCAATAACCTAACCTACTGACTTGAATTGAACTGAATTTAAGAATTATTATACATTTACTACTGTTGCTAAAAATATTCTTAGTCAATAAGCAGCAATCTAAAACATTTATTCAGTTAAGGCTACGTATGTTGAAATTAGAACCCAACTCGGTTAATGACTCACGACTAACAAGTAAAGTGTGCTTAAATTGCCTTTAAGAAAGCCATTGCAACTAACAGATTACGAATGATATTATGTCCTTATGATATGTAAGAACGTCATCGGTTTAACGGCATTAATAAAAAGCTGAATATTATATTGTACTTACATAGGCGCTTGTCCTTCCCGGGTCTGACTTACAAGGTTGAGATAGCACCACGACGGCAGCACAAAGGTGGTCAAAGCAATTGTAGTACCACCAATAAGTGCAAGAATAGTGTAGAACCGTGGAATACTTTCACCGATGAACAGGATACCCGCCATGACAGACAGACGAACCAGGGCAGTGTTCCCAACTGAATCTATAAATGTGAACTCATATCATTACCACAATTCGTTGTCATGCTATATGTTTTTTTTTATGAAAATACGGGGCGAGACGAGCAGGACATTCATCTAATGGTAATTCATACGCCCTACCCATTACAATGCAGTGCAAAAATTCTGAGCGGCACTGCAACTGCGTTCGTCAGCTTGAGACATAAGTTGTCAAGTCTCTTTTGCCCAGTAATTTCACTAGCTACGGCACCCTTCAGACCGAAACACAGTAATGCTTACACAATTCTGCTTCACGGCAGAAATAGGCGCCGATGTGGTACCCATAATCTAGCTGATATCCAGTGCAAAGCAGCCTAAAATTTATAGTTAAAAACCGGATAAAAGCGAGCCGGACTCGTTGACCGAGGGTTCCGTACATATTCTTAGGAACCTGAATATTCTTTATAAATCGAAAACAGTAAATTACAAATTAATTAAAATCTGTTTAAGCTTGTGCCAATGGAGCCCTTTTCCACGATACCCAAACTGATGCTGTAAACTGATCAAAATCAATAAAAACCTTGTTTTTTTATGATTTGAATACAAATGTATAGACTTTTTCCTGTACTTGTAGTATAAGACTTATATTACTTTTGCCAAATTGAACAGTTCCAGGTTAATGGAAAAATCTAAAATAAACGTAGCCAAAGTTACTCCTTATTACATTATCTACCTGCCAATAAAAGCCCAGTCAAAATCCGTCCTTTCAGAGATTAGCCGGAACAAACAGACAGACAGACAAAAATTGTAAAAAATGTTATTTGGTGAATGTACCGTATAATTACTACATATACCTACATATAGTAAAAAACGGTTATTTAAATATAACAAACAGACACTCCAATTTTATTTATTTGTATAGATATTATACCTTTCAGGTATAATTAAAACGTAGTAATCATGAATCTAGTTCGGTTGAATCCTTACCTCTAGGAATATTGTAGAGCTCCTCCATCTCTTGGCAAACAGGGTTGACTAAGATAACAAAGGCGGAGAGGAGATGCATTGTCATCATGATGTTTCCGACCAATGTGAGTGGTGTCGCCGCGAGCGACGCCGACACATTGGGTGCCACTGCTTCACCGTATACTGCATACCCGGCAATAGCGATTGGCAGATACATGGCGAGGATAGCTGGAATATTACAATTAATATGAGTTGCTGTACTTCAGGAATTGGATCGTTTCTTTCTCGTGTTATGAGAGTGGTGTTAGCCCGCAGCACAACCCCATTATGCTGTAGAATCACACCCATCGTTAGTCAGCGAGTCTGTCGAGATAAAAATCATAAATTTCATCTGACTAATAGAATCAAGAATAATAAAATAAGAAAGGCCAAGAGGTTCGAGGCCAAGTCCTATTTTGGGTCACTATGCCGCAGGTGTACATGGGAAAAAATTACAATTTAAATATTATTTTTGAGTTGAAAACTTTTTATGCGTCTATATATACAGCTATAACATTTAAATAAAACACTTTTAAGGATTAAAACATGTGTAATTGTAACTGTATTTTTACATTAGATATTTGCGTAAAAGTGACATTTTTATTTTGGTTAACCCTGACTACTTTAATTGGGTTGGTTATGGGTTAACTAAAATAAAAATGTATCTTTTACGCAAAAATCTAATGTAAAAACACACATGCGGTTTAATCCTTTAAAAGTGTTTTTTTTAAAACCTACACTAAAACAGTACCTTTACTTAAAACAGTGGTCACTACTACATAAGTACCTAGTATTGTTCATTACGTTCTGTATTTGTCGGATAAGAAAGTGATTAAAAAGGGCGGTAGGTATTTGATACTAAGCCCTCAACGATTTGATGAAGGAAAATCTTTCATAAAATAACGTTACGTTACATTTTCTTAAGGATTATATTTTTTCTAATTTAAAATTTAATCGGAATTAAAGAGATGAATAGAACAAATATAATTATAGGATGAATAACTTTACCAGCGTTTGTCTATAACAATATTAATTTTTAATTAATTAATGTTCGTTGTTACTACGCAATATTTGACCATGTTTTTATTTAAACAGTAGTTTTTGATGTTTTAATAATATAAATAATTAATCTGTTGTAGCCAACGTTGCATTTACAAAGATGGTATCTGTACGAATTAAACGCAAGTAGAATGATTAATTTATTACTACTTAAATTGCATTACTTACCAGCGAAACTGTATTTCAGACTGTTATTAAACTTTGCCTTATCAGTCATGTCGTTTTGGATGGTGGGAAAGGTAGATGCTCCACCAAAAGCGAACATGATTGTGCCAAATGCCAGGAAGAAGTCGGCAAAGCCGTGGATACCCCAACGGAACACAAATGGCCTGATGTCGTTCATCATTTGAATGAAGTAGAGAACACATGCTATGACAGCTGTCAGGAACGCCACAAGTCCGATAACTCTGAAAACAGACATAATAATAATAGATCTTACAATATACTAGTGCGAGAGAGAAAAAGGTCTGTAACGGATATACACCAAGTTAGAAAAGGAAAACGAAAATCTGTTGTTACCGTAACCGATTGTAGTAAACAGGATACAACCTGAGAGTTGAACAAAGCATACAAGATATTTATGACAATTCGTCACTCGAACGGTTAGCTCAGTTGGAAGAACACTCGCACAGAACGCGAGAGGTCGTGGTTTCGAGTACCGCATCGTTCATAAAATTTTGTTTGTGTATTAATCCCAGAGGTGAGGGTAATCACTTTAAACACATAATAAATTGTTTAGATTTGTAAGAGCGACATCTTAAGTCAGTTTCCTAATATGCAAATGGGTTGAGTATAAACTGTAAAGCAGATCCTGTAGATAAAGCTACAACCTGAGAGTTGAACAAAGCATACAAGATTTTATGACGATACGTCACTCGAACGGTTAGCTCAGATGGTTAGAGCACTCGCACGGAACGCGAGAGGTCATGGGTTCGAGACCCGCATCGTTCATAAAATTTTGTTTTCTAAATTTTATATGAGTATACAGGATGTAATCGTTAAGTGTGACCAGGCGATTATTCTGTACCTATTACAGATATCAAAAAACTTCAAACTGATATCAAAAGGACGTTACCTAATAAGTAATTAGACTTCAATAACTTTTAAAAGTCAAATGAGCAGTATCTAATATTCTGATATTAAACACTCCCATACATTTAGTATGACTAGTAGAATAAAACACGGCCATCACTACGAACATCTGCTTTGACTACAATTTTTTTACATACCTAATAAGATATAAATATTATTCAATTAAAAGTTAAAAGAAAAAGTTAAAAAACAATCTGCTTAAAGTTTTTTTTGTATATCTCTATCTTAACGATTATACGCTTAAATCGTTACTAATTTTGGCTTTCCCCTTGAATTTCAATAAACGTAATTATTAAGTAATTGAGTTAATTTAATAAACGTAAATGCAACTAGCCCTTAAGGATTCCCGTCCTTAAGGTCTTGGAGGGGCTAACATGCGTGAAGCAAACATAATTATGTATGATGAGATGGGCACATATCTGCCGCTAGTTATTAGTAATAATTATCCCCTCGCCAAACTAATTCTAATTCACTCTGACGTTGCTGCGAATGCTCTGCTCAGTGTAAAAAAACACGTTATCATGGTGCGCGTGGCAACTTCAGACCGAAGCGATGTGGACCCATATAACTTATTTAAGTCTGACGGTACGCCTTGGTTCGGTTTTATTTTACGTTACGGCATATCGTCATCGACTTATTTCATAAAAATAACACTATACCTCTGTAAAAAGAGTAAAGATAATAAAAAATATTGTATTATTATGTAAACTTCATCAAGGCGATATTATAGTTATTTATGCAACTGTTGTGTAATAAGGGGTATTAAAACACGAATGTGGGTTGATAATAGTATCACACGAGTGTTTTAATACCTAATTATCAACAGTTGCATACAAGACTTTATCTACACCCCGAATATGAATCCTCTAAAAGATTCTGAAACAGTTAGCTTACTGCTAACATTAAAACAGCCAGCCCTTATTGTAACCTAATATTATCCCTTACTGATTATATACAAATAAACTAAGTATTAATGAAAGAATTCTTAATTTTCGTAGTAATTTACATTTTGTATAGTGCAATTATTAAAATTCACTTGATTATTATGTTATTTTGCAGCGTTTAAAATATCCGGCGGTGTGCTGTCAAAACTTAATGGCTCATTTTTTCAAGAAAAATGGCGGGGTTTCGAATAATCTACTTTTATTTTTACGGCGCGCCATGTTCTGGTAGTGTGGAACGCGCGTAAACGAAAATGTTTTTTTTTTTTAATTCATTCAGATACCACGCATCGAGCAATAAGAATGTGGCTGTTTGTTGAAACTCTTTGTGCATGAAGGGATCGAAAAAAAAAACAGGGAGTGTTGTTATAAAATTCAGTACAACATTACAACACTCGTTTGGATGATGTAATGGTTATTACGACATTAGGTGTTTTAATGTTGGTAATAAGCTAACTGTTTCAGAATCTTTAATAGAGGATTTAAAGCATGGGTGTAGATAAATGTTATTTACAGTATTGTACATAGTTATATTATGTGCGTACTTATTTAAATTACTCTGGTAAATATTGCTCATCACGGTTTCTTCCTCGTCTTGGGCCCACTTTACTTGAACGTGCATTAAATACCCGACCGTAACACCTCAGTGCCATTCGTACCCACAAATAAAGTTATCAGAGCGCCTAAAGAAATTTTTACATGAATTTCAAA
The DNA here is from genome assembly GCF_905404315.1 of Leptidea sinapis. Classification (NCBI taxonomy): domain Eukaryota; kingdom Metazoa; phylum Arthropoda; class Insecta; order Lepidoptera; family Pieridae; genus Leptidea; species Leptidea sinapis. The sequence goes on along the minus strand of NC_066312.1, from coordinate 7,220,083 downwards.
AACATGGTAGGTAATAAATACTCTTTTTTGATGACAAAAAGAGACGCGACGTTCAAGTGAAAAATTTCTGAAAATAATAAAATTCTGAGCGGCACTACAATTGCTCTCGTTACCTTGAGACATAATATGTTTTGTCTCATTTGCCCAGTAATTTCACTTGCTACGACGCCCTTCACACCGAAACACAATAATGCTTACACATTACTGCTTCACGGCAGACAAGAGCACCGGTGAGGATAATCTATCCGGCATCCTGTGCAAAGAAGCCTCCCACTGGTAGATGCCCTTAGTCACATCTTACGACAGACTTTGCCTGGGACTTCCCTATTCTTCTTTTGCCCCGGTGAAGCACAGGGCTACTCACCCAACTAACGCTACTCATGAAAGTAGAAATTTTGTACTTACGGGAAATTCCTTGGTGTGCCGAAAAGCATTAAGGGTGTCATTACTCCAACTACGATGAGATACCACATACAAATGGTAACGGTGGGTATCAAGGAGAGGAAGATTTGCTCAACTATCTGAGCTGCCAGCAGCAGATACACCACGGACACGCCGAACTGAGTGACAACCATCGAAAGTGACACGGCGACACTAAAAAACAGATCGTGTTTGACTGACACAGTTATATTTGATTAAAATAAAAATAATTTCAACAAACGAATTCGTAGTTTTGAGCCAAAGTTAAAAAAAAAATATTTAAAACTAAATGAGACACATTAAAATTTCAAATTAAAACATTTAACAAGTTAAGACCACTTATACAAAAGGTCATTTTAATTGATGATTGAAATAGATATTGGCAAATATATGTTGGATTTATTTCGAAAAAACTGTTTTAAACTTACCTCCACATCTTTCCCAAGGATTGATCAGCAATTATAGCGTATGGGTTACGTTTCCTGGTTCTCATCTCAGCATCACGACCTTCGATTATTGACCAGCAGTCGCCAAGGAGCTTACCACTGAAGGCAGCAATGATTCCCATCACAATTATTACTGGCACGCCAATCCAACCTGTAATTTAATAATGTAATAGGTAAAAAGAGGTTGCCCAAAGCCAGTAGGTACTTTAAAAAAACATCGGATAAAGTTTTCAGACAAGAAAATCAAAATAATTGAAGTACTTTAAGAGATATATTGAAAAATAAGAATGCCAGCGCCGCCCAACTTGACTTACGACCGTTCCCAATATTCAATGTATCTCCAGTGTTGGGCTACTTGAGATAAAAAATCTATCGTTTATGATGGAGTGGAATCAAGAAAATATTTATTTTTTATACAACTGATAACAGAATGCCCAGACAGAAAGTTCTTTGAGATATTACATTGGAAGGTCATAAAAATAAATACAAAATCTGCGTGCACTGTCAACTATGATATGATGATATGACATAATTCAGGGAATTTTCCCTTGTTTTAAATTAATTAAGTTGTAACATTTGAGTTAGAAAACCTTGAAACTAACGAAAAAAAACATTTCAATACAAATGGACAGTCAGAGGTGAAAATAAAATATAAACTTGTTTTTGTTTGGTAGTCATTTTGGGATTACCTATTATAGATTCTAATTTATTTTTGAAACAACAGCAATTTTAATACCACGGATTAGGGACACCTACTTATAAGTATCTACCTCAGGGTTAGCTCAATAGTAATACATATAGGACATTAAAACGCAAATTGTAATATTTTTTAAAATTTCAAACAAAAATTTAGTTATATGGATATTAATAATATAAAAATAAATATTTCTTTCTTTTTTAAATACTGAAGCAGGAGTCATTGTATAGGGGATTTAATACTCTAGACGCTAAAGCAGCATTAAAAAAAATCAAATCTTTATATTCTCTTTATATATCATATAGAGAGCACTGAACTCGATTGCTCAGTACCCTCGACAATATATGTGAAACGCCGAAATTGCATTCTTTTTTGCCTATGAATCCTCTTAACTAAACGCTTCTGTGTTACAGAAAGAAAAGGGATTAGAGCACGTAACCCTAAAAGGAACCCTCTGCCCAATCATATATTTGTTATCGTCCTGATGATGATGTCCTCCCAGACGTATCCGTCGAAGGCGACACCCTTAGCTCGTCTTCGCCTGGGCTCTTGCATGAGCGCGAGCATTACTCGCAAAACCAAAATTTGTTTTGAAGGTCTTATTGTAAGAAGCGCAGTAAAGAGACCCACTTGAATTGCGAGTATAGTTGTAGGAGGGCTTGGGTCGAGTTTTTCGGATCAGGCGTTTGGCGTCAAGGTCTTCAAGAAACGCTCAAAGTTTTCTATACCCGTGTTGACAGCAGTTCGCCACTTCGACCTCTGCGTTGCAAGCTCCTCCCATGACTCACTAGACATGCCAATTGCAGTCAAGTGGCGTTTTAAGACATTCCTGTAACGCAGAAACTGTCCTCCAGGCTTTCGTTTACCTGAGCTAAGCTCAGAAAAAATACCTTTTTTGGTAATCAGCGTATCGTCCTAATTAGTTATTATTATACTGCCTATTCATTACATTTATTTCTATAGTCTACTAATATTTTTAAATTAGCGCTGGCTTTATATTATTCTATCTAAAATTTATGGACGATGTGAAATAGGAATCCGAGCTACTGAGCTTCTTATACGTATGTGTAAGAAGCAGAAACGGACCAGATATTGTTGAAACATTTAATGTCCTGTTACTAATTAGTTTCAAGGTGAGCCAAATTCCACATTAATAACACCTGATTGCTTATTATTTAGAATATCAACGGATCTTACAGTATCCATACTTTGCAAACGTCAAACGTTTTTTTATAACTGAATCAATTTATGTGATTAGCTGTATACTAAGACACGTAATCTCTTCTTCTTATCTTTAAACGAGCAATTCTTGTATATAAGTGTATAATCTGAGTCTCGGAAACGGCTCCAACTATTTTAATGAAATTTAGTATACAGGTAGTTACGGGGGCGAGATTGATTTAGCTAGGTTTCAATTTTAAAAAATGTAACTGAAACAGCTACAATAACATTGGAATACAAAGGTAAATTTCGCCACTATATACAAGACTATAATGCTGAGATGGGACACGGGGTGATCCGGAAAGCAGAAGACCCCGGTCTGGATTCAGATGTCCTATTACTTTTTTGTTGTTCAAGTTTTGTACTTTCTTAAATATCCGAGCAATGCTCGTTCATCCAGGTACTTTAATGTTTAAATAGCCAACACACATATGTGCTAAGTTACCTGAATTAATATAGTTTCAAAACTATCTGTTTTGGGATTATTATAAACAAAATCCATTGAAATGCGAAGTGATATCATTCATTTGAATTTAAAAGCAGAGTGCAGATCATAATCCCTACTAATATTATAAATGTGACTGTAAGTTTGTTTGTTACGCTTTCACCGATAAACCACTGAACTCGTTTTGATGAAATTATTACATAGATAGACAAGAGCTTGGGAAAGGACATAGGCTAACTTCTATCGCGAATAAAAGGCTTGCCGGGGTTGAAATAAGGAAGGCAGTTTGTATGAAAGTTCGTCATTCTATTAAGGTAACACCATAAAGTGTATTTAATCATTTGATCAAAAATAAATAAATATTTGTTGTAGCGTTTTTAAAATTTACACCTATATGGGAATGAAAAAGGGGAATGTAAGTATATGGTTAGTAGCTTCTAAAATGTATTAACCACAGCAGTTTCTATGTGTATTATGTACAAAGTGTTAAAAAAGTATATTAAAACATAAACAATGCTGCCCAAAGAAACTCTTGTACGCGGACGAAGTCGCAGATAAAAGCTAGTATAACCATAATAATAATATTTACTGCCACTTAAATACAAATATGGAGTGTGCTCTTGTGTGTGATGTAATTTTTAATATGTGTAAAACATAAGAATCTATCTGTTCTCTGTGCTAAAGCTGTCGATGCTTATCTTATATCTGTAGACATCCTGTTCTTTCATCTTTTATTTGACTGGTTTGTTATCGTTAAGTATTGAAAAAGTCAAAGATCATCAATTTATTCAATACGACCGAGTTATGTCGGTTATATGGCTGCAATTCAGTCTGTGATCTAGCCACGAATAAAATGAAGAAGCCCATCTACGTTGATGCATATTCTTCTAAAACAATTCAAACTAAAGAACGAACTGCCTTTCGAAGTATTTACATGCTAATAAGGCTTAGATTAAGGATTGGTCTCCGCTGCGCTCCAACTAGATACCGCACTTCCTAAGAATAAGTAATAAACTTTTTTATTACGGCAACTATTAGTTGCTTGTGTGCGTGGCATCTTGATACTCAATGCGCCTGCGGTATAAAGCTGGAGCGCAGCGGAGACCAATCTTTAATCTAAGTAATAAGGCATGTCCGTCCAAAATAGCTTGAACATAAACACATAACATAATGGCTCGCAAGTGGCATCGCTCCTGTCATTCCTCGTTGGAACGAACCGTGGAAATCATAAATCACGCATTCAAATCTCCGTTTTCTTATATGGGCATAGGTTGAAAAAATGATTTTTGTTTTCTGAGCTAAAAATACTCCATGGATATTTTAAAAACAAATTTGATATATATATGATAAAAATACATTCCATCTGAGTTAGGCCTAAATATTATGTAAGTAATTTGTGTTTCCGCGTTTTCCAGATTGTCGGAATAGTCTCATGAGAAACGAGTCGCGGTTGATAAATAAATAGACCACGAAGTATTTACGCATGTTTTCACAGTACAGGATCGCATCGCGTGCTCATCATAATATATCTATATCTATTATCAAGAGTCTACTATCTCTTATAACTTATTGCAGAAATGATTGAAAAATTAAAAAAAAAAACATCGTTAAGATTCGCTCACTATCTTCGCACCTTGAGGTCAGGACTGTCGCCATTTAAATAACTTCACGAGTCGAGTTAGTAAGTCTTTTGTAGGGCGATTTATATCTAACAGATCCCAGAATTTTTTTAAGTCAAAAGTTTTACGAATACAAAAGAATTGTTATATAATGTTTGTGTGGTAGAGGTTTATAAACATAAATGACTTTATTAAAAAACCACAGATTTCGAATGGAGCGACCGCCCTCAGGATATTAAACAATAAGTTTATTTGTACGATAGAACATTGTAACTATATTTTTTATGGAAAAAAAAAGAAGCACGCTGAGTTTATTGCGCCCAGTCTTCTTAGGTCTGAGGCACTCTTTTTCGAATGATAGTTTTCGACTTTCAATAAGTGATTTCATAGTCTCACGTATTTTCGGTTTTTGAACGCTTTATAAAAGACGACATCGCTCATGTGATTCCTCTGGTGTTACAAGAGAGTTTAGGTTGCGGTGATCACATATATAATACAACACTGAAGGGCGCTGGTGTGGGACGCGACTTACGTCGATACTCTGGCTCCTACTCATGTCGAAGTTACGTCACTTGGTGCTGGGGCTGCTGCTTCGACTGCCGAAGACAGCAAGCGTCGCAAATATGTTGGTCTCAGTGAGTCATACATCTTTGTGCCGTTTGGTATCGAGACACTTGGGGCGCGGAGAATATATAAAGTACTATCTTCGCGCCGGTCAACGGATCAGCCTAGCTATAAAACGCGGAAATGCAGCCAGTATTCTTGGTATGCTGTCACTCAATGATAGTTTTAATTTTATGTAGTCATAGTATTATAATATAGTTATAAGATTTGTTTTGTTTGAATAAATACATACATCACACACATATTAACCACAAACTCTTCAAATTGGTACACAAGAGTACATACAAATGAATTATGTCAGAAATTTTTGCAGCAATAATACTAAAAAAAATACTATTATCTAAAATTGCTGCATCGTATTCGTTATTTCTCCGGTTATGCCAAATCATTATGGTATGAACCAACAGCTGTATTTTTCCACCTGCATCATTAAAAAAGCAATGATTTATTCGTTAATTAATAAATCATTACATTAAAGATAGTTGAGGGCAGTGCACCGAATCGTCAATGTATTACTTGTTCTCTTCGTCGTCTCGCCTCGCTTCAGTTAATTCTTATTCTTACCGTGTACGTTTCATCACGCAACCGTAACTGAATAACATTTGAACAAAAGCATTAAAAGAAACCTATACATTCTCATATATTTTGATATATTAGTCGCTTTTCGACCGTAAGTTGTGTGACGTCAATAGCAACAAAGAGTAGAGTAGTTTACAACAGAGAGAATATTACAAATAAGTGGGTTATTTTATTGGTTTCTTTCTCTGTTACACTTTCACGTCATATTGACTTATATATTGATAGCGCAATAATTAATGTATATTGTATTTAACCACATAAATGCTTGTACTTTTATACTGATAAATAAAGCAATTCGTGCGATATTATTACCTAACCATTCCAATATATTCAAAAATGCACAACGTTAATGTTCAAGTTTTCGCTTTTGCCGGCACTCTCAGAGTGCAACCCATATATATTTTTTAAAACCATTTTAAAGCGATAAAATGACATCGGTTAAAAATTGTTTCAATTGTTTTTTTTTCTTCTGACGGATGTAAAATCGTATACGTCACATAATTTCTGAAAACTTTTATTTATTATAAAAGTAGTACGAGTAAGTAACAAATAGTCAAGTGCACTTAGAGATTTAAAAAAAAATAATGAGCAATTAGAAACAACTTTTTTAAATCCATTTTAAAGCCATCAAATTAGAACGGTTTAAAATTGTTTCAATTGATTTTATTCTTACGGGAGTATAGCGTTTTTAACTCCCATATGAAGTTATCACACCAAAAATACAAGAGTTATTGAGTACAATAGATGCATCAATCCGTGTTGGATCGGAACACCATTAATTACAAAAGTACGTACAAAGCGCTTACGAATGCATAATGCATTACAAGAATAGAAGCCAAGGTCCTACGTAGCTTCTACAACCTACAATTCTCATAAAAATTTAATGTTTTTAAACAATACTATAAATACCTCCTAAACAGCTATTATTTATTTAAAACACACCAAAGTGGAATGAGCTTCCTTGTGCGGTGTTTCCAGGGCGATACGACAAGGGTGGTGCTAAGCAACCTTCAAAAGAAGCGTGTACACTTTTCTAAAACACCTTCAACGCTCCTGTGATTCCTCTGGTGTTACACGAGAATGTACCTCTATAGTGTGTATTGTGTATATGTTGTGTGTCATCAAGAAGTAGTGTGTTAAATTTTTATTTTACTTAATTTAATGTATTTATAACGCATACGAAGAAAAATAGCTTTATGCACTTCTTCTCCATATAAACTTTAATCTAATCTCCATATAAACAAAATTGTACGTTCATCCATTCGCGCATTTATTTTAAAGGGATACAAAGTATTCGCTTCACTTATTCATATATTATTTATCATAACACCCAAGATCTACTCGCATGCGTTAACTACGGTCGGAACTGTCGCTACGTCCAGCTCATTATGTACAAAAACTTGTGGGACGAGTTCTATTTCCATCTCATTCATACACACGGTTAAACCTCAATACTATCTCTCCATCATCTCAAACGTAGGTTCAAGAAAGTGAGAAACAACCAAGTTATGTTAATCTATATTTTATAACTTTTAAAATATCTTGAATTCGGCCGTGGGCTGTTCTATATTTACTTTAGTTAATTTTTAACATTGCGCAATATTAAATTGTAGTTTTATATTTCATTACCACGATCTTAGCATGGTATCTCATTCCTTTATGATGCGGAATTTATCTATACCTATACCATACATATAATATGTATAATATATGGTGGTATCCCGGCCTTTTAAGATGTAATGAAAATCAATATATTGTATTGTATGTTGTATGAATAATTAAAAAATATTTATTGCTTATGCATTAGTGGTCCGCAATTGCAGAGGAGACGAGTTTCATCGGCCTCAAGGCAAAATTTGCCAGTATTTTCGTTTTTTATTCCGACCACGCTGAGGTGCTTATTTAGAAAATAATATTTATATACATCTAGTAGAGCAGGAAAGAAGTGCGTTCAAAAAAAACATTTATATTATTAGTACCTACTTATAAGATATATTATTAAAATGTTACGTTTTATCATCCATTCCTACTGTGCGATTTATTTCAATTGTTAACGCTCTTTGAATAGTGAAAAATGATAGTAAAATCTAATACATGTGGAAGTATAAATCACACACTATGGTGCCGAGAGTTCCGTTACATCTTTTAAGAATTATTTACTTTTTTTTAAATAATTGTTGCTTTAACAGTGTTTTTTTTTAAGAAATTAAGGGACGAGACGAGCAGTACGTTAAGCTGATGATAATTGATACGCCCTGCCCATTACAATGCAGTGCCGCTCAGGATTCTTGAAAATCCTCAAAAAATCTGAGCAACACTACTACTCTAAACTGCGCTCATCACCTTGAGACATAATATGTTAAGTCTTATTTGACCGAAACACAGTAATGCTTACACATTACTGTTTCACGGCAAAAATAGGCGCCGTTGTGGTACCCATAATCTAATCCTACCCATAATCCTGTGCAAAGGATCCTACCACTGGTAAATTAAGTATTATTAAGCTTACATAAATATGAATTAATATTTTCTTCTATAGGTACTATAATAAAACTGTAGGCTGTGGTCTGTACATTGGATATTTTTTCCAAAAACCGATTGTAGATTCGTGATAAAGGGAGTGATACACAAAAACACAAATAAAAAAAACTTCATCATTCAGTCCGTTTGTACGCTTTAACTTTTGGACAAACTTCCATGAATGCCTTTAGGAGGAAAATTTAGGCAGTATTATGTTCTTCCGGGTAAACGAAGTCGCGGGCACAGCTAGCTATTTATATATCTTGAATTAGTAGCTTGTATTACCATTTCTTCTCAATCCCTTTGAGCTTCTATGAGACTTTCTAATACAACGTTTTAGAGTTGTACACGCGACAGAACATTCGAGATCTTAAAATGGCTATTACGGCCAAATGGAAGCGTATATTCCCCGTCCAAAGCATGCCACGAAGAACTTCAGAAGTTATTTCAGCCAGTGGTGGTTACACTCGATATTACCTTTTATTTAATTGTTTGTAACATTTAGTAAATAAAGGAGATAGTCAATTGAAATTAACTTAATTTTTTATCAAAATGAGTAATTTTTCTTAATATCAAAACAAATTAAGATCGACTTAATTACCAAACAAGTGTTTTTACATCAGTAAATAATATTTATTTTCTTTTCTTGCGTCCAATCCCTTTTACAACTTTTAATACTAAAAGTCAATGACGTTATATAGACCGACTAGCTGACTCGACAGACGTTGTTCTGTTCATAATAATAAAAAAATCTTGTGGGTGGATTATCGTAAAGTTCTTAGCTGACCTCTACTCGACGAAAGGAGTATTCCTACCAAATTTCAAGTCTCTACGCCTTATGGTTTCAGAGATATCGTGATGAGTGACTATATACGTGGATAAAAATCAAAAGAGCCCGTTATTCTTGAAAATGAGTTTATTAAGAAATTCAGTGCACAAATTATGTTAAACATTATGACGACACTATACATCTACTGTAGCTATTATACATATTAATAGTAGCTTGTACACGTACGTACAACATATCAGAAAGGTACTATTATATGTAATAACTATAGAGACACGATTGCCTTCAACTATAAAGTCGAAGATATAATATAATAAGAATATAAACATAGATATAGCATATTAACATTTGCATAATACGGCATTTAACGAACTGATGATGATCTTCTAAAATTGTCGTGAACACTTTAACTATAAGTAATTATTTTATTAGTTAGTGAATAAAAACTACATTTAATTACTTCGTGTGTCATTTTCATGAGAAGAGACGCAAACCTTATGTCGACGCCAGATTTTATATCGTCGACTGTAATAGCTATACTATATTTAATTATTTTATTATATCAAGCCGTACACCTCAACCAATCAAATAACTCAAAAATTACTTCGTTTACCTACTCTGTCAATCATACTTCATCCTTCATCTAACTGTCAAAAACAACCTTCATTCATTCTGTGATTCATTCACTCTATTCTTCTACAACTACTTGCACACGACACCTGAACTACACAAGAAACTATAATTGTAACCCTGTTAAGACAGACGAAATGTACATCTTTAAGAAGATATCAATCTCTCTTTTGTTCATCGCGGACACCTTAGTAAACCTTGTGTCGACGCCAGATTTTATATCGTCGACTGTAATAGTTATACTATATTTAATTATTTTATTATATCAAGCCGTACACCTCAACCAATCAAATAACTCAAAAATTACTTCGTTTACCTACTCTGTCAATCATACTTCATCCTTCATCTAACTGTCAAAAACAACCTTCATTCATTCTGTGATTCATTCACTCTATTCTTCTACAACTACTTGCACACGACACCTGAACTACACAAGAAACTATAATTGTAACCCTGTTAAGACAGACGAAATGTACATCTTTAAGAAGATATCAATCTCTCTTTTGTTCATCGCGGACACCTTAGTAAACCTTGTGTCGACGCCAGATTTTATATCGTCGACTGTAATAGTTATACTATATTTAATTATTTTATTATATCAAGCCGTACACCTCAACCAATCAAATAACTCAAAAATTACTTCGTTTACCTACTCTGTCAATCATACTTCATCCTTCATCTAACTGTCAAATACAACCTTCATTCATTCTGTGATTCATTCACTCTATTCTTCTACAACTACTTGCACACGACACCTGAACTACACAAGAAACTATAATTGTAATCCTGTTAAGACAGACGAAATGTACATCTTTAAGAAGATATCAATCTCTCTTTTGTTCATCGGGGACACCTTAGTATTATATAAAGGAATATATTTTAATCGGATCACAAAAAATATATCTATTATCTAATTTCAATTATAGTAATTGTGATTGTAAATAGCTAACAGAAAATCGATACTTTTAGTCTCATCAATATAAGCAATAACAATTGAAAATTATGATGCCTAGCTAAACGGTTTATTGGTTGTCATAGGTTTATCCGATCCCACGATACAGTATTTTCTTATGCTCGAGGAGGACCAACGAGCGTACGGGTCTCAAAGCTATCAATATGTAGCACACAAAAATAATAGTATTTTATTAATATTAAAGGTAAAGGTTTGCATAAGAGGTGTATTAAATAAAATTTTTAGTTATTTGATACTTTTAAGTTTCTGAAGTCGGTTTTTTAAACGTTGTCTTTGTTTTATTTTTTACTTTTTAGTATCAGTAAATAATAATAATATATAATCAACTTGAATGAAAACTTCAAAAAGGCCGTACACATAAAACAATTATATCATCGAAGTTGGCAAAAATTTTCATAAAAAATGTTCATAAAATTAAAACTACTGGGCCAAAATATGTATTTTTTTTTTAAATATGGGACCAAATGGCATCTAGATGGCGAAAGAAGAATAACGTAAATCGGATCATAAACCTCAGAGTTATCGGTTTACATACATAAAAAAAATACCGATCGAATTGAGAACCTCCTCCTTTTTGAAGTCAAAAGATCGATTTAAAATAAATTGATTCTTATTCTTATATTTATGATAAACAAATATTCGTCGCACAGTAAAAACAATTATCGGATTTCATAAACGGAATATAAATTATGGATAATTTTCTGGAATGTTTGTTGCGTGAATGCTAAGAACACGCAATTTACAATGAGTATAATATGCAAGACATATTCGTAGACCTATGTACGTACAATCGCTTGCAAAAATAAATAACACAATAAAATTATATTTGCTTTTAGCATATCGCTATGCATTTTATGCTTGTTAAGTAACAGAGTTATTTAAATAGTGATCGAAAACAGTAAAATATAAAATAATCGGAATATTTTTCCATAAATTTCACAAATAATTTAATGCGCAAAGATTTTAACTCAAAAATTTAAGTAGCACACCCACTAAGTTAAAGAAATTTCATTTGATGGAAATAATAGTGACAAATCTGCTTGCAGACTATAAATTTTACACCTTACGTATTCGTTCAAATACACTACAAACAAAAGCGACCAAATGTGAGTCGGACTCGCCCATGAAAATTATTTAAAAGTTATATAGAAAGGAAAATGATATAAAATTATTTAAATCGAAAAGGCAAAAAATCGATTCTCAAAATAATACAGCTCAAATGAGCAATTGATTTTCTATTTTTGTGTGAAAATGTTCATGCGGTTCACAGAATACATCAAATTATCAAGGTTCAACAGTATATTATATAGTTCTTAAAGTTTGGGAAAAAAGTAGCTGGACAGACAGACAAACATGACGAATCCATAAGGATTCCATTTTTTGCCATTTGGCTATGGCTAAGGAACCCTAAAAAAGATAAGAGTAGGTATAATGCATACAAGTCCATCACTATATTGAATTGTTGAAAAGTATGGTTTGGGTGCGGCGAATAGAGCTCGATAATGATAACCAAAAACAAAAAAGTTGTTCCTGTTTATATAAGTATTAGTAATGTACTTACTAACTTTGAATGATATTAAAGGGACCTTTGTCAGACATAATGTTTCTGGCTGATACAAACCTTTTGCCAATGATGTTACTCAACGTGCTATAGAGAGTATTATAAGTAAATTAATCGCATTGCAATTCATGTATTTCTTTAATGAATATCTCATTGACTTACCAGTTTTCACAAGAGCTCGAGGAAGAGCGAGTACACCAGCACCGGCCATCTCCCCAGCGATGAGGAGAGCTGTCTGCTTGGCTGACAGACCACCAGATGATTGATCGCCTCCCGATGGAGGAGCACCGCCACCTCCACTTTCAAGACCCTAAATTGAGCCGTAATCAAAGTATTTAAATGTAAATGATATCGATGATTATTGCATATTTTCTAAATATATAGATGGGTCAAACAGACCGGTTGCTTGATTGATTAGAATTTAGAACTGCCTCCCATGGAACTCTGCAATACGTGAGGATTTATTGATACGTTACAGAATATAACTAAAAGCTTGATATATATCGTTTGGGGAATTTATGCTGGCAGATAGTTCAAGAAAGTGGTTGTCCGAGTTTATAGCCTACTAAAAAGTTACTAATCAATGTGGTGCGGACGAAATTTATATGTATTATTCGACTGCAGGGATTAGCCTGAAAAAATTCCCCACACTCCCTTTGACACATGCAGTAGAAGATGTTTGCCGCTAAAGTGATATCAATGTGTGAATCGTAGGGATTCTACAAAGGCACATATTAAGCAGTAAACGTACAAGCTTGCGTCTAACCTTGCAGAGCATAGTCTCGATTTCAGACACAACTTTATTCTGGCCCTCATAGACGTTATTGCATGATATGATCCCGGTGTAAGAAGTAGACCTCTGCTGTCATCTATCAGCAATGAATGTCAATTATAAACAGCATAAGTTTTGTATCGGCATACTTGGCGTCGATATAGTCGAGCGATGTTCAGTTTCGTGGTCACTTGGAAGAGAAGGCCAAACTGGCCTCTAAAAAGCTGTGAACATAATGAGGTAAGCCAGTATTTCACTAAAAGCCACCGCCTGCAACTATATAAGGCGCAAATTCGGCCTCACATTGAGTGCTGTTCTCACTTCTGGGAGGTCGGTCCCCAGTACCAGCTTCTTCCATTTGAACGCATACAACGAAGAGCGGCTCGAATCATCGACGACAAGTCCCCCTTGTGGGATCAATTACCGGCTGCTACTATGCCGAACCGATATCGCGTGGACCTTCAAGAAAAGAGCATACTCCCAAAAGGCCGGCAACGTATCTCTTGACACCTGTTGTTGCGGATGTCCATGGGCGGTTGCCCAAAAAAATAATTGATATGCATAAGAAATAATTTTAAACCAACGCTAAATATTTAATCACGTGTTTATTGCGAGACATGCTAGTAAACAAAACAACATCTGTGTCGGTCACAATAATCTTGTTTATTTAACAAGTCAATATTCCTTATACATTACCTGATCTACTCAATAACATGGTTTTAATGTGGTGCAACAATAAGTCTAGCGAAACTTTTGTTGCAATACCCGAATATCGCGTCGGCATCCTCACTACTGTCGACAAAGTGAATGATAGATAGATGAATATAAATTAGAGAGCTTTATTAAGAGTGTTCATTATAATAAATAAAAGGCGAAACGGGTATCCCATAGTTTCAGCAAAGAAATGTAATTGTAATACTGTAGCATGAGTTAATACCGATTACGCTGAATGAAATTTTCAACAAACATAAATGTAAATTAACATAAGATAGACCCGTATTTCAGTAGACCTCATAGCCTAATCATTTGACTTCTTTAAAAGGAGACAAAATACACACGATGACTGATTGCATATTAACACACGTTCTGTAATTTGGGTAAGAGGACCCAACATTTTCTTGCTACCCTACTGCAGGGGCGTAGCTACCGCCATATCTGCCGCATCAATTATACGGGGCCCCCAAAATGGCAAAAGTAAAAATAAAATAATTTCATTTTTAAAAATAATCATTTTGGAAAAAGTGACAGATAGATAATTATGGCGAATAAATATTTCGTTTAATTTTATGCAAACATTTTTTTTTGTGAGAAATCTTTACCTATCATAAGGGCCCCCAAACAAATTTTTATACGGGGCCCTGCCATGTCACGATACGCCTGGCTACCTGACAATACGATACTATAATTAAATTGAAGTATGAATAATTTATTAATTATTTTAGTGCTATAAAAATGATTCACTTAGACTGATAATTAGTTAGCTATGAGTAATTATCCTAAAAGAATAATAAACGGAATAAAGGAATGGAAACCTATGGAACGATTCATAATTGGCTTACAAAGTGTGTACCTTCGCCATTTAAATTTAAAACTGTCTGCATAGCTGCTAATGTAACATTCCAGCGGTTTCACCTGCCGTTCGTGTTTACTCTGTTTTTTTTTTCTTTTTATGGAATAGGAGGACAAATGAGCGTACGGGTCACCTGGTGTTAAGTGATGTTTACTTAAATGTTTACTCAAAATGGTAGGCTATGTTACCGATAGCAAAATAAGTACACAATATAATATTTATAATCGAGGTTTCTCATATTATTCTCGAAGGATTAAAGAATTCATTGTCTTAAGAGTTTATTGTCTCTCTTAGATACGATATGTAGACTTTAACCATTGAAACGTCCGCGCAACTAGAGCGGCTTGTTTCTTTAAGAGCTGTAAATAAAACTGACCTCAGAAGTCATTTCTCTATTTTGGAAAAGTAAAAAACATCAGAGCTCACGGCCGCAGACTAACTGGTAGGGTTGAACAGATTTTAAAAGTTAACTGTAAAAAAGGCACTATATTGGCACAAGTGACAAGATATACTCTGCTATCAGCTGGATAACAAGGAATCGATAAAGTAATAAGGGTAATAAAATGTTAGAAAAGATATATGCAGACATTGAAAGCACTATGATTAAACATTTATTTATTTATTTATTACTAGCGGCCCGCTCCGGCTTCGCACGGGTATAAAATATATAGCCTGTGTCATTCACTAAAAAATTTCGAGTTTTCTGTAGACCTTTTTAATGCCTACTATACTTAGTACATTATTTTGATAAATCTCGTAGAGTTCAGCCTACGTTTGCAATGTAACCGGAAAAAATGTAATTATTTACGACATCACATTGGAATCCTCAAAAATAACTGTATTTCTCCACTATTTAATGGATGTTATTTTACATATAAACGTTCCTCTTCAATCATTGTATCTATTAAAAAAAACGGCATCAAAATCGGTTGCGTAGTTTTAAAGATTTAAGCATACCTACATAGGGATATAGGGACAGAGAAAGCGACTTTGTTTTAAATACTTTACAACTATCTTATGTGTTACTTATCAACCAAATTTTATGTATGTATTATTAGGTAAGAAAACGCCCCTAATATTTATAAGCCATAATTTTTCAGTTTAAATATAGAAAACTTTTTGATTAGAAAACTGTGGTAAGCTGATAGATGATGGTAACGAACAAGGCTTGTTATCTCAATGAAGCAAGCTTTATATATTCAGCATTTTCAATTTCAAAATAATAGATCAGCTTCGAAGTAATCCCATTTCAAATACATAGGATGGAAACCGTCAATATGATGATTCTCATAGGTGTCTATTTACTGTGCATGTATTAAATTACTTTTTAACTTGGTCTCTTTGTCGATCAATATAATATCGTCCAATACGAAAGATAACATTGTGTGAGTATGAAAGATTCTTATTATGAGTTGTAAATAATGAGCAACTCTTATTTTATCAATAAAGAGTACAATCGTTGATTGTACTCATCTTACCTACTTACTCAGAGCGTAGCGAATTTGTATAGGTACATTATTCCGCGCTAAGGCTCATAATATCTATTAAGAATTTTACGTTTACGTTACGTCCAGTAAAACCAACTGGGAATACGTAGTCTAGATACATAATATAAATTAAATTGAATTGAATGAAAATAAGGGACGAGATGAGCATGACATTCAGCTGATGGTAATTGATACGCCCAGGCCCAGCCCATAACAATTGCAATGCCGTTCAGGATTCTTGAAAACCCAAAAATGATGAGCGCCACAAAAATAAATTGCGCTCGTTACCTGGAGACATAAGATGTTAAGTCTCATTTGCCCAGTAATTTCACTAGCTACGGCGCCCTTAAGACCGAAGCACAGTAATGTTTACACATTACTGCTGCACAGCAGAAATAAAAAAAAGTTAACATACAAATCAACAATTATAATATTATAATATTATATATATACAATTATTAGACGGATTACCGTCTAATAAATTTTCAGCCCCAGAACTGTACTTTATCACATATTGTCAGATTTTATTATACTGTTAACGTGGTCCCTTAGATTCTGAGTATTATTTTTTATATACATATATTTTATTATATTACTGATTATTATGTATAAATAAGTATAGGTAAAACAAGGCCATGGCTCACCGCAGATTGCTAAGACCAGCAAAGACAGACAAGTTTCAACTTTCATGATCGGTTGAATGATTCATTGAGACTTCGTATGTTGGTAATTAAAGCGTGTCCAATCACCAGCTATACGTTTAAGATAATTATTCCTTTTACATTATTATTTATCGAAACTTTAACTCCAGTGATTTAATTAACAATATTATTTAGAATAAAGTTATTTAACTTCATAAAAATACTTCGAATTACATTTAAACATGGTACCGGTCTTGGGAGTTGTATAATAAAATGTCTGCTATAAAGTGATCCGATAACAGCTTTAGATGTTTTCTACTTATGAAAAGAATCAATTCACAATTAGCGGATAAATCAAGTACAAACACACAAGATGAAAAACTCTTTTTTTTAAGTCGAGAAGACAAATTATATATAAATTGGCAGAAGCATTAGTCAAATATAAAAACACAAAACCCCTGATTGAATATAAAAGCCAGCTTTGAGGTTGCAGTATCAAAACTTAAAATCCCTAAGTCGTATTGGTTCAGGAATAATGTAGTCAGCAGCGGTTTCCACTTTCCAAGCACATGATCGGATTTGGTCCGGCGAACCATCGGACTTGGTCCGGTAGCGGACCATATTGGATGGTACGTCGCATTGTTCATTGAACAAAATTATATATTTTTTCCGGCCGTAACAAATCAGAACATGTGTTTAGGATTTAAAGAAACACTCGCGGTCTTTTTCGAACTCCTCACAGCTTGATCCGGATGATGCTTGAATACTGATACTTGTAGAATAAGAATTTATATACATACTAGATTTTCCAAAAACACTAATTATCAATCTGAAATATATCATTCGTGACTGGTCGAAACCTCTACAGACTCTCTTCTCTAAAGACTATCAAAACCTCTAAGGGGCAAATCCTAGAAGGTGTTTTCATTTACAGATGAAATCGTGAGCCAAGATCACCCCATTGTAACTATTTATTATTTATTATTATATTTATTTTATTTTATTTATTTATTAATTTATATATTTATTTATTTATTTCCCCTTTATTTCCCCTCTTCAAAGCGCAGGTCCGGCTACATACGGAGTGTTGCTGTCACCCCTGGTCTGGCGCACCCCAGTATCAGCTCGAAATGTCAGGGACCGAGTGCTCTGTGTATGGCTAGATCACTTGACGTTGCGTAGAGAGGACGATACGGCTGGCATGGCTCCTGTGATTCCTGAGTGTGGGTGGCGGTGATCACTTAACACCAGGTACACTCGGTCCTCCTTTTTCATAAAAAAGACTGCCTACTAGATATTATAGTTAAAGTAATTCTGGTTACAATTCACAAAATAATCACCGTCGGAGCGTTCGTCACCTTGAGATGTAATTTATAGTATTAGTAGCCATATTGTTCTATTTACTACCTACAGCGCCATTTAAATCAAAAAGTTTGCTTAAAATAAATAATCATTCAATCGCACTAAAAACATTATTGGCGAAGGCTTTCACACACAAAAGTGAAGCAGATACAACTACGATACTACAAAGATAAACTAACTAACTAATTAAACAGGAATTTTAACCATGATGAGACAGAGGTTCTTTTGAATACAAAGCCACGTTTGAGTGACCCAACGACACAAAGATAACATCAGTATGAGGCTCTACCTGTGTTTTTTTTATAGTTAGCAAGCTGCACCGGATGTCTCTAGGAATCAAATCATGATATTAGTGCAGGTAATATTTAGTATCAACTGCTATTAATCTTTAGCTATGAAATATCTATATACAAAAATTTTCCACGTTATAATTTATACGTTATTGAAACTTGAAGGTAGCTCAACACCATTTAAAATGATGAAAGTATAGTTGATAGAATTTATTCTATTGAAAGTATTGACAGTAATGTTTTACTCATGTTTTATTGCAACTATATACCCACCGAATTTGAGAACCACAATGCGTAATTACAAACACTATGTGGGTAGGTATTATATTTATTGCAAAATGTTGAAATTAAATTGATATTGAAAAACAATTACTTACATTTAAATATTCGAAATATACATTATCATATTAATTCTGTCAAGTATTATGGCAATATGTTAATTGATTTTATAATTACACTCTGGAATTTGTAAAATTGTTGTTACCAATGAAGCTGCTATAATGATATCAAGAAAGCAACGGCACATCCATGTTACACAATATTAAAAAGCCCTTAGAACCGGAAACTTTCAAGCGTGGTCGTATAATGTTACGAAGTGGTTAGGAACCTCGAGGTAGTATTTATTACGTTAATATTTAAATGTTTATACATTAATAATGTTTGGGAGTAGAAATACACACAAGTAAATGCCACATGGATATATCTCATATGAATTTTGTTATGAAGGTACTAGAAGAAACTTAGATACTACATCACTGCTAGCTCTTTCAATTTTCTGTTTTACCTATGTGCCGAAAAGAATAAAGCAACATAAAATATATACTATTAAAAACCGATAATTTTGAGTTATTATAAAGATAAATAAAGAATTAATAATAATTTAAAAACAAACTAAGTATTTCAACATAATTAAGTAATTATTTACTTAAACTTACAATTTTGGGAACAAGCGGGGTAGATTCGGTCGGTTCCCGGTGAGACATCTTTTTGACCTCCAAATCGTTCTTCTTTGACATTCTCGTTAATTTCTAAAACAAAATCAACTACATTTAAAAACGTAACAAAGTTACAACAAAACCTACGGGATAAAAACCTAACTAGGGTTATTTTAGCTTAGTTAAAAACTTGCTCAGTTTAAAATTAGCTAGTTTAAATAACCATATAATTTCCCAACAATGCGAGGATCACTGAACTTTTGTATAGGAAACGATATCCTGCCATCAATAAGCCAATAATCTAAACTGTCATATGGCTTCCACTTACTTGTAGCGGTCTTGTAAGTAGAACGGATCACAGGGACGACCAACCGTTGGAGTTCCACAAGATTAACTGCCGCTCGCGCACTCGTGGCCGCGGGGGCCGCATCGTGCAGCCAACAATTAGCCACAAGTTTCAAGATCTGTTGGCAACTTCCAACCGGTTAGTGATCTGAATTGATCAGTATTTTTCTTTAATGCACCTTGTCCACGTACCTATCAACTACCTACACCTGTTATAATATTTGATGTTATAATGGCGCCTCAGCTAGTGAAATTACTGAGCAAATGAGACTTAACATCTTACGTCTCAAGGTGACGGCCGCAGTTGTAGTACCGCTCAGAATTTTTGGGTTTCTCACGAATCCTGAGTGGCACCGCAATATAATGGACAGGGCGTACCAATTACCATCAGCTGAACGTCATACTCTTCTCGTTCCTTATTGTCATTAAAAATCCTTTTAACGAGCTATTTCTTACCTCGAGATGTATCTTCGTTCGTATGACGTATCAATATTATTATCAAAATCATATTTAGTTCTTTTACGCAGTATTTACAACTTTTTTGTTTGGTATGACAACAGCAATTCAGTCACACGTACGTTCAACATTATCTACATAAGTTTATACTTGATGTTTGCAATGCCTGTCTTGTTTCCGTCAAGGTGTATTGCTATTTTATTTAGTCAGGAGTAAAGAAATTATAATACATCAGCCCCTAGAGGCTGACTTGAAAACGCAACTTACCAAGATCATAAAAATATCATGTAAACTAACTATCTATATTATATATATATATCTATCAAATTACAATAATCGTAACTAGAATTAGATTAATTAATTAGATTGTATAAAAATACGCAATTATTTTTATGCTTTTTAGTGCATATTATATCTATTGTTTTGGAATAGTGTTTTTAAAGTCAGTTGTTTTTTTGTTATTTTTTTTTTATTCTTTAATTTTTAGTGAATTTAAAGTACACTAACTAACAATTTGTCTTAATATGTGTGGATATACTAAAGTTTTCAATGCAGCAATGAACGTAAGCGCTTTGCAATTTGATTACAAATAGTTAGAAATTCTGCCACAAATCGCACCGTTACTATAAGTCGTTATGGAGTCCCAATGATTATCATATTCGACTACGACAATTATTTCTTGGCTATAACTATGTTATGGTAGATGACTTAAATATCCGGATAGCATAAAAAAATTCGGCCGCGTATCGTTAATTTGCTCCTAAGAATTGAAGAGTTCCATTACTTTGTCATAGATTCCGTAATCAGAACCTAACCAAACTCTCACCAAACTATCTTTGAAGTATATCCTTTCCAATAAAAAAAGAATCATCGAAATCAGTTAGCGCGATATTGAGTTATTCGTAAAATCATCCTCTTTGCTAAACGTATGCATAGCAAATTTAAGACTTTTATGGTTTTCTCCTGGATGCCATTGTCAGATCTGGACCAAATTACAATGGGAAGCACCAGCTTTAAAATAAAAAAGAATTATCAAAATCGGTTCACCCAGTTGAAAGTTTTGAGGTAACAAACATAGAATTAAAAAAAAACATACCGACGAATTGAGAACCTACTCCTTTTTTGAAGTTGGTTAAAAATTGTCAATATAATTTTAAAATCAATCTTAGCCACTCCAAGAGACTTGAATGCGATAAAAAATGCAAACTTAACACCTTGGAAACGATATCTATATTGTTACAATGATAATTTTTGTAATCTTAGTATTTTGCGCGGTGACAATACAGACCATTGGATTGTACATCATTCCGAGAACCTTGTAAATTATTCTCTCTCATTCATAGCTTTATGTATATCGCTGTCATTAATTGTATCTGAACCATACGTACAACTCGAAATGCGTTCCCTAAGGAACTCATTAATATTTCGGGGTAAAAAGTACCCTATGTCCTTTTATGAATTAATCAATGACAGTTTAGTTTGATGTAGTGAAGATAATATAATGTAACTTGCTTTTACTTGCGACTTCATCCGCGTGGCATAGTTACTTTGGGCATAATTCTTGATTTTTTATGATACTTACTCTGCAAATAGCCTACTATTTACTACTACTGTACATATAGTTTTCACATCCTTTATTAAAACAAAGATTTTACGGGTTTAATAGTCGTGAGCACGCCACATAAAGTGGCCAGTCGGAAAGAACAATTTTATTTCTAACATAATAAATGTACACCTGTCATTGTAAATGTTGTTATTAGGAAAACTGCACGAAATGATTACATTCTTATTATATTGCCTCATTTTACCATTCCAGTCTAAGTCCATGACACTCAAGATATTTAAAGCTTTTATAATATTGCGTCCCAGAGGAGTAGTTTTTACTAAGCCTTGATTTGTCAATATTTCTCATCAACAGGACGGAAAACCAACTTTCAGCCACAACTAGCGGGAAGGCACTATAGATAATAATAAGGAGTTGAGAAACGTTATAGGATACGATGTTACCTGTTCAGTGTCAATAACATTATCTACTGAGAGGTACTCGACAACATCCCCTTCGACGACTGACATTATTTGATCGTTTATCCGGCCTACGGGTCTCATTTGTTCAAAATTGCCCTTCCAGATTTGAGCTAATAGTAAGTATGTTTAAAAGAAATGTTTTGCTAGTGCCTCCTGGAGCATCTAAAAACAAGCAAACCACCTTCACCACTGACAACTTTTTGATTAACTTTGTCAAAGACTATTTTTTGTTCTAGATTAAAATGTGGAAGGGATTCCATTATTTGTTGCTTTAAAGAAACAGTATCTTAATCTAGCTCTAACTTCCCTCATTCTTTTTGTTGTTCTCTTTCCAAAATCAGTTAAATGTTTTCTAATAATAGATATCATTTCGTCTTCAAGCTTTGTTAGCACGTCATGTTAAATTAAATGATTCTATGAAACATTCGGATTCTGTTCTTGTCAGGTTGTCGGGTTTTGTAATATGTGTAACATATAATTCGCTATAACATTTTTCTAGTTTTCTTACAATTTGTTTGGACCTCCCTGCGAACTTTCATCATGAAAGATCAAAGTTTCAACGCTGGAACGTATGTTTATTAACTTCCTATCAAGTGCCTTAATACAAATTTTCATGGTTTTTTTCCGATAATGACAAATTTCCATGCCAACTTTCCTTCCATTCATGCCATTTTTTACAACAATAGGTAGCTTAATTCCTTTCTTAAGTTGGTATAGTCTTTTCTATACCAAAAAATATAATCAAAACCGAATTCAAAGTTAGGCGTGAAAGCGCGAATTTGTTTGGGCACCATACGAACTTTCGTACCCCTTACAGGTCTAAATTACAAACACGCTAAACTACATTTTTCGTGAAAGAGCTAGCTTTCTTTTCAAGTGCCTAAACACAAAGTTTCATGGAGTTATCTACGATAATGACAAACTTCTATACTTTCCATCCCTCAATTCATATTTTCCAAGCCTTTTATCGCCATAGATACCTATGTACTTTCCCTTGCTCTGTATTGAATTTAATCAAAATCGGTTAAGTGGTTTGGGCGTGAAAATGAAACAAACAAACTTACATTGTCATTTGTTATTTTATATATATATATGTGACGTACGTCGAGCCCAAACCGAGCCCTACATTTCAATTCATAGAAATTACTTCAGTATAATACATCTATGTGGTAATCACATTAGTACCTAGGAAATTATACCGTGCGGGAGAACAAGCTTCAGGCTTAACGTCTAGATTGCGGAGTTCATTCCTTGTATAATATGAAAATCCAATTCATTCTTCTTACAACTTTTGAGTAACTGACCCTGATGGATATCTTTCTTGTCTTACTAATATTATAAATGCTTGTTACTCTTTCACCCAAAAACTACAGAATAGATTTTAATGAAACTTATCAATCGTATAGCTTACACATCAGAATAACACATAGGCTATAATTTATAAAGATATGGTGAGTATTATCCAAAATAATACGTTGTCTTAGTAATTAGGAAAAAAATTTGCAATCTGCGAGCTATTCATGCGTGCACTGCAAAAAGCTGTAGGAGCTACAAATATTATAATGTATAATATAATTGTTTATTTTAAAGAATCTTTTGTGAAAGCCATTATCGCTAAAATAGTCAACCATAAATACTATAAAATTATTAATTCATTTCTAACGCACATTTGGTAGCAACAAATTGATAATCAAAATAAATACTTTTATCGAATCTGGTATTTAAAGTACCTACTAATATTGTAAACACGAAAGTTTGAAATACTGTATGGATATATTTTTCTTACTCTTTCACGCAAAATCTATTGAATTAATTTTAATGAAATTTTACTATAATATAGCTTCCACATCAGATTAACACATAGGCTATAATTTATAAAGATAAAGTAAGAATTATTAAAATTATAACGATAAGTATCATGGTATAAGGAAATAAAATTGCAATTTGGTAGCTATCATGCGTGCACCGCAAAAAATTGTACGAGTTACGATTATACATCCAATTATTATAAATGCAAAAGTTTGTGAGAATGTACGGATGTAATTCTTTCATTAAATTTTTTAATAATTGTTAAACACTCATGTGATACTATTATCAGTCATATATCAATAGTATCACATGAGTGTTTTAATACCTCATTATCAACAGTTCCATACAAGACTTTATCTACACCCAGAATATGAATCCTCTAAAAGATTCTGAAACTGTTAGCTTACTGCTAACATTAAAACAGCAAGTCCTAGTAGTAACCTAATTAATATGATCCATTACTGATTATATGCAAATAAACTAAGTATTAATGAAAGAATCCGTACCTTCTCACAAACTTTTGCATTTATAATAAAAGGATGTATAATCGTACCTCGTACAATTTTTTGCGGCGCACGCATGAATAGCTACCAAATCGCAATTTTATTTCCGATATAATCATGTGCGAATGTACCTGAATCGATTTTAATGAAAGCTAACAATAATACCTAGCTTACACATCCAAATACTACATAAACTATAATTTATAAAGATACATACAGTATTATAAATGCGAAAATTTCTAAGAATGTATGGTTGTATTTCTGTTACTCTTTCATGCAAAAACTACTGATTGGATTTTGATTAAACTTTAAATAATGTAGCGTACTCATCAGAATAACTCAAACTAAAGTCACTGACATAGCCCAAATGATGCTGATGATGAAAATGAAGTGGCAGTGAGCAGGGCTCATAGATCGACGTTGGGGTAGTAAAGTCCTCGAATGGCGATCACGTACCGGAAGATGCAGTGTTGGTGGGCCTCCCACAAGATGGACTGATGATCTGGTCAAGATCGCTGGAATACGTTGGATGAGGGCAGCGCAGGGCCGATCATGATGGAAAGCTTTGGGGGAGGCCTTTGTACAGCAGTGGATGTCAAGCTGATGATGATTTATTATAACTAAAGTTACATGAACCATAATAAAATCAACATCGTAATATTATGGTTCATTGTATATTATGTATATTTACATATATTAAATACATTTATGAAATATTGATTTATAAATATTAATATACATAATTATATGTATTTCATAAATATTATATATTTTTCACAAGGCATAAAAAATTAGTAATAGTATTTAAAAAATTATGACTAGTGATTATAAAAAATCCCTCCGCTGGACATACTTTTATTGCGGCTAGGATTTCTATAGTCCAAAATGGCACAACGCTTGACATCATCTCTTTTCAAATGATTGGTCGCACTTCAGCCTCAAGTAGGTACATTTGTACACAAAAGTAGCGACAGGGTAACACCCACATGCCAATTCCGCTAGTTTTTTCTATTCCGTGGCTTAAACAGTCGAAGAAGCTGATAGGTTTAGCATCGCTTCAATGGCCGCAAATGCAATAGACGTTATCACCCCGTTTACCAACATACAGGCAAGTCTCTTCAGGCTATTTACCTGTCCGCAGTTGTTTTCTGGCTGGCTGTGTACCACCACACAATGATAGATGATTTATACTGCGTGGGATAATATTATATCTGTGTTCCTATTAATTACTAATTATTTTGTCAT
Source organism: Leptidea sinapis (assembly GCF_905404315.1). NCBI lineage: Eukaryota > Metazoa > Arthropoda > Insecta > Lepidoptera > Pieridae > Leptidea > Leptidea sinapis. Next base: position 7,194,121 of record NC_066312.1, on the reverse strand, counting down.
CGATGTTGAATAATTCATGACATGTACTGTCACTCTATTTTGACAGCTGTGCAAGACTGTCATATTTTTTCAAAGATCATTGACTCTTTAGTCTTTACTATTACCCTAGAAAATAGAAATAGAAAATCATAATTATTCAATCAAACAACTGTGAAAATATCCTAGAGAATTTTCTGTTTCGGAATATGGGAGTGTTTGAGGCTTTTCAAGTGAATCAAGGAGTGTAGGTAATTATTATATTTTTCTGTATAAACGCTAAACCTAATTGAATTTAACGTTTTCACTAATTTACATTATTATTTTTCGCGAAATTTTATCGAATGTTGTTGCCCTTATTTGCATTGTTATTGAATTAAAACACTGTTTAGGGATTAAAATCGGTTGCTTTATTTTATTTAATAATTGTTTGTGTGACCTTTAACGGTTTTGGCATCTATTTTAATTTTGACCTATTGCGCACAGTTCGAATGGATATTATATATAGATCTGTATTACAAATCATGTATTACATATACTTAAGATTTAGTTTATTTACTTCAAAGAAAATTATACAACTTAACAATACTGTGACACCATATTGAACTAGATCAACCATTTATATTAGTACTGCAAAGAAAATGAATATGGTACTTATACATGTACAATAGTTCTTCTCACATGACAAAGGAAGTCATAGCTATTACAGTTATTGGCCTGAACACTATGTACAACCACTTGTGCAAAGGATATAAAAATACTGTGTTACTTCATCCATCATAGTAATAAATATCTAAACTCATGCAAACAACATCACAATACACTTCCCTGTGGGCAGCATGTAAGTGAAAATAATTAGCTCTTAAAAATTGCTGGGAGAGTGTCTTGCACCACTTCTTCTCTCTCAGACCACCATTTTTTTCCGAAGTGGTAGTAGTGTCTTGTATATTAGAAATGACATCAAAAAGATTTCTAAAGGAATCAATTTTGAGAAAATAAATGCCTTTTATGCCTTTATGACTAACTGTGCGACATTAGTATAGTGAAAATTTGGTTATATTTGAGTGGTTTGCATTTGCATACTGTATGTAAATCATCTAATCTAAATTTATAAATGCAATACTGTTTGTTCTTGAGTGATACAATACACTGTAGATTATCAAAAATGTATGCTTAAAAAACAAGAACTGCAAGCAAACCAGGCATTTTGCATATGTGAATGTTAACAATGCTAACACTAGTTATATAATTAATATTAAACAAAAGCTACCTTTAAACATGAGGAAAGAAATAGGTTTACTACAGACTTATGTTTATATGTTTTCAGTCAGTCTTTAGAATATGTTGTAACTCTATTTTGTCTTAAAAACATTGCAATTATGTCAGTTGTATTAAAATACACTTTTCAATAAAACCTATATACATTCACTACTAAATAAAAGGATATTTTAAAACTGTGTAGTTTGAGTCAGTGTCTAGTTTTATTGAGTAGTCATGTGGTGTATAAGTATTCTGGCAATAAATATTGTTTTTCTTAATACTTTTATCACCTAGACAGTTTCCCGAATGATATGACTGGGTTACTAAGAAAGAGGACACTAACATGTTTCTGTAATTTGTCCGGTGTTGCAAGAAAGTTATAGGTTGTAGTGATCACTTACCATCAGGTATCCTGTAGACTTATCATCTCACCTTCATTCCATTTAAAACCAAATAAAGTAAAATGCTATCAAGTGATCACCTCCTATGCACATAATAAATAGCATTTGCCCATTTGTTATTCATAGATTACATCAAACTAACTTGAATTTGATATCTAAACATAATAGTACATGTACAGTGAAACCTGAGTATATGTAAACTTAATAAGTAAGGACCGTCTTTAAACGAGAGTATTAGCTGGGCCTTATATAAAATTATTTTTGTAAGTAAATGGTACTGATACTTGCTTATAACTTGATAAGCCTCATATTTGATACTCATCCTTAGATGCAACTAACAGTTGTTAGTTTTACTGAATTTTCAAGAACTTCCCAGTGGGAGGCTCCTTTGCACCGGTTGCCGGCAAGATTATGGGTACCACTACAACACCTATTTCTGCCGTAAAGCAGTAAGTGTAAAGATTATTGTGTTTCGGTCTGAAGGGAGCTATAGCTAGTGAAATTACTGGGCAAATGATACTTATCATCTTATGTCACAAGGTGATGAGCGCAATTGGAGAGCCGCTTAGATTTTTTTGTGTTTTTAATGAATCCTGAGTGGCACCGCATTATAATGGGTAGGGCGTATCAATTACCATCAGTTGAGAATCTTGATAGTCTTGTCCCTTATTTTCGTTTTAGTTTATATCATAACATCATATTCTCTTCATTCTATTTCAATGACAGAATACCCATAAGTGCACACTAACTTTAGTATTGATCATACTGCTGTTTTGCAAAGAATGGTTGGCATGTACTAACTTAAAATTTATAAAAGACAAATCAATTTGTAATATTACTTTTGTAAACATCATGTCAAATTCTTAATATCCCTAGAATACGACCATTATTAATACTGGTAAACTAAACATAAAAAACAGCATGACTACCTATATGAGGAGGTACCTTGAAGTCTCATTTGTCCAGGTTTGACTGTATTTACTGCAGCACATTAACTAAGCATTAGCATTCTGCGATATTTTGCCATATGCAATATGACTAAACAATACATAACCTGTAATATTACACCTCAATTATCAGCACACAATTAAATTATTATTGTGTTTTTAAACTGTTTGTTGAACTATCTAACTGGATTATTCAATTCAATTCTATTGTTTATTGCTGTCTTCCTATTTCAGTTTCAACACAATCTCTATTTAATTTATATATTACTAGTTGACCCGACAGGTGCTGTTCTGTATATAATAAATAAAATATTGTTTATTATGAATTTATCAATAAAATTTTATATCATTAACAGTTATTTCGTAAAATATGCTACCTGTTGTTATAATTTAATTATTTCACAGCAGATGTTTCAATAATTTCTCTCAGAGAATATTATGTCCATACAAAACAAATATTGAAAATAAAATAAAAAAAATATTATCCTATCTCTCAATATGGCCTAAACTGCACTCCATAAATGAATCCCCATTAAAATCCGCTCATTAGTTTAGGGAGTTCACAGGAAGCAATCATCAGGACTCTGGATTTATTATTAAGATAAATATATTTATAGATTTATATTAAGATAAAACATTAAGTAAAACTTCAACTACAACACATTTATCTCCACAGAAACCATGTTGCCTAACTGGATTATATCAAGTAATACAAACAGAGGTATGTTTCTTAAGGCTTGTTATCCAATAATTGCTTATAGTACTTCATGCTATATATTGTTTTAATTGGATGTTGTTGATCTTCTTATGTTTTACGCTTGCATCTCATCAATTATATCACTGTTTCATAAGACAATAAATGCTAATTATCAATGCATATGACACATTTTATTTTTCGTTTGCAGCATTATTAATATAGTATTTAAAATATTGTTTTCTACATCAAAATTCATTCAGTATGATGACATCAGAAGAGTCAGATTCATTAAACACAGTTCCATCCGAAGGTCATGCAGAGGATTTGTCAGGTAACTTTGTATTTTCATTGCCAGTATATTTAAGTGCCCCATACACTTCATGTCATGTTTCATGTATTTGATTTGCAATAATTCTGATGTGCTTTTGCGGTTACATTAGAAATTTGAAGCTGATTGATTAAAAAATGAGTGACGATTAATAAATTACTAATTATTTAAACAAGTATTTTTGCATGCATCTACTGATCTATCAATACTTGATTAAAATATATACCATTTTCAATTGTTATGAATTCTTATATACTGTTTAAATATCACTTGAACTAGCCTCGGGCACTGAAGAAGCTCCATCGTCTATGGTGTCAAGTGAGGCTGAGTCAGAGGGCAGCATACTATCAGAATCCCATCGACATGAAGTTGCGGATGGCCAAGCATATACAGAACAAGGAACAGATCATGGGCAAGGCTCTCAAGATAAGGCATTAGGTTCTTCAAATGATTTGAAAACTAATGTGACACCATATATTTCTTCACGAAGTTAGTTGGTATATGTTTTATATCTTATTGAGAATGACAATAATTAATATTCAAATAAGTTAGAAATAACTGGGTTTGAAAAAAATTCATGAACATTATTAATTTTTAGCTAGTTTTAGTGGAACTGGCTACTTAGGTGTTAGATAAACATTGACACCATTTACATTATTATTATTTTTTATCTATCAAATCAACTTGTGTGACAATTGATTAACTAATAAAATAAAAAAAAAGATTTAATAAATAGATATATAAAAACTGATTTGCTCTTCCAACCATACTAACTTTATCTGTGATATTCTTGCTGTTTTGTAATAAAGTACTTTTTTAAAGGATTAAAACAAATGTTATTATAGGTAACTTTGTTTTTACATTAGTTTAAAAGTTACATTATTATTATTATGTTAGCTAAGAAGTCAAGGCCGCCTGAAAAGTTCACGAAATGTCGTGTTAGCTAAAATAATAATAGAAATGAAACTTTTACGCAATAAACAAATGTAAAAACATAGTTATAATTACACGCGTCTTAATCCTTTAAAGTGTGCTTTCTTTAAATGTGTAGCACTCGCGTTAATTAAAGAAAAAAAAATACCTCAGATAATTTATACGCCTAGATAGTCTTTTGCTGTTAGACATCCGATCACAACAGGCCAGGAATATTACTTTAGTGTGCGTGACAAGATACGTCTTACACTCGCGATTTGTAGATGCGCACTTTGTGTTAGTGTGCGTGAATTGCTAAAATAGCAGTTCTAAAGTCTATTTTTTTCGATGTTTTCACAACTGTCATAGTCTATCTAGACGTAAAAATGTTCTTAGGAGACAATGACGTTCAATACATATAGACAATGCACATCATACAAAATCAAAGTCGAAATATGGCACATGCCACAAATGTCAATATGCAGCAATGTAAACACTATTTCAGCTTCAGCTGCGTATTTTGAATTTAAAACCATATTTGGACAGTGACATCAGTGGAGTAGCAGTTAGGTATTTTTTTTTAACACAGACGAAAAAGAGGGTTGATATTAGTTTTACGTTCGTCAGTCTGTCCCAATTTTCCGATCAAAATCTCTTCAGTCGGAGGTTTTTTACTTTTTTAATCAAAAATCACACTCGTATTAGGGGAAAGTTATGTTGATTTATTGGCTTGTGTTTATATTTGTTACATCTTTACGTTCTAAAGAGATTTGGATTTAATAAGTTAAGTTAACCTCTAATGAGAGAAACTAATACTCAAATATGTATAATATTTTTATTTACATAAAATAATTAGTTAAACGGGTTATTTAAATGTTAAGTTCATTGAATGAAATAAAATTTGTCTTTCAAACTTAGATATCTTTTGCAGGGTATCGTTTTGGTATAGGTAGTGTATGCGGATAATGGACATTTACATATATTTGTATGACAGCTTTTGTCAAATTATAAATGTGGTGAAATCCAAAAAACTTAAATCCTTTAACGGTGAAATATAAATATGCTTGTTTGGTTTGTAAATTTCTTTACATCTCTCTCTTGCTACCAACTGGCGCCAATTCGCTTTAATTATCTCGTTGTACGGGAAAGCTGAAAAACATTAGCTTTTACATAATTGCGATGTAAATAAGTATCAATTATCACTAGGTAACGAAAGTTCCGTGATAACTTGTAAATAGCACTAGTATGTAAGTGTTCACGTTCTTGTAAGCCGTTCACATTACACAAAGTACAATATTGCTAATCATTGTTCACTAGGCCTTTAAAAATTTTTTAAACAAAAAAACAATCGACTTCAAAAGCAGTATTCCAAAACAATAGATATAATATGTACTTACTAAAAAGTATAAAAATAATTGCGTATTTTTGTAAAATCTAATTAATTAATCTAATTCTAATTATTGTTATTTATTGAATTATCAAAATCGGCTCACCCAGTCGAAAGTTCTGAGGTAACAATTATAAAAAAACATACCGACGAATTGAGAACCTCCTACTTTTTTGTAGTCGGTTAAAAAGAGCGACTCTATTGTTTTTTATTTCTGACTGTGTCCTTTCATCTGTCCCATTCTGACAAGACCCGCTTTCTGGTCTGGGGACTTGTCAATAATTGTACCATATTTAATGAAAAATTATTCGTTTTTATTAAATTACTCACGCTTTTTGCATATCAATCTTATGTAAATAAAATAACCTTATCGATGATAAGTCACACCATCTTTTTTTGAGTCGTTAATGTATTATTTAAGAACTTTTTATAGAGCACTTAGGCTTGTTGATACACGACTAAGGAGAAAAGTGTGCTTACATTGTCTTTAAGCACACTTTTGCCGTTCCATTATCAGACCGCGAATGATATGTGCACATGTATAGAACGTCATTGTTAGGAGAATATTATACTTGCTGTTCCTTGCTTTGCAGTCTATTGATGTTTGTGTTTAGCAAAAAAAGTATTATATGGGTGTGCAAACAAGGAATTTTCTCCCACATACATCCAAAGCATGGATTGAAAATTCTTGTGAGGTGTTTTCACGTTGATACCTAAAAGCCAAGGTGTTGTAATTTCTCTGGTGTTGCAAGAGGCTACAGTAATTGACAATGTAGTGTTTGTCTGACCTTAAACATCCATTATGAAACTTTTACTAATTACATTGTTTATTAATATTTTAAATATTATTTTTAAAGATAAATAGGTGTTATTGTGTATTATATTCGGAGTATATAGTATCCTGTTCTTATTATCGAATGTGTTTTAAGGTTGATAATTTCAAACAAGTCCCTTTTTGTGATCACAGGTCCAATGTTACCATGGGGTCCATACAAAGGCACTACGACCGCGCTCGATTCAGATTTACGACCTGGGGAATTTGTGATGCGACTTCTCTTCACAGAGTTTACTGTACAAGCTGAACGAAAAATGGAAGCCGTTATGGCTGAACCTCCGGTAAAAAAGATAAATTTACACAATTTGTGTATGAGATTTTATTTTATTCCAGATGTCTGTCAATAAACATTTTAACTTTCATAGGGAATATCACATTCCCATTATAATAGAATACCAGTGGGAGGCTCCTTTGCACGGGAAGTTGGCTAGATTATGGGTACCACAATGGTGCCTTTTTCTGCCGTGAAGCAGTAATGTGTACACATAAGTGTGTTTTGGTCTGAAGGGCACTGTAGCTAGTGAAATTACTGGGCAAATGAGACTTAACATCTTGTCTCAAGGTGACGAGCGCAATTGTAGTGCCGTTCAGAATTTTTGGGGTTTTGAGCGGCACTGCATTGTAATGGGAAGGGTGTTACTATCAGTTAAACCTCTAACCCGTCTCGTCCCGTATTGGCATTAAAAAGACCGCCATCACCATTTTCGTAAAACGAGTACAAAATAATCTATATAATTATTCTTAACAGGAAAAGCCATTGAATAAGACACTGCAAAGGGGCGAAGACCCACAGCTGGATCAGATCTTATCTGCATTTGGCACAGTGGCAGAGCATTGCTTGCCGTCGCTATTGCGTGCGCTGTTCGGCTGGCTCGAGCGGCAAATGGCGGACTCCCCACAACTCAGTGAGCAGGCTAAAAGGCCACAGCAGGATCTCAGAAATAAGAGGTGACTTACATGTCGTCATCTTCCAACGCCATCTATTTATAAGCTTTACATAGATTTTTTCTTAAATAATACTTGCTGTTACCCATAAAAGTACTAATATCTGGACGACCGAGCCTTGATCGGATTTTTAAGAATGTACAAAACTTGAACAAAAAAGACTAATAGGACATCTGGATTCGAACCGGGGAATTCTTCTGCTTTCAGGATCACCCAATATCCCATCTGAGCTATTATAGTCTTGTATTTAATTTGCCTTTGTATCCTAATGTTATTGTTGCTGTTTCTCATTAAAACACGGATAAAACTACATTTTTTAAAATTGAAACCTGTTTCTCGCCATCGAAACTACCTGTATACTAAATTTCATTAATATCGTTGGAGCCGATTCCGAGATTTAGATTATATAATCAAAGATATAAGATAAATATTTTTTGTCTGTTTGTTTTTTTGTCGGTATATCTATACTATAGCTATACTAAACAACTTAATAGATTTAATTCAAATTCATGATTATTAACAAGAATATGGGACAACATATACGTCATATATCAAGGTAAATACAGGCATAGCGACCACCCTGACAACGTCGTGGGTAGTAGCTTGTGTTGCAATAAAATGTAACTTATATTTTATTTTTAATATACTTAAGTCTCTGGGACGATGCGTGATAGAATGATATATTTAATTACTATAAATATGCACCACTAGATTTCTAACTATCTAACGTGGGGCTATAGAATAGTTAAGAGATTATTAGTCATTATTATATAGTCAGTTTTTCTTTTCAAAAGTTAGGTCTAAATCAATGGGCATAGTATTTATCAATGAAATTGTATTAATGTAAGAATCCTACCGATGACACATATCTAGTTAATAGCGCGGGGCGAGGAACTAGCGATTAATTAAAAAACTATGAAACTTAATGATTTGCTATTTTCATTGAATAATTTTTCGGCATTTGCTTTTGTTTTTCATAAATATGTTCCATAATAGCTACTGAGTATCCAGTTTTACTGGTTCTTTAAAATAGTTAAGTATGTATTTAGGTAAGTACTGTATTTATCTAAGTGTGAAGGTGACGAGCGCAATAGTGGTGCTTCTTAAAAATTTAGATTTACAGTTATCGGCACTGGTCTTACCAACAGATAAACGTCCCGCTTAGTCTTATCTCGCTGATTCGTTCATTTCTGTTAATTTATTGTATAAAATTGTTCCAGTATAATCTACATTGTGTCGGGAAGTGGAGCAGGCACAGAACAAGTAGAGCGCAGCAGTGAAGAGATATACGCGGAACGGCGTGATCTGGCTGTAGAGTTTCTCTTCTGTCTAGCATTGATCGAAGTTTTAAAGCAACTGTCTTTCCACCCGGGACACGAGGATTTGGTTCATTACATAGAGAATGTCGCCTTCAAACATTTCAACTACAAAGAAGGGTATTGATGATATATTACTCAATTTTTATTCGTTTCTATTGCTTAGTAATAATAAGACGATGAAGAGAGATGCGGAACTAAAGAGGCAGTGGGCAGGGCACAGAGCTCGACGGACAGTTGGGGCAGTGAAGTCTTTGAATGGCGACCACGTACCGGAAGACGTAGTGTTGATAGGCCCCGCAAAAGATGGACCGACGATCTGATCAAGATCACCGGAATAGATTGGATGAGCGCAGTGCAGGACAGATCACCGTGGAGATCTTTGGGGAAAACCTTTGTCCATCAGTGTACGTCTTCCGGCTGAAATGATGAATAAATAAAGATGTTTTAGTGTAAGTGCTGTGCACTGAGCCACACGTAGCATTGTCTCGTATATATATTTAAACAAACTTTATTATAATTACGAAACAATCACGCCAACTCTAACTTTTTATCTTTGTCACTACAGAATAACATGACAGGGAGAAGTAATTTTTAACTTGGAGTAACTTTTTACTGCGTTTTTTAATAATGCAAGTTAAGTTTATTGAGGCGTTTCTCCATTGGTGGGCCAATTGTTTTTTATTTATTTTTATGGAAAAGGAGGACAAAAGAGCGTACGGGTCATCTGGTGATAAGTGATCACCGCCGCCCACATCTCTTGCAACACCAGAGGAACGTCGCGCTGTTTTTTGAAGGTACCCATGTCGTATCGTCTCGGAAGCACTGCATATGGAAGTTCATTCCACAGCTTTGTCGTACGTGGAAGAAAGCTCCTTGAAAACCGCACTGTGGAGGACCGCCACATATCCAGATGTTGGGGATGATATCCTAACTAGTGCCGTGTGTGCAAAGGTGTAATTCAGCAGCAGGAATCAGGTATCACGTGAAACAGCTCTTCGGAACACTCCCCGTGATAAATGCAGTAGAAAACACACAACGAAGTGATCCAGCCGTTTACAGAAGGGCTTGTAGTATTTTAATTGCCATTCAAAATAATTCTAAATGAATCAATTTTGCGAAAGTATATGACTTTTATCCTTTTCATTAAACATACATTTATATCTCATCATATTTACAAGCTGTCTTCTTGTATATGTACATAATAAAATAACGCGCTGTGTTCTCACATCAATATGATTGAGGTGCTTTTCGAACGTACTTTAAATTTGTATTTTGGGATAAAAACCTTATTTATATTATATACTAATATGTATGTTTTTTTTCTAGATTGCAATCGAACCCAAACGCTGCAAATATACATATAATAGCTGATTTATACGCCGAAGTTATTGGAGTGCTCGCTCAGTCGAGGTTTGCGTCGGTCAGAAAACGATTCACAGCTGAATTAAAGGTATGCATATGTTAAATATAAAATATTATTTTTAAAACCTACAATTGTGGGTGCAATACTATGGGGCAATTGGGGCAATTTCTCGGAAACTATACACCACACGCAGAAACATCAAATAGCAAAAAGAAAGGGTCGCCAGAGGAGAACTTATCGCACGTCCGCTAGTGGCGACTTCGATCGAGTAAAGTACATGAGCGCATTACTTATTTTGACAACAAATAGTAAAATAGTTGTAAACAATAATATTTCGTCTTTAATAGTCAAATTTCATTCGTTTTTGATCGGGTAAATGTTATATTATAATAAATTTATTCTACTTTTGATACATATAAAAGGATCTGCGTATAATTATAACAGTTTATTCATAATCTCACCTATGTCTTAAAATTTCGGGGTGGGGCTAGTTGAGCTATAGTCGCTCAACAAACATGGATTCAGTGTATCAGATATTTGGAATGTGGATGAGATAGGAGTGTCCACTGTGCTGAAGCCAAAAAAGATTGTAGCTGGGAAGGTTAACCAGTAGAGAAACATGTGTACAATGTCATGTTTGCAGAAAATGGGCTCATACAAAATGTGTGCCTGGTGCTGGTCATACTCTAGTTGGTGTCAATTGAGTGACATGAGTTCATTATTCAAAGAATTTAGTTTTGTCGTTTTACCCAAAAAATTATAAACAATAGATGATTGTCAAAAACAATTTTGATTTCGTGTCTAGCTAACATTTAATCCATCTGAGTGCTCAATTTGCCCCTTATCCTTGCTCTACTTACCTCACCCATGGGGTATGTAGAACAAACATAACTTTCTGTATTTAAACAGCTGTAGCTCTTAAACTCAACTAGCTAGAAATAATTAGTATGGACACTTTTGCTAAGGGATATATTAGTAATTGATCAGTATGCAGAACAAGACATTACGAGTTATCGTTGAACAGCTATAGTCGCTCAAGTGAAAAATTTCTCAACTAGCCCCGCCCTACCCTACTTAAGTAATAATTAATCATAATACAATTATATACTTATTACGTACGACGGACGAAGGTGTCAAAGGTATTTTAATTATATAGGTACGTATACAATAATACCACTACGGCCGAACTTCATAAGACTTTCACCCACTATTTCAATCCCAATTTCAACCCCTTAGGAGGGCTTTCGTATAATCTTTTCTTGGCTGATACCTACGCCCTAAAAAGGCCTACCTTTAAAATTTAAGGTTAACATTAATTAAAAGTTTCCCATACAAAATTTCATCCCCTATTTAACCACCCTTAAGGGGAGATTTTCCAAAATAACGTATAGGTACAGATTTTCATTATTTATAGCGAGTAACCTAATTAATGTCGCTAACTTCAAAAACACAGGACTTTCATATAACCTTCCTTCTTCTTCCTTCATAGGATCCTTTCTTCTTACACTTGCCCCCTATAAAGAACCTACATTTCAAATTTTAAGTCAAATAACTATAATTACAACTTTACTATACAAAACTTTACACCCCTATTTTACCACCCTTAAAAGGGGATTTTCCAAAATTTCTTACACAGATTTTTATTATTTAAACCCAATAACGACGTACACGTCTCTAACTTCAAAACATAGGACTTTCATACAACCTTCGACTCCAATTTCGCCCCTTACGGGGAGGATTTTCTCAAATCTGTTTCTTAGCTGACACCTACATGCTGGAAAGGACCTACTTTCCAAATTCCAAGTTAAGTAAGCTTTGTAGTTTCTGAGATTTCGTGATTATTCAGTCAATGAGTAAGTGAGTGGTATTTCGCTTTTATATATATAGATTAGCATTATAAAGGGGTGTGAAGAGAAAGAAATTCTCAAAACATTCGCTTCAAGACAGAGATTAATTTACGCATCTTGAATCAGATTCGTTTATACAAAGAAAACAGAATTGATACCTTGTAAGTGCTCCAGCGGAGGTCGCGGTTTCGTCCATCGCTAACAGGATAAAATATTGACCAGAGACATTACAGATAGATATATACTACACACTCGATAAATATCGTGATAAACATCGAACGTGTAGCATTCGCTAATAAGTGATTATATCATAGTATAAAAATATTTGAATTTGACTCTGATTAATCTTTTTGGTACATTTCAGGAGCTTAAGAGTCGAGAGCAATCACCACACACAACTCAGAGTATCATATCTCTGCTGATGGGAATGAAGTTCTTCCGGGTGAAGATGGTCCCGATTGAAGAGTTCGAGGCGTCATTCCAGTTTCTCACCGAATGCGCTCAGTACTTTCTGGAAGTCAAAGACAAGGACATACGGCATGCGTTGGCTGGTCTCTTCGTAGAGATCCTTGTGCCAGTTGCAGCGGTAATAACATTGCACTTATGATTGAACATAATAGCGATACTTTATATCCACTAATAATTATAATTAACAAACAATCAAGATCTCGAAAATTGCACTACATGGTAAACTAAAATTAAAAGATATAAAATAGGTATATGTATATTATATACTAAGCTTATAATGCCTACTGCTCGGCTAAGTCGGGTTAGCGTGTCTTTTGTGGGGCGATGTATATGCTTTTACAATAGGATCCCAGAAAGTGTTCAAAACAAAAGTATTACGTTATTCAAAAGAATTGTTAAAAAACGTTTGTGTGGTAAATGATACCACAAATTGGGAATGGACCGACTGCTATTAATTAATAAGTTTAATTGCACAATGTTACTTAGTAAACATATTTTTTGATGAAAAAAAAGCCCGTTGAGTTTGTTGTGCCCGTTCTTCTCGGGCCTGAGTCATTCATTTTGGAATGGGTGGTAGTTAGACATAAGATGTTAAGTCTCATTTGCCCAGTAATTTCACTACCCTTCAGACCGAAACACAGTAATGTTTACACATTACTGCTTCACTCCAGAAATAGGCGCCGTTGTGGTACCCATAATCTAGCCGGCATCCTGTGCAAAGGAGCCTCCCACTGTCTAGCAGCAAGAGGCTCTATATAGACATATCTGAGGGTAAGTTTATCGCTTACGTCTTACTTGACACCTCAGTTTGTCTATAATAAAATGTAAGAATAATATGTTTTATTGAACAGTGAACATAATTATAATGTTTGTGTTTACTTTAGACGGTGAAGAACGAAGTAAATGTGCCGTGTCTCAAGAACTTTGTTGAGATGTTGTATAGCCACACACTGGATGCTAGCACTAAGTCAAAACATCGACTCGCCTTGTTCCCGCTGGTGACATGCCTCCTCTGCGTCTCTCAGAAACAGTTCTTCCTTGCGAATTGGCATTGTTTCCTAGCGATGTGCCTCTCCCATCTCAAGAACAGAGATCCGAAGATGTGTCGAGTTGCTTTAGGTATGTCGGATTAATTGCGCTTTGTAATTCCTGTGCGTATTTTTCGAACTCACTAGTTTGTTAATAATCAAATGGGTCTTGTAAATATTAATATATTAGAATACATTTATCAGCATGTACAGTTAGTAACAGCTGGGATGCATAGGAAGTATGAATTTAGTGATGATAAAATTAACGAAAACTATTATTGCTTTATTTAGTAAGAAAACAGAGTTGTTCTTAGTTGCGCCAAAATTTATGTTAAACAAATTTCTTTTCAGAGTCTCTCTATCGTCTTCTGTGGGTGTACATGATAAGAATTAAATGCGAAAGCAATTCGGCGACCCAATCCCGCCTGCAAAGCATCGTCAACTCTCTGTTTCCGAAAGGGTCGAAAGGCGTAGTGCCACGTGACACTCCACTCAATATATTCGTAAAAATTATACAGTTCATCGCTCAAGAAAGATTAGATTTCGCGATGCGAGAGATAGTCTTTGATTTACTTATGGTGGGTCGTCCCATAAAAATCATATTGACTCCTGAGAGAATGTCAATTGGATTGCGAGCGTTTTTGGTGGTAGCTGATAGTTTACAGCAAAAAGAAGGCGAACCACCAATGCCCAGAACTTCAGGTACCTTGCCGTCAGGGAATACATTACGCGTGAAGAAAACATTTCTGAATAAGATGTTAACAGACGAAACGGCTCGGTCCATTGGAATGAGCGCATATTTCCCGTATGTAAGACGGGTCCTTGTGGAAATATTGCGGGCCTTAGACGCACATTATGGCAGGCCTCTGATGCTGACGAATACACAGAACGTAACTAAGGAACAGGAGATCAACACGGGTGAGAGGAAGCCGAGGATTGACCTGTTCAGAACCTGCGTAGCAGCTATTCCAAGGTAATATATTTCATATAGTAGCAATAGTGGTTAAGATATGATTATTATATTATTGCGAAATCAGTTATGGCTAAAATAATACGCCGACGTACCTGATATTACTGGACGTGATGGTCTGCAGCCGGGGGCCCCCGCTAGTCCTTTAGGAACTCCTGGTGGTAAGGCCACTTCCTTTGAGCTGCGTAGAAAAAAGGGTTTTTGAGATGCGTTGCACCGAGAACTTCTGCGATTGTATAGTTGATCACTGCTGATATGTCTTCTGATTAACTAAATAAAAAATTATATTAAGCGGAATTTATGCGTATGTGACGATTTGCGTGAGAACTATATTGCTCAGTGACAATTTTGGTTATATTATTAGGCGGCGAAATAGACAACTGTCATCATGTTAACCTCACAGATCTAAACTCCCCGGTTGTAAAATAAGTTTTGTTTACGAGTTTTTCTGTTTTATGTTCATTGAATACACTTGCATGCATTATTAGTTCCGATTCCACTTTTCTTTGAGTAATCATAGCCACTATTGAAACATCAGAGAAATAAGCCATGACTGTTTTTTTGGTTTGTGGAACGCAATTTAACGAAGGTTCCAGGAAGAAGTTTGTTCATCAGTAATATAGGTATTGTTAATTAAATTAACTTAATTGGTTACCGTGTCGGTGTGTTCATTGTTGTATGTTTGTTGTCATAGTAAGTATTATTTTCAACAGACTGATCCCAGAAGGTATGAGCCCCAGTGAGCTGGTAGATCTGCTCTGTCGGCTGACAGTTCACATGGATGAAGAGCTTCGAGGACTTTCCTTTCAAAGTCTACAGACATTGATCGTGGATTTCCCCGAATGGAGGCAAGACGTTCTTGCGGGCTTCACTCAGTTCTTGGCCAAAGAAGTTCAGGTATGTTTCCCCATCCGATTGTTTTTTTATTATGTTATGGAAGTACTACAATTTCCTTGTAATATTCTTATATTAATATCTTCATTTAATTTTTAATTGTTAGAAGCCTTAAAAACAGTTAATTCACTAAAGCAAGAGAAACATACATTATCATACAAATTAAATTTATGAACGATGGGGGGCTCGAACCCGCGACCTCTTGGTTTCCGGCCGGTAGCTCTTACCAACTGACCGTTCGAGTGACGCATGGTTCGTAAATCTTGGTATGTCTTGTTCAACACTCAGATTGTGGCTACATCTACAGGATCTACATTACAGTTGATAACCTGCTCAAACCCAATAATTGTATATTATGAAATTGACTTGAGATGTCGCTCTTTCAAATCTAAACAAGTTGTTACAAATTTATTTTGTGTATTTAATCCTAGAAGTGAGGCATACCTCTTTAAAAATAACAAATTGTATGTATTTTCACATCATAATTATAGAATATATATCTAATGTGAACACAAAAATGCAAAACTATTGATACATTTTAGGACACGTCGCCTCAACTTGTTGAGAATGGTCTGCGAATGCTACTCCAGCTGCTAACATCATGGAAGAACGGTGAACCGGTGACAAGTGCACCATCCAAGCCTGAACCATTGGCGTCGGTGATCAGAGGTGCTGAAGCCCTAGGTCTTGTCATGTTATGTCAGGGTAAAACATACCCCAGGAGGCTTGCTGTTCATATTCTAAGGTAAACAACAATTGAACATAATATGCAAAAAAGCGTAGTTTTCATATTTTAATTTCTTAATTTTGCCTTTCAAATATTTGGTGTCGAAAAAATTGGATCGAAGAATAAGTCTAGCCAGTCTAAGTCCGTGTTGTTAACATTTATTAATTGTTATGAACTTACAATTGACTTCAACTGCCCCTTCCAGTTCCAAACCACTGTATTTCATTCTCAAAGACATCGAAACTTCTTTAGGCATGCAGAGCATTTTATTTTGTAGGTATTTCTTAATCTTATATATGTCTATAATCATATATATATAATAATAATCATAATGTTAACACCAGGAACAAACATAGACCAAGAATGCTTAATAATGTAATATGTTTTATTGTACGATATTAAATTGCCAGCAATTTTCTTCCCGTTCTTCTTAGGTCTGAGGCATACTTTTTCTAATGGTTGGCAGCTTTTGACTTTCAATAAGTGGTTTGATATCCAATTCTATTTTGAATTAACATCCTGAAGTTTTCACTTCTGTCGTGTTGTCTAAAGCAAAACTACTTTTGAAAATTTATTGAAGTACTAAGTATTAAGCGTTTCTTTGCGGAAATCCATAATTATCCAAATGTTTTCGGTTTTCTTTAGTGTTAATTCCTCCAATATTTGTCTAAAAACATTTCGACACGTGTTTTGCCTCTACACGAGGCATCCTCAGGATATGTTGACTCGCCAAACTCTGGCTTGAGACGAGAGTCTCAATTAGATAAAACTACTTTTAATTAGAATGTTTAATGTTACAGAGAAAGCAAATATCTTCTTGAGCGTCTACAGTTGACTCGTGAAGAGCCCGCGTTGATAGATGCGGCGGACGAACACGTGTCGCACTTCGCGGACAAATGTCTGTCAGTGTTGCCACCTACCGAGAAGCAGGCGGTGTTGTCAGCCTCGCAAACAGATCTACTGTGGCTGACGGAACGGACACACCCCGTATGGACTGCTGGTATAAACCGAATTAAAACATTCTTAATTCTTAGGACCTGTTTCACGATCGTAAAATTTATCAAGTAATCTAACCAGTGGGAGGCTCCTTTGCAGCATGCCGGCTAGATTATAGGTATCACAATGGCGCCTATTTCGGCCGTGAAGTAGACATGTTGAACCATTACTGTGTTTCGGCCTGAAGGGCGCCGTAGCTAGTGAAATTACTGGGTAAATGAGACTTAACATCTTACGTCTCAAGGTGACGAGCGCAATTGTAGTGCCGCTCAGAATTATTGGTTTTCAAAGAATCCTGTAGTATTGTAATGGGCAGGGCGTATCAATTACCATCAGCTGAACGTCCTGCTCGTCAGGTCCCTTATTTTCATAAAAAAATCTAATCATTAGTTAAAGTCACCACCTACCTCACGTTAAAATTTCACAAAGGTTCAAGTAACACCGATCATATAATTAACTGAAGTATGGTTGGACACTCACTTTCCGCATACCCGTGTGTACAGTAGTTAGCTATTACTATGTGCTGTTTCACGGGTTATTTTTAAAATAAATTATTTTAGTGGGTTTTTCATTTGTTGATCATTAAATTGATGATTTAGTTAATTTATTACATTAAGACGCTACTCTCGTGTAACATGATAGCTTAACTTAACATCTTACTAACCCTCAAAAACAAAACACACTATTTCCACTAGTGATTTTGCAGGTCTCCAGTATGATGAAGCTTCATCTAAAAATAGCTGGAGTGGCAGTTCGTCTAACGGTGCTGATCCTTGGGAGGTAATTAATATCAGACAAACATCATTACTGTTATAAATTAATTATTATAGAGTATTTTTTTGTATCGAGAGTGGAGCGAGGGATTATATGTAGGTACATCACTCGAGTTTGAAATAGTATCGTTCCGAGGTGAACAGTACTATTTATCAGTGAAACTTGTGAAGTAGATTTGTGTTCATTTGTTTGCATTTGGCTAGATCACTTGGCGTTGCGTAGACACGTTACTTCATTGTCTGTCGTCTACCGCGTTTCTCACGGGGCCTGTTCCGGGGAGTCGTTTCACCTAATTAAATGGTATGATAGGATATCATCCCCACCATCTGGATGTGTGGCATTCCACTTTCTTCCACGAATACCAAGCTGTGGATTGAGCTTCCGGGTTTCCGAGCTAGCGGGTGCTTTCCGGGACGATATGATACCTTACCAAAAAGCTCGTACCCGTTCTTAAAAGCCGGCAACGCTCCTGTGATTCCTCTGGTGTTGCAAGAGAATTTCTGCGACGGTGATCACTTAACATCAGGTGACCCGTATGCTCGTTTGTCCTCCTTTACCATAAAAAGACTCATACAGTTAGAACACATCTATTATGCATTATTGTGCAATTTTTACAAGTATATTTAAATACTTTTTTAATGTTTTATTGATTATACCATATTTCTTACTTTGAACTAAACTAAAAACAACCTAATGTCTATTATTCAAAGTATAAATAAACTGTCTTGCCTATCATGATTGTTATTGTTGATATTTCCAGAATTTTCGATGCTGCCGGTTTAGAACGGGCTACATCCATGGCCCTGTAAATTATATTATTCCCGTGTCGTTGAAAAGTCCTAGCATAATTATTCGGAACCGGGACTTTTTCGGTTGTTTGTCTATTTATGTAAATCAACTTGTCTGGAAAAGGGAACATAATCTGCAAACTATATTTAATTGAAATTAAGAAACAGTTATCTCTTACATATTTAATTTTGTTGTTACTATTACTATGTACATATAAATATAACCTGTGTCTGTTCGTACAAAGTCATAATTTTTGTTTCAATTATTGTTTCTTAATAATTTTTTATAGATTGTTCTGTTTGGACTCTTGGAAAAGAACCGCGTGCCAGCAAAATGCCCAACAACAGTGCTTCAGGCGTGGCCAATACTCCACGCAAGGATTCACGCTTTGTACACCATCATAGAACCAGCGTAAGTACCTATTACACTTGTCTGTTTTGTTGTAACAAATTTATTTGACGATGTACAGAGTTATAACAGAAAAGTTTAAATCATTTGTGCGTCTAGATAGACTGTGACAGCTGTGAAAACATCGAAACAAATTGAGGTTGACAGCTAACCCCTATTTAGAGCAATGCACGCACACTAACACAAATCGCGAGTGTAAAACGTAGCTTGTCACGCACTTTCATCGGTTGTCTAGCAGCAAGAGGCTCTTTCTACACGTATAAGTTATCACAGCGAAAAAGAATGATTCATTTGTTCACTTCGGCTGTTGGGTATACCTTCAGTAAAATGTTTAATAGGTAGAAGTAGGAATAGGAAGACAAAAGAGCGTACGGGTAAAAAATGACCACCACTAGCATTCTTTGTGCTGAATTTTAGTTAAGTGTTTGCGCTTTGTTTGAATCATCCCTTGTGCCTTGATAATAACACCACATCCACTCATAATTATTCATAAATTTCCAGGCCCGTAAATGACAACCGTGCATCGCTGCTTTCACGGTCTCCGGCGTTGCCACGCAAACCCGAGAAAGAGCGAGACGGCTATATGCAAGTGTGGAAATATTACGTTACGATGGCATATTTAGTTGTGCCCGCAGTTTCGAGCCCGGTGATTCGATGCGCGAGTCCCGATCTCAGCCTCAGGTACGTGCACGTAAACGCAAACCCACGCACCATAAAGGTACAATAACGAATGCAAATAATCAGTTTTAATTGAATGATTAACGCTCAACTTTTAATATTATTTAATTTTCAGATTAGAAGCAAATATTTCATTGTAGCAAATATTATTCATCTGGAAATTCTCCAGAACAAAAAAAAAACACGTTTTTAATATTTAGCTTCCATGTGTAAGTCAGTGAAGAGCAAAATAACCTTATTCTGTATTATTATTATACATTAATCATAAATGATATTAAATTTATATTTTTAATTAAATGAATTTCTGCGTTTCTTCTCGCCAAAGTAAACTCGACCAATGAATCACTGACTTACTCATGGAATAAGATACACCAGAGTTTATCACACGTTTTTCACATTTAACACAAATAAAAATTTTATACACATTTAATCAATTGCTTGTTTTACGAACTGTGGGTATGTAATGTGACTAGTAGTTGGATATTTTGCTACATGTCTCGTGTAATTTGCATTTAACAATAGATATTGAGCAGTGTTAGTAGAATTTAATAGTGATATCTTATGACCAACTTCAAAATTAGGAGTCCTTTTAGCTTTACCAACAGTAAAATAGTTAATACAAGTCGTTATGCTGATTTCAACATGTTAGTATCATTTATAGAAAAAATGTTTAGATGCATTCATTCAGAACATCGAGCAGATATATTCAAATTCAAATATTTTTATTCAAAATAGGATGTGATATCACTTATTGAAAGAAAAAAACTACCACCCATTCCAAAATGAATGCCTCAGACCTGAGAAATTTGGGCGCGACAAACTCAGCGTGCTTTTTTTTCATCAAAAAATATTTTTACAAAGAAAAGTTGTACAATTAAACTTATGATTTAATAGCCTGAGGGCGGTCGCTCCATTCTCAATCTGTGGCATCATTAAGAAAGTCATTTATATTAGAGTAACCTTTACCACACAAACGTTTTGAACATTTTCTGGGATCTTGATGTAAAAGCATATACATCGCCCCACAAAAGACTTACTAACTCGACTTAGCCGTGTAGTAGGCATTATAAGCTTACGTCTGTTCCTGGTGTTAACATTATGGTTATGACAGTTTCTAGCATATTCATTTATGAACTGAATTATGAACATACATTACATTATCAAGAATATATTGAAAAGCAACAGTCAAGATGTTAATTACTTTTAATTTTGCTCTGAATGATCCTTTAAGACCTATATAAACGGAGATGATATGTTACACATTATATTTGATAACAACTTCATCTAAAAAAGTTGGTAATGGTAAACACCATTACCAACTAAATTAAATCAATTATGTTGGTCACAGTTCATGAGTGACGAACACATTGAAATGTGATATGTTTTATAGTTAGTTGGTTTACTGCCACACAAACGAATGATTTGATAACAAAATTTATTAAATTTCTCGTTACTATTAATAATTATTACTTTTAGAAAACAATCACCAAAACTTTCTGGGTATTGGTTATTGAAATGCTAAAAGCAGGAAATGGATTTTAATTAGACCGCTAATTTAGGATTACAAATGAATGGAGGCGGCTATACGACATAAATAAGGACTGATTTTAAGTGGAAAAGATTGATCAGTTTCAAAATTGGATTATTTTTAATAACTCTCAATTGACTCTAACTCTAACCTAAAATAAAAGTATCTGCTAGATTATTCTTATACAGTTATTGTAACTATGAAACTAGTTATGAAATATAATATAAAAATATTATTTAAAACTTGCAAGTAGTATTAAAAGTATCTAACATTTTTTCTTTAATGATATTATCCAGTATTATATAATATGCCGAATTATATGTAATATATATATTTAATAAAGTTAATATTTTAAATTTACCTATAGAATAATTTTATTTAGTTAACTATTATTACAAAATTAGTATATAATAATATATTAAAAAATATTTTTAGTAAGCACCATTATTTATTCGAGGTTAAGGCGTAACAGATTCTTTATATTATATAAAATTATTATGTAACAATGCCTATATTACAAAATAATAATTTACACGCAAAATATAATATTGAATACTTCTCTACATTCGAAGTGTCGACGATCCGATTATTACCCTACTATCTCGTAAATGATATTATAATTGCGATTGAAACTTTCCTTTTAGCTTAAACCATTATAACTCCTAACTAATAATATCAAGGGATGAATATTAAGCGAATATATAAAATAATCAAAGTATCAGTTCGAAAAATTTCGAAGTTATTATAATTTAGGCTGTGTGAAATAACTGACGCGTCTAAACGAAGTATAACTCAATTCAAAATTACCAGCGGGAGGCTCTTTTGCACAGGATGCCGGCTAGATTATGGGTACCAAAAAGGCGCCTATTTCTGCCGTGAAGCAGTAATGTGTAAGCATTACTGTGTTTCGGTATGGAGGGCGCCGTAGCTAGTAAAATCACTGGGCAAATGAGACTTAACATCTTATGTCTCAAGGTGGCGAGCGCAGTTGTAGTGCCGCTCAGAGTTTTTGGGTCTTTCAAGAATCCTGATCGTCACTGCATTGTAATGGGCAGTTGTGCTCGTCTCGTCCCTTATTTTCATAAAAAAAAAATATAAAATAATCACAGATTTAAATCGAAAAATTTCCAAGTTATTATAATTTTTGCTGTGTTAAGCAACTGACGCGTCAAAACGAAGTATAACTTAACACAAAATGTCAGTATAAGCCGAGAAGTGGAATTGTGTGGTGTGTGCAGTACAACGGGAGAGGGAGAGGGTTGGATTGGGCATGGCCACGGCCACCTCGCTTCATCGACCGAGAGCCTCAACGCGCCGGTCGGTTTCTTCACGCTGCCCTTGAGCTATGCGCGCGCGCACAGACAACACAAACGGACGAGGTTGAATTCTCGTTATGCACGATACATTCTCATGTCACTGATTCCATGTCTGCCATCTCTAAGACGTTCCTGTTATAAATACATTAATAAGAAGCTTATAATAATAACGGATGTAATGATATAACTATACTACTGCCCTTATACTTTTGTGCCATTGCTAAAAACACGCATTATTTCTTGCTTCTAATTTTTAAATTTGATAAAATTAATCTTTATTAGAACCCTAGTAAATGACGTCATCAATAAGCCTTCTTTTCCTTTTACGATTATTTCTAGATCAGCGGTCATTTCGATCGAATTTTATAATTATTTATTTTCTACTTTTTCGTTACTTGGCCGTCGGAGGTAAATATTATAAGTGCCTTTGCAATTGTAATAAAGCACTACAGTATATTATATTAGTTTTTACATACATTTCAAACTGAGAAGCGGTGTAATCACTCCCTATTTCTGTCGAGTGTTATGTCTGTCTCATACACTTTTTGAGGCCGTTTTACTTCCAAAAATCTGTTGCTAAACATTTAACTATTTGTATTCTAGTATTATTGTTACATGTTATTATTCTAAGTTTAAAATATTTACGATTCAAAGTGTTTTGCGTGTAATTGGAATCAATAAATAAAGTTGAATAAGGTCTTGAGTGGAAGTTCCATTGTCTATCATTCATCGCCACACATAGGTGCCGCACACAGCTATTTCATGAGTGTCCAATAATCGTGAACGTAACATGTACGTGTTATTACACATCTCGCCAGCAGCTAGAGTGTTTGCCGACCAAACACGTCCCATTACAACACACATTATATGTTACCTGTTTGTAAATGATCAATTTATATGTCAACGCTCTCTTCTTATTCAATCTATCGCAACGTCCGAAATTGAAAGAACTTTCTCAATCAACATGAACAATCGCGAACTCTCGATGTGTCAGATGCCAAATGCAATATTGGACTTTGAACACTGACCTCTACTATATACCACTGGACTGGCGGCTGTCAAAGTGCTTTTGTGGCTGTTTGATATTCGCCATTTTGGCGCTGTTGGCCACGTAGCGTGAGTCTGCGGTACTAAAACTAGTGATGGCAAACAAAATTAAAATACAAAAAAATTGTGTAATTTATTTCGTTGATACTTGAAGCATAAAAAATAACACGGACAATGAACCAAATAATTTCAAAATGCAAAAATACTTAAAAGTATTGTACGTTCCTTCGCAGCCATATTATACGCCATTAGTTGTCTGGACTCTCGCGAGTGACGCTTCAAAAATTAGGTGTCAAACATGGAACAGCCTGTCCAGTGGTATTTATACAAGCCAGTGACTTTGAACTATATGTCTCGCTCACATAGGATACCGCTACTTCGTGTCCGTATATAGTACTTGCACTTAGCTTCAGCTCTGTGTAAAATCAAAGTATTTTTTATATATTGTGAATGATTTTATAAAGTACACCACTTCACTAGTAAACTTGAATATGCTCTTTCAATTTCAACGTGTGTAATTTGCATATAGTTTGGTTACAAGACGCCTGCCTTCAAGTTGAAATATTAGCATGAAATCATCACGTAGATTGCACAACTACGCTATCCTGTTATCAGATAAAATATTTCAATAATTATTCTTGTGGAATTTTGTCAGTTGTCAATTTGGCAAATATGATTTTCCCATATTTGTCCGCTTATTACTTAGAGTGAACTGTGAAGAATACTACAATACATTTTAAAATAGTTATTAACAGAAAATGGTCAGGATGACCCAGCCATAACATATTTATTAATTTTGCAAAGTAACAATAAAATAAGATTTTGAAGATAGGTGAATTTGATTGGTGTATTTAATTTTCAAATTTCAATTTTCAAGGTCAAATATATTGTTTTATGCGAGTTATTGTGCTGCAATTGAAAACATGAAATTTCTTTAAGAATTTCTCATCATGGGCGCTGTATTCATTATTTTTGCTCTCTGTGTTTTGTTCAAAATAATGCGGTCATAGTAAAATTATTACGTTTCTAGACTTTTTGTAAGTCTAAAGGTGACGAGGGCATTACTTATCATAAAAATACAATATCAAGGTCCAATCCTCAAGATTAAATACCAACCTATTAGGACGCGTGGTAGTTGTTAAGAAATTATCTCCCACATTTAGTTCTTCGGTTGTCAAGGATGGTATGACGTGTAATTTTAATAAATATTGACATCCTCTTGGGTGTGGTGCCCTGTTGGCTTCTCTGTCTTTATTTTTTGTATGTAGTAGGAGGCCAAACGAGAGTACAAGTAAGCTAGAACTTTGTTTCATGAAGACAGTCGTCGTATTACATGAGAACATAAAATCAGTCGCTGAGAAGCACGTTTGCTCATTGTTGCATTCCGATTATAAGGCTGTGGCCCAAGTTACAAGATAAGTCTATAGGTATATAAATAATATAAAATGTTTTATTCATTTGTTTGTATATGATACAGCGGCCTTCTTTAAAAGGTTTTGTAGCGAAGATTATGATTAGCACAGACCAACAAGGCTCATTTTATCTCACTCCTCTCCCTTCTTATGAGAATTTTCTATAGAAGAAACAATTTTCTTAAGGCGCCTGGCGCTATTTCACGTCGTTATTTCGTACGAGTGCTATATTAATCTACTCGAGTCTCTCACTCTCTCTCCCACAAAAAAGCCCTTATTAGCATTATACAACACCCAAGACTGAGATTGCGACTTCGCTTTTCGTTTTATAACCCGAGGATGCACAAGACATTATCTTTTGGATCGATAGTATCCTCTGTCGTTCACTTCCATTAAATACTAAGTTAAAGTTTTAATTACTTAAGTAAAATGTAACTACATGAAAGACTCAACGGTATTCTAGGAAAAAACAAATAAGTACAGATATTGCCTATTCTATCATAAATATTCCTGTTTTGTTATTTATTATATTACTTGTATTTAATGTTTATATGTTACTTGTTATTAGTAGTATGCTTTATGTATAATCATTATTCAGCTGTTACATAATATATCGCTTAGTGATAAAATAATTTGATATATGTTGCTTCCGTTTTGGTTAAAAAACTATCATTTTCTTAGCAGTTGTGTCATACATCAACACATACATCTTAATCAAATATGTGTGTGAATAATTTGATGTGTGTGCTACTTTACAATGGTTTGTTAGACGCACGTTTTGTGTTTGTTATAAGCATGTGTCACTTATGGGATTTATAGAACAAACTTCCAGTTGAATTATGCAATAATAATCTCGCCGCGGTCATGTTAGATAAAATATTAAACAATAGAGATAATTTTCAATCAATTCTGTCACATTTGTATTGTAAAATAACCGTACATGACCTTTATGTAAATGTATTGTTTTTTCTATAAAACCCCGATTGTTTGTTTAAAGTACGCCATACAGATTTGAATAGTTTTCTTCTCTGAATACCGCGATTAGCCGTATTTGCTACTAATATTGCGTAATAGACGATGCCTCAAAGTTTGCCTTATTATTTACAAACGCGACTGCAAGTACGGCATCAGCTTTGCTTTATACTTCTCAGATCAGCCGAATGAAGCTACGCAGCATATACTAAGAGTCGCCTACGATACTCACTATGCGTAAATTTCTTACATTATATGGAATACAATTCGATAAACAAGCCTTTCCTTTTGTAAATATAATTATCAGTGTGCCAGTTTGTGTTCTTATTATTTATTGATGTTTAATTTATGATATTTTAATAGTAACTCTACGCCAACCAGTCAATTGCTATCTTCCTTGCAACGTTTGGCTTTTGCAGTGTATCAGTTAGTGCTATATTGATTTTACCGCAATAAAATATTAGGCCCTTTTCACACATACACGATAGGCGTATACACGGCGACGGCTTTCACTGACGTAGACCTTTCACACGTACGAAATGTGTTCATTTAATATAAACATTCACAAGATTTTTGGGATTTTGACGAAAGGGTGGTAAATTGGATGATTTTTTTTGAGAATACATGAAATTATATTATTAAAATATTAGGGAGTAAGTTGGAGTAGAAGAAGAGGTGTCGACAGTAAATGATAACAAAATTATGGAATGGTTTGAAAGATATAAAATGGTGTATGAAAGTAGTATGACTGTACATTTTATTAGTGTTCGGAATGTTTGTACAGGGCTCAGGTCGAGAAAACCAACAATAAAACAACATATATAGAAGATCACCATTGTACCATATAAAGGTCTGGTAATCTTTTTGCATATCTCTTTAGGAAATAGACTAATAGGAATGATTCTTTGTAATGTAATATGGATTTCTAAACACATAAAATTGATGATCACCTAAACAATAATAAATCAAAATCATTTTGTATTTCCATTGTTTTCCTCGAAGACAAGATGAAGTATGTATATCTGTGCCACCCCCGTGGTTATGTGCTGGGAGTCATGCAAAGCATTAGTAATGGCATCGCGCCTTAGTTCACGGACACATCAAGGCTGCAGTATCGTATGAAAGCTTGTATATTTACTACAACATTACTCAACTGTCTCGGAAGGAATTTGACAGAAATCGTGTACGTTTGAAAAGGGCTTTAGTATTCAAGAAGCATCGTCTCTTAGTTGACGCTTCGTGGAATACGCTTCGAAGTTTGAGATGATAATAAAGTGTCATATGAACAGTTCGTCGCCGGACTCTCTAAGCGAGCGAAGCGGTGGCGAAGCACGAGCGACGCAGGCGACACCTAGTTCATTGCATAAGCTAGCCGTCCCGCTCGCAAGATGTGAGGTGCCGGAAGTAAGAGATGTGGCTGTAGCGGCATGTGGTCATATTAACCCGGACGCGCTAAAGTAAGTATTATTACATATAAAGTTTTACCACTTTAAGACTATACTAAGGCCAACGAGACGAATGTAATCAAACGGACCGTTACTCAGTTACATTATTCTGAGTTGTATTGTTTATACGGCTGATTCGGACTCTTCCGACGAATCATCTCTGTCTTATACAGACGACAGCGATTAAGTAGGGAATCCATAATTAGTATATAATTTATTCATATAAAAATGTTTTGAACCCCTGAAACTTTGTTTTCATTCTTTATCTCGTCTAAGTGGCCTTACTATAGTTTATACACGAATCAAAACTTTATGCATTCGATGGTTAATATTATAACCTACTAGCACTTTTGAAGAATTGAAGTTAGTTAAATCGTGAAGAACTTACTGTCAAGTATACGCTTTTGACAGTACATCTACAGTAGTGGATTTAGAGGCAGAGGTGTCCAATCTTTTATAATTGGGTACGTTATTACTCTTTTTTCACATTTTTTTAATGTACATATTTCCTGAAAATCAATATTTATATGTTCTTACTACTTTATACGCCTTACGATATATTACAGGAATTTTTAACATGTATTAGGTTACCTATAAGTATGTGTGTACGAAATATTATTCTTATTTTAACAGCAATTTTACCTATTTTATGAAATGTTAATACATACATAAAAATATCAAATAAATAATTATATATTATCAAATGTACAAACATGCGTTTGACTTGAATAGAATGAGAATTAACAAATACGAAAAATATTCAAAGTCAAAAAAACTTTACTCACATAGGCTTAAACTAAGCTTCTTTAAATCGTCAATATAAATACATAATTTAAATTACTTAATCTATCATATGTTCGGGAAAAGTGGATCTCGTGAGAACAACATACCTACAAGAAACTCAACGGCCCCTTTTTAAAATTAACGAGTATGTTCGTAATTGATAACGTAAAAAGATATTAATTACTTTTACGAACAGTAGGTGAAGGCCTTAAGCAACTTATAAAATATTAATAACTATACTATGTAATGTACACGTAAACTTTTCACTTACAAAATTGATTTGATTGCTTACACAAAAGGCACTCGATTCTGAGTATTTAGTATTCAGCCTTAGATTATAATTTACTGATTAATATACCACTATTATTTTTAATGGAAATTATGTACGGCAGGGATTTGTTCGAGGAGCTAGTGCCACTGTTACGAGAGGCCGTTGACAAGAAACAGGAGAATATGCGACGCAGAAGACGACGAGACGCTCTCCGCTTACACCTCAACAAAATGTTACTTATCATTGCTCAGAGGAAGACTTTTGCTACAAGGTATACAAGCTTTCACTATCATCATCATCAGCCGCAAGACGTCCACAGCTGGACAAAGGCCTCCCCCAAAGATTTCTAGGACGATCGGTCCTGCGCTGCCCTCATCTAACGTATTCCGGCGATCTTGACCAGATCGTCGGCCCATCTTGTGGGGGGCCTACCAACACTGCGTCTTCCGGTACGTGATCGACATTCGAGGACTTTACTGCCCCAACAGCCATCTGTCCGTCGAACTATGTGCCCTGCCCACTACCTCTTCAGTTTCGCAATCATTTGGACTGTGTCGGTAACAAGCTTAGATATTTTCAATGTTGTTGTGTTAGAAATTGATTTTGTAAAATTACTTGGCGTTGATATACTTTATAGCAAGATTATACGTTCTCGATACGTCTTTAAAATCTATTATATAGTTCTAGTCAAGCGAAGGTTAGATTTAAAATACGTAGGATCTAGTATGTCTTCGAACTTAATTTCAGTGAAAGCAATCGGCATTATTTATCTCTTCTAAATAAGTTGACAGTTAAGCAGGTACAGCATCTGACTGTGTCCAGAAAAATAAGGTTCCTCTAGAGTCTAGATTAAAGAATATATATCGGTATAGGAATCGGAATATAGGTCGGGGAAAAAATTCTTAGGGCATACAGTATGTATAGATAAACTTGTGATTAAATATCTTTGGATTTTAACATCCGTCTAATTAAATTTATTGTTTTGTTTTAAGCACATTTGCAATTGAGGGAGATGGTCTTCACTCTTCTCTCACTGAATATCTTGACGGTGTTCGCCAAAGTCTGGAAATCGAAGGAGAAAAGGACGCGCCAGCTGCGAGGGAACAAAGACTCACATTTGCTGACTTTGTCACCGAGCTTATCAAAGGATTCCCACGTAAGAAACACTAAACACTTTAAACATTGTAAATTATGATGACACACAATGACATATTATGTATGCCTATATATGATACAGTTAATAGCGTTTATTGACGTACAATAAACAACTAAACTCACAATCATACTCAAATATTGTCTGAAGCAAAACTCTGCCTACGCGTCTTTTAGGCTGTAGTTATGTTTTGACCGCGCTTTAAGTACAACGCCACGCAATGGCAAAGTGAAAAACTGTCTAAACTGTATATTTTACCGTACTGGAAACATTGTGCATAGAAATTCATTCCACATTTTGGTTATATTTGGAATGAAGAGCATTGAAAACCGCACTATAGTGGAACGCCACATATCAAAATGGTGCGGATGATGTATAAGTTAAGCGTGTGGTACGTAAGTGTAATTCGGATGCAGAGGTCAGATAAAACAGCTCTTCGGACCTCCCAGTGATAAATGCGGTAGAAGATATACAATGAAGCAAAGTCATACCTCAACATAGAGCGATTATTTATTGATATATTTAATGTGAATTATATTTCTATACCTCATACCACGGAAAAAAATCCCCATATAAACTAGTTGAGTGTTTGATACAAAAACAACGTCTACTCTTCAAACACTTGACGACCCATATAGCCCAGTGGTTAGTGATCCCGCCTACTGACCTAGAGGTTCTGGGTTCGAATCCGGTAGCTGCAAACATTTATATGATGTAATATCAGTTTTCCGACTCATGAATGTTTATATGTATTTATGTATGTTTAAGTAAGTATATATTTTGTATAAATTATATATCGTTGTCTTGTATCCATATGCCTAGTTTGGGGCAAGATTATTTGTTTATTATTAAGGGTGTGTTCAATATTACATCTTATATCTTTAAACAAGCAATTCTTGTATATATATATAATCTGAATCTCGGAAACGGCTCCAACAATTTTCATAAAATTTAATATACAAGGTATTTCGGGGGCGATAAATCGATCTAGCTAGGTTTCAATTTAAAAAATGTAGTTTTTTCCGTGTTTTTATGAGAAACATCTGCAATAACATTAGAATACAAAGGTAGATTTCGCCACTATACACAATACTGTAATAGCTCAGATGGGATATTGGGTGATCGGGAAAGCAGAAGACCCAGATGTCTTATTAGTTTTATTTTGTTCAAGTTTTGTACATTCTTAAAAATCCGAGCAAGGGTCGGTCGTTAGGATATTTATATTCTTAATTACTCTTGTTTTCAGTGGAGATGTACAGCACGCTGTTGAAAAGAGAGTTATGCAGGAGTTTGTTCTCGCTGTTCGCGGGATGGTGTGGCCCGCTGGTGAAACATCTGGGCACTCTGGTGCCGCAGCCTCCAAGCCCTGAGCTGGATGAGAGGCTTAATGTGGCCGCGTTAAGGGTAAGTAATAAAAAGGGCATAAAAGACATTTATTTTCTCAAAATTGATTCCTTTAGAATTCTTTTTGATGTAATTTCTAATATACTAGATACTACTACCGCTTCGGAAACAAATGGCGCTCTGAGAGACAAGAAGCGGCGCAAGAAACTCCCCTTTCCCAGGCTGTCCGATCACTTAGGTATTCAGCTGTGGAGTAATAGGATTTACGACAGAGCCATTATTTAATAAAACATTTAAATTTATTTATAGATAACGCCTGAACAGTGTCTGGGACAATATAAATGTCTACTTTCAAATGATGCTATATTATTTGATACTTACTTTTTGCTTATTACTTATATCGTAAAGAAACTTAAGTAAAACGATTTATGTGATGCTAAAGTTTGTGACTAAAATACAGCAGCAATAGCTAAAAACTTAATTATCTTAATGAAGTTATCACTTAGACACCTAAGTGACACCTAGCAAATTACAGTTTCATTACAAATTCAAGCATAAGACTAATTAACCTAAAAACCTGTTTCTTAATATTATTTGCTGTGAGGATTACTTTACATGTTTCGTATCAGATAATATTGTATATTCTCTAACCTATACCTAATTCCCAACGCATTGCCGCACAACTTGCTAATTTTAACGACTGTATTTTTCTTTGAATAGGCTATGAGCGCTCTAGTATGCTGTGGACCATGCTTTGCACCAAGCGCGTTGGCTGAGGATGGCTCACTCTATCCATGGCTGAGTGAAATGCTCTCTTCAAATAACGACAAGGTAATATGCCTCTATTTATTATGTAGACTATTAAATACATATGTCTATTGTTTGAGTCTTTATTACCTTCAGGGGATCGCAATACTTAAGATTTAGGCGATTTGGATTGAATAAATCTTCATATTGCAAAACGTTGCTGTTAAAATAGCGCCAGGCGCGTTTATTTTCTATCAAATTCAACCCTTCGTGCTACAACATATATTCTGATCAAAGACGTTCTTTATTTAATAGACAAATTACGTCGGGAAAACAACGCCGAAATATGGAAAATGCCACAAATTACACCATAGTAAGTTGCTACTGATATATAATATCTATACCATGAAAAGGCATAAAAGGCATTTATTTCCTCAAAATTGATTCCTTTAGAAT
This sequence comes from Leptidea sinapis, assembly GCF_905404315.1. NCBI lineage: Eukaryota > Metazoa > Arthropoda > Insecta > Lepidoptera > Pieridae > Leptidea > Leptidea sinapis. The sequence continues at coordinate 7,161,698 of NC_066312.1, read as the reverse complement.
TCTTTTTGATGTCATTTCTAACATGGAAACAAATGGCGCTCTGAGAGAGAAGCGGCGCAAGAAACTCTCCCAGCATGCATTTTTTGCGCTCTTTTCAATAAAAATATACAATATTGTACAGTCATTTCTATCGCTATAAAGTAATCACAATCTAGTCCCAGGCTGTCCGATCGATAGGATTTACGACAGAGCCTTTTTTTTTATAAAACATTTAATTTTATTTATAGATAATGCTTGAACAGTGGCTGGGCCTTTATTGTAGAAGTGTATACATTTACCCTTAAAGCTATTATGTATCTTATGAAGCCTACTAGAATTAGTTACAAGCAATCCCTTATTTCTAGTGTTATAATAATGAAAGTCACTATTAAGAGCAAAATGACGCATTTACTCCGGTTGTCTAAAATATTCTTGGTCAATGAGCAGCAATGTAATAGTTATTTATGCAACTATAGTGTAATAAGGGGTATTAAAACACGAATGTGGGTTTATCACATGAGTGTTTTAATACCTAATAATTAACAGTTGCATACAAGACTTTATCCACACCAATAATAATATGAATCCTCTATAAAAGACTCTGAAACAGTTAGCTTACTGCTAACATTAAAAAATCCTGTCCTAGTAAACATTACATCATCTAAACGAGTGTTGTAATGAAAACGGATGATATGATGTTGTCATGAATTTCATTACAACACTCGTTTGTATGATGTATAATAGGACATACCTAGGGTTTTCTAATTTTGGCAATAAGCTAACTTTTTTAGAATCTTTAATGGAGGATTTCAAGCATGGCTGTTGATAAAACATTTATTCAGTTCAGGTTTGATTCGGATGGTGACAGTTGACACACGACTAAGGAGAAAAGTGTGCTAACACTGTCTTTAAGCTCACTTTTCCCGTCGACTATCAGACTGCGGATGATAGTCTTACAACATTGGGGCGAGATATGAATTTTGTCTTTATTAAAGAATTAAATTGACAATTACAAAAAATACTTACCAACAGCAATTCTTGTAGGTAATGTTGTGGTTAGCCAGGGTAAGCTATTCGACATGCACATGATCGTTAGCAAGATTCTTATAAGCACTGTGGGTGTGTTTCATGGCAATCTTAGGAGCAAAATTTTACTCAAGTAAAAGTATCATCGCGTGTTTCAAATCATCGATAGGTTTACGAGCTGGCGCGTGAAACAATCGTTTTGTTGCTGGAATGTAATCCGGACATCGGCCCACTATTGGACTGGACTGTGGACAAATGCTTCACCGGGGCGCCACGAGTTGCAGATGGCTGCTTCATGGCTCTAGCGACTATATTCAGTGCACGGTTAGTACAAGTATGAATTGTTATACATTACTAGCTGACCCAGCAAACGTTATATTGCTATATGGATATATATTTTTTTTCCAACTTGACATTTTTTTAAGCCAGTACTTGATATGATATCCTTGTTTGGTAGGTAGCAAACATTTAATGTAAAATAGAAAAACTATTAAAGTATACAATTATTAGGTAAAATGTGTACGGTTGGCCTTTCTGTTTAATAATCTGGTCCCTGACTAAAGCTGCCATAGCTTTAATTATATTTTTACGGGGTATTTTGTAACACGTTGTATACAAAATTTCCTATTAATCCAACCTGTATATAGTTCAAAAAATAAAAATGTCAATAGGTGAACATACATATGTATGTATTATATAGATGTGTACTGCACTCCTTTGAAATTGAATTATAAACTTGCCCACCCTGAAATCAAATGGTTTCTTATCCGGGATTCGTTCACTCGTTTGATTGGTCTATAAGTGGCTTGTTTGTTCCTTAGGGAGTACCCCTGCGACCACTACACGGCCATAATCAACGTGACCCTTATGTGCACGGGGTGTCCACGCGCGCCTGTCCACGAAAGCGCATTACAACTACTGCAGCTGCTTGATAAGAGATTCTTTGGAACAGTTGGTCCACTCCACTCCGAAGAAGAGAATGGTGAGTCATTACATCATAGAATTGCAACTCATGTGTTAGCGACACAGTCGCTGTGTTAATCGGTCGAATTAAGACGTAGTTATAAACCACAATACAAACATTACTTTGACAGTACTGTTTGGCAGAAAATTTGAGTCACCGTGACCGGCTCCCTGTTTTATTTACAGCAGTTAATCCAGCAGGTACATCATAACAAAATACATCAAGTCCCAAAGAAGAATACTTGATATAGACTCGTAGATATTATGGTATCGATCTCTGGGATTGATTGAGGAACTCAAATCTATACATTCTACTACTCTCTTCTTTTATTTAGAGGATTTCAAATGTTGTCTTCTCGTGTAAGGGTATGGTATTCGAGGCTCGATGTATAAATGGTTGATTTTAATATACTATTATTTGTTAATATACAATTTCGAAATAGAGTTCGTGTCTTAAAAAGGTCGCATAACAGTGTGCACCTTCATCTTCAAGGCACCCACGGCATCTTCAGGGTTTATCAAGCAATTGTCTGAGGTTTTCTATTATTGTGGGGAATAAATAGAAAGCATGGTACCTGGTCGTTAGTGTAAGTATATTGACACCGATTGTACACATTCAGCTCATGAATATTCAACTGTCCGTCTAGAGCAGTCTTTCCCAATCTGTTTTAGCCCATGCCCCACCTTAACTTTTCTAAAAATTTTATGCTCCAATTTTACGTACTTATTTATTTACCTTTAAAAATTGTTTTGTACCCTTAAGAAATATAAATGATAAGTTTTTGGAAGATATCACTATGAATTGTTTTCAAATCATCGTAAGTAAAATTTGAAAACATATAATGAAAAACACAAATTCAAAATAATTTTAATACAGATTACTCTATATTAATTTAGTGCGATCATTTCGCTTGATGCTTGCTGCATAGAGATTTTATATTAGGTTCCAATTTAGTTAGCTTTAATCTCAAGTTTCCGTGTTATTTTATAGCAAGTTGATTTCTTTCTTCTTTAAATCATTTACAGCACTAAATCCACATTCAGCTAAATATGAACATAGAAACGGTAATAGAAGTTTACTTGCATATTCTTGGAATTTGCCTTTTTTGTTAAATTTGTGACCGATATCTAGCATTGCATTTAAATAACCCAAAGCGAAAGGGTTAAGTCGTGTCCGAGTCTATTTTTAAATTGCCTCCCTTTACTGGCAAATTGCCCCCCTGTAGGGTGTGGGCTCCACGTTTGGAAACATTGGTCTAGAGGATGAGCAAGAACTTCCCTGACATCAGAACTACTAACAATGTGGAGTTTTAATTTATTTCTACGAAAGAATGAGATATTCTTCTGAAACAACTTTAGCCCGTCTGTTCAATGGATATGGGTGCGATAAGGATATCCAGAGACAGATTGGCTCGTAACAATATCTAAACTACATCACTGTGAAAATATTGTTGTTAGTCATCTCCTTTACACTATTCAAGCATTTCGACAAATTCAAACACTTACTCTATCAGGTTTATAGCTTTCTGACGCCTGAATAAATTTGGTTTAAACGTAATATATTTGTATAAGAGCAAAACCATGTACGTAAATTATCTTATTTGACGCCCATAAAATATTGTGATCTATAAAAACACAGTGTTGGTATTGGTATTGGTAAAGGGCTCCTGTTTCCGCAATTAGACCATTAATTGGGTCCATTTTGCGTGAACACAGTGTTAAAATGTGTGTGCGCAATTTTTAATACAAAGCACGGGCGGCGGTAATCTGTATTACATCATATATCTGTTTCATTCTTTTTTACTAACAAAACAGTGTGGCATATATATTCGCATAATATAGTATTTATGAACGTGTAATAAAATCTCTGTACTATTTGTATTAGGCTGCTTGTGATGATATTAAAAAGGTGATATTTCATAAAAAGAAACAAATTAGTAATATATTTTCCAGCTATCTTTCATTTGTTTGTTTTTTTTTTGTTAAAATGAGTGAATCTTAAGAAGAGATTCCAGGGAAAAATGTAACGCAAGTCGCGCGACATAATGGCAACCTGGCATGTATGGACCTAATGCAATATCAGTAAGGGTAGCACAAAGTCGGTTTAAACGTTTTCAATCAGGCAATTTTGATGTCACAATTACATTGTCGTACAACAATGGCACCTAAATCAATAAGCTTCTTATAAGCGTATACAATAGACTTTAAACATTACTGCCACGAAATAAGTTGTTAATTTGAATGAATGTTTTGATGTTATATGTATTATTTAATATATACGTATAAAACGCCGCTTGGCTATTTTTAACGACTATTTTTAGGCGATTGTGATTCTAGTTGATTTTAATATGTCAATGCATAGATAGGCAAAAAGTGGTCGAATAAAATGACACATATTCGTATAAACTCTTAACTAAATGTAAATCAACTTTGAAGAAAATGTCTTTAGTTTACAAATAAAATGCAAATAAATTTTTGTCTTACTTATTATTATATTTTGTTTACATACCAATTTTTTTTATATAACGAAAACGAGAACCTTTTTTGACATCGGTTTAAGGTCACAATTATGTGGAGGTAAACTCGATAACTGCAAATAAAAAATATGATTCACAATGCATATTAAATATTCCAGAAATGTAATGAAGTGAGGAGATTCAAGGAGTATTTATATGATTTTAATATCTTTCTGCAGCTTATCGTCCATATAGTATTTCTAACACTGTCAAAAAATTTACACTTCACAATATGGCGGCGCTAGTTTCGAAGTTGACCACGTGCCAAAAGTATTGACTTATCACAACAGCTATGCGAGAGTTATAAGTACCGCTCAACAGAGAAAAAGTTGCTAGTCTATCACTTTTAAAATGTAATGCTATTTTATCGTGCAACTTGAAGAGATCTTCATCACGTAAGTTATAATAACAAGTTTGATCTAATTTTCTCAGCTTTTATCATTTAAATAAAAGTGCTTCGCTTAAAATTCACCGCACATTAAAACATAACTTTTCATGGGTGTCTTGAAATCTACCGTTACTAACGAAAATTGGTAATGGTTCTAGATGGCTCTTGGCGTGAAACCCCAGATCTCCCTGAGCTTAGTACATAAAAAATACATAGATTATCCGCCATCTAGTGCTACTTTCATAAATTACTGGGGTCTTTGTAACTTGATTCCAATAGATGGCGCTGACTTTATCACACCATCTCTATAATTATTTCATAACCAAAATAAATTACCAATTACCTATATCAGTTGAAATATTATTATCGATGTTATGATTGATGATATTATATTGATCATGTTTAACATTAGTCGATTTACACCTAACTTAAATATTGCCGTATTTTTATATAAATTATCCCTCAGATTTTTCGAATATTTATTTAACAATTTCCAAATTCCAAGTATATATTGGATAATAATCTAATATTAAATCTTATTGGAATTATATTATTGACTGTTATATTATAACCGATTTTAAATAATTAAATACGAAAAAAAAATTCAAATATTATTTATCGTATCGTGTCTTATGTTATATTCGTATAAATACTTAGCTTGAAGATTAAAAGATAATATGGCATTGAAAGGATCTGATGCAGTAAAATATGTTGCAATATAGTTCATGTTATAATATAGTTGATGTTGTGTTAACATTATACATTATAATAAATATGTTTCTATAAAAAAATGGTTTGATATTACTCCCTCAAAAACCCTGACTAATATCAGTAGCGTGGAGTAGAGTAGCCTTAGGGTATGTATTTGAAACGAGTCACTTGACTTGAAAGCCACTACTCTACTCATACAGTATAGTTTTGTGGGCTTTATCAGAGTGAAACCCTCATTAAGATTATTATTCAAGCAAGAGAAAGCCGCTGTTGTCTCCTCCATCATCATCATTATCATAATATCAGTTGGGAGACGTCCACTGCTGGACAAAGACTGTTATGTAAGAGAATGTGGGAAGCGGTGATCACTTAACATCAAGTGACCTGTATGCTCCTTTCCACATACATTAAAAAGCCCTCCACCAAAGATTTCCATGATGATCGGTCCTGCGCTACCCTCATCCAACGTGTTGCAGCGATTTTGGCCAGATCATCGGTCCATATTGTGGGGGGCCTACCAACACTGCATCTTCCGGTACGTTGTCGCCATTCGAGGACTTTACTGCCCCAGCGGCCATTTGTCTGTTGAACTATGTGCCCTGTCCACTACCACTTCAGTTTCGCAAACATTTGGGCTATATGGTTGATTTTGGTTCTCCTACGAAGGGAAACCCCGAGAATAGCCCTCTCCATGGCCCTCTGAGCGACCATGGCCTTTCTCATTAGGCCAATAGTTAGCGACCACGTCTGCGTACCGTAAATCATCACACAAACTGGTTGATAACCTTCGTTTTCAGACACTGTGGTATTTGGCATTAGAAGATTTATCGAAATTGGACCTGCCTAACTGGATTGTTTGTCCAAAGTAGACGTACTCGTCAACAATTTCAAGAGAACAGTTCCGTGTGTTAGGGGAGTAGGTGGACATGGATTTTAGACCTTGATTTTCGCTTTTTCATTTTGGGAGCTACTCCTTGGGGGGCCATAGAGCATGCTTGTTCTTGAGTCTTACGTGGTCTATTTATCTAGTTAAAATATATTGATTTTGATTATTATCCAAAGTATCATAATAAATTCACTCTGCTTAATAAATGCTGATTGTTCTTCCAACATATTCGCCGAAGTAGATACCCTAGTGGTGCGTTGGTCAATATTTTGTATTATATGCTAATAATTTTGCAATTATATGTTGCCTTAGATAAAGAAAACAAAAACTTGGGTTGGAGATTCGCCCACCCATGGTCCCTTGTTTGCAGATTGTTTTATAATGGCATGCTCTAAACGCCATGATAATTAGGGAGCCTTGAAACTTTTTACAAGAGGGTTATCCTTAGAGATTTGATCGATATGTGGCAAGGACGTTAAAAAGGTTAATTTTCAATAAGTTGTATATTTTAAAATTTTCTTATTGTCCAACCTAAACAAACTCCAATAATCAAAGTTACAATCACGTCATTGACGAATTCATTCCATTATGAAATATTAGGGGTTAAAGTATGAAATTGCCGATGTGTACTTAAATTTTTTTTTTTCTAATTTAACATATTTATTTAATCAAAATAATTACCATTATTATTATTATCTGTACATTGCTGCCATCCAATAGGAAGGCATAACCTTTGCGATAGAACTGTGGTGATCTAGATTAGACAAAATGTGTGAAAGCATTTTGTACTGAAGAATTTTTCTTTACGTAGAAATTTTTTTATTGTTATTTCTGCCGTGTTAGTTCCGTAAGTATCCGTCTTTCATGTCTAAGCCAAATAAAAAAAAACAACAACTATAAGTCGATAATCGAATTTTGCACATTTTTTAAAAGAAGAACTACATGTTAGGTACCATGTGAAAAAAGTTTCACTCAAAGTCTCAAACCATGAAGTTTCTATGTCAATTCGGAGTACCTATTACAATAAAACGGCAATTTCATACTTAAACCCCTATTACTATTATATGTGTGAACGTGAACCGAGAAGTGTAGAAAATGTTATATTCCTCAGTCAAACGTGGTGTAATATTTCGTATTCCAAGAAAATGTTACGACTATTATAATCAAGATAGTTTAAAATCAATTTTTTATTATACACTACACTAGGGTGATATATAAAAAACACAATTGGAATGATTCCTTTTATTCCACAACTATAATAACATCAATCAACTGACTAGAGATAGACATCAAGAGACAATAAGATTTGCTTAGAATTACTTTCCATACTTTTCAGAATAAGAATCACTGTGAATGTTATGACTATATACTTACAATATACTAGCATATAGACAAATAGAAGAACATCAGGGCGTTTTCTTTTATTTTTGTATACCAAAGTCAGTTCAATATTATAAAGTCAATATTTGACGAAACAGAATTATGGACAGCTAATTGATATTCATGGTTCTTGTAATCATAGTTAAAACATTATATTTTTTTTAAAGTTCTCATAAAAAGCAAAGCGATTATTGCTATATGTTATTAATTTGTCTCAGTTTGAGCATCTTAATGTTCCACTGAGTGACAATATAATTCCTTTTGTTGTCATAATGATTTTTAATAGAACTAAAATACAATGCAATGAGATCAGATTAATACTAGCTTTAAAAAAAGTACAGTGTTCCTTAAAAACATGTAACGATTTTTTATGTTTTCTGAATGCCACTTGTCGAGACACCCTTACAAAAGGGGTATTTTCAATTTAAATAATTATTTCTATATAAATAAATGTAACAGTTATTGAAGCAGTAAAATAATAAGCCTAATTGATGTTTATTGATACAAAAAAAAAAAATTTCACGTAAACATGTGTAAAAAAATTTATTAAAGACCTATAAAAGCCATAGGTCAGGACTAAAAGTCAAGGTACAAAAAAATTAAAAAAAAACGCCCATCAGCTGTAATCTTCGACTGACATCAGCCACGCTTCACGCTAACCATGTGACGCATTAGCGGGCTTTATCGGTCGCATATACGCTAGGATATTTTAAGTGTATGGTACATAATATGGTGACAGAATTGATTACAAACTGCTTATGGCAGAAATCTTAATGTTCTATTGTAAACACTATCCTGCTACAAGGACAACATATTTATCAAATGATTATTACAACGAATGTTTCCTTTATTGAGATCGGCCTTCACCACCGCTCTGTAAAAAATTTCGATACGCGAATCTTAACAATATCGAGCAGGTAGATAGAAAACCTGTATTACGGCAGAAATTTCAACATTTTGAGCTACTCTTCTAATTTAATCTACAAAGTCAAATTATGACCTATATTATATAGCAACACTATAAATATGTGATATTCAATAAACACGTAGGCGTTAAAATAGAACTACATTAAAGCTAAAGGTGCTGATTGACGAGCGAACTTGTGGCTTCGGCTGTTCACTAAATATGCTAATTAGGAAATCATCCGAAACCAAAAGCCACAGGCGCATACACTGACGAAAGGGCTCAAGTTTCGTCAGGCTTATTTTCACTAAACCCAGAGTAGATACTTATATCAAATCATTAGACATATCTCTAATTGCTTACTAATCTATATATCGATATCTATCGCCGCTACATCCCAACTCAATGTTCATTACAATACAAAGCTACATACTCTGGACTTAATGATAGAGCAGTTATATTTGCCGGTAGCTCTTTATTCGCCAGTCTATCTGTGCCTTTATTAATATAACAGATAGAACATCTATTTCTAGATCCTACATACACAATCTAAGTAACGACTATAGCCATTTTGGCAATTATATTATCATTTAATAAATAGTTTTCTCTTCAGACTGTCAAAGTTTCTATCCTTGCGCTTTGTCCGCGATCAGTCATTTTCTTTCGTATCATATAGTTTCAGTCTGAAGCTTCCCCGTATAACAATTGACATCAAACATTTATAATTATCGATAGAATAAAGATATTTTATATTTTTACATAACAATCTAAGATGTTTTTCGATTGTAGTGGGTGACGGAAAAAACCTACCTTAGATTACCATCATGTGCACCATCCCAAAACGATCTGTTACTTAGAGAGGCAGCCAATATGTGCGGAGACTTGTTGCTGCCAGGAACACGTGGCTGCCTAGTGCGTGGCATCCTTTACAAAGTGCTATGTTGAACCTGGCCGTGCTAACAAGGTGCCTAGTGGGCACTCAACTCAATACGATAAAACGGCCATATCTTGGTGCTGCGCCCGTCCCCCGGAGACTTAAGATGATATATTTACACATTTTATTCCTACAAACATTCTAAAACTACTATATTTAGTTACTATTTTACGTCGAACTATATATTTATATTGATTTTTCTACTACATATTTTTTAAAATGATTGGTATAAACGAGAACAATGTATAAGTTATCAAAAGATTGTTATAAATTTTATTGTTACTACATTGGCAGTGGATGTTGGTTACAAAACACATCTAATAGGCATCATTTCCTATACTTAGTATATATTAAGATTAAAATACAAGGACTTTGTTGGAATCCTTCGTCTTTGATGGACTTTTTTATTTCAAACATTTGTGAAATTGACTCAGATTGGATTTATCATAATGTGTGCTGTAGTTGATGACAGACATGCAGCCTTTTTTAATGTCACTTGTTGGTTTCCGGCGTTTTTTCTTCCACTATAGCTCAATTTAAAGACGCGGTCAAATACATTTTTGTGTAGTACTGACGCTGGGAAGCGTCGATAATTAATTCAGCTGTCGTTGATTATATTTGATGCTACTACAGCAGCATTTCTTCTAGACAGAGAATCTGCTTAAAATACGATCGCTAAATTTAAAGAGTATATATTCTTAAGACTAAAATATAACTAACAATAAAATTCTAACTATAACATTGATTACACAGTTTATCCGTTATCTATATTAATTACGTTGAGATCTTATGGCTGAAGCTCCTGGCACTACAAGTAGACATTTTATTATGAATCTTTCAGCAGAGATTTATATTTCAGCACTAACTATTAACAACCGGTGGAGTGAACTTTTATAATATAACAATATTTTAAATACATTTATCAGATTTAAAAGGCTAACATCTACGGTATATATCTCTACTTACTACTTATATTATAACACACAAGATAAACTTAAATTTATAAGTGATTTAGTTGCGACAGCGTAAAGCATAATAAAGTATGATTTGGACAATCCTGTTGATATCTTTATTGTTCGAATTTATATAAATTTCTCTATAAATCGAACTACATATAATTAGGAAAGTACTTTGTTATTATGTCCGTTTGCATCAGATATTAAGCGCATAAGCAGCAATAATACCAAACATTTAACATTGATACCACACAGAATTTAATGTTAAGGTATGTTTGAATGAATGGTTGAATATGATTGGTGGGTCGACGCGAAACACGTATACTACTAGAATCGTTGTTAGAAACCTGCCGAAATAGAAATTTACATCTTTTTAAATCCTATAATATCATATTATATATTTAAACCTTATCTAAATCTTATGCATAACTCGAATGGAATGAAAATCTTACATAGTTGGTGAGTGAACGTGACTTTTTTTGTATTTTTTATTTTTTTTTTAAAGAAATTAATGATAACTTATCATTATACCAACTCTTCTGCTCAAAACAGGGAAAAGTCGTGTAGAATCACAAAACGCCCTACAGGCGTAGTGTAATGCTCCGATAATAGCCCTACGTTCGACACTCTGACATTTATATATTATGGTCTCATATAATTTTTTATACTGACCTTTCTGTCCGTTATAACCGCCAAACAGTTCAAAGTAGCGGTGCTCTTGCACTCTGCACATACAATTATTTCTAGTGCTACTGTAAAATTAAATTAAATTTGAACTGGACAACAAATAATAGAAAGAATAAACCCACTGTATCGGTTCTAACTATGTCCCATCAGACGTTGTGTTGTTGCTAAGTGTTGCGTTTTAGCAAGATTGTGGTAGACAGTGCTCTTGAATTATTAATTTCAAGTTTAATTTGAGATCTGAATTCATAGGTGCGCTTAAAGCAATATTTCCCTTGTGAATTGTCTATCTAAACGTAATACCAATTCAAAATGGGGTATGTTCTAGATGGTTCTTTGGGACATACTGCTAGTATGTAACTACATAATTTAATGGATTATCATCATAATTAATGCTTAACACTATTTTTGAATAACAAATAAAATCATTTAAATTATTCCGACTCTAAATAATGAACAGACAGCAAGTCGACACATAATACACACGACGCAATCTCGAGTAAAATGGGCGATAAAAGAGGAGCAGTTTGCAATAAAATCTTTATTTTTTCCGGGACGTAGACATGTATCATTAATAAATTCCGATAGGGCTACAAATATACATCCACTCACATTTTTTTTAAATAAAGAACGTTTGGGTATTCATTTGAAAAAGATTTAACGAGAATATTGACACGTAATATAAGTGCGTTGTAACGGCAATTTCATAATTACAAGTCTCCTATTGTTTAGTTTTGTATTGATAAGAAATTGGAAAATAAATGCCATAGAAGGATATTTTATCTGTCAAATAATATCTTTATTTAAACGGCGCCGGCACAAAAAATATCGATTTTACACAACATTAATTATGCGTAGGTGAACAGGAGTGTATTCGTTAAGGCCAGACAATGTTTAAATTACGGGTGAATTGTTTGGTATTACTGCTTAAAATTATTAACAACGCTATTCAATTTAACATGTACTGGAAATTTTAATTGGAGCATCGGTTGTATCGAGTTTTCGTAGTACTGAACGCACGTCATCACATGCAATAATAATAGACCTTTGTGTCGCTAAATTGGTTCTGTTCTGAAATTTGACGTTTAAAATGTCTGTAAATTGTGAATTGCTTTAGATTATTTAATATATTATAATAAATTATTAAAAAGTATAATATATTAAATTATTTAGTGCGGTTTGTGCTATCTGTTAATAGTTATTATTACAGTAATCGACAATTAGTTGACATAGCTACTTTGTGAGATAGCTGCACGATAAATATATTAATTTAAAAAATATATTACGCTTCGGAAAATAATAAACAAATAAAGATACTATTAAATAATAAATAGTATTAGGTTATATAATGACAGACCGTTCAAAATTGCTAATTGATAAAATATGTGAGTTCAACTTGTCAACTTTGTTCAATTCAATTACCGGTCGTTGTCTAGACTCTAGAGCGGTGAGTGAAATGAATGCACAGGTATATACTCGGATGCAGTTCGCATATTACACTGTACGCAATACAATGCGATCGTTGCATGTGGCAACATTGTTAAGTTCTATGCATCCAATAACATCGCTCGAGGTGGGCGTTGAGCCCCCAGTATACCAAACAATATCCGGGATCTTATTCATAGATACTGGCCTTATACTTAAACCTGGAAATACACACCTACACATAAACAAACTCCTCTTTTATACACCCGTTTCAAAATAGCGTTGTGCATATTGCGTACGATTTTCCGTTTTTGCGTTTTTGAGTTCGGCGTCAAATGCAAGTGTTTTGAGTGTTAAGGACTCGCATTTCGATGTTGTTACTAGGCAGAGCTCCAGCTGTGCTTGTTGATGCTGCGTCAGTTCCACCCCGCTGGCGGTTGTTATTGAATTTCCATTTGGTGATGAACGGTTCTTGTTTCTTGATGCGTTTTATTGCCGTAGAGTTCGGGCCAGATGTTGCCAACTTCGAGGAAACCTCGGTACCGTTGCTCATGAAGGATACAGCAGATATACCTAAAAATTAACGGTATTTAGCCAAATTCTTTAATATTTAGTTTATACTAATATTATAAATGGGTAAAGTTTGTGAAGGGGGTCATCTCTGGATTTAATGAACCGATTTAGTATAACTACAAATAGAAAACAATATTATTTTTTAATGTCATAGGCTATATATTAACCGGAAAATGAAATTTTCTTGGTGATCGGATTGGCAAAGTAGTTAAAGAAACAAACAGTCGAATGAAAACGCACAGTGCCCTGCGGGCCTACCATGAACTGTTATTGCGATTCAATTGACAACCTAAAATGAACTGCTTTGCTATTTCGTACCATGACGTGATTAGAGCTATCTAATTTAGGTTGACGTCAAATCAACTGATTAAATCGCAATGATGTCAATTGAATGTCAAAAATGATATCAACTGAATCGCAAACTGATTTAGTTCGTTCATTCATTCGTACCATGAGGTGTTATTTCAACCTAAACTGGATAGCTTATTTGTCAAAGTGACCGATTCGAAAAAAGTTGCCACTTCCTTAGAGGCAGTAAGGGCCCGGGCTGTAGCCTGTTCGCAAGAACGAATTTAAAAAATTGTACTCTGTGGTCCTGTCAAGTCAAACATCATTGGAGGTGCGTTCATAACTCGTTATTTTTACGAAAACACATAAGCAAACATTTAATTTGTAATTCAAAGAACTATATTTATTTATATTACTATTATTTAATAAGTATAAAAAAGGGCTTAATGGTTTATAATTTGACGGAATTGCGCAATTTTAAAGGGTATTTTTAGTATTTTCTACGCAAACCGCTAAAATCATATCATTTTAGGTTTCGAAACGAAATTTTATTTCGTTCATTCTTCATAAGCGATCCAAACGCCATTCAGTAAAAGGCACTTCATGGTACGAATTTTAGTGATTCAGTTTAGGTACCTAAACTGAATTGCATCGGATTCGCATCGCTTATTAAAAGTTGATGGTAGGCCCTCTGATCTTCTTGAATCTTGGCGTCCAATTAAAAAGTAGACTAGTAGGTAATTCATTTAATTCGTAAAGTTACAAAGTTAATATGATGGTAACGTTAACAATACTAGTCTGTTCGTATCCAACTGACTATCGCGCGACCCTCTGCTACGCGACCGTACAAAGCCGGTCCTATTCAAAGCCGGTCTGTCCACGCGACCGTCTTAAAATGGCCGCTTAACACAGCGACTGTGTCGCTAACAACGTTTCCTACGAACGCTGGTAAATGCGCAGGAAGTCGCGGGTAACAGCGAGTCTTTAAGTCTCCGTTAAAAAATTTTTGAATTTGGAACAACCACGAATTATTATAAGCCTAAAATCAATGAAATATACTTATTCACCTATTCCATTGAGCTTAACTGTACAAGTTAGATAAATAAACCGCTATTCTGACTAAGGTTCTAGTCTATCTGTAATCGTGGTTGTCGTTAAAAAAAAATATTCACTTATTTAAAGTATTACTATTTAAAGTTATTATATTACTATTATTAAAAGTTTTTCCAAGATAAATAAGACCATCTATGAAAAGACCCCAAATGAGTACACTCAAGGAGCGAAAATAGCTACAGAAATAAGTAGTAGAAAGCTCAAAAGAAATCATATATCGGACTTCTACTGTAAATCAGAATGGCTTCCGCGCTGTTAGGGACAGTTCCACAGGCCATTAAAAATTTTGAAGACATCTAGTTGTGAAGCCGTTATCATATTTAAAGGGACGAATAGATTTTTCTTAACAACATAAAAACATTTACCAGAGTGAGGCTCTTCTAATAAGTCCTGTAAGAACAGGATGCCGGCTAGATTATGGGTACCACAACAGCGCCTTTTTCAGCCGCATTATTGTGTTTCGGTATGAATGGCGCCTTAGCTAGTGGTGAGAATTAACATCTTATGCCTCAAGATAGCGAGCGCAATTGTAGTGCCACTTAGAATCTATGGGTCTTTCAAGAATCCTGAGAGCCACTGCATTGTAATGGGCAGGGTGTATCAATGAACATCAACTAAACGTCCTGCTCGTCTTGTGGTCATAAAAAATGTTGATTTAAACTAATGACAATTTGTTGTTTGTTTCCTTGTCACTTCTCATTCAAGCTTATGATTTCCGAAATATTGATAAACAGTTAAAGTATAATTTCAAAATTCATAGTTAATATTGATTTTCTACTTTACAAAAGTCATGTACAATTTACTCATTCTTATAGTACATACAATAGCGATGATTTCCGATTGCCTGAAATTTTCCCCTTTTTGAGTCCATATGAAACATAAACACCCGATCAGGTACACATCGATTTTAATAATATAAAGTTATTTTACTTTATGATCGTCGCGTAATATAAATTCTCTTGTTTGTGATTTAACTTTATAATAATCTGAACACAATATCTGGATTGGATGTCAAAGTGATCGAATATCAACATCGTTGAAACAGTTATTATCAAACTTATTCAACACTTACTAACTTGCCTGTCTTCACTTATTACAATAGTTAAATACACGACTAAAATAAATTTCCCAAGCGTATCAATCAAAATTTTGGATGTAAAACAATACATTTCAAGTTTAAGTTATTTGCCACTAGAAACACAGTTTTGGGGAATCGTGTACAGGAAAACATTGTTAACATAAATGAGCGGATGACATTGAACTGTCAGTTCTGCTCATTAAACTTAATCTGTCAAAATTTGAGCGAGGAAAGGATGTCTTTTAAGTAATATAGTTTACTACTAGCTGACTCGACAGACGTTGTTCTGTAGATAATAAAAAAAATACTGTTTTATAGGAATTTGCCAATAATATTTCAAAACATCAAGAATTATTTCGTAAAATATGCTCTCTGTAGTTATAATGAAATTGTTTCAGAACGGAACTGTCAAACCGTACGTCATTAAATTGTCTCATAGAAAATATGTCCATACAAAACAAATATTAAAAATAAAAATAAATATAGGTCCCAAATCGAAATAAAAACTATCCTATCTCTCAAGTTGGACTAAACTGCACTTGATGAAGTAATCCCTATTAAAATCCGTTCAATAGTTTAGGAGTCCATCGCGGACAAACAACGTGTCACGTAATTTATATATATGAAGATTGTAACAAGGCTCCCGAAGTCATAAACGTATTAAAAAACATTTTGTGATAAAGCTTTTTATCAATACTTACAAAAATTGTAACGTGATTATATTTCATTTAAACTCTTAGTAAGTTCATTTTTTCTTTCTTTTTTATTTAATTCATACAATTTTACTAAACGTCCAACTCAGTAATTGTGTTTTTTTTTTTAAATATAAGTTGTCGATATGTATCATATGTGTTTATTTTAAAGGATACTAATGAATTTAATTTCACATTTTAAATTTAAACTCAAAACATTTTTTTAATTCATTTATCGATAAGCCCATATAACTCCTGATTAGCCTATCTTTCAAACGTCGGTCAGTAACGGTACGATGAGGGCGAGATGCATCTTTGACATCAAAATTCCCGGATTTGGAAATGCTTCAATAACAAACAACCTTTGTTTTTTTGTGCTGCAGAAGAGTCGTCATTTGTTACCTAATGCGTCTTTAAGAGAAAAAATACAACTGTTAAATTTGAGTGTTGCTTTTTCAACGTATTCTTGATAATGTTCTGTATTTATATAAGCACATTATGGAATTTACTAGAAACTGCGACAATCATAATGTTAAAAAAGAAAACCCTAGAAAATATACAGGACAAATGTGTTACCAAATTCAAGAGAATCGTTAAAAAAGTTTGCGTGGTAAAGGTTATCATAAATTATTTCGGCTATGTCAGTCAGGCTATTCAATTATAAATGTTTATTGTTGGATGAAAAACATTGTTATATAACTATGAAAAAAAAAACACTGAGTATCTTACGCCCGTTCTTCTCAGGTCTGCGGCACACTATTTCGGATGGGTTGTAGTTTTATGGTTCATGAAGTGATTTTAAATCCTATTTTTAATAAAAATATTTGAATTTGAATTTCACACACCACCAATTTATTACGCGGTTGCCTTTTCTCCTATAGTATTAAATAATATATATAATTTAAGTTAAAAAATTACAAAATGATGCAAAACAAATTAATTAAAAAGTCCTAAAACAGGACTTTATATAACTATCAATATTGCGAAACATATATATACAACTTCCTCGATTGCTAACCCACTGACGTGTAGCCCATATCCGGGCTGAAATCACGTTGTGGTTATCAAATCTCATACATATTCTACACGCTAATGGTCTCGGAGTGTTTGTACTTATTTGATTGACATATATTTCTATTCAACAGCTATTCAATGAATGCGAATCTAAAATTAGTACCTGGACGATCGAGTCTTGCTCGGATTTTTAAGAAGTTACAAAACTTGAACAAAAAAACTAATAGAACATATGTATTCGAACCGGGGTCTTCTGCTTTCCGGATCACCCAATGTCCCATCTGAGCTATTATAGTCTTGTATGTAGTGGCGAAATAAACCTTTGTATTCTAATGTTATTGTGGCAGTTTCAGTTTCTCATTGAAACAGGGATAAAACTACATTTTTTTAAATTGAAACATAGATAGATCGATTTCTCGCCCCCGAAACTACCTGTAAACTAAATTTCATTAAAATCGCTGGAGCCGTTTCCGAGATTCAGATTATATATACAAGAATTGCTCGTTTAAAGATATAAGATTTACTCTAGGATATGGAATTATCTATATCAATTATTATTACATAAATTAAATGAAATTAATGCCGTGAGAATGATTTTTAAACATAGCTGCACTCGTCTCTAATGTGATTCCCGGGAAACTGTATACTTGTGATAATTTTAAATTTTTTGAATTGAAAACTTGTACATATTTGGAATTTTATAATGAAAAAATTAATATTATTTCTTTCTTACACCAGCAATAAACATATACCTATGTTTTTACAACAAGATCCCAGGAAATTTTCAAAACAAATGTAATACGAATTTCAAAAGAATTGATAAAAACCGTTTGTGTGTTAATGTCTACTATAACATAAACTTCTATATATACTTTCTTAATGACACCACAGATTGGGAATGGAGCGACTGCCTTCAGGCTATTAAATAATTAATTTTATTATTCCTAAAACTTAATTGTATTTAACCACATATATATAATGCTAGTACTTTTATACTGATAAATAAAGCAATTCGTGCGAAATTATTCCCTAACCGTGCAATTCAAAAATGCACCACGTTAATGTTCATGTTTTCGATTCTGCTGGCACACGCAATTTTTTTTAAAATATATAACACTATCAAGTCATGTACAGTAGACACAGCCCCTATAACTTCACTAACTAGGTCTTTGTAATATTAGTTATAGATGATCCTTAGTGCATGCCTCCTTATTGTGTTATAGAAGCTATCACAAAGTACGGGAATCCAGTTATGTGGTTTCTGTTACGATGGAATAGAATTGCCTCTGTAATGGGGTGCAGGGATCGTCCTCTAGCATTATTAGATTCGGCTTAGCCTCCCGACTACCTAGCCCGGGGCTGTTGTAAATGCTCCTTTAAACAAACTTATATATAGCACTTGCTACGCTAATGCAGCCCGACAATTTCTACCTTTGCTTGTCGTAGACGACAGAAAAGAAGACTTTTTCTTTTTCCGAGATTTCTTATGAGTGCAAGACTCGTACAATGAATATGAAAGTGTTGTTATTTATAACGCATTTCCGCAACGCATGTCTGGGTTAAAAATAAAATATATAAATATTATACTAGTATTTATTTTGATGAGAATGATCTTATAATTTCGATACACTTACGGCCGTTTCCAATATACTATCTACAGATAGAAAAAAATTACTACCTTCTACTGTTTTTTTTTTATGGTATATGAGGACAAACGAGCTCACCTGTTGTTAAGTGATCACCGCCGCCCACAATCTCTTGCAACACCAGAGGAATCACAGGAGCGTTGCCGGCCTTTAAGGAAGGTGTACGCGCTTTTTTTGAAGGTACCCATGTCGTATCGTCCCGAAAACACCGCACAAGGAAGTTCATTCCACTGCCAGTAATTAGCTGTCAATAATCTGTAGCTGTCGCAATGTACCCGATAAGACATTATTATCGCCTTACATTGGGACGCGTGAATTGCAATTTTCATACAAAATTCTATCGCCGGTAAGCTATACGTCGTCCCATTGACAGACAGCGTGTACGGATAAGGTGAATAACCGTCGACAAGTTTATTGGGACAGATGAGTCAACGATAGTTACAATTTTTATCTCAAGTAAGAGATAGACTGAATATTAGGAACGGCCGTTAGTACTCATAATCGCTTAAAATAATTCATTGAAAAAGCAGATTCGGTCGATCGTAGAATTAATTTTAATAAATTTTTTATTTTATAAAAGTCAAGTAGAATTGCGCAAAACCGTACTAAAGCACATTACGTAAGCGCCATTTTATTTGTTTTAAATTTGTATTAACTAGTAAATTAAATACAAATAATTATTGTAAAGGTGTAAAAAAACACAGAATAAAGTTAACAAAGGTTAATTTGAATTTACAGTATTGTGTTATTTTGTCCTTCAATTAGATTGTATAATATATCCAAAACAAAACCAGACCTGGCAGAAGACAACTTAAAAAGAAATAGATAAAAATAAATTTTTATCTTAAATCAGTATTCTAACATAATCTTTGAAACGTGTCCTTAAATAAGTCTAAGTAGGTGGTTGTCACTCTCAACGAGGAAAACATCTCGAATTTAGACGCAAAACAGACGAGTGGCTGTATTATCTGCCATACTCATAGTAATTTAAGGAATATTTAAATAGCTACTTAGTATAGCATTAAAAATGTTCACTCCTATTGTCACCTAAGGATTGCGGTGTTTCCGGGACGATACGACATGGGTACCTTCAAAAAAAGCGCGTACACCTTCCTTAAAGGCCGGCAACGCTCTTGTGATTCCTCTGGTGTTGCAAGAGAATGTGGGCGGCGGTGATCACTTAAAACCAGGTGACCCGTACGCTCGTTTGTCCCCCTATTCCATAAAAAAAAGGATTCCTAATAGGCCTAAGGAACACATAAGTTTAAATATCGTCGGACTTATACTTAAATGGTTTTGACGTGTAAAATATTGAGATTAGCGTGTCTATTTCTGTAATGCTAAATGCAATATTATATATTAGTTGAGTTTAAATAATTAATTATTAATAAGTTACGATAAATACATTTCAGTTTTAAAAGTTATTGATAGTGCACTCATTTTCTGCATGATACTGTATGATAGATACGTCCTCAACTAAAGTGTCTTCCATATCGCTATCTATGGAAGTACAGAAGAAAGTCCACCTCCTGTTTTAAACAGGCTGCCACGTTCATTAATTTGCTCGAGCTTTATTAACATAACCTTTGTTTTATATAGATAGAACTCTCCTTAGTAGATTAATGTATTCTTGGCTAAGTATTCCTTAGCCCTATGATAAGGAACGACTATGAGTGCGGCGGATAGTCGTTGTTGAATATAAAAATGGTCTTTGTTTGAGGCTCTTTCACGCCTAAAGCACTGATCGTATCGACGTGAAACTACCGCCATTCGATGGGAAGTTTATCCTAGATGGTTTATGGCTACTTATTTTTTATTGTATTTGTAATAAGATGAATAAAATTTATTTTATTTCCTTTTAAAATTCATCCAGCGAAGCGGGCGGGAACGGCTAGTTATTGGATATAGTTTATCGATGTTGAAAAGAAAACTTGGTGAGGTCAACATCATTACTGATAGATGGGCGGCGATTATCACGTAGTCATTTTTTTTAACGATAGTATTTACTTTGATTAACGAGAGTGCTACACATTTGATTAAAACACGTTTTAGGGTACTGAATCTGGGTGAACTGCATTAATATTTTCACACAAAAATAGAAAAAAAAAAACAATACATTTTGGGGTTCCCCATACTTAGAACGTGTTGGGTATCTATGTAGTAATATCTTCAAAAAT
Organism: Leptidea sinapis; assembly: GCF_905404315.1. Lineage (NCBI taxonomy): Eukaryota > Metazoa > Arthropoda > Insecta > Lepidoptera > Pieridae > Leptidea > Leptidea sinapis. Next base: position 7,140,365 of record NC_066312.1, on the reverse strand, counting down.
TATATTGAAGTTATAAATTTCATTTTTTCTAAACGGAAGAGTTTGCTCGAGAGACATTTCCAAAGTGGTTTATTTTAGCTAACCCGAAGTTTCGTGACCTTTTGACCCATATTATTTGTCATTATAAAGTTCGTCATTTATTACCTCGGATGGGGTATTTGCTGTACACAGGTGGTTTTTGGCAAAATTTACCGACAATATCCTCTTCTTTTTTGGTGGGTAGTTTTGGGTTTTATTAATATATTATTTTATACGATATTTAAGAAGATAACGCGATACAAACTGATAGACGACATTAAAAGGAGAATTAAGTGCGCATAAATGCCGATTGTTCAGAATTGCTATGTTATTTTAACTTTTTAATCTATAATACATTGGTCTCTATTAACAGTAACAGACGGTAGCCACACCGATGAAACGTGAGTAAAGACGTATTAATAAACAAAATTATAAAGAAATTTTGTGAGGCAACATTTAAAATGTTTATTTCTATTAATTTTTCTCTTAATATTCTTTAGGACCAGGGTTATAAATGGTTGGATTTAGAAAAGTCGTAATTTTGACAGTAAAAGCAGGTTATCAACTGTAAAGTAGATGAAGCCACAACCTGAGAGTTGAACAAAGCATACAAGATTTTATAAGTCACTCGAACGGTTCGCTCGGTTGGGAGAGCACTCGCACGGAACGCGAGAGGTCGTGGGTTAGAGTCCCGCATCGTTCATAAAATTTTGTTTACAATGTTTATTAATCCTAGAAGTGAGGGTTATTACTTTTAAAACATAACAAATTGCTTACTATACAAGCGGTAAAACATTTTATAGAAACGAAATTATTGTTCTTTCCATGCAATTATTTAACTGACAGTGGTCGGTAGCCCTCTTGTCTGTTCTCGATGACCTGTCAGTAAAATGCCACAGCGGTTGGTATCTACGGAAACAGTTTTCAAGTACGTCATGTGGATAAAATCGCTGGGTGTAGCATAAACGTTCTATTGTATGATAACCAAGGATTTATTTACCACATGAGTAAGTACTAAACACTTGTTCTACAAGGATGAAACTAAAGAGAGAGAAAAGTACCAACAATTGTTCAACGCCTGCTTTTTTTATGAAAATAAGGGACGAGACGAGCAGGACGTGATACGCCCTGCACATAACAATGGAGTGCCGCTCAGGATTCTTGAAAAACTTCTGAGCGGCGCTATACTTGCGCTCGTCACCTTGAGACGTAAGATGTTAAGTCTCATTTACCCAGTAATTTCACAAGCTACCGCGATCTTCACACCGAAACACAGTAATGTTTTCACATTACTGCTTCACGGCAGAAATAGGCACCGTTGTGGTACCCATTATCTAGCCGGCATCCCGTGCAAAGGAGTCTCCCACTGGTCTGCTTTCAAAGTGTCAATGTTTTAAGGATAATTGGAATGTACTTACTTGAGATGCTAATTGTACGCGGTGGGCGGCAGGTGGCGCGACGGACGGCGTCCACGCGGCGAGCCTGTCTCCTCAGATAAGGAATGCTCTGGAGAATCGCTCGTCGGAAGTTCTGTCCGCTGAGGCAGTATAGTATGAAGTTGATGCCGAAGTTAGTGTGGAAAAACAAGACGGATAGAAGTTGCAGAGCCATCCAACGATCCTCAATGTGGCCACTGTTCTGTTGGCAGCATACCTATAACAAAACGTGTCAGCTACAAATTTATCCTAGTGAGACACTAACGGCCGTTCCCAATATTCAGTCCATCTCTTACTTGAGATAAAAATCGTAACTATCCTTGACTTTTCTTGCCCAATAAAATTATCGACGGTAACTCACCTTATCACCTTATCCGTACACGCTGTCTGGCAATGCGACGACGTATAGCTTACCAGCGATAGAAGTTTGTATGGAAATTTGAATTCATGCATCCCAATATAAGGCGATAAGAATGACTTATCGGGTATATTGGGACAGCTTCAGATTATTCACAGCTAATTCCTGACAGTACAAGGTTATCTGTATCTGTAGATAGTATATTGGGAACGGCCGTTAGACAAACGATACTTTGATGTTTCAATTATCGCACGTACTTGAGATGGACTAGTAGAGGCAGTTGATGACCAGTTGGTGGCGGTCTGGACACTGAGAGATGCGGGATCAAACCCCCCCTGCAACAAATATAATTAATTTGATTAGAGAAACAGTAAATCAACAAAAACCAACTCGTAGAAGTCGTTCGAAACTTTTCATATCAAATACCAAAAACAAAGTATGCAGGAACACTATAGGACACAGGTGAGAAAATTTCAATGGTTGCGATGTCCGTCCGTCCGTCTGTATCAGTAGACTGTATATTATACACGGCTATGTTAAGACAGCTAAAATAAAAAAAAAAAACAATGTCACGAATTAAAAATTAACAATATTTTATATTGCGCCCTTTTGTTTTGCCTCGTGCAAATTAGACTTAACATCTTATGTCTCAAGGTAACGAGCGCAATTGTAGTGCCGCTCAGAATTTTTGGGATTTTCAAGAATCCTGAGTGGCCCAGCATTGTAATGGTAAAGGGCGTATCAATTACCATCAGCTGAACATCCTGCTCGTGTCGTCCTTTATTTTCATAAAAAAAGTTACCTTTGTTTTGTATAATAATTGTAGCAATTTTATTTGGTATTATTCAGTAATGTTTACAGTAATCTATATATTATATATATAAATGAATTGCTGTTCGTTAGTCTCGCTAAAAATCGAGAACGGCTGGACCGATTTGGCTAATTTTGGTCTTGAATTATTTGTGGAAGTACAGGGAATGTTTAAAAGATAAATAAATAGGAAAATGCTCGGAATTAAATAAAAACACCAAATTTGATTTTCCTTTGTTGCGTACCCCTTCGAATTTATTGACGCAACGGTTTGACAGTTATGCTGTGAAACAATTTCATTACAACAACGTGCATTTTTACGAAGCAATTCTTGATGTAATGAAATATTATTGACAAATTCATAAAAAAACATTATTTTATTTATTATATACAGAACGTCTGTCGGGTCAGCTAGTCTATATATATAAATATGAATTGCTGTTCGTTAGTCTCGCTAAAACTCGAGAACGGGTTGACCGATTTGGCTATTTTTAGTCTTGAATTATTTGTGGAAGTGCAGAGAAGGTTTAAAAGGTGAATAAATATGAAAATGCTCGGAATTAAATAAAAACAACAATTTCATTTTTCCTTTGATGTGACCCCCGTCCTGCAGAAATCAAACTGAAAGAATACTTTAAAATGAATAACTAATTTGAATTTTTATATCATTAACTTTCTCAGGAGGTAAAACAGAAACTTAATTTTAGCTAACCATAGTTGGTAGATTATTTACAATTTTTAACAATCTATCAGATTGTTTTTATCTTAATTGATAAAATATGGCGATACCTTCATTTAATATAAACTTAATAATGTTTCAAGAAATAAAGATTGTCATGTGTGTACGCAGGGGTCGCGGGTATCAGCTAGTATTAAATAAAATAAAAATATCAAAAATTTAAGTCGATACTTTCAAGTAAGGAATTTACTATGTACCTTAGCAATTCCTTGTGTGTACTAGACACAACGTTTATGATTCAGGGACACTATTTGCTCACCGATATATCAAGGACTTGCATGACGTAAATCCATCAGTAACAGTTCTTGTTGCTCATAAAGTTCCACCAGGCTGGCAACTTGTTTGAAGGCTGTCTAGTATGTTATTTACACAGAAATATGACAACTTCTAACCCATTAGGCATCTAATAAAATAATTCGATGAAAAAAAAAGCCCGCTGAGTTTGTTGCGCCCATTCTTCTCAGGTCTGAGTCAATTTTTTTTCAAATTCAAATTCAAAAATACTTTATTCATGTAGGTCACAGAAATGACACTTATGAATGTCAAAAAAAAATATATAATTATTGTTTCTTATTGAATTTACCGCTACTTCGTAAAGGGTTTAGCTAATGAGAAGAAGTAGCAAGAAACTCATTGCCACTCTTTTCAGTCAAGATTTACATTTTAGTTGTTATACAAATCATTTCAATTACAATATATGCAAAGTGACGCAACGAAAATACTCAAAAGTCAAAAACTGAAAGCCTTACATGAGTAAGTCAAAAAAAGAAAAAAAAAAGTAAATTAATACTTATAAACACAAGAGTTATTGAGTATAGTAGATGCATCAATCCACACATACCGTAAATAAATAGAGGCATTATGTGAGCATTTCATAAATAATAAAATATATAAATAATAACTTTAACTTTTCATTTTGGAATGGGTGGTAGTTTTTTGACTTTCAATAAGTGATGTCACATCCTATTTTGAATAAAAATATTTGATATTGAATATGAAGTAAAAGACACAGATCTGAAAATGTGTCATAACTACACCATAATACTGTAAAGTTGAAAGTTGAAGCATTGGATTTATTAAAAAATAAAATGGCTCCCGGCATATCTTGCAATACCGTAACCCTATAATTTTGCCGTGGGGTGTATTGATTGAATTAATTTGCGACAGCATTTTTGCTTTGATACGTCAAACAGGCAAAAGGAAAAAGGAAATATACGATAATAAAACAGCGTGCGATTTTAGTTTATGGTTTGAAAATATTTGATGAATCTCTGTTTCATTAAAACTGAATGATTTGACCAAAAACATTATAGTTATTATACATTATGCTTATTATTATAGATATTTTACCAGTAGTAGGCTCCTCTAAATGAAGTGAAGCAGTAATGTGTAAACATTACTGTGTTTCGGTCTGAAGGGCGCCGTAGCTAGTGAAACATCTTATGTCTCAAGGTGACGAGTGCAATTTTTGGGTTTTCAAGAATCCTGAGCGGCACTGCATTGTAATGGGTAGGGCGTATCAATTACCATCAACTGAACGTTATGCTCGTCTCATCCACTCGACATCACTGTATTTTTTTTATGAAAATAATGGATGAGACGAGCAGGATAAAAGAAAAGATAGGCTAAAAAACTTTTTCGTTCCGTATCGTTTTTATTATTTAGTACTAGCTGACCCAGCAATCGTTGTTTTCCCGATTTTAAAATAGCGATACAAAAGTAACTGTTGATCGTAGATGGGTGAAAATTTGAAGTTGTATGTATTTTTTAAATTAAAAAAAATTGTCAAAAAAATTTAAAAAAAAAATGGCGTGGACCACCCTTAACATTTACGGGGATGAAAAATAGATGTTGTCCGATTCTTAGAACTACCCAATATGCACTCAAAATTTCATGAGAATCGGTAAAGCCGTTTCGAAGGAGTTTAACTACAAATACCGCGACATGAGAATTTTATATATTAGATATAGTATAGTTATTTTCAGCTAAATCAGCAGCCATTAAATGCAATTTCATCTCGCCTTTCATCTAATGTAATTCAAAATGAAAGCAACTTCTCTCGCGATATCTAACGCAAAACTATTGCTCGAATCTGATTCGGTTTGCTTGTGCCGTTGACAAGCTCAACTTGCTAATTCTAAACTCAACTATTCATGTTCATAACTTGCATAATCCAATAAGCAACTCCATCATATTTGAAATTTCTCAGTGATTTCATCGTTGTAACAATAGACAGATTGCTATCACCGTTTAATGACAGATTGTCTGTCTGTCTCTTGTTCCGGCTAATCTCTGAAATGGCCTGACCGATTTTGATATACTGGCAGGTAGCTGATGTAATAAGGAGTAACTTAGAAGTAACGAAAGATATGTAACATTAACATCGTAAGTTGAAATGTGCCACGATAGTCAGAGAATATCTTTATTGGTTTGAAACTTTAATAAAAGAATACGAATGTGAGGATTCTATAGGAAATGTAATGGAAAGATGTTTTGATGGTTAATACTATCAATATAATTCCTGTTTTACATTTCACAAACTGAGTGCGAAATATTCAGTCGAGCTTCACAACGTTTACATAGTTTGTGAAGGGAATTTATTGTAATTTATTGCCAGTTGGCTTCATGGGCGGCTGGTTTTTCATTGACCATCAAGACTATCCGTAGCATATCAAAAGAATATTAAATGCAAGTCATCGCTATGTAATGGGTTAGTGTGTAGGCTGATTTAATAGGCAAGTATAATTCATTTACACCATGTTAAGCCTCGTTACAAAGCAATACATTACTTCTGCAGACAGGCGTTATGGGACTAGCCGATTGGCCTTGTATCATGAGTTTTACTTCACAGCATCATTATTACTCCTGATTGAAGTTTCCTATTATGTCTTCATTTTGTTAAAAATTATTATTAAAAGGTTTTGCTTATACCGTCCAAGCGATACCGCTGAGAAAAACTTGTACGATAGCATATATTAGAAATTAGCTGGTTCCCGGTACGCTTCGATTAACCCATAATAATCTAACAGTGTGTTTCAATGCTGCACAAACTGATATCGAAAGACTTAAAGATTAACTAATCAATGGCTCAATACAAAATTTTGTACTTAATAAGAAATAAATATTATTCAATTCAAAGATAGTTTTATTACTTTGTTAGGTTAATAAACAGTTTCCTTTTATATCAGTTCTGAGCTAAAATAGCCTTTTAAGATAAGGAAACGAACTCCTCAAATCTGAATATACTTCTCGTTTGATTTAAAAAATAATATTGTCATCAATTTACTGATTAGGTTACGTACTTTCGATATGATATATACGACTATGTTCGCCGGAGTGGTCATGTCGTCCACTTTAACGCCCACACCATCATATGATTGTATACTACACGGAACAGAAAGAACTAGTGGAAGTGGCATGTGGGCGTTATCCTGTCGTACAAATGTACCTACTCGAGGCTCAAGTGAGACCAGGCGTTTGATGTCAAGTGAAGCATAATTATCGTCAAAAAAAAATACAAATATGCTTTATTGTGTCATTTTTTACTGTAGAAATGATAGCCGCAATAAAAATATGTCCAACAAAGGGATTTCCTAACATCGGTTATTATAATTTTCCGATTTAAATTCAATTAATATTTTTTATGTGTTGTGAAAAATATACAATTAAAAATGAACATTACGACGTATGATTCATTTACCTTTACGTTTAATCGATGTAACTTATGTTATAAAAATATCTTGCTACTCAACAAGTCCATGCATGTACATATCGATATAATTTTATCGAAATAAATTGTATTCAAGGTTTGCTCTTTTCCATGCATCATGCGATAAGGGTGTAAGTAAGCATTATGGTTGTGTTAATTGTGTACAAGAGAGACTACGATGAATTCAAATTAATAGTTTTAATTATCTCTTAGGTACAGATAATAATTATTTAACAAATATGTGTAAGATTCCAGTTAAACTAAATAAGAATTAATTTTTAAATATAGAAAAACATTTTTTTTTAAATTAGAATTAATTTTTAAATATAGAAAAATAATTAAATTTTAATATTTGGCATATATTGATGTTCCACCGATAAGGTTGAGTCGAGGTGGAGTAGACGAAAAACCTCATCACATGTTTTTAAATTAAAATAAGGGACGAGACGAGCAGGTCTTTCAGCTGATGGTAATTGATATGCCCTGCCCATTATAATGCAGTGCCACTTAGGATTATTGAAAAACGCAAAAATTCTAAGTAGCATTTCAACTGCGCCCGTCACCGAACGACTGCGGACGACCCATATAGCCGAATGGCCCTGACTACTTAGCTAGAGATCCCGGGTTCAAATCCCGGTAGGTGCAATTATTCATATGATGAATATGAATGTTTGTTTCCCAGTCATGGATGTTTATATGTATTTATGTATGTTTAAGTAAGTATATTGTATTAAATATATCGTTGCCATGTACCCATGGTATAGGCTATGCCTAGTTTGGGGCAAGATAATTTGTGTAAAAGTGTATGTACTTATATTATACCTTGAGACATAAGATGTCAAGTCTCATTTGCACAGTAATTTCGCTAGCTACGGCGCCCTTCAGAACGAAACACAGTAATGTTTACACATTACTGCTTCACGGCAGAAATAGGCGCCGTTGTGGTACCCATAATCTAGCCGGCATCCGGTGTAAAGGAGCCTCCCACTAGTAAATACGCCGCGTCATGGAGTAGAGAAAATACGTCATAGATTGTAAAACGTAGTTCGAAAACCATGAATGCTGTGAATGTTTGCCATCATTGTAGCATATGTACATAATATTATAAAATATCAAGTATCATAACAGGATTATCAATACTTCATCAGTACTTATAGCTTCTCTTTTTATTAATAATTTGTTACTACTTGTTTTGGAGTTTATTTCCGCACGCGCTTTACGGATGGGGTTATACACTCTTTGGTTTACACACAATAACGATGAATACTTATAAAAAAAACTTTGTTTTATGCGTGTATGGCTTCCCAGATAATTATAATATTGATAATGTTACTTTCCAAGACATTTCGTGTATGCTATATTGATTTTATTTGAATTGAGCTAAATATTGTCAATCATTTATCAACACTGACTAGATCATTTCTAGTTCTCACTAACCTTGCGATTTGTTTATTCATTTTTGTACCTACAACACTTGTGTTTTGACAGAAGTCAAATCTATGGTATAGTACCTATAACTTCAAGTTTTTAATATGCTATCTTTCTCTAGTATGTAAGATCTATTCATTTTTAATTTATGTATTTGAGAAACATACAGTCTATATAATAATAAATACATGAAAACAATTTTAAATGCTACAGTTTGTGTATCTGTGCGCGCTTGTGTGTGTGTGTGTGTGGGCGCTTGTTCCATTCCGTTCCATGCCCATTACAATGCAGTGCCGCTCAGGATTCTTGAAAAACCCAAAAATTCTGAACGGCACTACAATTGCACTCGTCACCTTGAGACATAAGATTTTAAGTCTCATTTGCCCAGTAATTTCACTAGCTACGGCGCCTTCAGACCGAAACACAATAATGATTACGCATTAATGCTTCACGGTAGAAATAAGCGCCGTTGTGGTACCCATAAACTAGCCGGCATCCTGTGCAAAGGAGCCTCCCACTGGTAGATGACACAAATAAGCAAAGGACACAATATGTCATATAATTTAAGTATCCTAGACGAGTTATGATCTTGCTTATTAAATTTACATGACAAAATCTAAACCGTTTTATAAATTCCCTTTTCAAATATTTAATTGTAATATTTGATATCGCGTTATAATTAAGCGAGCGATTTTTATTCTTTAAATAAAAATTTTGAGGGTGAGTCTGAAGGAGCTCTATCGATCCATTAGTCGACATAAAATTCGTTCATTTTTAATTAATTTTCTGTAGATATCGTACGAAACTAAACAAGATATATATTGCTACAAGATTAAAGTTTTTTTTTATTTTATGAAAATAAGGGATGAGACGAGCAGGACGTTCAGTTGATGGTAATTGATACGCCCTGCCCATTACAATGCAGTGCCGCTCAGGATTCTTGAAAAGCCCCAAAAATTCTGAGCGGCACTACAATTGCGCTAGTCACGTTGAGACACAAGATGTTAAGTCGATGATGATTTGCCCAGTAATTTCACTAGCTACGGCGTCCTTCAGACCGAAACACTGTAATGTTTACACATTACTGCTTCACGGCAGAAATGTCGGCGCACGGCGCCGTTGTGGTACCCATAATCTACCCTTCATCCTGTGTAAACGAGCCACCCACTGGGATACAGCTTATAATATAAAAATAATTAATTTATTACTCTTGTCAAAAGAGTGTCCGTTGACTGTTGCTATGAAGTGTTGGAGGTGGTAATTACTTAACGTTACGTAGACAGCGCGACCAATTACGGGAAAGCTATTTTTACTTACCATACTCATGGATCTCCGCCCATGTCTAGTTATCGAGGTCTGTGGACTTACCTTTCTATAACACTTAATCGTGCTATTCGCCAATTTAACGCATCCTATATTTATGATACACATCCGAGATTTACTTTAGCAAAAAAATACGTAAAAGTAAATAATACGCTTGCACACTCTGAAATGTATTTCCTTTGCATCAGAGTGGTGGCGGTGGTAATTACCTAAAGTCACCTAATTAACATCCTTGTTGATCTCATATTATCCATACCGTAATTGTTTGTCTTTACATCTGAGTTTTAGTGGTGGTAATTACTTAACGTTACGTAATTGACATGTTTGTCTGTTTCATAAGTATTTAAATACCATCACTGAAATTTCTTTGTCTTTATATCTGAGTGCTAGCAGTGGAAATTACTTTTAGTCACGTAATTAACACGCTTGTTGACCTCATCCTTATTTATCAATCCTGCTATTCCCTTGTCTCAACACTTGAGTGTTGGCGGTGGTAATTACTTAACGCTACGTGACCAATCCCGGAAAGCAATTTTTTCTTAATTTACTCATGGATCTCTGGTGAAGACAAATCTCTTGTTGTGGGAGGTCTGTCGATTTACCTTTCTATAACATATTTATCGTTTCATTCGTCAATTTAGCGTGGCGCGTCCTATATTAATGATACACATACGAGATTTACTTTGGCGCTCACCCCGAAGTCGACTTGACAACGACAAATGTCTTTGTACATCAATAAACACATATTATTCTGGCACAATGTTACGTCTGCCGGGCTCAATGTTGCTTATTGTATAAACGTAACCACCGTTTTTGGCATATATTTATTTCAGAAGTATTCGTTTTTCTTTTTCGAAATGTTAGAAATGATTAAATATAGCGTCAGGGCCACCATTCAATCTATTGTTCACAAATTTTAAGATACGGTAAGTGCACTTTTTGGCCTCGGACGGTCAAAATTGCAACTAAAATAGACTCGATCGAACTGTATCGCAATTGATGTAATGAAAAAAGTAAGAGAGCTGAAGAAACAATCAAATAGATGAATAATTAACGTGATGCTAAGCCACGTAATGTTGCTATAGGGAAATCCCTCTTTCATTTCTCGCATTGTTTGCATACTAACATCTTATAGAAACTGCGTATATTTTATTCGCTGCGTCGATGTTTGAAAAAATTCGCGTGCTGCTAAAACATATATTTATTATGGTATAGAAATATTTTGAAGAATTGAGAGTTAAATGATCGCTTAGCACCATGTTTATATTAAATATATTCAACTCAAAATACTTACCAAGTTGTATGTGTAGGCGAGGATCCGTAGGGCGTACGCAGGCAGGTTCAGAAAGACGAACACCGAAGATACAATCAGCAGCATTCGTGTGACGCGCTGTTGTGACCGAGGGCAGCCCACAAGTCTTGAGGCACGGGATCGATCGCCCAGAGCCAGCCGCTGCACCTTCATGAGCTGGTGACGAGTACTCTCCAGACGGCACACCCCAGTTATTATCCACACGTTCAGCAATACTATCAGACTCAGAGGCACCGTGAACGAGACGATTGTGTCGACCACGTTGAAACTAGCCGCTTGCTCCAAATAACTTCTGTCGAGGTTGCAGTCGTTTTGAAATGGAACCGTAAAGCGCAGTACCGGCAGATTCATCACGAGCGCCGCTAGAGACAACCCAATGATCACGTGACGGGCTCGTCTCACCGTACACCAAGCGTTCCGACGGAGCGGGTATAAAACGGCCACGAAACGCTCGACCGTAAACGCTACGACCAGCCAAGCGCTCGAGCAACAGGTGACGTACGACAGATATACGAATATTTGGCAAAAGCCGACCTTGTAGAACAACGCCGTGATCTGCATCGCGCTCAGCCATGGCGGTATCAACTGCAGAAGAAAGATGGTATCGGATATTGCCAATGCAGACAGATACTGGCTGGTGGACTGAAGCCGAAGTTTGCTGTTATAGAAAACGTAAACTGATAGCAGATTTCCTACGGAGCCCAATAAAATAAGAGCCGGCGTGTAATACAGGTACAGCCCGTTGGCGATGTAAACGGCCATCATGTCGAAGTGGCTGTTTAAAGGCATTGCGAAAGCCGATTATTCGTATCGAGTTTTCAAGTAAGTGCGACACGGCCGTGCGATGGTGCAGCGTGCGACCGCCGCACCTATCTACCGACAACTGAACGACGCGTCAGCCGCGGCGGCTATGAGGCACTGTGAGCGCGGCGCCCGGCATGCCTGCTACCTACTGATGACTGTCCCGCTTGACAGTTGGGACCCAACTATCCAGGGATCTGAGCTTTCGACGACGAAGTACTGAGCAGATCCCGCCCATTGCAAACTTGCCCACTTATACCACTCCGCCCACATTTCATTCAACGCACACATAAACTCCGCTAACAATTACAGCTTTAGTGTTTGAAATTATATATTTTAGATGTATCCTATTTAAGAATAGATACAATAGAATAGCTTTTAATTTATTGACGACTAGCTTTTACCCGCGACTTCGTCCTTGTGCAATAGTTATTTAGCGCAGCAATTTTTAATTTTTTAGAATACTTTAAAATACACATACAAAGTGCAGCGGTTAACTATAAATTGCTTATTTTAATACATTTTTATGAACATCTTATATTTTGTTTTTCCATCCTTTTTGCTAGAACATAAAGATTTTCCGGGTTTAATATTCGTGACCTATATAGTTTCCTATAACATTTATTACTTAATTTTCTCCTATAACTTTTAAGCGTTCTATTTTTGGACTAAATATAATCAAAATCGAAAAGCTAGGCATGAAAGCGTGACTTTGTTTGGACTTCCATACGAACTTTCATCCAATTTTTCATACGTACACATGTCGAAATTTAAAAAACGCTACAATTTTTATTTATTTCTTATATCTTATTGCCTAAATACAAATTTCATGATGTCATATTCGATAGTGACAAACTTCCATCCCCTATTTCAACACCTCCAAGCCTATTTTTCACAATAAAAGGTAGCCTATGTCCTTTTCCAAGCTCTAATCGGTCTCTGTACTGAATTTTGTCAAAATCGATTCAGTGCTTTAGGCGTGACAGCGTAACAAACAAACTTACATTCACATTTATAATATTGGTATGCATTAACAATTTTTTTTATACTCTACATGAATACTGATTTTATATTTCCTAGAAATTTTATATTTCTTAATCATTTTTAAATCAACAACAAATACAACTAATTCGTACCCTCTTTCGTGTTAAAATTAAATGAAAAAATTTAAGTATTCTTGAAATTTGTAGAATATAAGATGCACTTTATTTCAAATTGATTTTATTTTCTTTATGTTTTGAGTCTGTATTTTGTATGGCCTGAAATACTTGTGAAAAGTTATAAATATAAATTATCTTTTAAAACATACTTACATAAAAACGCTCTTTAAATAAAAGTTTTTTTAAACGTAATATTGACACACTTTTTACATTAATTATCTTGCCCCAAGTTAAGCATATATAGCCTGTGTTATGGGTTACAAGACAATGATATATTTAATACAATATACTTACTTAAACATACATATATTCATATAAACATACATAAATACATTTAAACATCCATGACTCGGAAACAAACATCTATATTCATCATATAAATGCTTGCACCTACCGGGATTCGAACCCGGGACCTCTAGCTTAGTAGGTAGGATCGATAACCACTCGGCTATACAGGTCGTCTATTGCTATCTATATAAGTTCCTCTGACAATTTTTTTAAATTACACTAGTTTTTCTATTTTTTACTTAGAAGTGTTTATATACATTTAATATTTTTTTGAATAATAAGTAGTAAGAAAATCTTATTGGATTCGTTTGATTCGCAATTATTTCACATGATTGCAAAAATATATGGATTTTATTGACAGATGATAATTTTCATGTTATAGAAACCACAGCAAGGAAATGTAAATGAGAGATTGGACATAAATTAAGTCTTAGATCCATATTTTTATCTGTTAGGTGCTACGCTAAAATGTTTAAGATGTACCTAATAAATATGTTTGATAATTACTTATTGGACACCAAAATTAAGATAAATTACAATTTGCACAGGTGAAGGAATTAGGGTTGTTTTAAAAAACTGCCGATAATAGTAAAAACTTTAAATTATAAAATAGTAATAATTTGTTTGAATTTTTAAATTATGAGTAATAAAATTTAAACTTCATAATTCATTCATGCATGAAAAACGCGTAACGCGACGAGTTTTTATAAAAATCCCTTCATGCGGCTTAAAAAGTTTCGACTTCAATGAATTAGATCGTCGGCATTAACGCCTTTATGAGGGGGAGAGTGGGCGGGAGTCTCCGTTGGCCGATTCGAATAGACTACCTGATCGAGCGTGACAGTTCTGTCTTCTACAATATCTATAAAATAAAGTGCTGAGCGGGTTTCAAGAAGTTTTCACTTCACGGCACGGAGCGAAGAGGTGCGATTCGAAACAATTACACAACACACAGTAGTTACTACTGATTAAGCTAAGTCAGCTTTAGGTAATTGCTGCAATTTGGATGTGTGAGTAAAATAACCAATTGTTGAAAGTTACGGGTAAGTGTTTACTCCTACACGCACACGAAAACTCCGTACCATCGTACAAGATGGAGGCTTTACCAGTGGGAGGCTACTTTGCACCGGATGCCGGCTAGATTATGGGTACCACAACGGCGCCTATTTCTGTCGTGAAGCAGTAATGTGTAAGCATTACTGTGTTTCGCTCTGAAGGGCAAATGAGACATAAAATCTTATGTCTCAAGGTGACGAGCGCAGTAGTGGTGCCGTTCAGAATTTTTGAGTTTTTCAAGAATTTTTTTTGGTTTCTTCGTCCATTATTAGGGCAGGCAAAGGGTTCAAGCCCATACAGCCGTATTCGTTATTTAATAATGAATTGCCAAAGCCACCTTGCAAGATTTTTCCAAAATTGTTCTTTCTAAAAACGTAGAACAGCAATAAATCATTTTAATGATTTTTGCTTCGTAAGGCCAAAGAAGTATAACTTCTTATGTGTATATAATATAAGTACACACACACTTTTTATAATAGAACTAATTGAAGAGTTTACACTGTTTATTCAACTGACTAACTAATGCAGTTTACAAAAATCAACGCTGACGCTCAAACTAACGAACAGGCGTTGTGTTATCCTTCGAGCACGGAACACTAACAAAAATCAATAATTTTAAAGGGGATAAAATATTCTTATTTAATACTTATCAGTTATCACGTATTCACATTCAATTATTATGTTTATTCAAAATACGATACTAAAATCACGTTTCGTCGAAATGGACCATCCATTGAAAAAATAAATGATCTCTTTGTTTTAAAGTTGCATTATAATTAAATTTATTACGTAGCTTGGGGGCGATCTTTCCATTATCAATGCATAGAATTACTTCGAAAGTCGTTTTGCGCAATAGTACCCCTTACCACAATAATTATTAAAATACAATTATTTTAATACATTTTCTGGGAAGTTGATAAAACATATACATCGCCCACAAAACGAAACGCTGTTTAGCTCGACTTAACCGTGTAATAGGCATGTAACAAGTATGTTACGATATGACAATCACAACTTTGATAAAATTCTCTAATATATCTTTGTAAATGTATTAATTACATTATTAAGAATATACGATTCAACAGTCAATTTTTAGCCGGAACTTTTGAATAGTTAAAATTAAATTAAACTAAAATTTTTCAGTTATTAACTCAATATGTAAATGTATTCAAGAAAAACTTGTAATAATAATTGATACTAAGTAAGCTCAGTTTTGGCATTTCCAACGGTTGAAGTACTGCCCAGTAAAACTGCATTGTGACACGCCGTTCCCAATAGAAATTTTATTTTTGTTTCGTAAACTTATGTAGACATATTTATTGTGTTCGAAACCTCATCCATTGAACAAACTTTTCCTCACAAATTGGTTTCGAGAAGCAAGTTCATTCTCAGTTTGTCAAAGAAAAATGTCACAAATAATGTCTAGGCTACTTAAAAATATAAAGCGCTTTACGCAAATGTGCATTTTGAGTTGGATCATTTTAATATTTTCTTCATTGTATATTCTACAAATATTTCATAGATATTTGTACATAAACTAAAACATTGAACATAAACTAAATTAAAAAAAAAACTTATAATTATTTTTAGTAAACTTAACGTAAGCCTATTATAAGAACTTAAAAAGAGAAAAGTTGTATGTAGTTGTTTATCAATTTTTTAATAATTAATGGTTTTCTTAGAAGTATGGGCTCCTCTTTGGGTGAAGGCCTCTCCTCCATTTTCTTCCACACTATATGGTCTTTTCCAGCGTATTCTATCACAACGTCAGCCATATAAAGTGTAGACATTTGTACGTAGAATTTATTAATACCTATATATTTTTTTTTGTTAATTGGTTGCTGTGATTCGCGCTGACTTTATCCGCATATATAATTTAATGCGTATAAAATATACTGCACAGCGTGCGTAAAGAATTGCTCATTTTTTACAATAAGTACATGGATTATTTTTCAGATACACCGTACAGATATAGTGACTTGATATTGCTAGCAAGTCCTCTGAACTGGTGATCTACTCACGTTTAGGGTCTTAGCCACGAAGAAGCATTGTCTGCATCCCTCCTCAAGCAACACAATAGCTTTGCTGGCGTAAGAGCATTGAAAACCCCAACATAATAAGATCAAACAACAATAATCGTCTGAAAGCTATTTAGAATCAATAATAATTCACAAACAGACGCGCCACAAATGTGGAAAAATCAATCTTCTGCCCTTAACATTTTTAAACGAATACAAAAACTTCTGCCTGTTTTTTTTCACACAGGAAAATATCAAAACAGCCTGCTTTTTTTGTATATGGGTGTATAATAATAAACATATACTGACTCTCTGAAACATTTTAACTCAGTTGCATCGTGTTCACACAGGTTCGGAGAAGGGGCGCGGCACATTGGATGTTTTGCTATGCACAACCTACTGCAGATCTCAACTCTACCTCTCCCGTCAACTCTCGCAGTTACACCCGGAGCTTACAATGCCGATGTTCTCAGGTGAGTTGACCTTCCGATGTTAATATTATACTGTGATTAGTACTGTAACGCGTACTGGTCTGGCTAAACCCTAAATATTTTTGGGCACATCATCATCATCAGCTGTAAGACGTCGACTGCCAGACAAAGGCCTCCCCCAAAGATTTCCACGACGATCGGTCCTGCGCTGCCCTCATCCAACGTATTCCAGCGATCTTGACTAGATCGTCGGTCCATCACTGCGTCTTCCGGTACGTGGTCGACATTCAAGGACTTTACTGCCCCAACGGCCATCTGTCCGTCGAACTGTGTGCCCTGCCCACTGCCACTTCAGTTTCGCAATCATTTGGACTATGTTGGTAACTTTTGTTTTCCTACGGATCTCCTCATTTCTGATTCGATCTTGCACATATTTTGGGCAAATATTTTCATATAATAATTATATAAAAATACAGTGCTAGGCTAATTTTGACTGTCGGCTGTAGCTCCGTTTGTTTTGTTCTGTATTATTACGGTTAAAATTAAAAAAATAACATAGCTAGGCGGCCAACAGTTTTACAAGGAGACCGTAAATGCGAAATTGATCTCATCGCTGCATACATTACTTAAAATCAATGTTTCACATTTTATGTGAATACACTGTTAAAAACCCTGTACTATAATTTACATTTTACACGGATATGAAATATAATGCGTAGACACCACTAAAAATAAATAATAAATCTAAACCCCTTAGATTAAATGCATTTCATATTAAATGTTTTCAAAAATCTTGAGAACCCCTGACTTATTTATTTTACCAATAAACTAAGGTCATCGCCCTGAACTCGGTCCAATGGCGTACAGCCTAGCATCAGCTGAGCGGCTCAAACGAATAAGGCGGAGCCTCTGGTACCTTTGTATTCCGCTGTCCTTTGACCGATGCCGCCAATTGCGGAAATTAGCATTATTGCTTTACAAAACAACTCAACTCACTTGTGGATGTGAAAATTTTTGCTCCCCTCAATTACGAGGTCTTTGGTGTTATAGTATTTGTTAGCTAGTGATCGTTTTTTTTTGCGTCATTTATACGAATGAATAGTGTTTAAACATACATTACATGTATCTAGGGCACAATAATTATAAGTACGGCGCAGTTCGTAGGGATTACCAACAAATTTATGCACTTCTGCTCGGTTTGGAGTTGCTGTCTCGTAATGCTCTCCACTGCATACACATGCAACATTACACCACGGGCATCGGCCACGCAACATGACTGGACTACACCACATTTTTCGTGCACTCGATGGAACGGTCGAAGTGGCCCTGTCGTTGGCCGCCGCGGTCTCTTGACATCACGTCGCTCGAATTCTACCTTTGAGGACACGTGACGGAATACGTCTTCCGAAATTTGTGTCACTGGGGAGGAAATGAAAACCCGGATCGTTACAGTTTTCGATACGATTTAGACTGACTAGACGGTACTACAACGTTTCCGTGCCAATGTCGTTAAACGTTACACTAAATGTATCGAGTCAGCGGCCGCGGCGGTACCATCGAGTAGAACCTGTGGTTGATAATGATGAATTAAAGTGTAAGGTACTTATTTCCTAATAATTAATATTTATATGTTTTCACTACTTGTTACCAATATACGCCTTATAATCATAAGGATATAATCATAGTACAGGATTTCTTTAACATTCCTGCATAGTAGCGGAACGAGCAGATGCTTACCTGATGTTTAGTGGTCATCTGCCGGTGACACTGACAGCATGATCTGAGCTCAAACTCACAGATAAATTCATTACGAGGGTCGGCCTGACCGTGGACTTATCTCATTCTATGTCATGAAGGGGAACACATCCGAAACGTCTGATATTAGACGATACATAAACCATTTTATACGTGTAAGCTTAGCTGTTCTTATTATTTACAGCCATTACCAATATTCAGTCTATTTCCAGTTGTGGCCTACTTGAGATAAAAATCGTAACAATCGTTGAATTTTCTGTTTGAAATTCAGTTGAAAAGCCATAATTAAAATTCAAGGAGGTCCCTGCGCAACATTGTTTTTTTTTAAAGTATGCATATTTATTAATTATTATATAACAAACACTTTTTCAAGTTCTTTCTTGGCCACCCCTAATAATACACCTAAAGTCTCGAAATCCGGAAAATTAGAGAAACAATATGCATATTCAAGGATACTTTAACGCGGTGAACCTTGAATTTAAAAAAAGAAGCTATTAGGCCCTAAAACCTTGTAAACAAGGAAGATCATTTTGCGCTGGATTTTAAAAATAATTACAATTTCGTCCTCGGTCACCTCGTAAATCCTGATATTTATTGAAGGTATATTAAAAAAAAAATAAGCGGCCATCTTTAATTTAAATGACTAAATAAATCGACGCATGTTTTCAGTGATTGAATTTAATAAACCTAAATATGGTGAGCTCGCCAAGCCGAGCCAATAATTGGTAATCTTCAATAGCGCTAAGTGTTCCAATTTACTACTTGATGTCACGTTGCACAACCCTTTACGTAATTGTAGCGGGGCAAAGAGCGATACAAATTCACTTTGCAAAGGCTAGCATCCGAATGAAATCCGATAAGCGAGCGTGCTTGCATGTTATATTGAGTGGTGCGGAATCTATATTTAGTTATTTTGAAAGAGTTTGTGCTGATTTAATAATATGTATCGAATACAGAACGTTTAAATCTTTTAAATGTTTAAATAATAGCAATCGTAAATTGTATCAAAATTATGATTTTTTTTTATTATGTTCAGTAAGTATTGTATGTAGAAGACCGCTAGGTCATTTAACGTGATTTTAGTAATTTATTTATACTTTTTTGTATGTAAAATATTCGTTTATTTTTCATAATACAAATTCATATTCGGGTATATTTTCATTAATCCATAAACAGGATGGCCCACCCAAACCGGTCAGTATGGGGACTTCAGAATATATATCTTCTAAGGAACCACGATATCGATTTTAGAGAAAACGAAAACTGCATTCATAGATTTTCAAAAAAAATCATACACTACTCGGGAATCGAACTCGGTCATTTTGGGAAAAAAAATACATTTTTGTTTTATTGCCATATTGATATTGTAGGTTGTGATTGTTGCTATGAAACCTTGTGTCTAAAATTAAAAGAAATTGCTTTTTTAAATATTATTATTATTTTAGTAAATGTAATAGTCAACTCGTTTAGGTAACGATTTTGTTAAGGCGTTTTGTACTTTTGCGTTCCTAAGAAGATATTCTTCTATCTCTTATATATTCTGAAATCCCCATACTGACCGGTTTGGGTGGGCCACCCTGTATAGACGAACCACAGTGATATTTCTAGTCTATACAAATATAAAAAGAGATAACGTTTGTGAGGTTTTAGGGGGTAATCTGTAGGCCACATTATTTCACAGCAGCATTGGACCATAAACTAATTGGTTTCACTTATAACACCTAGTTTGTTAAATAAAGTGAACGCCAGAGCATGGTTCACGTATAAGACAGCGAATAAATGAAAGCCTTTTTTGCAAACAATGGGTACATCAATTGCATCAATTAACTCTTTAATTTCTTCACTGTCCGCTTGTCTCCTGACATAAGCCTCCTCCTCATCCCTCGCATGTCTGTGTATCCATTGCAGTCCTTCTCCAAGTGGTTCCTGCCATCTTATTTAAATCATCTGCCCGTCTGATTATTATTTTGTCTTCATCTGTTTCTTTTCTTTCGTCTAGGATATCAGTCCCTTATTGCATGACTTACGCAGCGCCATTTTAGTTTCTTTACATTAATCTCGATACTTTCTGGTTCAGATATTAGTTTTTTGCCTTGATGATTATAAGCAATAATAGTTGGCGAAGTAAGGATGAGATATGTTAAGAATGAATATGTATAATTTTAGTTTTTTGAGCATTAACTACTAGGCCGACATCATGAGCCCATTTTCACAATAGAGTAAAGTTATTTTGCATAGTTCTTTGTGCAGCTTCTAGGTCTTAATGAACTACCATAAGACACGTGTCATCAGCAATTGGAAACGGAGCCTGAAGTTATAATGTTACACATATCGTTAACATACAGTAAATACTCCGTAGGTCCTATGATTGATCCCTGAGCTGTTCCTTTATTTGTTGGGATCTTGTTGCAAAAGCTATTGGCTACTTTGACGGTCGTGCATCTATCTTTATGGTAACTCTTTTATTAAATCTAGAAGCGACTCCTGTATGCAATTTCTTGCTAATTGGTTAAATGGTATTTTATAATTTAGTCTATCAAAAGCCCTGCTAAAATCAATAAATAGAGCTAAAACGTGGAGTTTATCATGAAGCGATCTATTTACATCAACTGTAAATGTTGGCAATTACTGGGTAGTGCTTTTATTTTTCTGAAAACCGAACTGGTTTTTATTAATTATATTATGTGATATTGAAAATTTGTTAATTTGGTTTCAACGAAATCTTTCAATTATTTTATCTAAACAAGAGAGTATATTTGGTATTAGTTTGGTAATAATTATAATCATTGTTATTATTATCAAAACCTGGCCTTTTCTTTTCATCCAACTGTGTGATAATACGCGCAATAACGTCATTACTAGCTAATTGAAGCCTGATCGATTTGTCTGAATCTGAGTTTAAATCCATCCATAATTTGACTAATTAGCCTACACCATGTTCAAGTACACTTTCTAGCTCTACTTGACGTTTTATATATTTTAGAGTTCCTTCATTATATGTAGCAATATTAACTTTTTTCTTCTTGATGTTCAATTATACATTAAGTTTTTGCTCGAGTAGCCTAAAACCCCACGGTGACTGGCAGGAGTGGGGGATGTTTTGGTTGTTGTTTTTTGTATAGTATTGTTGTAGTAGAAGCTGTCGAGTTCCTTTATTTTTTTATGAAATTTACTTCTATATAATATATTTCTATACAGTATAACCCAAATTTAGACCATTTGTCTCATCATTTCGAATGATATATCCCAAAATTAGTAAAAATTATGAAATTAGTTTGAAACGTTATACACACTAATGTGAATTGAAAACTGCTATTCGTGGCAAATTATATTAAAAATTTCAGTTGTTCAATGGTTTTATTTCATTCATTATAATCTATAACGATATTGTGGGTACAATATAAGCTTCATGTAAATCAGTTAAACAATACACGGAGCACGATCTCGTCTAGCTTAATAGACGTTTCCATGCCACACTATATCTACGATGGAATCGTTCGTAAGCGCTGTTTGTCACGTTTCGTCGTCACGTGTCGTAACTAGGATGAATTTATCACGCGGTTTTGCAAATTATGTCGTTATTCTATTAAAATTACAGAACTACCTTTTTTATGACATTAAGGGACGAGACGAGTAGGACGTTCAGCGATTCTTGAAAATCCCAATAATTCTGAGCGTCACTACAATTGCGCTCGTCAACTTGAGACATAAAATATTAAGACGTCTCATTTGCCCAGTAATTTCACTACCTACGACGCCCTTCAGAGCGAAACACAATAACGCTTTAAAATTACTGATTCACGGCAGAAATAGGCGCCGTTGTGGTACCCATAATCTAGCCGGCATCTTGTGCAAAGGAGCCTCCCACTAGTAAATTAAATAAAGTGTTAAAAGTTTTTAGAGTCACTGTGATGTGGGTTTTCTATGAGCATCCGATAATTCGAACATTATTCGTATCGCGTGCAACCACTATATTTTTATTATAAATCATTTATTAATGAATTTTGTATATATTATGTTGGTATAATTACATGGACTGCCGATAGATAGAACCAACCAAACTAATCTAACTAAACGTCTTATAACTTTTGAATGGGCTTGACGAAATTTAGATTTTGAATACAATTCGGACCGATTCCGACTTGTAGATTTTAAGAATTCTCAAAAAAACGACGATCAATTTTTTTTATATGTCCGAGTTAAGTTATCTGCGCCGTGTTGTCAATATTTTATGTATGTACCAACCCTAAGGCTTCGCTCAGATGTAGGTTTAAGTTTCAAGAAGACCGCTGAGTTATTCTACTTTTCTCTTACTTGTATTGTGGTTATATGTACACTTGTTACACTTGCAAGTGCACTCGCTTTTGCTATCGGGATGACAGGGATTACCAAGTTAAGGTATTTTAATCTATTTTCAATGTATTCTTGTAACGATAAGTGTTTCTCAACAGAAATAACAGCACGTTTCCAGACAGCGAGGACGGAGGTGCGCCATCTCTTATTGCAGTATCTTCTACCGTGGCTAGTCAACATCGAGCTAGTGGATCCTAACGTGCCTCCAGCTAACCCACTCTCATACATACAGGTATTATAATTTTACTCATGTATCTTCTATATAAATATAATGAAAATGGTCTTTGTTTGAGGCTCTTTCACGCCTAAACCACTCAACGTATCGACATGAAACTACCACCACTCGATGCGAAATTTATCCTAGATGGTTTATGGCTACTAATATTTTTATTGTATTTGTAATAAGATGACTAAAATTTTATTTATGTCCTTTTAAAATTCGCCCAGCGGCGGGATACATTATATAAATATATTTATACAGCACGGCCACATTATCTCTGGGCCTCGCTGAAACGTGAAGCCCCCTCCCGTTTCCCTTTCACCCCCATTCGTGTCCGCATTCGTCCTGTTGCGTCAGTACGGTTTCCAGTTTCCGTTAGGTACATTTCGTGATGTTTTCGTGCTATCACTGCTTTGTTTTTGAAGTTTTCATTGTAACGTTTTGACTTTTGCTGTTAATACTTCTGCAGTTTCTGTTTTTGTGTCGCTATAAAATTTCTACCAGAATATTAAAATCATTATACTCAACCCAGTCTCTTTCATTGATTTTTTATCATTATAATGATAATAGGCATCACAACATAACACCTTTACATCAAGCTTTAATGCTGATAAAAGTTATCGTTGCCTGTTTTCTGCACACCGTAACAAAGCGACGATGTGATGTCATCGACGTCAGGTCCGGAGATAATATTTCTGGGTAATATATGTAAAAGTGAAAACTACTTAAGCTGCTATTCGTATTTTATTTAGTTTGTTATATTTAAAGTACGTTCGTTCATAGTCGGCTCGTGTCGACTAAGGGAGACAAGCCGGGAAGTTCGCCCTGATGAAGTTCACCATAATTTGTTGCGACATTGTATGTTTTCGACACGTCAGTCGTCGTCAGACTATCTGATTGGTGTTCCACATTACGTCGGTTTCAATTAATCATTGATCATTTCACCACGCTCAAATTTGGGCTTACATACTAATCATCATCATCAGCGGGAAGACCCACTGCTGGACAAAGGCCTCCCCCAAAGATTTCCACGACGATCGGTTATGCTCTGCCCTCATCCAACGTATTCCAGCGATCTTAACCAGTTCGTCGGTCCATCTATTGGGGGGCTTACCAACACTGCGTCTTCCAGTATACTTTGAAGTAAACATGTCTTTACATTATATGTATTTTAATGCTGTTTTGAGACTATTGAGAGAATCATTAAATCCCATCTCCTCCCTTATCATAAATAAAAAAATGAAGCAGCATAATTAGTAAATATTCAAATGTCTCGAGTACGCGGCTGCTTGAGTAAGTTCAGAAAATAGTAAATACCTGTCATAAAAAATCTCAATAGATTTAAAACCAGCAACCGGCTATAGTAGTTCAGACCGAAAGTGCCTTAACGAATCACAAATGTACACCAATACAGAGCACTTTTTTTAATGAAAATAAGGGACGAGACGAGCAGGACGTTCAGCTGATGGTAATTGATACGCCCTGCCCATTACAATGCAGTGCCGCTTAGGATTCTTGAAAAATCCAAAAATTCTGAGCGGCAATACATTTGCGCATTCGATACCTTGAGACATAAGATGTTAAGTGTCTTTTGCCCAGTAATTTCACTAGCTATGGCGCCCTTCAGACGGAAACATAGTTATGTTCACACATTACTGCTTCATGGCAGAAATAGGCGCCGTCATTTTTTTTCTTCAAAATGATGTCCAATTTAGTCATTCTTATTTCATTTTGAAAATAATTTAGTTTTAAGATGTCTAGTTTCGTATTTCATTCTTCTTATTGTATGTACATAATACTTTAATTATTGTTAAACTTTTTTCCTTCATTATGTATTAGATACTAGTCTTATATATAAAATTTTCGTGTCCCGGTGTTTGCTACCAACCTCGAAACGGCTAAACCAATTTGTTACAACAACCAAATAGATACAACTTCAAATTTTCGCCCTTCTACGCACTAAAACTATTTTTATTCTCACAAAACCGCTATAGGGTTGCAAAATGGCAATCGAATACAATAACTGTAGTACGATAAATTTGGTAGGTCTAAGAATCGGTTGCATCTATTTTTTATGCCCCATTTTTTTTTAATTACTTTATATGGCATTACAAAGTTTGCTGGGTCAGCTAGTAATACTATAAAATCAACCTGTGGATAACGGTGTGGGCTTTCTCTAGAAATTAATTTAATACTGTACATTGAAATTATTGAAAAAGGTGTTGTGTGAACTGTTTGTTATCCCAAAGAAATAAAATAAAAATAAAAGCCTGTAGGTAGAGGTCGAAACACATGGAATTAATATCAAGTTTACTGTTTGTTCAGAATACAAGTTTCACTTTTGTTATATTTTCGTAATGTTATGTTTTATTCGCTCTGTTCTAATACAATATTTTTTAAATGAAATGAAATTTAATTATTCATTTAGGTAAAATTTTGTACGCTTATGAAAGTAAATTTTGAGGCCATCTGTTTAAGAGACTACCAAGAGACCTTGCTCTGAGAGGAACCGGCAATAAACTCATCAAAAGGCATAACAGGCATTTATTTTCTCTAAATTTAGAATTATTTTTGATGTCATTTCGAATATACTAAAACAAATGGCGATCTGAGAGAGAAGAAGCGGCGCAAGAAACTCTAACAGCATTCTTTTTTCGCGCTCTTTTTAATAAAATATGCAACATGAAGTTTTATCCTCCCCTTGCTGTTTTCATATTATCCTGGATACATTTTTATCATCTATATATTCCTTAACCTTAAAATACGCTTTCTTCATTAAAATTTCCCTAATATGAGGCATAAATTTATGTAACGGAAGTTTAGTGACATGATTTTCACAGAAGGGTAATTATATTACGTATAACTTGTTACTGATGCGCCATGTATTGGTTGTTGCATGTCGATCTTCCGAACCCTGGAATTGTAAATGAAATTCAAATTAGTTTGTAGCCGACATTGTGTCAGTGAATAAATCACTGCCGTCCAGTCAGTCCCGTGCAAAACAATATTATTGGAAGATTCCAGACAATTTGACGATCGCCGGATACCGTTATATAAAATTCTTTTTTTAAATCATTTAACGTTCTGCTTATTATGATTACCGTGTAAGATAAATTTTTTATTATTACAAACACTGATTTATAACTGTAGGTATTAGCTGAGAACCACTTATTAACATATAGACCTACAGTTTCCTAGATTTTTAAAAACTATATCATTAATTAATTTATATGACTCAAATTTTTCACTATAGACATAAGTTTTGATGAGTTACATACTATCTTCATTATAAACTTAGCGTTTCTTAATTTTTTTTTAAACTACTGTATAGTTTTATTTAAAGGAAACAATATTATCATAAGTTTTAAAGAGTAACATACCTACATTATGGACCTACAGTTTCCTACATTTTATATCCCATATATTCTGACAGTGTTGACATCTATGACGTATGTTGAGGTTATAAACTTAGAATATACTAGCGTAT
The DNA here is from genome assembly GCF_905404315.1 of Leptidea sinapis. Lineage (NCBI taxonomy): Eukaryota > Metazoa > Arthropoda > Insecta > Lepidoptera > Pieridae > Leptidea > Leptidea sinapis. The sequence continues at coordinate 7,113,663 of NC_066312.1, read as the reverse complement.
AGGTGACCTGACAGCCCGATAATGCGTGACCACCTTTGATTTGTCAATATGTGCGTTAGCTAGTGTTTAATATTCAATACTATGGATCCCATATCAAGAGTGTTTGACTGTTGACGACTTGTCAATCAAAATCGGTAACAGTTATAATAGAAATCTATTATTATATATTATAATTTGCTTACCTCTTCTATCCTGCTGTATCTTCATCTATACTAATATTATAAAGCTGCAGTGTTTGTTTGTTTGTTTGAACGCGCTAATCCCTGGTACTACTGGTCCGATTTGAATGATTCTTTCAGTGTTGGGTAGTCCATTTATCGAGGAAGGCTATATATAGGCTATGTTTTTTTTTTTCAAAATTAGGGATCCGTAATAAAATTGCTATTTTGTAACACAAGGTGTAAAATCGAAAACCTATTTTTGCGTGCGCTGCAAAAACTATTGACAATAGAACAAAATTATGTACAGGCTATAATATAGGCAATATTTTATTACATATAAAACTATCGCGTGAATTATACTTTATATGGCAAAACAACGTTTGCCGGGTCAGCTAGTTACAGAATATGTCTTGTCTTCTGCACGCTGTGTTTCTCTATGCGCTAGTGTATTGTTTTAAGTCTACGGTTGAGGTCGCTACTAATAGCGTTTTCGAGATTTTAAAGACTCATTATTAATTCTTATAGGAGTACCTTATATCTGGTCAGATTTTTGTAACAGTAATTGATGATGTAAATGAGTTTATTGCCACTTCTTTTCATCAAAGCTAAACCTTTCCGAAGTTGTGATAACTTAGACACTCGCGCATAAGCGTAATTTTTTTAAATAAATGAAGAATGATATTCGATTATATTCATGCCATTAATTACTTTTTACATGTATCGGAAACACAGAGTATATCTATACCCACGGCGCCTATTTCTGTCTTGAAGCAGTAATGTGTAAGCATTTCTGTGATTCGGTCTGAAGGCGCCGTAGCTAGTGAAATTACTGGGCAAATGAGACGTAACATCTTATGACTCAAGGTGCCGCTCAGAATTTTAGGGGTTTTTCAAGAATCCTGAGCGGCACCGCATTGTAATGGGCAGGGCGTATCAATCGTCCTGCCCGTCTCGTCCTTTATTTTCATAAATAAAATGTAGCTGTTATTTTTTCTCTCTGTGCAATCACTTTTCATAGAAAATATTTATATTTAATTAAATGTTTCGTTTGATCTGTTATGCTCAAAGATAAAATTTAAACTGGAAATTTGAAAATAAATGTAAAACCTCGACGCTTTATTTGTTAGTATTTTTCTGTTGCCGATTTTATATTCACAAGAGTATTAACTGTACCTACGCAACGCAAACTTCTATGATCGCTAAATAGAAAATATTACATCTCATCGAAATGTAAATTCTGACTCATTTCTGTGAATATGATTGCGATTAAATAAATAACGTGATATTGAAATGTGTGGAATATAATGCACTTCTGAGTCACATTGAGGGACTAGCACCTTTCTTATAACGTGACAGTATCATCATTAGTTACAATAAGTTTTTCTTAAGTATGGCAATATCTAATATATAAAATTCTCGTGTCATGGTGTTAAACTTTGAACTCCTCCGAAACGGCTTGACCGATTCTCATAAAATATTGAGTGCATATTGGGTAGGACTGAGAATCGGACAACATCTATTTTTCATCCCCCAAAATGTTAAGGGTGGTCCACACTACTTTTTTTTATATTTGTTGACATTTTTTTTTAAATTTATTATTATTATTGATAATGAGGTCAGCATTAAAAAATACATACAACTTTAATTTTCATCCATCTACGATAAACAGTTACTTTTGTATCGCGATTTTAATATCGGCAATACAACGTTTGCTGGGTCAGCTAGTCTTAATACATATAAATTAATGACACGTTGTTTGTCCGTGATGGACTCCTAAACTAATGAACAGATTTAAATGGGGATTACTTCATGGAGTGCAGTTTCGTCCAATTTGAGAGATAGGATAGTTTTTATTTCGATTTGGAGCCCATAATTATTTTTATTTTCAATATTTGTTTTGTTTGGACATATTTTCTATGAGAGAATTTAGTGACGCACGGTTTGACAGTTCTGCTGTGAAACAATTTCATTATAACAACAGGGAGCATTTATTACGAAATAATTCTTGATGTTTTGAAATATTATTGGCAAATTCCTATAAAACAGTTTTTTTTTTTTAAAACTTACACTATTGACTTACCTTTCTATTGATTAAAATGTTCATCTGTTGAAATCTTAATATTTGCAAATTAATGCCTAATTTCCATATAGATTACTGCCTGTACGTAAGGCTTACTGTGTTTAATGCAGGTGGTAAGTGAACAAGACTAAACACGTATTGATGGCAATCAATTCGTGCGAGTGATGAGTAATTTGATGATTGGTCATGAGCTTAAGGAAGTGTATCCTGTATTTTGCTACAAGTCAAATCCCGCGCGCCCTTCATTCCTTATTTTTTTTTCCGGAGAACTAGAATAGAATAGAATGTAATTTACATTAACGTAGTTAGCTCCCGATGGTATGTCACACTCAGATATAAATATAAATTAAAATAAAAGCTATTTCTAATTGCCTATATAATATTTTTACCTTTTAATAAATAAAAAAAACGTATGAGTTGTAAATGAAATCCCTTGAACGAACGATACTTGTTTTATTTACAACACAAAGCATAAAACAATACACATTTACAAAAAAAAAATGTACATTTATTGGACATTCTGAATTAAATCTGCACGAACAAAACCGCGGCATACAGCTTGCTTATCTATTTAGCTATAATTAAAATCCATTCTCAGCGTATTTCTATCAAAACGTCAATAGTTGTTAGACGTTCCGTTACTTTTCTGAAACGATTTTCTCTAACCATTGAATTGAAAATGTATTACTTTTAGTGCCTTTCAACTTGAGCCAGTTTCTTGTAGCTTCTACAATGTGATACACTTCGAGGAAATTCTAAATCGGGGCTGTAATCGGATATAGCACCTGCACTTTTAAAGTAACATAATCCAGACAAGTTTAAATATATTTTAGGAAGAGATAGCTACTCTGCTCCGTTACTTCGATTTACTGACGATAATCTGTTACAACGACATATAACAATTCTTATTGATGTGGCTAATATTTTTCATGTAAAACAGCGCAATAAATAAATATTTCTTACAAACCTAAATATTAATGAAGATTAATTATATTTGTGACGCTAAGAAGTTTTAACTACTGCCGTGGAACTCTACGTCTAACTGTTTTTTTTTTTGCGAAATATTATGAATTATTATAAAGCTGGTATAACGGAGTACATTATTATAATTCATTATCAAATCACCGTCCGAAAGCACTTTAAAATAATGCTGTTATGTGTATTATTTTAATGAATAAAAGGTTTTTAACTTTCACTTAAAATCAAATTGAACTCATAAGCGAGTTCAAGAACCTTGGGGCCTACTCCTAAAATCGATATTCGATATATCGTGGCATTAGTCGTGTCGACTCCTACTATTAGTTATATCGTATTCAATGTCGAAACGATGATTGAAGAACGAAACAGTATTCGATAATATTGGTCTTAACCCTACTCTTAGTTGAAAATGACAGAGACGAATATTCGGATTTGACAAATAAT